>NC_081291.1:64140420-64765420 GCF_030435805.1 Mustela lutreola | reverse complement strand
CTTGCTTCACCTTCATAGAACTAACAACTGCTGAGTGGGGATGGGCGTGTGTGTGTGGCGGGGGTCTACCCCAAGCTAAGAGGTACAGACTCTGCTCTTCTTACTGGAGGCTCCATAGTGTTATTTGAATAAATGCTTCTCAATTTTCCTTCTCAGTTGTGCCTTTGCACCACTTCCAGAGTCCTGAAACAGTTGTTTTTAACAATTTTTTTTTCTTTTTGCTTTGGAGTTTTTTTTTTTTAAATTTTTTATTTTTTATAAACATATATTTTTATCCCCAGGGGTACAGGTCTGTGAATCACCAGGTTTACACACTTGACAGCACTCACCAAAGCACATACCCTCCCCAATGTCCATAATCCCACCCCCTTCTCCCTAACCCCCTCCCCCCAGCAACCCTCAGTTTGTTTTGTGAGATTAAGAGTCACTTATGGTTTGTCTCCCTCCCAATCCCATCTTGTTTCATTTATTCTTCTCCTACCCACTTAAGTTTTTTTTTTTTTTTTTAAAGATTTTATTTATTTATTTGACAGAGAGATCACAAGCAGGCAGAGAGGCAGGCAAAGAGAGAGGAAGAAGCAGGCTCCCCGCTGAGCAGAGAGCCCGATGTGGGGCTCGATCCCAGGACCCTGGGATCATGACCTGAGCCGAAGGCAGCGGCTTTAACCCACTGAGCCACCCAGGTGCCCCTGCTTTGGAGTTTTATCACTGCTTTTGGGAGAATGGTTTTTGGTTTTTGGTTTTGTTTTTTACTTTTGAGTCTAACCATTGAGGATTTGCCAAGCTACTTACACTGCCATTCCAGATGTCCTGTACTACAGTGGGTTTTTTTTTTTTAATCACTGATCAATGCTTCCTTTTTAGACAGCTTATGGAAAATCTATTTTTCTTTTGTTACTATCAATAAAATCTGTAACAGGTTTATTGGCTCAAGAAAACTTACTGGATTTTATTTATGGTCTTCAAACATGCTACTAAAACAGCAAGAGGATTTGTGTGGAGGAATGAAATTTCAATATGAAACAATGCAGTGTTATTAAATATATATGTATATTATATATGATATATATGTTTGTACATATAAGTATATACATATAAGCTTATATATATAAACATCTATAATATACATATATATTTTATATACATATATGTTTTATATATGTACTACATTGAGTAAGTGTAACAGAGTTAAATAGATTCATGTATAAAATAATTTTCTCTCTGTGTGGCTGTCTAGCTGGCAGTATCTAGCATGACCATGGTTGGTGTTCCGTGTCACACACAGAGTTCTTGTTCGGGAGGGCCCTGCATGAGCCAGAGGAATGAAGAGCCATGAAAAGCATTTCGGCCATATCTTCCACATCCACCAATGTGGGCAGGTTGAGTTGATTACCCTTGGTATCAGGTACAAAAGAGTAGGAGCAGAGACTCTTGAGTACAGTGGACAAAGCAGGAAGTCGTGTTAGCTTCCTGTGCCTCCACACATCTCTTGTTTCAGACCCAAAGCAGGTTTTTCTCTGTCTCAGCATTATCCCTGGGGATGTCAAGGACCAGCAGTAGCTGTGACCATGACTTGCTGCTCTCATCTCCATTACTGGCGCAGGGGACATCAGAGAGGCTGTGGGTGTGGGTCTCAGAAGCCTGGTGAGAAGTGGAAACTACTAGACCCACCTCATGACCATGGTTCAGTCTGTTTATAATGTCTCCTCCCACCACCACTCTTTATTGCTCTTCCCCATAATCCTCCCTAAAGGCCATCACATCAAACTGGGAATCACTTCTTGAGTGCTTATTTCTGAGATCCTCTTGTAAAAAGCACAAACCCAGGTAATGAAGTGATTATTTAATATTACATAGGGAGTCAGAGTTCAGGAATAACTTGCAGTAAACTGTTTTTGCTGATGACTATGCAATTATTCTATTGCCTTTATTTCCCTAATCATGGCATTTATAGTCCATGAGCAGGTTGGCTTGCTTTCCCTTCCTCAGCCAGCAAACAGAACTTTAAGAAATCTGTACAGCTTGGCAGAGGAGTAATATTATATAAAGACAGCATTGGACCCACAGTGAAACTAGTGTGACTAGCTGATATATCCATGGAATGCTATTGGCACCACATACATTTGTTGGGTATTTCTTTTGGGAGAGTTCCAGCTGAAAAGAGTCGAGTATTCTGGGGTACCATGTGATGGTTTAACCATAACAGGTTGCTAATTGGGGAATCAAGACTGAGGCAGATGTTGCCTTAAATGTGAGCTTACATAAGCCACATTAGTCAGGGCTCATTTTAAACAACCGCATTTCTTAGGAAGCTACTTGTACACCGAATCTTCCTTCTGATAATCAGTGCCTTCCCCCTCATGAGGGGGACGCTGTGCAGGCAGGAACCTCACGGTGAGGAGGTGAGGAGAAATGTCACTTTGATCATTGCTGTGCTTTTAAAGTCACGCTAAATGGAACGGCACTTTGCAATCTCTCAACCCCAGCAGTTTCCTCTTTTCTTTCAAATCGAAGCACGCAAACGTTTCCCTAACTACGGTTTGGATCCAAAATGTTTATCTGGCAGACCTGTGCAAGTTGAATTCTGGAAGGAAATCTAGCTTTAAAAAACATCTTAGGACATTGTGTCCAGGGTTGAAATCAAGGACCATGTTTCCCACACATGTTTCCTCGGCAGTTTTCCTTGAAGCTTTCGGTTGATTTGTTTTTGCTGAAGATTAGAGTTCATAGGTGGAGGGAGAATGGTAGCAGGAGATCCAGAGAGCAAAGGGACCCACATGCATTTTTATAGGGATATTTACTTTATTTGTTGACACCTCTCTTCTACTTCAGAAAGGACTTAAAGTGGTTTCCTGACGTCACCACATTCAACTGGAAGAACTAGGCAAGTTGGAAATAGGGGTGGAGAAATAGGAAGGTTATTCTAGAGCAGATCACTAGGGATCCCTACCACCAGAGGCCCATTTTCCTCTGTGTTCTGGAGTCTCAATAGGAAAGGAAAGGGTCATCTGCAGGGTGGAGACCTCCGGGGTAGGCACTGGCTTTACAGAACCAGATCAGCCATAAAACCCTTGTTTCCTGGCCCCACCTCTGGAAGGTTTCCGATTTGCATTTTGAATGAACCCCTCTATTTCTAGTTGAGATGCCTAATGTCAGAGGGCCACACAAATGCATCTTTCCCCCCATTCCATCTTGTCTGATTTGGAATTTGCTTTCTCTGCCAGGCACATTTTCCTCTTCTGCTATGAGGTAGCCCCTCTTCATTATGTCGGTCAGCCACATCCTGCAGTAGGACCATTAGGTCAGCATGTGGGGGATTAAAAGGAATTAAAGGCAGATATTTCAAGTAGGACCAATGGCATAAGGATATTCAATAGCGGTTACATAGATGGAGCATCATTGTTAAAATTAATCACTATGTGGTTCTGTTTCACAAACAGAGAATGAATGGACTTTCTTGAAGGCCAGTTATGAACCACGTAGCATAGCATACTGATTTAGACACATCTAACCCCCTAGTTCATCTGGGTGCAAACTACAGACCCACCATTTTTTAGCTCTATGACCTTAAGTAAGTAACTTAACTTCTCAGAGCCTCATTGGCCCATTTATTAGGTAACTGTAATAAAGCCACCTATCCCAGGGTTGTTATGAGGGTCAGGTAGGATAATGCACTTAAAAACTTAGGTCCTGGGTCACTTGGGTGGCTTAGTTGGTTAAGTGTCTGACTTTTGATTTCAGCTCAGGTCATGATCTCAGGGTCATGGGATTGAACCCTGCGTTGGGCTCCCCACTTAGTGGGAAGTCTGCTTGAGATTCTCTCTCTCCCTCTGCCTCTCTCCCCATTTGTGTGCACACATACTCTCTCTAATACATAAATATATATTTTTAAAGATTTTATTTAAAATCTTTAAATAGAGAGAAAGAGAGAGTACAAGCAGAGGGAGGAGCAGTCAGAGGGAGAGGAAGAAGCAGACTCCCTGCTGAGCAGGGAGCCTGACGCAAGACTCAATCCCAAGACCCTGAGATCATAAGCTGAGCCAGTGGCAGACACTTAACTGACAGAGCCACCCTGGTGCCCCTAAATAAATAAATCTTAAAAAGATTTAAGTATCACCCAACATGTGATAATACCTCATAGATGTCAGTGGTTGTTGTGTCTGAACTCCTGAACCTGTTGTTATGACTTTGTAACTTTGGGACTGACTGGCAATGAGAAGGAACAAAATTGCCACCAGTCTGCTGGAAAACAATTTGGATATTGGGAAGGACCCAGAAACACTAATAGCTATATGTTCTCTGAATTAGAGCTTCCTCCCTTTCAGCAAAGGGACAGAAATGGAGCATCTGTAAAATTCAGTCTAATGCGGGGGTTCTCTGTGGGTGAAAGGGAGCTGTTAGCTTGTCCAGAGATACCCAGCCCATCTAGGAGGGCCTCAATTGTCCTGCAAAGTTACCTCTGTAGAAGACAATGCTTCCTCCACCTAGGATTTCCAGTGTTGGAAGAAGGGGCCAACGGCACCCCAAAGTCTTAGGAAATCCTGCCTCACGTTTTTGGGCTTCAACTTGCTGACTGACCATGATTTAGAATCACTGTGTAGGAAGATGGAAGAGTCTCTGCCAGCCCATTTCTGGCCAAGACACTCAGATAGATGCCAAAAATCACTCGACTTGGAAACTACTTGTGTGTCAGAGTAGAATTATGAATGATTAATTTTTTTTCAATTTAGCTTTATATTATAAAGTTATCATGCCTTAGTGTCATGAGAGAATATATACATAAGACAGACAAAACAGAAGTAAGTTAGTACAGTTGTATGCCTGTCATCAGATAGCTCATGCATGAGAGGGCCTGACATCTAGATGTCACAGGAATGTAAAGAGGGAAAGCATACACTTTGTGTTAAGAAAAAGCCTAGATTTGAATCCAGCTTGAGCACTTTGCGGAGTGGCTAGTGCCAGGTCAGGTCCTCTCTCCGATCATCAGTCTCATGATGGATGCTGTTGAGCTGACTTAACAGCTGCTCACACCAAATGAAATGCCGTGTGTGAACTGCCTGCCAAAGCCAGTCCGTCCCTCCTCCCCAGCCAGGTGGGGGTTAGGGGGTGTTTGATGGTGTGAGAAGTGAGCTCTGAACAGTTGGTCAAGATTAGTGATAGAGCATTAAAAGGGGGAATGACTTCCACTGAGTCTCTCATTAAGCTCATCTGGTTTCCTTCTATCCGTCGGTCCATGCTTCACCTTACTACTTATTCCAACGCGCATGCATTTCTCCATTCACCTGCCTATCCGGCCCTTCTTATAGGGTATCCTGCAGTGTGCAAGGAGCCACTGATACAGAGACGAACCAAACAGCCAGTGCAAAGAGGGTGCCTTCGTGCTTATACACTCGTGTTTAAATATAAAAACGTGATCACACTGAACCCACAAAGCTTCTTCCTAGAATCACAGACACCAGGAAAAGTTTGATGTTCTGCATGTGTCCAAAATCAACGTTTATATGTACGTGTGAAAATGTGTATGTTTCTGTTTCTACTGATCACTTATCTGTATTAAAAGTAAAAGCCGTGTTTTCCCCAGGGGATCTACTTTGCTCATTGTTGTTTACTGCTTATTTTACTAAAACATCTGCATATTTTTGCTATGTACCAGAAATCTACATCTTCAGAGGTCCGTTATTTTAGGTTTATGTTTAGAAGCTACTCTTAAGTGTAAAGCTTGGTCATTAAACAGTTGACTCTCTTCCATTTCCTGTATTCTGTCAGTATATGGTGCTGGACAGGTCTCCTTGCTTTAGGTTTCCTCTTCCGCTGCACATTTGCCTTCCTGCTGTATGTTGGTACCTGACATTTCACCAAAGAATGCCACCTGATGCATCAAAATGGCAAAATCTTGGTCTTCATCCTCCTATCCCTCACCCCTCCCTGATTAATTTTTAGCTTTTTATTACTATTATGAGCAACTTGGATTCTATTCTGGTCATTTCACTTGAGAAGGAACCTTACACAAATGGTTTACAAAATACAAAATACAAAGTATTTTAAGCAGTATGAAGGGGTTTTGAATGGCGTATATGATAACATAGCAAGTAAGAAATTGCTGGTATGAATTCCCAGTGAAGAAGCAGTAGCATGTTATGCAGTGGGCTGCCCAGCAAAGACACTATGGTATGGTCCCTCCCAGCCATGGTATTCTGGCCTGAATGTGAGGACAAAGAACTTTTCTGTTCTCTTAGAGCCTTTTCTATTCATTATTGAGTTGTTCTAGATATATACTTGACGTGTGTTCAAGGTTTGTGGTTCCCCTCTTTAAAAACCAGGTGCAATCTAGATGTTAAACTGAAGACAAGATCACTGAGGCCTGAGTGTGATGCTGTTCATGAAACCCTTACTTCAAGGTCAGGCTGCAGAAGAGCTCTGGCTGTCCAGAAAATTGTGAAACCGATCCAAGAAGCACTTGGAGTTATATACTGTTTTGGAGCACATTGTAGTCTGCTGTGGAATCTCAACATAGTTTTTATGGAAGATGACAATTTTTTTAAAGATTTTGTTCGTTCATTGAGAGAGAGAGAGAGGGCGGGAGTGGGAAGACGGAGGGAAAAGCAGACTCCTCACTGTACGGGGAACCGGATGCGGGACTGAACCCAGGACCCTGGCATCATGCCCTGAGCCGAAGGCAGATGTTAACTCACTGAGCCACCCATGTGTCCCGGAAGATGATAATTTTTAAAGAAGCTTAAAACTTTTCTCATAATCTCCAGTTACTATGCACACATCTGATCATTATAGCTGCTTGGAGAATCATGCCAACCGTAGATCTTGGGTCATTTTGATACATACCTTTTCTAGTTTTGAGAGGGAAAAGGACAGGTGTATTTGCTAAATGGGTAAGAAAAGGTCAGTTTGCAAATTCACAATGTTTTAATGTATATCTCTTGAAATACTTTAAATTTGTACTAAAATTCATATTTGCAGCTGAGTCTGAAGTGCAAGGTAACAATCTGGTAAAGTATTTTATGTATAAGTACACGTTTAGCAGACATTATTATTTAGAATTTTCTTCATGTCTTGCCATAAATCCCCCAAGTGGACACGTCACATATTAAATTTGTTTTATTGAATTTATTAGTATTTCAACCCAGCTGGGGTCAGCCTTCTTTATGTACATATTTGTGGATCCCAGAAGTCGCTGGGTGAGCTTATTTGGATGATATCTCACACCTTCCTTAACACCATTTTCTGAATGCCGCATAGCTGTGAATTGTATGAAAAGAAGTGAAAGCGTTTTATAGAACTAAATGTGATTTTTTTCTCAATTTAAACTTTGTACTCATCCCATTTGGATCTACTTAATGATTTTCTGTTGTCTCTCCATCCCCCCAACCCCAAATCAAAGCTAATAATAATAATAAAGTCATAATTTACTTAATTATAGCAATTAAGAATATTTTTAAAATCTCAACACTTTACTTTTCCTAGTAGCTATTTGTATCAGGCAGGGTCACCCAGAGGTCCAGAACCAGTAGGGGAAATGTGTGAACACTTATTGCAAGGAACTAGCCTACATGATTGTGAGAGCTGGCTGAGCAAGTCCAGAGCACAGGGCCAGCCCTCAGGAAGGCCGGCTAGGACTAATGCAAGAGCTGAGGCACTGTTCACAGGTGGAATTTCTTCTTTCTTAGGGAAGCCTCAGTTCTACCTTTAAGGCCTCTCAACTGATGGAATCAACCCTACTCAGATCATCTAAAATAATCTCCTGTACTTAAAGTTGACTGATTATGGACTTTAATCACATCTACAAAGTACTGTCACAGTACCGTCTAGATTAATGTTTGAATCACTTTGGACTATAGCTTAGCCAAGCTGATATATAAAAAGGAGCATCACAATATATAAATGCAAAACGTTTCAAATTCCGCAAAACTAATATAGATTTATGCATAAATGTATTTGTTTGATATCAGCTGAAACCAGTTGTTGCCTTGGTGTTGCAATGAAATGCACACTTTGAAAATAAATGTTCAAGCCCCTCCTGTCTATGCCAAGGGGAAGGGCACTAGAGAGGTGATATGGGTGGCAGTTGGGTAACTCCAGGATTTCAAGGAAAGTACACCTCAGGACATTCTATCTTCTCTCCAGTGAAGGGCTCTGAGTCAAAAGGGCTTTCCTTGGCTGTTCAGAACATGTCTTTTGCTAACTGTGTACTCAAAACAGCCAGGCTTAAACCCAGAAGCTTGGAAGCCAGGGGAGGGCACCCCAAATTTTACCAACTATACATGATGTTGAAGGAGTGGCTCCCCAACAATTGTAGGGAACAGGGGTGACAGATACTGGGCATTTGAAACATGACTACTGTGTTTTTTAATTCTGCTCTACTGCTCAGAATAAAAGCTTCTTGAAGGCACAGAGTATATATCCTCAGAGCATGTCACATAAATAGCGTATGTACAGTTTGGGTCTCAGCAGGAAACAGTATGCTCAGATTAGGATCATTTCAGGAGAGGACCACAAAAAGGCCTATTTATAAAGCCCTAGGGAAATCCTAAATAATATGGTACTCTATAGCCATTACTATCTCCTGCATGAAATTAGGGGAGGGAGAGGCTACTTTTGGGGGCAGGAGGTGCTGTGACCTCTGGGTAAGGGATGAAGCCAGTACTCTGGAGAAGGAGCTGGAGGAAGGAAACACCCTGATCCTGAAAATAGACCACACTCTCCCTCTGGCCACGTGCCTGGGCTCCTGGTTGGCCGAACCCATCAAGAACTAGAGGGTCATGGAGTCAGCTGATGTGGTCCATTGGAGTCAATCACCTGGGGGGCACAGTGGAAAGTGGATCAGATGGGCGAATGGAAGATTGTAAAGCCCTCCATTAATGCTCTTTACAGTTTCAGGTATGTGAACTTGAACAAGCTGGGTAAATTCTCTGAGCCTTGCATCTTCTCATTTTAAAATGAGGTAATCATAGTTATCTGGCTAAGTTAATTTAGGGCCAGATAATATACATAAATTACCTGTAACAATAGGTGCTATTTAATATAAAGCTGATTTATTATTATTTGTTACATTTGTTACCACTGTTACTGTTTCAACTAACCCCTAGCATAGACCTGAGGTTCACATGCCAGTAGGGAAAGAGGTAAGACATTTAAGAAGAATTTTAAACTCTTTTAGAATAACCATAGCACCTTCTGTGTATATATACTTTAACCTAAATTCTGATGATGAATAAAACAAAACTCCTACTTCTTGTTACCATACCTTTTCACTTTTCCCTACCTACTCTCCAGGGATAAGAAAGAAAATTAGTAAACTTCCCCACTTTGAATTCCATTCCCCTACCTACTTCATAATGGGGAATCTAGAGATGGGAAAAAGGCCAAAAGATTTGGGATCAACAGAGAGAAACTGAGATTAACACACATTGCCTGGCTTCACTGTTACAGTAATTCAGTGTGATTCTGTAAAAACTGTGAGGACAGGCAGGTGAAGACTGTGAGTTTAGGCATTGAGGTATAATAAATGTGCCCACCTCTCTCATTTCTCTAGAGTATTTATGATTATAATAGAGGATTTTTAGATGTAATAATAGATGGATAATAGTATATATATATAGTAGTAGAGATTGCTATACTTTATTTGTAAGTTCGATTGTAAGTCAAATAGAAAGCCAAATGGAAACATCTTAAAATTCTGTCTTGTAAATAATACAAAGGGAATCTGTTGTCTTTGCAAAAAAAGAAATCTGCACCTTCCGGCTCCTGGGCTACTAGTAATAGCATCTGATTTTGAAAGCAATTCTTACTCATTCCTTAGGGCAGACGCTTGGAGCTGTCTACATGGATGACACACCTGGCTGTGAATAGAACCAGGTCGGAGGTTTTGCTATGGTTTATTATATTACACCTATGAATAATTCATGAGCCATCTGTTGACCATAAAGCCAGTTAAGGAATTCTAATAAATGCATGATTTCCATTTCCTAGGGTAAAGCAGCATTGGCATTTACAACCTTCCGGAGCAATAAAATGCCAGTATGGGTTGACAGTTATGGGTCCTTGCTATTTCTAAGCATTAATCACCTCAAAGACAGTATCATGTATCTTCACTTCTAGAACGCTGAGCTACAAAACGCTGGCAACGTGTTAAAACCCCATTTACTTCTTATGATACAATATCTTATATTCACATGAGCCAGACTTAATGACTCACAAAGACAATTTGAAATAAATATGGATATTCACCCTGGAATTTTCTCTTTCAATGGCAATAATTATTAACAACACTAGTTTTTTTCTCTGAGGTAGTGATTTTTTGGCAGTTTCGTTCTTATTCAAAATGAACTGAAGATGTGATTATTATAGTGCTGCTATCTTTCCCAGCTTGTAATTGCTCACAGATTAATTGAATTTCTTTTTTACTGGGCAAAAGTAACACTATATCAGCAGGAGGATATGATTTTGAAGTTTCACTGCCACAAAATGGTTTTATTTTTTATTTTTTTAAAAGATTTTATTTATTTATTTGACAGAGAGAACGATCACAAGTAGGCAGAGAGGCAGGCAGAGAGAGAGGAGGAAGCAGGCTCCCCGCCGAGCAGAGAGCCCAATGCGGGGCTCGATCCCAGGACCCTGAGATCATGACCTGAGCCGAAGGCAGAGGCTTAACCCACTGAGCCACTCAGGCACCCCACAAAATGATTTTAATGTGCAATTAAACTTTAACTTATGATTCTGAGTTACTTTCAAAAATCACAAATATTGCCTTCCCTGATTTCCAGGGTGGTTCTGATCACCCTGAAAAAAATAAGGAAATAAATATACTTTAAAAAGTACCACAGGGCACCTGGGTGGCTCAGTGGGTTAAAGCCTCTACCTTTAGCTCAGGTCATGATCCCAGGGTCCTGGGATCCAGCCCTGCATCAGGATCTCTGCTCAGCAGGGAGCCTGCTTCCTCCTCTCTCTCTGCCTGCCTCTCTGCCTACTTGTGATCTCTCTTTGTCAAATAAATAAATAAAATCTTTTTAAAAAAGTACCAAACCCCAGTCAGATTTTTGTCATGTTGATACTTTTGTTTTGAATCTTCTCATATTTTTCTACATAAAGATGAGCGCATCTCCTTTGGACCAGAAAAAACTCATGCCTGGAAAGTCTTGATTTTATCTCTCATTCCAACTGACTTGAGTAATGTGACTGTTTATTAAACTGCCTTTGTATTTTGAAAATAAAGATAATGAGTATATAATAAGACCCCAACTTTGTAAATAAATGCAGTCATGCATATGTGCATTTGTACTGATTTTTAAAAGATCAAGAGGGAATATTGCTAAAAATTGAAAATGATTACGTCTGGGTAATTTTTTTATTATAATTTTTTATTTTAATTTGTGCTTTACTTTCTAAATTTCCTTTAATCATACAGTAGTTTATTTTTTTAAAAAGCTAGTGAGAAGTGAAAGTGCTCATTTTCCTCCTCCTTTTATTCACAAAGGAGCACATCCAAAGAAAGACTATAGAAGTTTGAAAGAGGAGATGGCACTGAGGGGGTGGGTGCCCAGGACTGGGAGGGTGCAGGGATGGGTGGTCCTTAAGGTCAGCACACTGAGCAGATCTCTCAGGGATGACTCCCAGAACCAGGGTCCCAGAATCTAACAGGCATGTCAGAGCACACAGGCCCCAGCTGAGGGTTAGATGGTTACCATCTCTTGGACAAGGATGCCCCTGTTGATGTGACTGGTATATTCTTTGCCCTGCTGGATCCAGAGCTGCTGGTTGTTCAGTGCGAATGGAACCAGTGCAGGGCTCAGTCTTGCAGGCTGACTGACCACCTTGGGCATCCACCCCCAGATGCCTATTAGAGTGATTGGCATGAGGACTTTTGGTTAAACATGACTGGAATGAAGCTAGTCTTTTTAAATGGAGATCTGGGAACTTCTGGGTGGCATGGTCAGTTGAGCCTCCCACTCTTGGCTTAGGTTGTGATCTTGGGGACCAAAGGATCAAGACCCACACCAGGTCCACTCTTAGTGTGGAGTCTGCTTGGGTTTCTTTGACCCTCCTCCATACATGTATATAAATAAATCAAGTAAATAAATAAATTTTTTAAAAAATAAAATATAATACATGTGAATAAATAAATCTTTAAAAAGTAAAATATAATAAAATAAAATAGCTGCATAAAACATATTGAAGTGAAAAGAATAATACCCATAAACCTTGAGACTATTTAATGTCTAGGTCAACTTTTATATTTACCATTTATACCTGATTTACACCTGACCTTTTCTTTGGGGTTTCTTTAGACTAAAATTTCCAGGCTTCTGTACCTTCTCTCCACATGGTCAGTACTGGTCATCACCTCTTAAAACAGTGTCCAGTTTTCCCTTCTTTTGTGTTTGCCTGGGAGCTCATTTATTCATCAGGGTCTGTGGAGCCCCTATTGCCCCTAGGTCCTAGGTCCTGGGCAAGGTAAATTACTCACAGACCCATAAAAGTAAACTCCAATTTTTTACAAAAAGGGTTTCCACCCCTCTTCTCAGCAGGACCTCTTAGCAAAGAGTTCACTGTGTAATTAGAACTATTAGCCTTCATCTTCTGGATGTAGTCCAAGGCTTGGGCTGGGTACCATGTTACTACTGACAAGGTCTAATACCAGTCGAGACGTGGGGTGGCATCTATGAACTTAACAATGTCTATCATAGTCCTCAAGTATAAAAAGAGACATGCAAACTAGTGGTATTTTGTGCATTGGTATATATCAGACCTGTGTGACTGACACCAGAGATGTTATTTTGCCTGGATAAGGATACTGGCATAAAGTCACTGAACAGATAGCATCTCATTTTGAAACATTATGGTTAAAAGTGGATGATGAGAACTGTGAATGTTGGAGTGTCTGTGCTGTAGAGGTTGTCTGGAGATACCAGGACCATCTGTTTTGTCTGTCTTTAGGTGACCTTGGAACTGTGCAAAGAGAGTGTCCAGACCCTCCTGATTAAGGCATTTTGTCTCTTTTGTATAGTAAAAATAACTGTGGACACTATGTTCTGGCTGGGATTATGATGCCTCAATGCCATATGTTTGTGTTGACATTAATAGTGTACTCTAAAATTTGGCACAAGCCTAGCCACATGCTGCCTTCAGCAGCATGGACTCTAGGGCAGGACTTCCTAGAGATCACAAAGAAATCAGTTCCAACCCCAGCCTTGATCAGGTTATTGAATTTGAATTTGATGCTCTAATCTCCAAGTGGGTAACTCCATCATCTTATCAAAGACAACTTTGATATTGGGGAAAGAAGTGCTTCATAACGTACCATTGCATCTTACTGAACTCACTGTTAGTTTTGTAACAATGTTATCAGAATCTTTATGTACATCCCCTAGGTCCCCAGCCTCTTTTATGTTCAAAGTGGTAGCATTTTTGCACTTTCATCATAATGTTTGATGCTGAGTTGCTTTCCCCACTTCCCCACTTTTGAAAAATGGTATATAAAAAAAAAGAAATTGCACAGAGAGAGCAGGAGGCCCTCGGTAGAAATGACCTATTGATGCACTGTACATCAGTGCTGACTGCTGAATGAAAACAAGGTCAATGCCTACAATGCTTAGGCCCTAAAGTTTTCATATACTAGAGCTTTCTGAGCACTCAACCCAGATTTTTAATAAATCTGTCCCTCTTGGGATTTTCAGTGTTTAATAACCAAAAGTAAGCAGCTAATTTGCCAAATATAGTTAAGTGAACAACCTTTATCACCCACTCTGCTGCAGGAGGCAGGTGACATTTGGTTTCATGGCAATTAATAGGTAACTTTTAAATGGCCGGTAAATTGGCAATTGATTATATTTTCAAATGAACACGGCCACCACAGAAACACTGTGTCACTTTTGATTAACATCAACATGACAAACTTGTAATGAACATTAATGTCAGTGGCTGAAAGATGTCTACAAGATCTGTTTAAAGTATTTAGGGAGTGAAGATCCCTGTGGCTGGTGCTGATACAGAGGTGAGCACAGGAGCTCATATCCAGTGGGGGAGTTAGTCAAAGAATGGCAAAAGATGGGCGCGTGGGTGGCTCAGTTCGTTAAGCGTCTGCCTTCAGCTCAGGTCATGATCCCAGGACACTGGGATCATGTTTTCCTCTCCCTCTGCTCCCCGCCCCCCACTCGTGCCCTCTCTCGCTCACAAAAATAAATAAAATATTAAAAAAAGGAAAAGAATGGCAGAAGAAAGTGAGGAATTACAGCTGTGACAGGTGATGGAGAAGGATCATAATGCTGCCTAGGCTGGATTCTCTAGAAGCAGAGCCTCAGGCAGGGGTTTGGATGCCCCTGATTTATTGGGCTCATAGGAGGAGAGGTGTCCAAATCAGGCCAAGGCAGGGAAGATGAGGTCTCAGCTAGACTGAGCTTTAGCTTGATCCCATGGGAGCTCTGGAGCTTGACTTACACCCCAGAGTTGCCCCACCTTAAGGCAAGTTGGTCTTTCATGTTGTCCCCTGCCCTGAGCTACTCAGACATTAATGAGAGTCTGACCTGGGGTGGATGGGTATGGTATGTCTCTGGGGCAAAGGGGATTCTGTAAGGCCAAGGGCAGTTTTCTAACGAAGGAGGACAACAGAGGGAATAAATGCATCAAGTTGTGAGGGACCCTTGGTGTGCCTCCAACAGCATCTGCTAGAGATGCTAAGAGTGTTCTTCCTTCAGAGCTCTCTGATGGCTGCCCTAGCACCCAGAAAAAGAGCCACATTTCTGAAAAGGACTGCCAATGCCTGTAGGACCTGGTGGGACTGGATTCTCAGTTATCTTTTCTATTTAAACAGCAGTGTATGTTTTGAACATTATTTCACATTTCTTCAGCGTGTGTTGGGGCACCCAGTTTTGTTGTCTTACGTTTTTATTCCAAAGATCTGTAAGTGGCCTAGGATTTTGCTTTAAAGTAAAACTTGACATATGGTATGACTCTTCTGGCTTCAGAGAAATCTTTTTTCTTTCACTAAATGTGACCAGAATTACTGTCTCCATTTGAAATTGGCCAAGGGTTGAAGATAGAAAGAAAGAGTTTTGGGGGTCAAAACGTATATACATATTTTTAAAACTACACAAACGTTTTGCTAGATACAGTGGACTTCTTTATCTGGGCTGTGTCCTTACTTAGAACATCTGCCTTTCTTCCCACATTTAGGTTTGTCTCTTAGATCTCTACAGCCTGGGCTCTTTTCACTTTTTTCAGGGCCTCTCTCTATTATTTGATATCAATTCATTTTTTTCCTCCTTAAATTCTTCACCTTTTTGAGTTCTATTTTAGCATTTGGTGTCTGTCCTATGGCAAACCCAGGGAGGTCCTGAAATCTGACCATCTGTCAAAATCCTGTGCTGCTTCTGACATCCCCAAAATCCATGCTGTTGAGGCCTTGGTGCAGACAGACCTCTGTTGACAACATTGTAATTCCCTGCAGATGTTTGAGTCACTGTCATTATCAGCCTGGCTGCTAGGTCTGAAACATTGCCAAGTTCCTGAAGAGACAATTTTATCTGACAGATTTCTTCCAATTGCAGGAACGTATGTTACTTATAAGACATACATCTAAGGATCAATTTAACGCTGGAGGTTAGAACACATCAACTCATGTTCCCTGTATGCTGGTGGGCTCTGGCTGGGGGAACTTCTGGCACACTGAAGGAACTCAGGAAATATATGTAGGTTGAATAAAAGTGAACTGGCTAAGTTTGGTGAATCCAAAGAGAAACAAAACATTTTGAGTTTTTGAAGAACCCAAATTACTAGCAGGGAAAGTGGACCTGCAAATACATGGTCATAACAAACTGTGATATGCCTGTTTTCTCATCTGGAAATAAGGGACAAGACCTCTCTTTGGAGAGAATTGAAAGAAATCATGCATGTGAAGTGCTTAACAGAATGTTTTTATGTTAGGGCACCATTTAGTGGAGACATGTACAGAGCAGGGAGAAAGTAGTTGATTCTATGGAGTAGTGGTGAAGTGTATCCAAAAAAACTTAATAGACTTAGTGCCTGAGAGTTGAGCAAGATTTTGTGATTCTGTCCATCCATTCATTCATGATCTGTGTTGTCAGCAACACCCATATCTGTCAGTGGCTCTCCCTATGTTTATGTAGGATGAGAGATTGGACATCAGTGGACAGGTTTCATCTCCTAATATGACTTAATGTACTTAATGGAATTGCCAGTTTTATCACCAAAAGAACCACTGATGATTGCAGTTAAAAATTACTTACAGATACCCAATGGCCTTGATCATATTAAACAACAGGAATTGCTAAACATTGTGTTTCAGAACCTCAGGTCCTGCCAACTCTCTTGGGAATGACAAAAGAAATTTTTATAACAAATTAGTAATTTCAACACCATAAAATATTTACTAGGGAAAACTAACCAAACATATATTATTAATCTTAATAAGCATTTTAAAAGAAGGGTATGTATCTTTTAGCATCTGTCCTATGTTCATTTTTTTTGTTGTTGCCTAAATCATGATCCTAATGATAAGGCCTAGTTTTCTCTGACAGAGGAATCTTAAAAACACTTCCTTGCGTCGGGCAAAACTGTCTCATGGTGCATGGACAAAATATCCTCCAGGGCTATTTACCTACTAATGTCAAACTCACAGATACAAAAACATGTCAGCTCCATTGTCCATGCGTTTGGGTTTTCTAAAGTAATATGGAAATATTGTGATGATGAATGGGTATTAGTGTTTAAAGATTAGAAATATTTAAAACCTAAAGCAACCATAGAAACTTACTTCTTCATAAATGTTTCTGAAATTTTGCTTTTGAAGAGGCTTAATCCATAACCAAATACCATTGCTAAATATAAACCTGAAATACAGGTTTCTGATATTTGAAAAGGTGGGCCTGGATTACATTCAGCTCTTATGTGACCCAGCTCCTTCATCCCTGCCAGCATCTCTGCAGAGTACAGGGCACCGACTTAAACATTGTCGGGAAAATAGGAAGTAGTACTGCATAGAAAACAGAAAATCTAAAAAACAAAAGGCAGTATTGGTTTTCTTGTTCAAAACTGTTTCCTTTGGATGCCAGGTATATGTATATGTATGTGTACCTCCCTGTTATATAACACAATTTTTAAGCCTAAAGTTTGAGTAATATGAGTTACTAATTAGAAATATTCTCCATCACAAACTATTTGATTTTGATTGTTGCGCTAGACTGTTTTGACCCCATTGATTTTGGTTCCTAATGCCTTTTCTGCCAGACCACATCCCCCTAATGCTTGACCTATTCTATTTATTCAAGAAGTAGCTGGCAGCTTGCTTACTTGACCCTGAGGGGGACTGGGCACACAGTGGGGAACCACCCAGACCAGGCCCCACCCTTACCGAGTTCTAGGGGAGGAGGCAATTAACAATAAACAAATGAACAGGTATGTAAAGTCATTAATTACAGATTGCAGTAGGGGCTGGGAAAGGAAGAAATAGAACACTGACAGACATTAATGGGGACACGTTCTTTACCAAATATTTGAAGACAAAATATTGGAAGACCTGTATATTACTTGATTTTCCAATATAAACACCACATGAGAAATTTAATTTAGAATTAGGTGCCAGAAAATGCTACCTCCTGTGAGGAACTAGTAAGCTTCCTTCTTTGTACAACAGAAAATTATCTCGTTTACCCTATTTCCTTTTTTTTTTTTTTTTTTTTTTTTAATATTCTTGGCTCTGTTTTCCAGGAAGCTTGGAGGAAAATTTGATGCCTCATGAAAGCATTAAATTATCTGTTCTGCTCAGTGTATTTGAGCAGGAGATGAGCTAAAACACCACCGTGGCCCTTGCACCCCCATCTAAGGATGTGCTTGTAAAATAGCGGGTGGTTCTGAGGCAGGCCAGGGTCAGCTTAGATAGACCAGAGCAGAGATGTTTGAAGGGTAGTTTTTGTAAGGAAGTTTCTCAGCATGATGTGCAACATTATTCACACCTCCATTCTGCATCAAATTCTCAAAAAAATCTACTTTATTCTCTAGTGTTTGATGGAAATTGGTTTTGTATTTGTGATGCATCCCAGGGTTAAGGCTGGCCTGAAATTGACCATAGAGTTAGAGCAGATGTCCCAAAGAGGCCAGCCTCATTCCATTCACATTCTGTTCCCGATCCTTTCATCTCTTTTCCTTATTATTTCTTTCCCTAGTTTGTTGATTTTATTGTATTTATACATTTATGTATGTGAACATTGTTGAGAAATACAAACAAATCTCTCTCTTGAGTTCCCTGAGAACCTAAGGTGTGATAGGCAAACAGACTGAGATGAAAATCCGTGCTCTGGTATCTATTGGTGTTTGCTATGGTGCCCCCCCCCCCCCAAGTCTACCTTGCCAGTCCAGTACTCTCAAAGCACAGTGTCTCCAAGTGTTGACTGCTGATGGCTCAAAATTGCTCCCATATCAGAATTTTCCTCCTAGAGATTATAACCCCCTTGTTGGAGGGTGAGGTGGCTTCCCAAGATATGACTGACTAAAACAAGGGTGGGAAAGGCTATCCTCTTCTCACAGTAGAACCAGCTGTGCAGTATAATCCAAGTTGCCAGAGCTCCAGTGGGGTCAGATTGAAGTAGACTCCACAGAGACTATGTTTCCACTTGCCTCCTTCCCCTTTCCTAATCTGTTTCCTTTCTCCCCTTCTTTTGAGAATACTCCTGCAATAAATCATGTGAACAAGAATCCCTATCTCAGGCTCTACTCTTTGGGCCTCTGTTTTCTTATTTGTAAAATGATGAGAGCTCATCACTGATAGAATTATTTTGAGGAGTAAGTGAAATAATACATGTATGGTGCCCAGAAAGACTTAAAAAGCAGGCATTCAGGAGCTGGTATTAACTGTTCATAATGTAAAGCCACATTTCATGACTAAAGAAACGTTGAAAAACAGACACCTTACTAAAAACTTCCCAGGTGTCTTGTTATGCATTCTGATGGTGCTAGTCGTCATGGCCCAATAGACGACAGCAGTCATATTGCTAAGTGGTAGACTTTTTTCCCATTTCTAAGTGCAGGGCTGCCCTCTATGGGACTCTGAATAAATTAATTGAGGATGTAAGGTTATGAAGTATACCTCTTGCAGCTAATAGCAAACTGTATGAGGATTGTTCTGTCTAACCTTTAAAAAGCTTCTAGCAACCTATAGAGATAAATATATCCAGTTGTCCTTAGAATTTGAGTCCCTATTCCCTTGAGGCTTGGGTTTTAGAACCTAGTGCAAACTTAGATCTCTGCTCCAACTTCTTATTTCTAGAGAAGAAACTCAAAATTCATAGAGGTGAAGCAGCTTGTTCACTGTCCCATGATGAATGAGGAGAACTGAATTCAAATCTTACCTTAGCCCTGGCTTCCAAGTCAGACTGTTTTTGTGTGATGTGCTGCTGTCTATATGGTCATGGATTCTTTCTCTGTGAATCATTGCCATCTGTTTAATGACATTGAGTAATAAATACTTTTGCTACAGTCCTGCTTTTCTCTGCTTTGCTCACTTATCTCTAGCCACCCGCTTATCATACCATTTTTCCAGCACAAAGGCCAAGCTTCCTACTCTAGGACCTTTGCTCTGGCGCTTCCCTTTCCCTGCCACACTCTTCTATGTACTGCCTTCAAGTCTTTGCTCAAATGTCACCTTCTCACACTGGCCCCCCTATTTAATATGGTGGGTGCCCACCACCAACATACCAGATTCCCCCTTGCCCAGCTCTACCTTTTCTTTTTTCCATAGCACTTATCACTTTCTGTTATACTATATAATTTACTTATTCATTATTTAATACCATGAATGTAAGTGCCTTGGAAGCAGGGATCTTTGTCTCTTTTGTTCACTGACACGGTTCATGTGCCTAGAACAGTGCATAGCACACAACAGTTGTAGTATGTGTTGAATTAATTAACCTTCCAAAATGAATTTATCACCTAATGGAAGGGTCAGTGCTCCGGTGTGGAAGTACAGCTCTCTGTGATGTCTGAGAGAGTTTGAAGAAATGTCCTGTTCCTCATGGAAGACCAGGCCACTGCTGTCTTAACTCTGCCCACTAAGAGACCAGTATCAATGTGCTGTAATTAGAACTCCTTTACCCACTGTCCCCTAAGAGGCCTCCAGGGCCTCCCCATCAAGCCTCTCATCACCTTTGACCTCCCTCATGCCCACAAGGCCAAACCTTCTCCATCTCTGGGCTCTTTCCCCATGTAGTTAGGTCAGCCTATGCTCAGACTCCCCCTCTAAACTTCATCTCCCCCAAACCTTTCTATTTTGCCCCCAGAACTCATCACCATCAGCCACAGAGACCCCCTATCCTTAGCCTCTTCTCTGAGAGTTGTCACTGCTGTCTTGCTCTGAAGCATGCCTCTCCTCCAAGGACACCAATTCCACAAAGCCTTTTCGGATGGTGGCTGTTTCTTCTCTTCCCCATTGTAATTCTGAGCCTACTCCAGACCAGAACCTTACTCCTTGAGGCACTTTCCATCTGAATGTACTATGTATCATTTGACCTTGTTATGGGCATCTGTCAGCCTTGTAGCCAGTCCCCCTTATTCACAGGATATTTCATTACCTAGACTTCCGGCTCTCACTCTCTGTTCCTGTGACCCTTCCACTTCTCTTTGGTGACCTCAGCATCTCTGCAGTGACCCAGAATCCTAGTCTCTAATTCCTTGCTTTCCATTAATCTTCAAGTCCACAGCCCTTCTCTAGTTCTTGACATCCTCGACAATGCCCAGCTCCCACATTCTTGACCTCAAGCATCCCGGTCTCTGACCACCATTTCCTATCTTTGAGTGCCCTCTCTCTAATAATTCTTCCCTGAGATCTAGTGGGTTCCACGTTTTTGTTGTTAAGGTCACCTCTTGTCCTGACTTCATCCTTACTTAGCTGGGATTTCATTAATATATTTGGGGGGTTTTTTTGCATTCATTTTCAGTCCTTTGGTTTTTGCTTTTTCAGCCCTACTCACCTGGCAAACCCCACCCCTGGTGAACCTCCAGTTGCCGTCTGCACCTCCCCCAGCACCTGAGCAGCTGAGTAGGGATGGAGGGAAATGCACCACCATGCTGACGTGAGTCAGTGGATTCTGAGCTCTGCCTGGCATTCCTAAATTGTTTCCACAGTCAATCTCCATTCTCCAAAATGTCAGTTAGTCACACCTTGTCCTCTATTCCCCACCCTCCTCACTCCTGTCCCCTCCTCATTCTCAGCTAATTACATCTTTTTTCCTGAAGGTTAATTTTATTTATTCATTCTGAACTAAGAATAAAGTTACATGTTTTATTAATAGGCCCTGCCCCCCCAGGCATGGGTGCTTATTAATAATAATGAACCAGTAATTGAAATTTCAACTAGAAGTAAATCAGTCCTAAGAGAAAAGTCAGCTAGCACCCATTCAATTTTTCCCTCCTCTACTAAGCTTTTTATAGAGAAATTAATGTTTACATTACATTAGCCTAATCTTTGCCCCTCTTTAAAGATGGGCAACTTCCATTTTAAAGAGTTGGGAGTACTTTCTATCCAGAGATACATACTGTTAACATTTTGATGTTTATTGGTGTAAGTTTGTTTTTCTTTAATTAAGTATTTTCTTAATTCAGCAAGAAAACAAAAGCAATTGGAAGCAACTTTCTGCCACCAGATCCTCTCTGTTTTCCCTCTGTCTATATGGCAGGTGATTAGGCATTAAGCATGGGTAGCAATAAACAATTTGTAGGTGGAGAAAGCTGGGTGGCTCAGTTGATTAAGCGTCTGTGTTCAGCTCAGATCATGATCCCAGGATCCTGGAGTCAAATCCCACATCAGGCTCCCTGCTCAGCAGGGAGTCTGCTTCTCTCTCAGCCTGCTTTCCCTGCTGCTCCCTCTGCTTGTACTCTCCCTCTCTGACAAATAAAATCTCTTTAAAAAAAAAAAAAAAAAGTTTTGTGGATCAATGCATTATCCCCAGCATCTCAGAGCCCAATAGGGACAGGCTCAGCAGGCCTGAATTTCTTTGAATTGTAAGACTTTGACTCTGCTAATTCTTCTTAGCCTTCAAAGACTGTCAACTTTCCAGTGACTTTCTTTACCATGATTTCAGTGAGATAATGACATCATTCTTAATCACGTGTCTATCTGCTTTTAATTTGCCTGCTAAATCGGCATAACTTGAACTTGATAACTTAAAGGATTACTTTAAGTATGGTTTAAAGTATAAACATTTCTTTTATGACTTAAAGTATAAACATAAATCACTTACTAATTAAAACATAAATACTTCAAGCAAAGTGGAATCCCAAAGACAGAGAACTTAACGAATGCAAGAACTTATAAATGTTATAAATAAATGCATAGCACCCAATGACTGCAGTGTGAAATAGTATCCACGGAGACAATTCTGAGAGTTTCCAAGTGAACTGCTCCAAGCGTTCCTTGGAGCAGCCCAGCTAGTGTAAGAGGTTTTTCTGGAAACAGAATCTGCTCCTCCCAGGAAAGTCTTCTTCCTTCCCACGGCACAGCTGACTGGTGTCTTAAATCCCAAAGCAGAGAGTCAAGTAAAAAACCCACCCAGACTGCCCCTCCTGCATGGTCATGCACAAAGCTGGTCCCCAGGCTGCCTCACAGGCAGATGCACACTGTGTCTTTACACAGACTCACACCCAGGAAAAGATACTCGAGGGACTTAGGTTTAGTGGTCTGCACATTATTTTCTGTCCCTTCCCTAATTTCTGTGAGTCTTTATTTGGGGAGGTAAAAGTCAGATGATAAGCCAAGAAATCTGATAAAACTGGCATAAAATCCTCCCCGTGTGGCTGATCGTCCCCACAGACAGCCCTGAGCAGCACACAGCCATGATGACAGGTACCTGCAAGGTTTTACAGATGGGAATTATACACGCTTGTTCATTTTTCCTAATGATGTTCTTATATTAGTAACATGGCAGGTTGCCTCCTCCTTTCTCCTACCCAGTATCTGAATACCTGGAAAACACTAGAAGTCTCTGCATTTCAGTTGCAATTTTCATGAATTCCTTGCAGCAGTGCTTCCCAAAGTGTGGCATGTGGATCACTGCTGGTAGACCAGATGAGCGTGGGTGGTGCAGGACTAAACATTTTTTATATTAATAGTTATGTTTTTGTTTTAATGTGTATTAGACAAAAAATGAACAAACATAACTTGCCCAGTATTTCGTGGATGTAAATATTTAGAATTAGTCAAAAGGAAGAGGATAGTTAAGATTTTTTTAGGTGAGAATGATTAAAACAAGAAAATTAAATAAATAGTAATGAAGTCGATTAATGCATTTGGCAAAAATTATGAAAGTGGCCTTCAAACTCACAGTGAGAAAGTGATGTGTTCAATGGCAGAGGCCAGCAGGCACAATTTCTTAAAAGGAGAAAGATATGGAAACTCCTGGAGACCATTCCTTGAAATGATACAACACAGCATAGTCCTATATGGAAAGATTTTCTAATCAGGCACTCGAGTTTCTCCCACTGGAAAGTACAGCTGCCATTGCTACTGTCCATGCAGTATGGGGTTTATTTTACATTCTTATGAAATTTTATCTCATAAAGTGATGGTAGGAACCACTGAGTCTTTTGTTTACAAAGTCAAAGAATAACCAAAATAACTACAGCTGAATTCCTTCAGTCATTCATTCAACAAACACTAGAGAGCATTTTTGTGTGTCAGACGCTGGGCCAAGTCCTGGAGTTAGGGGATTGAGAGGGTCCCCCACTGCAGGGGGTCAAGCTTAGGAATGACTTCCCATAGCAGCATTTCTGAAAGCTCATGCTGGCTCTCCCATGACCGGACCGTAGCAGCACTGGAATAGATCAGAGAAGAGGTGGTGCAGGAAGGCGCGATAGTGGCGGTGGCAGTGGAGAGAAATGAGCAGGCTCAAGAGCTATTTCAGGGTAGATCCAATAGAACATTGCCTAAGGGAAAGACAGGAGTCAGGGGAGAACGCTAGGTTTTTGGCTTCAGAAGCCCTGCGGGTGGAGATGCCAGGTCCCCAGAGCTCACGGAGCACATGGCTGGGGCTCAGTATCACATTCTCTAGGAAGTCCTGCCCTTTGTGGCTGTGTGTCATCTCTCCCCAAGGGCACAGGTGCTGCCTTATTCGTCTAGCATGAGGCCAGTCCTGTAAAAGGCATTTGGTCAGTTCCGACTAAAGGACTAGTAGACAACTTGGGGTGTGAGATTGCGAGACTAGTTGACTTGCAGTGTAGAGCAGTCCCTCTGCCCCATTTAAAATTTAATTTGGAGATAGATTTTGAAACTGCACTCCTCTGTTACCTTGTCACTCTAAAAACCTACAAGTAAGCACAATAGAAGTCTGCCCTTCTGCCTCAGGAACATAAACACAGGCTTGGTGACAGGCAGAGCGAAGACCAGGTGAGCAGCTAGAGGGGACACAGTAATGAAAGGAGATGCTGAGCGGTTTGTTGATGTCCAGTGGCGTTTGTCCAGGCGTGTCTGACTTTGTACACTTCCTGCTCTACCACCCTCGTGTTTTCTTTCCAAAAAATTCTTAAAGTAGTACATCAGTACTTGATTTCTTACCTTTACCTGAGGGACTTACACTAATCAAAGGAGCCAGAGAAATATTAAGAGCACAGAGCCACAGAGCAGAAACCTTGCCAGAAAGAAATTGTGGTGCCCAGGCAGGGTTTCTACCCTCCGCTGCGATGCTAGGACAGCATGAAGGAGGGCTAGGCTATGGGGCTGGTGTTCTACTCTGCCTAGTTATTCTGGCCCAACCCACTTTGGGGCCTCTCCGGCTAGTCCACATCCTGCTTCTCCCTAATCCCCATGTATGTGTATTCGGTGTCCATCTGCTGCTATGTGTCTGGGCTTTTGTCTTCCTGGTCCCCCTTGGTGACCCACAGCACCTGATCCTGTGGTATGACAAAGTCAGTACTAGTGAAATGCATGAAACAGCACAGATCTATGCTTTGGGCTTTAATGTTACCATCAGTTGTTATTTCTACAAATAGTTAAGTTCATTCTCTAGCTTTATTAGCCATCCCACCCTCTCTTTGTTAATGGCTCCGAGGTAAAAGTGGATGCACAGAATTAATGAGCCAGAACATTAGCGTGGTTTTTAAAATGATGCAGATGAGAGCATTACAATGTGGAAATAGACTTCATGAGCAGGTGACTTGAAACTGTGATTTGATTTCATGGGCATCAAAGCGAAACAGGAACATTAGCGGTGTTGCTCCTCACTGCTCATGGTCCACCTTGTTAGTGTGCTGGGTATACGGCATAGGTGTCAGGAACGTCTTTTGAGTGTCTTGTCCATAGTTTCCTGTAATATTTTGCAGATCTCCTTTGTGACTGAGTCTATAGTGGTAAAACAAAAATACACACCCATATGCAATCAGAAATTGTGAAACATCTATAAAGGAGAAACAACATGCTATGAGGACCCCAGGGGACCAACTTTCCCCTGAAGGACAAGGGGAGGTCTTTCGTGGAGAAATGGAGGAGGGTGAATGGACTCAAGCAGAAGGAACTTGGGGGAGAGACGCTTTCAAGAAGAGAGAGCATGTGGGAAAGCCTCAAGGAAGGCTAAGAGCACGGCATTTTCAAAGAACAGCCAGAAGTGGAACAGATGGTATGGATCGAGCCTGATAAGGGGAGGGGCAGATTTGGAGGCAGGCAGGCCACGCGGCTCCTATTGTATCTTGAGAAAAACTGGAGTCTGTGAAGTCATGTTAAGCAGGTGGGTAATGCATTTTTAGAAGCCCTTCTTGATGCAGTGTAGAGAAGAAATTAGGGAAGAGGAAGAAATGTCCCCAGTTTAGAAAGAGGCTGTTTCAAGATGCCCCTCAACAGATGAATGGATAAAGAAGATGTGATCCATATATACAATGGAATATTACTCAGCCATCAGAAAGGATGAATACCCAACTTTTGTATCAACATGGATGAGACTGGAGGAGATTATGCAGAGTGAAATAAATCAAGCAGAGAGAGTCAGTTATCATATGCTTTCACTTACTTGTGGAGCATAAGGAATAACACGGAGGACATTAGGAGAAGGAAAGGAAAAGTGAATTGGGGGAAATCAGAGGTGGAGATGAACCATGAGAGACTGTGGACTCTGAGAAACAAACTGAGGGTTTTAGAGGGGAGGGAGTAGAGGGATGGGTGAGCCTGGTGGGGGGTATTAAGAAGGGCACAGATTGCATGGAGCACTGGGTGTGGTGCATAAGCAGTGAATCTTGGCACACTGAAAAAGTAAAAATAAATAAATAAATAAATAGAAAGAGGCTGTTGCCCTGGTCCCAGGGGAGATGCCAGATGGAACTGTGGGGTACTGCAAAAACCAGAAGATGGTTGCCAGCTACTTTACATTTAGGAGCTAGGGTGTGTAGAACCTGGACTGTCCATGATCCGTAAGGAGAGGCAAGACCAAGAAAATATCCCATGTCTGGGTTTAGTAGCTGGATGGATGGAGGAGCCATTCACAGGGGCCAGGATTCCAGGCGCCAGCAGCTTGGCAGGGATGGAGGCAACATTTAAAACGTTCAACTTGAGATGTCTGTGAAATGACATCTATGCACTTGCTTCAGGAATCTGTGACTGAGCACCCACCTTCTTAGAAGTTTCCATGGTTAAGTGTTCACTGCGCTACCCCGGAATGATAAAGACTATTAGTGTCACTTGGGAACATTGTATATTTGCCACATTCACTGGCTGCCATCTGCACCCATTTTGGCCACACTTCAGGACAGGAGAAATAGCTGCCAGCTTAAAGGGGAAATTGGTTGTGTTTCCCTTAAGCAGCCAGATTGAATGAGGGCATGTTGGATGTGATGGCCTCAGCAAATGCTTGGGGAAATCTCTTTGCTTTGGAGAAGTACTTCATATCAGTTTAATCTTCAGAGTCACTGGAAGACAGAGGCAACCTCTATTTTTGTCAGACTTCTGTTCCAGGCGAATGCATCTAGCCATAGGGAAAGTAGTTTCAGAATAGACCTGATCAGGTGTCAGGGGACAGTTCATGCTGAGACAATAGCATTGAGGCCTTGGCTGGTCATCGTTCTCCTATGAGCTACTGAGCAGGCTGTTCTTTGATTTTGCATTTGTTTAAATATATACATATCCACAGAGAATACATACCCGCAGAGTAGTATTTGAAATAGCAGAACCAATGTGGAAGTTGTGGGAGGAAGGGGGATAGAAACACTAATGCATACGAATGCTCCCTGCCTTCTCTGGGTGGTCCTGTCCAACCAGTGTGCACAGTGTCCAATCAGTGCACGCAGCCTGAATTCAAATCCTCACTGACTCTGAGATGAGTCACAAGAAACCAGCCTTCACAAACCTCAGTTTCTCCTGCATTTGCTGGCAATATACCTGGAGTGCCTAACATGACTCCTGGCCCATGGCAGGTTGAAGAAGTCAGGGTTCTCCAGAGAAATGGAATCAGTAGGGGTGTGTGTGTGTGTGTGTGTATGTATGTAGAGAGAGAGACAATGAGAGAAAAGGAAAAGATTTTACAGAATAGTCTCATGCAATTGATAAATCAAAACTTTGTAGGGTAGGTAGGCAGTCCAGAGATCCAGAGAACAGTTGTAGTTCTAGCCCAAAGGCAGTCTGCTGGCCGAATTTTTGCTCCTATGAGGGAAGTGGTCTTTTTCTTAAAAATCCAACTGATTGATTCAGGGACACCTGGGTGGCTCAGTGCGTTAAGCCTCCACCTTCAGATCCATGATCTCAGGATTCTGGATCGAGCCCTGCATCAGGCTGTCTGCTAGGCAGGGAGCCTGCTTCCTCCTCTCTCTCTGCCTGCCTCTCTGCCTAGTTGTGATCTCTGCCTGTCAAATAAATAAATAAAATCTTAAAAAAAAAAAATCCAACTGATTGGATGAGGCCCATCCACATTATGAAAGGCAATCTGCTTTATGAAAAATGTACTCATTTAGGGGTGCCTGCGTGGCTCAGTGGGTTAAAGCCTCTGCCTTCAGCTCAGGTCATGATCCCAGGGTCCTGGGATGGAGCCCTGCATCTGGCTTTCTGCTCAGCAGGGAGCCTGCTTCCACCTTTGTCTCTGCCTGCCTCTCTGCCTAGTTGTGATCTCTGCCTATCAAATAAATAAATAAAATCTTAAAAAAAAATTTAAAAAAAAGAAAAGTGTACTTATTTAAATGTTAATCTCACCTGGTGGCTCAGTAGGATAAGCGTCTGCTTTTGGTTTATGCTATGAGCCCCAGGTCCTGGGATTGAGTCCCACATTGGGCTCCTTGCTCAGTGGGGAGCCTGCTTCTCCCTCCCCCTCTGCTACTGCCTCTGCTTGTGCTCTCTCTCTCTGACAAATAAATAAATTTTTTAAAAATGTTAATCTCACCTCGAAAATACTGTGGGAGCAACATCTAGACATGTTTGACCAAATGTCTGGGTCTCATGGCCTTGCCAAGTTGACCTCTAAGATTAATCATCATACTGGTGCTCTGAGATGGCTTTCAGAATTCCCTAGCTCACCCCGCCCAGTTAAACCCTCAGAAGGGCCCTCGAGTAGACTTTCCATGCTTTCTGTTAACTTGCATCCGCGCGTGACTCTGCTCTTTTTTTGTCTCTGAATCTCCCTTCATTTAGAACGTTATATAGCACAAAGTGGCATCTCCATATATGTTTATTGAATAAAGAAGCACATGAACTATGTAGGATTCATTTATAAAAGCAAAAGGCAGAAATTTCAACAAGCTGTGAATTTATTTATTCACTAAAAATTTAAAGCAGTGGATAAATTTAGATGTGGGCTTCAGGACATACATCTTAACATATTGCTAAAATAAAAATATACAACCAAAGCCCAATGAAGACCATTAAATTAAGGCTGTCCTTCTTTATCAAATGGTCTTTTCTGTATTCAATTTCAGACCATGTTCTTGGGTATAGCTAGGCTGTAAGTCCCTATTTGGCCCTGGTTTTCTCTCCAGGGAAATAAGAGAGCACAGTATAAGAGGGAGGGTCCTACACTATCACCATTGAACCCAAAATCAAGAGGCCAACTCAGACCCAGAAAACATGGGCTGGAAGACAGCTAAGGGAGAGAGCTCTTCAGCAGTTTTGGTAATTACTGCAGCACCCTGCAGGACACCAGACATCACAGCTCCCCATGTGGACACTCTCTGTCAGGAGGCCTGCCACTTCGGAAGGCGGAATACACACTTATTCCAATCAACCTCCCCTGACCACCTCCCCCCCCACCCCCCACAAGCGGTGTTGCTAAAGGAATGAGAAGTACACAGAATTTCAGGTTCTTTGCAGTCACTTTGCTTCTTGTCTTTCCATTTCCTCGTGCCCGAACAAGGCCAGGCAACCTCAGGGGTGCAGACATGAGGTGATGATTTTGGTGGAGACTTGTTGAGTCAGTTTGTCCCCTGAGTATTTTTTCTATCCTTGCTTAAAGCTTCTTCTGCCTGCTTTTGCCCCAATACTGGAGTTGGGGTGGCAGGACTCACTGTCAGAAAGCCAAGGCAAACAGAGGTGGGGGGGAAGGGAAGAAGTTGCAACATGCAGCTTCTCTGCTGGAGTGAATGAATCTTCCAGCTGAGACAGAGAGACAGAGAGGCCAGAGTTGCATGGCCCAGCAGTGGAGCTGGTCAGAACCTGCTGATGAGCCCTATCCAGGGTCACCATGGGCAGGTGGAGGGATAGACGGCTACACGCTTCCAGTGTGGTGGCTTGGGACTTCCTAAGGAGCAATCTGAGATGGGCTTCTAGGGGTCACAGATCGTCTGGATGAATGGTGGTCTCCTGGGGCCAAAAATCTCTCAAATGGAAGTGCCATAACCTAGAAAAAGACTGCATTTCTCAGTGTTTCCTCAAGTGGTCATACTGATATGACCTACTAATATCATTGTAATGATAAAAACTATGATTTTATTACAGGCCTGTGATGGACAGGTGCTGTGACTGCACGCTTCATTTTTGTCCTTCCTACAGTTGTATGAGGTGAGCATTATTGGCCTCATTTTATAATAAGGAAACTGAGTCAGGGAGCTGAGATACCTTGTCAAGTCAGGATTCTTACCCAGGTTTTTCTGATGCCAAAGCCTGTGCTCTACATGCAACACTTTCTTGATGAAGATACTTCCCTTTCTCTTGCAAGAAAGGATGAGCCTAGAGAAAGGAATGCTGTCCTGGAAACTGGGAAGGAAAAACAACAAATCAGAGTCCTGTGAAGATGGCTAGACATTCAGGGACAAGCCAAGAGGGAGGCAGGAAAAAGCAGAGGGAATGGGGACAGTGCTGGCCATTCTGAAGTGTGGAGCCAGATTTCTGGAAACTGCTGGAAAGCAAAGCTATGGGAAAAAAGCAGTGCCAAGACTTGAGGAATTCCGGCCACCAGAAACACATGGAAGGCTGGCTTCTGAGAATGGCCACCAAGGAAATAGGAGTGCTTCCTTTGACATGCAGTGCCTGAGAAGCGGAGAAAAGGCAGAAGAACACAGGTCACCCCAAATTATATTAAGAGGGGCCCATAGAGGTGATAAGTAACAATGCCCATTGCAAATCCCACAGGCCTGTGAAATGAGGGCTCCTGAGAGACAGACCTTCATGCTTCCCTTTGGTTCTAAGAGAAAAACAGAGCAGCCCCCAGTAAGCCAGTGAGCCAAGAGATGTTAGAAGCCACTGCAAAGAAAGCTGCCCTACCCCAGGGTCATTTTTAGGCCATCTTCATACCCAACCTCATGCTGTAGTGGATTTAGCTTGTCTCTGCATACAATACTATGCTTTGCATTGGCTCCCCAGTCCAGTATGGTAGCTTTAAGTTGACGTTCCTCCCCTGCCCCTGCCATCGCCTAAAAGGGAACTTCAGCAGCCTTTTAGGATGCTGGGTCTTTGTTTTGGGCTGTTTGGGCCCTCCCCTCTTCTTTTCAATTCCATCTTGCTCTGAATCCTGTCACACTCTGCTTCACCATCCAGCCTTCCCTTTCCATCCTTACCTTGCTCTTGCTCTCCTCGAACTTAGCCCTGCCTTCCTCTCTTAGAGTGAGGTTGATCTGCATGTAAGAAAGAAACCCAAACTGGGGCGCCTGGGTGGCTCAGTGGGTTAAGCCGCTGCCTTCAGCTCAGGTCATGATCTTAGGGTCTGGGGATCGAGTCCCGCATCGGGCTCTCTGCTCAGCAGGGAGCCTGCTTCCCTCTCTTTCTCTCTGCCTGCCTCTCCGTCTACTTGTGATTTCTCTCTCTAAAAAAAAAGAAAAAGCAGGATAAACAGTGATTAAATGGGAGAGAAGTTGATTTCTCGTTCACATAAAAGAAATTCCGTGGTAGGTTCAGGACTAGCGTGGTGGCATGCCCATGTCACTGAGGACCCAGGCTCCTATGTTTCTATCTACACCGCGTCCCAAGCTCAAATCATCAATCAAGATGGCAGCCAGAGCTCACGCCATCATGGGCACCAAGTGAAATGGGGGAGATAAAGCAGAAAGACAAAAACGGTGCCCCACCTTGCTGAGAGAGCTCCTTCTAAGCACCCTGTGTCACACAGATCTCTTCCACTTTTATTTCGTGGGCAAGAATGCAGTCACATAGCCACATCTAGTTGGAGGTGTGGGGAAGCATGGTCTCTATTCTGGGAAGAACTGGCAGTTAGGTTCTGTTATTGAGGAAGAAGGGAAGAGTGGATATCTTCCTTTTCCTGCCCCCTGTGCCTCCTTCTCTTCAATGACCAGGCTTACCATCAGTCATGGTTTGGGTTTCCTTCTGGGTTTGGTATCTTTAGCTGCTTGAGTATGGAAGAAAATTAACACATGTCTAACCTGAACTTAACGCCATCATAGCAGAGCTTTCAGTGTAACACATCATAGCAGAGCTTTCAGTGTTTCCCTCTTCTTGCAGGGACAGCATTATGTCCCACTGTGTTTGCTCAAGCCCCCTGTGTGGACCCAGACACCCTGTGTTATGATTGCACCCAGAGGAGGCAAAGCATACAGCAGTTGAAGACAGAGCAATTTGTCCTGAATTTTTTCTTTTTTACATTTAATGAACCAACCTTTACAGACAGAATTAAAAGCAAGAAAATAGAAATCCTGGGGCACATGAAAGATAAAAAATCCCCATTCCAACTGTAGAAGCTCTTTTAGGCAAAAACAAGTAAAAACACACAGAATGAAAAAGCTCAAAAGCTACAGCCTCAAGGTATCCACATTCAGTGACTTAAGTAAAGGAACCATCTTAAAAATAAAACCCCAGGCCAATTCCTAGTGTGTAAAGATATAAAAGCGGTACTTTCTTTCCATTAGTTTACTTTAAAGATTCAGATGTATAATGCTTGCTTCTAAGTCCTATCAGTTAAGCAATGAAATAAAGCCATGTTAATGAGCAAAACTCCTTGAAATCAGTACTTATAGGGGTGCTCATACAACAGTGTTACTATCCAATTTATTTTGCATGTGTTTTCATGCATAATATCACAGTATATTTCATAACATCAGAGAGGTTTGGATACACATAGCTGAGTGGTTGTAAATGGTGACATTGTTTATAGCTTATCCTGCAGCACAGTTATGCCCTGCTAGGTGGTATACACAGTAGGAACCGAACGGTTTCTATGTGAACCACCCATCCCAGAGTGGTAAATGACACTTGACAGTTCAGGTGAAGTGACTGGTGGACTCAAAACATTAAAATATAGTCCAGGGGCACATAGGATGCTCAGTGGGTTAAAGCCTCTGCCTTTGGCTCTCAGGTCATGATCTCAGGGTCTTGGGATCGAGTCCCGCATCGGGCTCTCTGCTCAGCAGGGAGCCTGCTTCTGCCTGCCTCTCTGCCTACTTGTGATCTCTCTCTCTGTCAAATAAATAAATAAAATCTTTAAAAAATATATATGTAGTCCATAAGAAGAAACAGACCCATAAATACAAACCAACTGGTAGTTGCCAGAGGGCAGGGGTGGTGGAGGGATGGGCAAAATGGGTGAAGGGCCGTGGCAGGTACAGGCTTCCAGTTATGGAATGACCATGTCATGGGGGTGAAAGTTACAGCATGGGGACAACCTAGTCAGTGGTACTATAATCGCACTGTATGGTGACAGACAGTAGCACACTTGTGAGCACACTTGTGATACAGAGTTGCTGGATCACTGTGTTGTACACCAGAAGCTCCTGTTCCATTGTGTGTCAGCTAGATTTCAAGTAAAAAAAAAAAAAATCAGAAAAAATACATAGTATGGATTATGTATTAAAATCAAGAAAACAGAAATCCTGGGGAACGTAAAAGATAAACAATCCCCACTCCAACTGTAGAAGGTCTTTGAATGCAATACTGTTTTGTCTTATGATTTCATAAATAGTTAAGTGTGTTAAAGATGAAATACAGCCCCTCAGCCACGAACCCCTGAAATACTGCAAGACATGGTGGTATATCTGTGAAGTTGCCTGCATCACAGTCTCCTTCCCTCCCAGTCCTGCTGCTTCTTCTCACGTTCCAGCTTGTCTGCACTTCTGAAGCCAGGCCAAGGACACTTCCTTCTTGCTTTTCTGCCAACACTGCGGCTCTTTGCTTCATCCTCCCTTTCTCTGTTTTCTGCCCATACAGCTTCTTTCTGGTGACCCCATATTCCCCTCTTCATGTCCTTTGTTGCATGTCCTTGGTGGAGGAGGTATGTATGGGTGGAGCAGGCAGAGTGTGGGGTTAACAGGGAAAAAAAATCACATTTTTGAACTTCCTTTCATCACCCTGTGTATCCATCCTGGAAAAGGAAGAACCCTAAAGTGTCCTCCTTCTGTGGTATGAGAGGAGAAACAAATGTGCAAAGTGCACATTTAATTCTTATGGAAGGAGAGAGACCATGATGTAGTTTATAAAACACAACCACTAGATCCTAGGCACCTGAGCTGCATGTGTGCCTTACAGATTATAGACTGGAGGGTTCCGAGTCGTCTGAAATCTTCTTTCAAGATTAGAACATGAGTCCTCACCCAGCAGCCTCCTACTGGAGAGAAAGAACCTTTCCAGTGTTTTCCATGACCAACCATGGGTGGTTGCCTACTGTGGGAAAGGGACACTGGGGCTCTGGGTGGGATGTCTGAACTCAAGCCTGGGTTCCACCATTCATGAACTTTGTGGGACTGAGCAAGTTTCTTAACCTCTCCATGCCTCAGTTTCCTGATCTGAAAAATAGGAAGGTGATAGCTATTTGCCTCTACCACATGGGCAACTAGATGGAATCATCATCATCTTTGACAATTTTGTGTACCTGTGGAGGTTACACATGGTCACTTTAGGCAGGTGGGCAAACTTGAGAGCTGGTGAGCTGCGTATTAATTAAAAAACAAAAGATGCTTAAATTCTTACCTCTTTCCTCAGCCTTGTCTGGTTCATAGTCCAAATTCAGCTCCTGTTGTATTTGGCCCCACTGCCAGAAGCACTAAAATATATAGATGTCCATAGGCATCAAATTTATTCACAACCTAAACTTATTTTCATAAAAAGAAGAAAACATAGATCTCTTGGGACATTCTGTAGATGCTGGTGTTGGGGAAGATCTTTATAAGAAAATTCTTTGGGAAAAAAAATTCTTTGAGCTCGTTTTTCTGAGAAGCCATGTGATGGTTTAAGACTCTCATTTAATTAAATATATCTTTCACCCTTTTTGCTCATGTGAGCAAGATTATGCATGATTTGTAAACATTTCCAAAATTCCAAAGATCAAAATATTTCATTAGAATGCTTCTTTGTTATTAGGGTTTAGCCGTGTGCCAAAGAAAGCTAAAAAACAAAAACAAAACAAAACAAAACAAAAAACATAATAGACCAACAATGTTAATGTGAAATAGTATACATAATTTACCAAAGTAAGGCTTTTAAGTTTCTTTGACCCTTACCTTAGACAATTTTTTTTTTTTTTTCAGCAAGCATGTAGGCATTCAGCAGAAACTCCCTGGGATCTTGGAGATAGAACAATTACCACCATTAGTGGGGTTCTGAGGGAAACAGGGAAGAGTGGGAAGAACCTGTGCTCTGCAGGGGACACCCAGAGACCACTGCTCCCTGGGCAGGTGCCCTTCTCGTGTGCCTTAGTTCCCTTACATGTATAGTGAGGACACTCAGCCTTTAGCTTCCCCCACTGCCTCATCCTCCCAACGTCTGGCCTATGGTTGTTTCTGTCTTCCTGGCAGCTCATACAAGTCAAGACATGTTACAATGGGGTTTAAATGTTGCTGACCTTTGCAGACCTTAACCTGACTATACACATTTTTATTTGATCCATACAGTATTTTAAAATTAGAAATCTTACATAAAAATCCAGTTGAGAGCTTTTATTGAAAAATTGCAACACTGGCTCTCCATTCAACTTTTTTTTTTTAATATAATTTTTTATTTTTTATAAACATATATTTTTATCCCCAGAGGTACAGGTCTGTGAATCACCAGGTTTACACACTTCACAGCACTCACCAAAGCACATACCCTCCCCAATGTCCATAATACCACCCCCTTCTCCCAAACCCCCTCCCCCCAGCAACCCTCAGTTTGTTTTGTGAGATTAAGAGTCACTTATGGTTTGTCTCCCTCCCAATCCCATCTTCTTTCATTTATTCTTCTCGTACCCACTGAAGCCCCCATGTTGCAACACCACTTCCTCATATCAGGGAGATCATATGATAGTTGTCTTTCTCCGCCTGACTTATTTCGCTAAGCATGATACGCTCTAGTTCCATCCATGTTGTCGCAAATGGCAAGATTTCATTTCTTTTGATGGATGCATAGTATTCCATTGTGTATATATACCATATCTTCTTGATCCATTCATCTGTTGATGGACATCTAGGTTCTTTCCATAGTTTGGCTATTGTGGACATTGCTGCTATAAACATTCGGGTGCACGTGCCCCTTCGGATCACTACGTTTGTATCTTTAGGGTAAATACCCAGTAGTGCAATTGCTGGGTCATAGGGCAGTTCTATTTTCAACATTTTGAGGAACCTCCATGCTGTTTTCCAGAGTGGTTGCACCGGCTTGCATTCCCACCAACAGTGTAGGAGGGTTCCCCTTTCTCTGCATCCTCGCCAGCATCTGTCATTTCCTGACTTGTTGATTTTAGCCATTCTGACTGGTGTGAGGTGATATCTCATTGTGGTTTTGATTTGTATTTCCCTGATGCCGAGTGATATGGAGCACTTTCTCATGTGTCTGTTGGCCATCTGGATATCTTCTTTGCAGAAATGTCTGTTCATGTACTCTGCCCATTTCTTGATTGGATTATTTGTTCTTTGGGTGTTGAGTTTGCTAAGTTCTTTATAGATTCTGGACACTAGTCCTTTATCTGATATGTCGTTTGCAAATATCTTCTCCCATTCTGTCAGTTGTTTTTTGATTTTGTTAACTGTTTCCTTTGCTGTGCAAAAGCTTTTGATCTTGATGAAATCCCAATAGTTCATTTTTGCCATTGCTTCCCTTGCCTTTTGCGTTGTTCCTAGGAAGATGTTGCTGCGGCTAGATCGAAGAGGTTGCTGCCTGTGTTCTCCTCAAGGATTTTGATGGATTCCTTTCTCACATTGAGGTCCTTCATCCATTTTGAGTCTATTTTCGTGTGTGGTGTAAGGAAATGGTCCAATTTCATTTTTCTGCATGTGGCTGTCCAATTTTCCCAGCACCATTTATTGAAGAGGCTGTCTTTTTTCCATTGGACATTCTTTCCTGCTTTGTCGAAGATTAGTTGACCATAGAGTTGAGAGTCTATTTCTGGGCTCTCTATTCTGTTCCATTGATCTATGGGTCTGTTTTTGTGCCAGTACCATGCTGTCTTGATGATGACAGCTTTGTAATAGAGCTTGAAGTCCGGGATTGTAATGCCACCAACGTTGGCTTTCTTTTTCAATATCCCTTTAGCTATTCAAGGTCTTTTCTGGTTCCATATAAATTTTAGAATTATTTGTTCCATTTCTTTGAAAAAGATGGATGGTACTTTGATAGGAATTGCATTAAATGTGTAGATTGCTTTAGGTAGCAAAGCCTGAACAGACCCATAACCAGTAAGGAGATTGAAACAGTCATTAAAAATCTCCAAACAAACAAAAGCCCAGGGCCAGACGGCTTCCCAGGGGAATTCTACCAAACATTTAAAGAAGAACTAATTCCTATTCTCCTAAAACTGTTCCAAAAAATAGAAATGGAAGGAAAACTTCCAAACTCATTTTATGAGGCCAGCATCACCTTGATCCCAAAACCAGACAAGGATCCCATCAAAAAAGAGAGCTATAGACCAATATCCTTGATGAACACAGATGCGAAAATACTCAACAAAATACTAGCCAATAGGATTCAACAGTACATTAAAAAGATTATTCACCACGACCAAGTGGGATTTATTCCAGGGCTGCAAGGTTGGTTCAACATCTGCAAATCAGTCAATGTGATACAACACATCAATAAAAGTAAGAACAAGAACCATATGATACTCTCAATAGATGCTGAAAAAGCATTTGACAAAGTACAGCATCCCTTCCTGATCAAAACTCTTCAAAGTGTAGGGATAGAGGGCACATACCTCAATATCATCAAAGCCATCTATGAAAAACCCACCGCAAATATCATTCTCAATGGAGAAAAACTGAAAGCTTTTCCGCTAAGGTCAGGAACACGGCAGGGATGTCCATTATCACCACTGCTATTCAACATAGTACTAGAAGTCCTAGCCTCAGCAATCAGACAACAAAAGGAAATTAAAGGCATCCAAATCGGCAAAGAAGAAGTCAAATTATCACTCTTCGCAGATGATATGATACTATATGTGGAAAACCCAAAAGACTCCACTCCAAAACTGCTAGAACTTATACAGGAATTCAGTAAAGTGTCAGGATATAAAATCAATGCACAGAAATCAGTTGCATTTCTCTACACCAACAGCAAGACAGAAGAAAGGGAAATTAAGGAGTCAATCCCATTTACAATTGCATCCATTCAGCTTTTGTCCAGGCTTGAGTTATAGACATCCTATTGTTGGGTCAGAAAGTCTGTGGTCCCCTGCTTCCTACCAACCTTGGTCTGGCTCACTCAGGCTACCTCTCCAGGACCTAGGCCCACCAGAGTTTGGTTATCCTTATAGAGTAGGTGTTTCGTGCCATCTCAGCCTATCCATAGTCATGCTAGTGGCTAAAAATGCCTGGGAGCACTCATCTGGGCCCCAGTGAGCTTCCCACAGACATCTGCCTTTTCCAAACTAATATTACCACTGGATGGACCCTTGTGGTTCTTAATTGATTGCAAGATGCCCTTAAACAATGACCATCATAAAACTTTGAAAAAATAAAGATTTATTACTTACAAGACCTGGAAATTACATAGCACACCTGGGACCACACAGCAAGGTAATGGGAGACAGAGTGAGTGGGCAAGACAGTGTACACACAGGGGTCAGGCTTCTGCCTTTACTAGGGTCAAGGGTAGGGGCATAGGCTCACTCCTTATTGGTAAATTTAAAATATAAGAGTGGGGATTTAAAGCGCAGGAAGAGAAAACAAAACAAAATAAAACAAAACAAAAAACAAGTGGCCCAAATGGTCAATTATCAAAATCAACTAAGTTCTCTGAGACAAAGAGGAGACTCAGTTGGGGGAGGTGGCCTGGCAACATATTTATTTAAGACTGCCTTTAGGAAACAAACTGAGGGTTGCTGGAGGGGAGGAGGTGGAATGGATGGGGTGTCTGGGTGATGGACATTGGGGAGGGCATGTGCTGTGGTGAGTGCTGTGAATTGTGTAAGATTGGTGATTCACAGACCTGTACCCCTGAAAGAAATAATACTTTACATATTAATATAAAACCCCAGCAGGGACAAAAAAAGAAAAAAAAAGAAGAAGAATACCTCTTTGAAATGGATCCCCTGGCAATCAAAGTTTAAGGCAGGCATTCCTTTACAAAAAAACAAAAACAAAAACAGAACTGTCAGGGCTTTACACTATAGTAGCAGAATTTGTTCTGTTCTTCTCTCTAGTAGAGATTTGATTGTGAGTAGAAGGATCTCTGAGAACAACAGAGATGGTTTTAACTTTTCATGGGGCCATTTTGTTATAAGCACAACTTAAGAAAACCCCTACCTCCCAAAGTTGCATGTTGTCCTTGCTGATTCCTCATGGAACTGTGCAGGCTGGTCTAAGAAAATCAGGCTGTAGGCAAGTCAGAGTTTAGTTATGAATTAATTCATTCTTTCCATGGGCTACTGTAGTCTACCTGAAAGCCCCAGGGAGCAAGGGCCAGTCACCAGCAGGGCCAAGATATGACCCTGAATGATATTTGAGGCTCCTGGCAGTAGCATCCCAAGAGCACCTGCCAAGTGGACATGGATTCTGGGGCCAGCAGTCACATGGCAGGGCACTTGCAGAGGAGGGCAGGTCTAGAGTTCCGCAGGGAACTCCCTCTTCAAGGGAGCTGGTGCCAGAGGATGGGCACCACACATTTGGTTTAGTAACATGGCCAGGTGAGCTCTGGAGCCAAACAGCCAAAGCAGGTTGTCTGCCATCTGCCATTCCTCGCCCAGACTTGGGCCCTCCACGCATACCCCACAGGGGTTTCTGTGCATCCTCTTGGCAACTGATCTGGTCTTGTATTTTGTGTCTTTAAAGGTGACTAACATAACATAATAAAAAAAAATAATAATAATAAATAAAAAGTAAAAAAATGCAAAAAAAATAAATAAAGACATTAATTTTTGTGATGATAATAAGGGAAACATTTAAGACCGAACACTTACTACCTACCATCATAACATACCTCTTTTTAAATTCCATTAAAGGAAGTTACCTCACAAACCACTCTTGACTGTTATCTGCTCCCCCCTTCACCACTTCCCTGAAAGCGTTCCTCCAAAGGTCACTGATGTGAATAACTCTAGTGGGACAACCTTTGGTTCTTCTTATTTATTTATTTACATTATGTTATGTTAGGTTATGTCACCATGCAGTATGTCATTAATTTTTGATGCAGTGTTCCATGATTTATTGTTTGCGTATAACACCCAGTACTCCATGCAATCTGTGACTTCCTTAATACCCATCACCAGGCTCACCCATTCCCCGACCCCCTTCTCTCTAAAACCCCCAGTTTGTTTCTCAGAGTCCACAGTCTCTCATGGTTCATCTCCCCCTCTGATTCCCCCCACCCCGCTTCATTTTTCCCTTCCTTATCCTAATGTCCTCCATTCTATTCCTTATGCTCCACAAGTAAGTGAAACCGTATGATAATTGACTTTCTCTGCTTAACTTATTTCACTCAGCATAATCTCCTCCAGTCCCATCCACGTTGATGCAAAAGTTGGGTATTCATCGTTTCTGATGGTTGAGAAATATTCCCTTGTGTATATGGACCACATCTTCTTTATCAATTCATCTGTTGAAGGGCATCTCAACTCTTTCCACAGTTTAGCTATTGTGAACATTGCTGCTATGAACATTGGGGCGCATATGGCCCTTCTTTTCACTACATCTGTATCTTTGGGGTAGATACCCAGTAGTGCAAATTGCTGGGTTATAAACTATCTTTAATTTTTTGAGGAACCTCCACACTGTTTTCCAAAGTGGCTGCACCAACTTGCATTCCTAACAACAGTGTAAGAGCATTCCCCTTTCTCCACATCCTCTCCAACACATGTTGTTTACTGTCTTTTTAATTTTGGCCATTCTAACTGGTGTAAAGTGGTATCTCAATGTGGTTTTGATTTGAATTTCCCTGATGGCTAATGATGATGAACATTTTTTCAGGTGTCTATTAGTCATTCGTATGTCTTCATTGGAGAAGTGTCTGTTCGTCTTCTGCCCATTTTTTTACTTGAACCTCTCAAACTCAGCACACTTTGGTTCTTCTATTGCCTGACTTCTTGGTGGCATTGGACAAAGCTGACCATGCTGTCCCTGAAGAATTTTTCCTCCCTCCCACCCCCAAACCCCAGCCTTGTTTCTTCCTACCTTGTCTGTCATCCTTAGAGGTAGGTATGTGGCCTGGTCTTGGACTCCTTCTTATCTTGCCTCTGTCTTTCCTCCGAGATAATCTCAGCCACTCTCATCTCTATGCTGGCAACTTCTATATTCTCATTTTCTGCCCAGATTTCTCCTCTGAGTCTCAGACCTGTGTGTCTTGCTAGTTACACATCTCTGCTCCAATATGTTCATAGCTGCTGGTGGTGCCCACCCAGGTCCCCATCACCACCAGGCCCTACCCATCCCCCAGCTGCTGCAACAATTAAGAGTTGTTAGCAGCCCCCTTTCCTCCTTTATACCTCTACTGCACCCCAAAGGAAGATCTCTGCCAGTACCCAGCTGACATGGGGCCATGCTGCAAGGTTGTATGACTTTGGAGCAATTCCTGCTCCAAAACTCCCATGGGATCAGGCTGAAACAGGTCACTGAGACCTTGCTCAGCCTGTTACCCTGTCCTGTCTAGTCTTTCTTATTTCTCTTCCCCTAAGGGATTTACATTCAAGAGAATCCCCATCTCAAACTCTGTTTCTGGAAACTGGACTAAGACAACTATCATATTGACAGCTCAAAATTACTATATCTAAATATCCCCCACCCCCTCACAGAATATCTTATTAATGTACACAAACCTTGAGTGCACCCAGTTAAAATTGGTATCTCAGTCAGGCTACATAGTGTGCTGTACTTCACGGTCCAGTCAAGTTTCTTGTGAAGAGCTGGCTCAGGCTAATGGGCAGGTCTATGTGTTACCTTCTCCAGATGAAAAAAGTAAGATTCTTAGAGGATACATGCAATGTAGAGGTTGTGATGATTTCTGGGACCACAAATGCAGTTGCCTTCATTGACATAATTACAGAGATGTAATGCTATATTTTGGATTTCTGTCATTTGTGATTTCTTCCTTTTGGAATTTACTATCCAAAGCAACTTAAGACATTGAACATATACTCATAGACTATACAACTTTAAAGCTGGAAGGGGACTTAGAGATTACTTAAGAAGCAATGCCAAATGCAAGCTCACGCTCCCTCACACATCTAGGTGCCCAGCAGACATCACTAATCAAACATGGCACACTTTCCTAGAGTGTCCAGATGTGCCCTCAGAATCCATCTTAATACAGTCTTCCAGATGACCACTTTCAGTCCCTGAGACAGATACATGGGGAGATAACAGATATAGGCACAAACTGAGACAAATACATAAATTGAACTTTTTCATAACTTTATTGGTTTCAATTCCTTTATAGACTATCTGAGCAAACTGGGTTCTCATTAAGATAAGTGATTACCCAGGGAGAGGCAACCTATTTGCAGACAAGTCAGCTCTCAAACCCAGTTCAACAGACTAATGATTCTGTGTTCTTTTGGATACCTTGTACACATATTTGCATCTCTATTCCTTTTGTTTGAATACTTACCAGCAGAAGTTTTGCTGATGAAGATATGTGCATAATTTCCAAATCCACTTAATCAAATAGATTTTCTGGAAAACAGTAAAGAATCTAAGACAAATGATACACCATTTTTTTTTCCCTGTGATCAGAGTTGGGCAAGGAAATTATTTACTCTGGGAATTCCTATAAATTTTGTGTGTTTTGTTGGGGGAGGAGTCTGTTTAGTTTTCAGTTTAGCAGATTAAAATCCTTTTTTTTTTCTCACCAGTTAGCCTAATGAGTAATCACCTTGTTGAAGCTTTTTTGTTCATTTGTCTTTAGCTAATTTGTGACTGTGCATTTGGAGTTGGGTGTTACTGTGCATTTTCATAGGCATTTCAGATAACAGAGTGAAGCACAAACAGGCAGACATGAATTTTTCATGCAAATGAGGCTAAGAGAATTGAGACCCATGTCAACTTTAAGCTAGAAGCCTTCTCTTTGTCTTATGAAATGTGTCCATCCTAGCCCAGCAGGGTGTACATGAATTTGTTTTCTGTCCCTTCCTAGAAGACACCCCTCCTTCAGGTGCTATGTTATTATATGATAAACACTGACTGATTTCTTAGTTTTATCCATGCTTACATCTTCTTCCTTTCTCCCTGACTCTTGATATGCCCCAATATTCAGTCCTCAGTACTCTTTCTTTTTTCTTTTACCCTCAAAATTGTCCTCCCAGAGCTTCTGGTCCCACTTTAAGAAGAATGAGGCCATGGTGAACATCCCGTGACTTTGTCTTTCTCCAGAGCTCCAATCTGCTGCCTTTTCACCTGCTAAACTTGCCCACTTTGTATTCCCTCACTGCTTCAAGTTAGTGAGTCAGAACCAAACTCATCATATGTTCATCTTGTACTCAACATGACTTAACTTTTTTATGTCCACAGTACAGGCATTTTGTTAGTCAGTCATGAAAGCTGAAGACAGTGGTGGTCTTTGGATCTCCTATTTCTTGTATCCTGACATTCTAGGCCCCAGGACCTCTCACATGTTTTCATCACACTGTGACTCACATCCATGTCAGTCCCTCTGCTCCCACTGACACCTCTCTGGTCCAGGCCTGGGCGGGATGTGTCCTTTGTCTGCCCCCCTTCCAGCATTCATGCTTCCCACAGTCCTGGAACTGTAGCAATCCAGGCATTCCTAAAAGAGCTCACTTCCAGCTGCAGTGCTTTTAACATTGTGGATAACCAAGTCAATAAAGTGGTTATAAAAGATAAGTAGAATGAGAAAAAAGAAGGAAGGAAATGATTGTAAATATCAGTATAACTTACCTACCTAGTGGTCCATGTCAGAAACCTCACTGCCGTCTTTGATTTTTATGAATCCCCACATTCAGTGAGGCCTATTTCTTAAAAATCTCTCCAGTTAGTTTGTTCCTCTTCATTCCCATTGCCTTGGTCTCCAGTTACAGCCTCAGACTCAGTAACCATCACTGTACAAAAGTCTCAGCTAATTTCCACCTCCCACCAAGCCAGCTAGCACTTTCTAATCTACTATCTTGTGTCAGGCGTTCCCACTTTGAAGCAGCTCTGACCTTGTGAAGACCATCATTTTCCTCCTATCATTTACTTTTACAAATGCTCACTCTTTAGATGGCCTCCAAGGCCCTTTAGGAGCAGCCACAGCACCCACCCCTGGCTTATTCCCCTACCTCCATTTCTGACTGCAGACACTAAACAAAACACTCCTTCCTTCTCAGACTCTGTATTCAGTTTGTACCTACAATTTTGTCCAAAGTGACCACCCCACCTATGATATCTTCTTCCAAATGCAACATGGTATCACTTCTATGTGTAATCTTAAAAAAAAAAAAAGTCACTTATAGAAATTGAGACTAGAAAAGTAATTGTCAGGGGTTGGGTGGGGAAAATAGGGAGAGGTTGGTAAAAGGTATAGACTTCTTGTTATAAGATAAATAGATGAGTTCTGAGAATCTAAGTGACTATAGTTGATAATGTAGTGTATAATTATAATTTGCTGAGAGAGTGTTTTCTCACCAAAAATATAAGTGAAAATAAAATAAAATAAAGGTTAATATATGAGGCAATGGACATGTTAGTTAACTCAGTGGCTGAGAATCCCCTCACAATGGGTATATACAAATACAACCTTGTACACTACAAATATATTGGCTATTGTATTTGTTAATTAAACCTCAGTAAAGTTGGGTGAAAATCTCCCTTCATTCTCCCGCTGGTAAACTCCTGTGCATCTTTCCAGACCTAGCTCAAGCCTCACAGCTTCTATAAACTGTACTCCACTTCTCTTGGTCTGCTTCCTGGCATTTTATACACTAGTCTGTAGCACCTTGGACATTGTTCTGTAGCTACCTTGTCTCTGTGTTTGCCTCCTTCTTGAGGCTGTGAGCTCTGATTTCCTTTACGTTCCCAAAACCTAGCAGAGAGCCAGACACTGAATAGGAGCTTAGCCATGTTGGATGAATGAATAAACCAATGAATGAATGAATGTTCCATGTATAAAGGAACCAACAAAATAATTTCTTTTTTGTTGGAGTACATGTGTAAAGTATATTTTTAGAGTGTGAGTTAGCAGAAGTGCTGGAAGTCATTCACATTAATTAGGGATACTCTGTTTTGGCAAGAAAATCTTTTTGAGGATTCAGATGGGATTAGTGAACACAACCATTAGTATCCCTAATAAGTGACAGAGATATATGTGTTGAACTGGCATATTCTGAGATTTTTTAAGTCGCTTTTATATTTGAATCCATATGTTTTAATTGTGCTTAATACCAATTTATCCTTATCTATTATTACTTAATTTTTAGACATGTGATAGTCTCAACAAAAGCAGTTATTTAAATTACTCAATTGAGTTTATTTCTAAAAATGGAATTTATACTTCATTATACCTTTTGAGCTTTCTGAATTAATGTTGCCTCTGGTCTAAGATGAGCTGTTGTGTGATAGGTCCTACCAGATGGTACTTAAATTTCAAGTAAGGATGAACATGAAAAGCAGAAGGAGACAGGTAACCAGGTGTGAGATCTTGCACAAGTTAGTTTGCACCTTTTTCCCTGTCTATGGGATGAGGAGGGTTGTACCAGCATATAAGCTTATCCTTGAGCACAAATAATCTGGATAAAGAGTATTGGTTGCAGGTATGGTGAAGGCATCCAGGAAAAGCTGTGAACATATCAAATATTATACTTTATATGTAGAATAATTATTTTCCTGGGCCTCTCCGATTTTCCTAATTTTCAGTTTTGATACTTACTCATGGTATTCTAAAGCTGGTTGCATTTGCAGTGGTTCAGAACCTTTGGGATATAGCAAAGGTGGTCCTAAGAGGGGAGTATATAGCAATATGAGCCTTTCTCAAGAAACAAGAAAGGTCTCAAATATACAACCTAACCTTATACCTAAAGGAGCTGTAGGGGCACCTGGGTGGCTCAGTGGGTTAAAGCCTCTGCCTTTAGCTCAGGTCATAATCCCAGGGTCCTGGGATTGAGCCCCACATCGAGCTCTCTGTTCAGCAGGGAGCCTGCTTCCCTTCCTCTCTCTCTGCCTGCCTCTCTGCCTACTTGTAATCTCTGCCTGCCAAATAAATAAATTTAAAAAAATATTTTTAAAAATAAATAAATAAATAAAAATAAAGGAGCTGTAGAAAGAACACAAATATAGCCTAAAGCTAGCAGAAGAGGAGAATTAATAAAGATTAAAGTTTAAAAAAGAGATTAGAGTAGAAATCAATGAAATAGAAACTAAAGGAATAATAGAACAGATCAACAAAACTAGAAGCTGATTCTTTGAAAGAGTTAATAAAATTGATAAACCCCTGGCCAGAATTATCAAAAAGAATAGAGAAAGGACCCAAATAAATAAAATCAGAAATAAAAGAGATCACAACCAACACAAAAGAAATACAAACAATTACAAGTTCATATTATGAGGAACTATATGCCAACAAATTAGGCAATCTGGAAGAAATGGATGCATTGCTACAGATGTATAAACTACCAATACTGAAAAAGGAAGAAATAGAAAACCTGAGCAGACTCATAACCCACAAGGAAATTGAAGCAGTAACCAAAAATCTCCCAACAAACAAGAGTCCGGGGCCAGATGGCTTCAGGGAATTCTAATAACATTTAACCCACTGAGCCACCCAGGCACCCCTCTACCAAACATATAAAGAAGAATGAATATCTATTTTTCTGAAACTGTTACAGAAAGTAGAAATGGAAAGAAAACTTCCAAACTCATTTTATGAGGCCAGCATTACCTTGATCCCAAAACCAGACAAAGACCCCATCAAAAAAGGGGATTACAGACCAATATCCTTGATGAACACAGATGTGAAAATTCTCACCAAAATACTAGCCAATAGGATTCAATAGTACATTAGAAGGATTATTCACCATGACCAAATGGGATTTATTCCTGGGCGGCAAGATTGGTTCAACATCTGCAAATCAATCAGTATGATACAATACATTAAAAAAAGAAAGAACAAGAATCATATGATCCTCTCAATAGATGCAGAAAAAGCATTTGACAAAGTAGAGCATCCTTTCTTGATTAAAACTCTTCAGAGTGTAGAGATAGAGGGAACATACCTCAATATCATAAAAGCCATATACAAAAAGCCCACAGCGAATTATCATTCTCTATGGGGAAAAACTGAGAACTTTTCTCCTAAGGTCAGGAACATGATAGGGATGTCCACTCTCACCATTGTTGTTCAGCATAGTACTAGAAGTCCTAGCCTCAGCAATCAGACAACAAAAAGAATGAAAGCCATCTGAATTGGCAAAGAAGTAGTCAAACTCCCACTCTTTGCAGATGACATGATACTTTATGTGGAAAACCCAAAAGACTGTACCCCCCCAATTGCTAGAACTCATACAAGAATTCAGCAACATGGCAGGATATGAAAATCAATGCACAGAAATCAGTTGCATTTCTATACACCAACAACAAGGCAGAAGAAAGAGATATTAAGGAGTCAATCCCATTTACAACTGTACCAAAACCCATCAAATACCTAGGAATAAACCTAAACAAAGAGGCAAAGGATCTATACTCAGAAAACTGTATAACACTTATGAAAGAAATTGAGGAAGGCACAAGGAAATGTAAAAACATTCCATGCTCATGGATTAGAAGAACAAATATTGTTTTAAAATGTCTGTAGTATCTACAGCAATCTATACATTCAGTGCAGACCCTATCGAAATACCATCAACTTTTTTTTCATAGAGCTGAAAACAAATAATCCTAAAATTTGTGTGGAACAAGAAAAGACCCCAAATAGCCAGAGCAATGTTGAAAAAGAAAACCAAAGCTGGTGGCATCACAATTCTGAACTTCAAACTCTATTACAACACTGTGATCATCAAGACAGTATGGTACTGGCACAAAAACAGACACATAGATCAATGGAACAGAATAGGGAACCCAGAAATGGACCTTCAATCTATGGTCAACTAATCTTCAACAAAGCATTAAAGAATATCCAATGGAAAAAGTACAGTCTCTTCAGCAAATGGTACTGGGAAAATTGGGCAGCCATATGCAGAAGACTAAAACTGAAGCATTTCCTTACAGCATACATAAAAATAGACTCAAAATGGATGAAAGACCTAAAGGTGAGATAGGAATCAATTAAAATCCTAAAGGAGAATACAGGCAACAAGCTCTATGACCTTAGCTGCAGCAACTTCTTGCTAGAGGTGTCTCCAGAAGCAAGAGAAACAAAGGTAAAAATGGACTATTGGGACTTCATCAAAATAAAAATCTTCTTTTGTGGAGCAAAAGAGACCGTCAACAAAACCAAAGACAACGAACAGAATGGGAGATGATATTTGCATATGTCTTAACAGATAAAGGGCTAGTATCCAAAATAAGAACTTATCAAACTCAACACCCAAAGAACAAATAACCCAATCAAGAAATGTGCAGGAGACATAAAAGACATTTCTCCAAAGAAGACCTATAAATGGCCAACAGACACATGAAAAAATACTCATCACTTGTCATCAGGGAAATGCACATCAAAACCACAATGATTTACCACCTAACACCAGTCAGAATGTCTAAAATTAACAAGTCAGGAAATGACAAATGTCAGTGAGGTTGAGGAGAAAGGGGAACACCTATTACACAAAATAAGAACTTGATATCAGAACTCTCTGGAAACATTTATTTCTGTTTCAAAACGGAGCTTTATATTGTGTTTGTCATAAATCTACGTATTCTTCTCTACCAGATGACTATAATTGCAAAGTAGAGCTTGCTTTGACATCTGATGGCAGGACAATAGTGTGCTACCACCCTTCTGTGGACATTCCATATGAACATACACAACCTATCCCTCAGCCGGATCCTCTGCTTAATAATGAAGAAACACATGACCAAGTGCTGAAAACCAGATTAGAAGGAAAAAATGAGCACTTGGAGCAAGGACCCATGATAGAACAACTTAGCAAAATGTTCTTAACTACTAAGCACCATTGGTATCCTCATGGACAGTATCATAGATGTCGTAGGAAACTGGATCCTCCAAAAGACAGATGATACTGAGGTTTTCAGGAATCGAAAAGAGGTTATCTTGTGTCTCATTCACCTTTTGAGAAAATGCATTGAGTATATTCACTAACGTGTTATATAGCAAAATAATAATAAAATGTGTTCATGTAAAAAAAAAAAAGAAGATGTGGTATCTATGTACAATGGAATATTACTCATCCATCAAAAAAAATGATATCTTGCCGTTTGCAACAACAAACGGTATTAGGGAGGGTATTATGCTAAGCTTAATAAGCCAATCAGAGAAAGACAATTATCATGTGATCTCACTCATATGTGGAATTTAAGAAACAAAACAGAGGCTCATAAGGGAAGAGAGGGAAAAAATAAAACAAGACAAAATCAGAGAGGAAGACAAAATCATAAGAAACTCTTAATCATAGGAAGCAAACTGAGGGTTGCTGAGAGAGTTGGGGTATGGGGTAACTGAGCTATGGAAATTAAGGCAGATGTATAATATAATGAGCACTGGGTGTTATATAAGATTGATGAATCACTGACCTCTACCTCTGAAACTAATAATACATTATATATTAATTAATTGAATTTAAATAAAAATAAAGTCCTAGGACACAAAAAATTAAAAGATAAAATTTGTTGCACACATACTCTCTGACGCCATTATAACCAGGACATTCCTATCAAGTGCTCACATGAGCAAGCTATAATTTGGGATACTATACAAAGGAAGGATTCTACTCATGTCCACAGGCTGCTCATTATTCAGATACAGAACACAACATGTGCTTATGCCCTCTAGAAAGTAACCCGAGTAAAGTGTGGAAGCCTCTCATTTTGTGCCTCAGAAATGTTTTGTAGGGATCAGTTCTACCAAATGCCTTACACATAGTATGCATTTTATAAAGGTGATTGCCATTCTTTTTTGTGGAAGCATGAGTTTAAAAAAGGAAGTCAGGACGCCTGGGTGGCTCAGTTGGTTAAGCGGCTGCCTTCGGCTCAGGTCATGATCCCAGGGTCCTGGGATGGAGTCCCACATCAGGTTCCTTGCTTGGCGGGGAGCCTGCTTCTCCCTCTGCTTCTGCCTGCCTCTCTGTCTGCCTGTGCTCGCTCGCTCTCTCTCCTTCTGTCTCTGACAAATAAATAAATAAATATTTAAAAAAAAAAAAGATTTCCTTTAAAAAAATAAAATAAAAACAATTAAAAAGGAAGTCATCTCTTTTTCTCTGGGAAGGGAGATGTCAAAGAAATTTAATAAACGGCTTTAAAAATGTTTCTGTAGGTTTTCCAATAGTTTCCATTCTGTATTCAGATTTGGGGCAGGTAGTTCACTATAGAGTAAGAAAGGGAGTCCTCTGTGCCTGAGCATCAGAGGGTAAGTGCCGTAACAGCTATGCTGCATCACCAGTGAAATTTGATATCTCTCCACAGGCTGACCTATACAGTGACTTCTTCTAGATGGAGAAATCAAAATACTAATAGAATTAAAGTAGGTGTTCACATACAACACATCATGCATTAAATGTCAGAATATGGATGTGGTCTGCAGTGTAGAGATTTTCTTAGCGTCCATCCCCAGTAAATGCGAAAATGAAGTCTGGAACATTTCTGTTTCATTCACAACAGCCTGGAGAGTGATGACAGCTCCACTTCTCTGGGAGAGTATGCTTGCTCAAGGTCAGATCTATCTCAACAAGCCCAACAGCAGGAAGAAAATTCTGCAGGGAATAAGTGTCTATTTCTGCGGATGCCACAGCCTGCAGGTTTGCCCGGCTCTAGAAATGGTGCCTGTGCTCAGCCACAGAGAAATTTTTATTTGCATGTATTAGTATTTGAATGATGAATAAGAACATTCCAGAATCTGAAATATTATATTTATCTCTTATTAAGAAATAAAAAAGAAGAATCCTGTTCCCTCATTTTATGTGTTTGAATTCTCCTTTTAACTTTCCTTTGGTGCTTTATCTTTGGTAAATTTTCAGCAACAGAAAGCAGAATGTCTTGCTTAGCATGACCAAAATTTACCGTGCAAAATAAGAGTTGGTCAAGTGTTTGGTCGTTTTGCATATGGGTTTTCCATAATGGTAGATTCCTAAGCAATTGACTATTAAGAGGTTTTTATATTCATCTGGCAAATGCTCTTGTTTTACTCTAATCCCCAGCCCATTGACTGAACTTGCTTGGAAAGAAATAGTACACCCTGGAACAGGCAATCCAGGCCAGGCCTTGTGTGTTGGGAAGAAAGAAGGCCACCCCTGTCCTCCTCTCTGAGGAATTCATTGTTCTGTAGAAGGCACATGAACAAATGGTTACAGTTCAGCGTAATGAGTGCCATGAGAGAGTTAGGCACAAAGTGCTAGTTATGCCTGGCAGTACTGGAAGCACGATAGAGAAGGGGACATTTGAAGTGGATCTGGAAGGAAAAGGAGGAGAAATGTGCTGGTAAGGAGAAAAGGAGAAGAAATGTGCTCAAAGGGGTGCCATACAGCCAGAGTCATCATCACACCTTTCTAAGTAGTGGTGAAGGGCAACCATGTATTTTCCAGGCTGGTCATTCTGCATGAACTGTCGCAGGTGGTTTGGAGAAGAGTCTGCTGCAGTGTTGTGAATGCTGATGGTGAGGGGCTCAGCTAAGGGAAATGTGTTTAAAGGGTGTCATTATGCTAAATGGATAGGATTTGATGTGCAATCACAAAAAAAAATAAGAAAAAGGGAAGTATTGGGAATTCCTTTTAGGATTCCAGAGAGGCCTCGGGACAGAATTTAGTGCTCTTTGGGGAAAGATCTGGGGATGGAAATACTACCTATAACCTTAGACAGTTGGAGGTTGGTCCCACATAAGATGGCAACCTAGAGACCTCGACGACTACAAACCCTCATCCAAAGCTTAGGAGAGCAGATGGGACCAAAGGTGTGAGGACAAGTAGCATGTGCACCACAATTTGTGACACACATGAGGCTCAACTTCTCAAGCGGGAATGAAAACAAGATGAGGAATAAGGAACAAACTCTGCAGAAGACATAATGCAACATGAATTAATCTGGATAGAAAACTGTAGCTCCACAGGAGTCTCTGGTAACCAGAGAGCAGAGTGGTCAAGAGAGCCGATGTCAAGGTCAGATGGAATGGGAACTTCAGAAAATCTTTGAATATGATATTATGTGACTTTTCTTTGAAAATGTGTCAGTCAGGGTCCCATCAAAACAGAAGCTCTTTTAGTATTTCATACAGAGGTTCATACAAGATGTTCCAGAGATCAGTAACCACAGGAGCTACTTCTGCCTTTAGGGCTGGAGGAGAAAAGGAAGAAAAGTGTAACTCAGATTCCACAGGTCTGCATTTCATGGCTGTTGCCCTATTCCTGCTGAAGGAGCCCCCACCACCAAGAGGGGACCAAGGAGCCCCATTTACCCACAGTTGCCTGCTTCTACTGAAACATGAAACAGGAAAATGGTTTCTCCCTCCCACTTTCCAGTCTCACACAAATACCTCCCATTGGCAAAGCCAAACCAACACCAGTAGGCCAGAGGGTCTCCAGGCTTCCAGCCCTTTTTGTTATATAAAAGAGACCATGGAAAAACAAGAAAGATGCACAGTTCCAACAGCCAATACCTGGGAGAGGGGACTAAAGCAATTGTTTTTATATACTAGGTACTATTATTTCTCCTTTATAAAATATGATGTGTATAATCTAGTTAAGAAATGGGCAGAAGACATGAACACTTTTCCAAAGAAGACATTAGATGGCTTACAGATACATAAAAGATGCTCAACTTCACTCATCCTCAGGGAAATACAAATCAAAACTATGATAAGATACCACCTTACACCTGTAAGAATAGCTAAAATTAATAACACTAGAGACAAAAGTTGTTGGCAAGGATATGGAGAAAGGGGAACCTTCTTGAATTGTTGGTGGGAATGCAAACTGGTGCAGCCACTCTGGAGAACAGTTTGGAGGTTCCTCAGAAAGTTAAAAGTAGAGCTACCCTACTATCCAGCAATTGCATTACTAGGTATTTACCCAAAGGTTACAAAAATACAGACTCAGAGCGATATGTTTATAGCAGCCTTATGAACAATAGCCAAATGATGGAGAGCGCTTAAATGTCCATTGATTGATGAATGGATAAAGAAGATGTGGTATATAATATATACAATGGAATATTAACCATCAAAACAATGAAATCTTGTCATTTGCAACAACATGGAAGGAGCTAGAGAGTATTACGCTAAGTGAAATAAGTCAGTCAGAGAAAGACAAATACCATATGATCTCACTCATATGTGGAATTTATGAGAGAAAACATATGAACATCTGGGAAAGGGGAAAAGAAAAAAAGGGGAGAGGGAAACAAGCCATAAAAGACTCCAAATGATAGAGAACAAACTGAGGGTCGATGGAGGGACGTTGAGTGGGGGTTGGGCTAGATTGATGGTGGATATTACAAAGGGCACTTGGATGAGCACTGAGTGTTGTATGTAAGTGATGAATCACAGAATTCTACTCCAGAAACCAATTTTGCCCTGTATGTTACTAAGTAAAATTTAAATTTAAAAAATGATGTGTAATGTACCAATTTTTATAGGACATGTCTTTACAGGCACTGTGTCTTGTTTTCTTTCTGCTCCTCATGCCTAGGATAGTAGGTGCTCAGTAAGTGTGAATTGAGTGAATAATTGGCAATCTAAGCAATAGTGTCTATGATCATGAAGTGGTGCTACACAGGTATGGATCAGAATTACTGTCTCTTTGATAGCAAACAAGTGACATGTGCCATCACTTCTCCCTGCCACACCCGGGGCAGACACTGCTAACTTTTCATGACTCTGTAGCTCCCTTGAGCCTGTGTACATCCTCTCAACTGACAGTGCTTCACTCACTACCAGTCAATCAGAGTTGGCATGGCAGTGGACCAAGAAACCATGAAATGTCGATAGGTTTTTCGGATGTCCATTGCAATCATTAGTCACTTGGAACATGCAACTCAAAACCACAATGAGGGGCACCTGGATGGCTCAGTCGGTTAGGTGTCTGCCTTCAGCTCAGGTCATGATCCCAGTCCCAGGATCCAATCCTGCATCTGGCTCCCTGCTCAGTGAGAAGGGTCTGCTTCTCACTCTGCTTGGGACATAGAATCTGATAAATAAGAGATGGTTCAGAAGAAGGTCATGCTATTCCTCTCCTGAACCTCTGGTTCAAAACACTCCATTTGTTTGGAACAAATTCTGAAGAGGTTGGTACAGTTTTATTATTAGATGCTCTGTTTTAAATGTCCCTGGAGTTTGCAGCCTTCTGTGTCAGGAAACAAAACTCATAGTGCTCAAGTGATCCTGTGGATTGACTTCACAGAGCTCTTTTGATCCCCAAAGGCTTTCCTTCCTGGATGTTTTATCCTATTTAATTTAGTGGCTCTGAAATATCAATAGAAGCCGGTCAATTGCTAAGGCTGTTCTTATGTTGTTTACAGATGTCAGAGCTGTCAATGACTTAGCTCATCTCCTGCTCTAAATCTGAGAGATTGGAGAACAACATCTTTATGCCTTAAGGGAAAAAAAAACCTCTGTCTTGTTTCCTTGTAAATATTTTGTTCAGCCAAGTCTAAATTATGAGCTGGCCTGATGTGGCCCCCACTTCTAACTCTGGATTCAGTCTCTCCTTGCTCCCCAGTGCTCAAGCAACAAGTATTGGGCAGTGCTATGCAGAGCAGTTAGCCCTGCTCATATATATCATCAGATGTTTAAGCCAGCTCAGGACACCTTGAAAGTTAATGCTGCAAACACACCTGAATTGTCATGAAAAGATGTTTTACGATATTGTTGTTAAGTGAAACATGAAGTTATGAAACCATACATAGATTCCCAATTCTAGTGGTGGGCTAGGATGAGCTAGTGCAATCCTTCTTTGTACTAAATACACTAATAAAACACAAGATTTAATATTTGTAAACCATGTATCTGGTAAGGGACTTGTGTCCAGAATACATAAATAACTCTGACAACACAACAATAACAAAGATAAATAATCTAATTTTAAAATATGCAAAAGGTTTGAATAAACTTTTCTCCAAAGAAAATATGCCAGTGGCCAATAAGTACATGAAAAAGTGCTCAACATTACTCGTCATTAGGGAAATGCAATCAATACCACAATGAGGTAGCCCCCTCATAATTCCTAGAATGGCTATAATTAAAAAGACAGACACTAGCAAGTGTTGGTGAGGGTGTGGAGAAATTGGAACCCTCATGTTTTGCTGTTGGTGATATAAAATGGTACTGTCTTTTGGAAGACATTCTAGCAGGTCCTTAAAAGCTTAAACATAGCATTATCATAGGACCCAGTAATTTCATTCCTGGAATTGAAAACATGTCCAATGCAAAAACTTGCTCATGGGTGTTCATAGCAGCATTATTCATAATAACCAAAAAGTAGAAGCAGCCCTGATGTCCACCAATTGGTGAATGGATAAATAAAATATGGTATATCCATAAATGGAGGATTATCTGGCAGTAAAAAGGAATTAAATGTTAATACATGCTATAGTATAGATGAATGCTGAACATATGCAAAGAAAGAAAGAAGCCAAACACAAAAGACAATGTATTGGGTATGATTTCATGTATATGAAATGTCCAAGATAGACCAAGCCATAGAAACAGAAACTATATGAGTGGTTGGGTTGGCAGGGACTGGGTGGAGAGGCCAGCAGTGTGGAGTGACTGCTTGATTGGTATGGGGTTTCTTTTGAGGATGATGAAAATGTTCTGGAATTAGATAGTACTGGTAGCTAGACAACTTTGTGAATGTACTAAAAACCACAGAATGGTACAATTTAAAAGGGTAAATGTTATGGCATGTGGATTATATCTCAGGTTTTTTTTTAAGTCAAGGGGAAAAGTAAGAAAGGGATACTCCTCAGGATGGAAGCAAAGAGGGAGGTAAAGCTAAGTGGTCGGCATGATCAGATAGAGAAGGAAAAGGCTCTGATGGCTAGTGGCTGCACTGCTAATTTCTGTGTGCGGACAGAAGAGGTGGTTTGAGCCTTCGAAGGGCAAGCTGAGAATGAGACACCTGTACAATGTTTAGTATTGGAGGCTTTCACTCTCAGTGAAAGGGGACACCTGGAAAATTTCTACTCACTGGCTTTGGGGAGCTAGAAAGCAGGTGACCTTTGCCTGGAACCCTGGGTGGAAGAAAATAAGCCTCCCATTAGGGATCAAAGCTCAAAGTCCCAATCCTGCAGTACACATGGGATTAGAAATCCAAATCCTATTACTTGTGTGGTACAGGATTTTCCAAGCTAAGAAACAGATGTGAAACTGGTCTGGAATTGATAACCCCTCTATGGTGCCATGTGAAAACAAATGCATAGCTGGCTTGCTCTCTGCAGCCCTTGCACAGAACAAATGCACTTGGGGGAAGAGCAAGCTAGGCTGAAGGACACCTCATTCAAAAATGGTAAACCAGGGGCGCCTGGGTGGCTCAGTGGGTTAAAGCCTCTGCTTTCGGCTCAGGTCATGATCCCAGGGTCCTGGGATCGAGCCCCACGTTGGGCTCCCTGCTCCCCAGAGGAGCCTGCTTTCTTTCCTCTCTCTCGGCCTGCCTCTCTGCCTACTTGTGATCTTTGTCTGTCAAATAAATGAAAAAAAAATAATAATTAATTTTTTAAAAAATGGTAAACCAGGGAAGCCTGGGTGGTTCAGTGGGTTAAAGCCTCTGCCTTCAGCTCAGGTCATGATCCCAGGGTCCTGGGATCAAGCCAGAATCAAATCGGGCTCTTTGCTCGGCAGGGAGCCTGCTTCCTCCCCCTCTCTCTCTGCCTGCCTCTCTGCCTACTTGTGGTCTTTGTCTGTGAAATAAATAAATAAAATCCTTTAAAAAAAAAAAAAGGTAAACCATAAAAGAAAGAACCCATCTTGAACAAGACTTAAGAGACACACCCGGTAGAAGAATTAATACCCCTTCTAAGAATTTAAGATAATGTAAGAACCAGGAAGAGGATATAAAGGAAGTCTATTTAAAATGAGTAAAAAAAGAAACATAAGAGAATGAATAAGAACTAGAATTGAATGGCACCAAAGAGAGAAGGACAGGCAGACTTTAGTGGAAACAAATCATGCAACTTCTGGAAATAAAAATTAAAGTCCATTAAATTTAAAAACATTTAAAGAGTGGAGAAAACATGAATGAGGAAAGAATTTCTAAACTAGGAGTTAGAACCAAAGCACGTGTCCTGAATGTATCTCAGAAATACAGACATGACAAAAAGATTAGGAGGCATGGAAGAACAGGGAAGCCTTGACATAGAATTCCAGAAGGAATGATTAGAGAAAATACAGCAGAGGACAGTATTCAAAGTTATAATTGGGGAATTGCTTAGAATTAATGAAAGCCTTAAAAAATTACCAAGAGTTCCAAGAAGAACGATGCAAACAAATCCCCACTTACACATTTTTTAGTGAACACCGAACAGAACACTAAAAACAAAAACAAACAAACAAAAACCAAATAAACAAACAAAAAACTCTTACTAGTAGCCAGTGAGAAAAGTGAGATTCCCTGCAAAGGAATAATCAAACTGACAAACTTCACATTACATTCGATATCAGGGGAAAAAAAAGATGGACTATTCCCTTCGGTATTATCTGGTACCTTTGGAAAGGAACTGCCAACGTAGGATTCTGTACCCATTGAAAGCATCATTCCAACATGAGGATGAGATAGACATTTTCAGCGAATAAAGGTTGCTAGAGTTTCTCTTGTGGGGAGAATTGCCAGAAGGAGTTCAGAAAAAAAAAAAAAAATTAAAGAAGAGGAAACATCAGACGCAAGATGCATTGATGAACAATAAAATTGGTACATGTGGATAAATCTATGCAAATGGCAACTTAAAAATAATAAATGAATTCTGCTTCTGTTGACAGCTAAGCAAGCTCCTATTGGACCAACCCGCCTGCAGATGAAAAGAATATCTTCTGGAAACAAGACAAAAAGTGGTTACTGCACACTGCACAGCACCCCATTTGCAACCAAATCCAAGAGATACAGGAGGGATGGTGACACTTGGAGGAAGGAAATGGCAGTAGAATTCCTGTGTTCTGGCTTCTTTTTGTCTGAGAGCAGGTCCCATACTGCATCATGTGGGGTGCTAAAACTACAGTTAAACAATATTAAGAACAATTTTGGCAGTTACAAGCTAAGATTGAACCAAAATACTGTCAGTAATAACATAGAACATCAGAAGGAATTAACACTTAGTTGTTAATGAGAGGAAAGCCATTAACAATAGATATTAATCCCAATATGCATGTCAACCACTAGAAGAAATGAAAAAGAACAAATGCCAAATCATACTCAGGAAAGAAAAGAGAATGAAGAATATCAATCTAATAGAAAGTAGGAAAGGAGAAAAAGAGGAAACAAAGAACATGATAAATAAAAAACATTAAATAACAGTAGAAATAAATCCAAATGTATTAGTAATCTAGTGCTTGCTTCGGCAGCACATACGCGAATATATTAGCAACCTCAATATAAATGGTTTAAACTTACATGGTAAAAGGAATTCTCGTACAGTGTGAAAATAGCAAATTCAGCTACGTTCTGCTTATAACATCCCGATATGAAACACAATACAAATGTTGAAAGTGAAGATTCAAGTATAAAAAGCTATACCCTGGCACACCATCAATTTAAAATTAACGAGTATAAAAAATAAATAATGTAGACCATAATATAAGACAGACTTGGAGACAAAAAAGCATTATTAGGGATAGAGAGGATTTTATGTGATCACAAAAGAATATTTCAGTAAGAACATAACATTTATTAACTTAGGATATTTGATGCACCTTACATTATAGTCTTAAAAACATAAAGTAAAAATGAACTAGAATTGAAGAGAAATTATAGATCCACAATTATAATGGGAGAATTCAATGTTTTGTTCTCAAGAAATAGCAAATATTCTTTTCAAACACACATGGGACTTTATAAAAATTGATCATGTAGTAGGCTATTGTGCAAGTCTCAACAAGTACTAGAGAACTTATTTCTTCCAGACTCTCTTCTCTGATCAAAATGTAAAATCAATAACAAAAGTCCTATATGTAGAAATTTCAAGCTCAAGAAGTTTTATTGTTATATTCAGTTAGCCAGCATATAGTACGTCATTAGTTTTTGATGTAGTCTTCAGTGATTCATTAGTTGTATATAACACCCAATAAAAATGATCTGATTGAAAACCTGTGGGTGCAGTGAAAGGGATATGTGGAGAATTTTATGGCCTTAAATGCATATGTTAGAAAAGAATTAACATTAAAAGTAAATGGGCATGAGAGACTGTGGACTCTGAAAAACAATCTGAGGGTTTTGGAGGGGCAGGGGGTTGGGGGTTGGGTATTGCACGTATTGCATGGAGCACTGGATGTGGTACATAAACAATGAATTGTGGACCACTGAAAAGAAATTTTAAAAATAAATAAATAAATTCTAAAAATGATGCAGCACAAAAAAAAGTAAAATGGGCTTTACTTTTTAAAATTTATTTTTTAAAATTTATTTAAAACTATATATAGGAAACCCTAGGGACTCTGCAAAAAAAAATCAAAAAATTAAAAAAAAACCTTCTAGAACTGATAAATGAATTCAGTAAATTTTTTGCAGCATACGAAAATAAAGTGCAAACTGGGAGAAAGCATTTGCCATATGCATCCCAGATTGATCTGGGATGAACTGCAGTCACAAGCTGGGTGTGGAAAAAAAATCAGTTATTTGGCTGTTTATTTCTTGTAGGCATCCATTTTTGTAGCAGGAAACACATCTCAAATTTGCCGGGTCAGAGTAACTTGGTTACTTCCACTCGGTTTTTCTTAGGAAACCCAGTCTCTTCAGGGTATCCTTGTCTCTCAGGGTTCTTGTTCCTTCTCCCTGAGTGGAGAGAGAAGCCTGTGCAGTGGTGATGTTTTGCATTAATATGGCTGGCCATATGCCTGGTATGACCATGAGCTCTTGGAAGAAAGGATTGCCTTTGATCCAGTTCTAAATCACTAGTGCTTTGGATTTGCCCATCACCCAAAGAATCTTTATTGACTTATGTTGATTTGAAAGCTTTTAAAATCCCTAGGTGCTTTCATTTCCGGGGGATGTTAAATAGGACCAGGGCCACATTTATCCTATTCCCAGCAGGGCTATTGTGGGGATTAACTTTTGAGCATAGATGGTCTATTGCTCCTTTAAAAAGGCATTAATTAAGTTAAAGGTTTTATTTTTCAAGGATGTGCTTAGTTTTTATAATAGTTTGTATCTCAATCTATTGTCTCAAACATAAGTCTCATGGGATTTCTCATAGAAAACGTGACATGCAGAAGTGCACAAAAATTAATCCACTATTAGGGTTCCTCTCTGGATATCACGTCAAACCATTGGTGTTTCAGAGTTTATCATTTTGTGGGAAGATTCTCCATGGTGCCTTGGCCTGTGGGAGGCCCTGGGAGAGAGTGGGGGTGCTTTATGGAGAGTGTGTCCTGACGGGATGTGCTATTTCTCTTCTCCTCCCGGCTGCCCAGCGAGATGAAACAGAAGCTGGCGGAGGAAGGCAGCAAATGCAGCATCCTCTCGAAGCACCAGAAATTTGTGGAGCACTGCTGCATGCGCTGCTGCTCGCCTTTCACCTTCCTGGTCAACACCAAGCGCAGGTGTGCCGACTGCACGTTCAACGTCTGCAAGAGCTGTTGCTCCTACCAGAAGCGCGAGAAGGTGTGGATCTGCTGCGTCTGCCAGCAAGCCAGGTGAGTGGCCAAGTGGACCTAACGTGTCTGCTGGGGGCACAGTCTTTCTTTAGCCAGGTAGGAGCAAGCAGAGCTTGACTGGTCAGCACAGAGTACTGACCACAGTGAAGAGATTGCCGAGGTGTACAGAACACCACATGACCTTTAGAAAGAGAAGGAGGTCTCGTCCTTCCTTCATTCATTCCACAGGCATGTGCTGGATTCTTGGGAATTAAGCTGGGTGGGGGAATGTGATGGTGGATCAGGCAGATTGCTTAGCGGGGATGATGAATGCACAAGTGTTGATCTCGGTACCATGATACAGGCCTGACCAGTTCACCTGTTGGCGAGGAGCCATTAGCTCTAGGGTTTGGAAAAAGCTTCACAGAGAACAAGAAATAAAGGCAGGATGGTAAAAGATGAAAAAGAATTACTAACGTGAAAAGGTGTGAGGATGGTGGTCTCCATGTGAAGGAAATGGCTAGCATGGAGTCTCACAGAGATACATGTTTTTTTAATTCTTTCAGTGACTGCCAGAGTATTTCTTTAATACACCAAGTATTTAGAAATTGATGAATTTGATAAACTAGTGTCTGGTGTTTGTGGCTTGGAATTCTTTTTTTTTTATATAATTTTTTATTTTTTATAAACATATATTTTTATCCCCAGGGGTACAGGTCTGTGAATCACCAGGTTTACACACTTCACAGTGGCTTGGAATTCTTAAGTCGTTGCCGATCCTAGCCTCTGCAAAACACACTTGTATTCATTGCATCCTTCCATAATGCCTCTCACTGTGAACAAGACAGAGACTGGCTGTTCCCAAGAACACACACCGGAGCTCCTGCCTCCCTCATTTTTTCATTCTTTCCTCCTGCCTTATTTGTTCACTTTTATCCTTTAAGTTATCAAGCCCCAGCATTTTCCCATAAAGCTAGTTCATGGAGATGACTGCTAAGCTCCCTTGGGATCCCCAGCAACTCAGTCTCTGAGTTATAAAGAGAAACCAGTGGAAGCAAACATGATATGTTGAGGACCCATTGTCCAGGATGGGGTGCTCGCCAGGTTCTGCGTATGACTTTCAGAGCAAGGAACCTATCCGAGTCCACATATATCAGGAGGAGGAGAAGTCCTGTGGCGCCAAAGGGAAGGAGGAGACTTTAACTGTAGGTGAGCCTGTGCTTGGGAATGGATGATGCAACCTGGTTAATTCTGTGTCTTCCCTTTCTAGGTAAAGTTGGGTAAGGGTCAAGTGCTTGTAACAAGAGAGTTGGATGTTAGAAGAGATTTGTGCAGCAGACATTACAGAAGTTGGAGTCTCAGGCTTTTGAGCTGGGTTCTAATCATTGACTGGTATACTTCTGACCAGCCCATTTGTGTTTTGCTCCAGCCATACTCAGCCTCGTGTGTGCAGACATGAGGAAAGCAGAGGGTCAGGTTCTTTCTGGGTTGGGGAGTCTTCCAGGGGTTTGGGACAGATGCAAGGGTAATGGAGTATAGTATATTTAAAATGTAAAAATTAAAATGATAGGTTAATGTGGATAGTGGATTAATGTGGATAAAGGAAAGACAGAGAGGAGCTGTAGATGGTGGGAAGAAAATGGAAAGGTCAGTCAGCTAGAAGTACCTGGTAAAGCTGAAGAACTGTCTCCATAGGGGTACTTAGCAGAGAATGTTTTGTGTAGGGGAAAAGATGTTTGCAGTAGTGGTTTGCGAGGTGGAGCCATTGGATGGTGAATGTGGGCAGAGGAGGCTGAGGTCTATCTGAGGAAGACGTAGGACTAAAAGGCAAGTGCACATATTCTGAAGTGACCGGGCTGATGGCAAAAGTTTGGAGGGGGAGACTAATCCAGGTGACACAACTTTCTTGAGTGAAGAAGAGGAACGAGCAGGCCAGGAGGTGACAGAAATAAGGAGTGGAAGAGCACGGTGTGGCTGAATGTCATAATTGTGCACCCAGCAAGCTGGGTGAGTCTTAAACAGCATTTACTCCAACATCTGCCTATATTAGTGACCAACCTAATAGGAAATGAATGCCTCAAGGACAGGGACCCTCCCCGTCTTCTTCAACTCCATTTGCAGCATGAGAGCCTGGCAGGTAGAAGGCACACAAATCTTTGTGAGTTGAGTAACAGACCAGGACAATGTTCCAATTGTGTGGTACCAAAGCAGCCAAATGTGTGGTACAATGAGGCTTCAGGAATTTTATTTCATTTTTTCCCACTTTTCCCAAATTAACTTTATTTTTTAATAACTTTTATTATGTGATGTTAGTCACCAAACAGTACATCATTAGTTTTTGATATAATGTTCCATGATTCATTGTTTACATATAATACCCAGTGCTCCATGCTATACATGCCCTCCTTAATACCCATCACCAGGCTTACCCATCCTCCTGAGAATTCGCAGTTTCATTCCCAGAGTCCATAGTTTCTCATGGTTCATCTCCCCTTCCGATTCCTAGCCACCCCTCCTTCTCCTGATGTCCTCCATGCTATTCCTTAGGCTTCAGGAATTTTGAAAGAGAAAAGGATCCAGAGAGTGTAGAGTGTCTTAATAAGGTTTTCTGGAAGACGATGGACCCCAGATAGAACTCTGATTGGGAAGAGGAATCACAGGGCATTCTTGGGCAAGGTATGCCAAGAGCAGAAAAGATCCCCCAAGGTGTGCAAAGGGCCTGGAACAGACCACTCTTTGCAGTGGCATGTAGAATTAGGTCCGTTTAGGTGAAGAGTTTCGGTTTGATCCTCAAGAGCTGTGGTATCATCGAAATTTCAAAGCCTAGCAGTTATTAAAATGTGCTATTATTTACTGTCCATCAACATATTCACCCACACAGAGAAGGAAATACTGGTACCTGCATGATATTTTTTCTTTCCATTTTTCTCTTTTCCTCTTCTCAGTGGATCAGAAAAAATCTCCAAATTCTACTAAACAGTTAATAGCAATAAGACATGCAGTCACAGCCTTTCGACCCCACATGCCCTGAGTTGTGTGTATGGGTCTATTATCAGTTCCAATTAAATGATACATTGCTTTCATCATGTAACAATCATGTTAAGTGAGAACTACACTACTCAGAATCATATCATTTGTAAATGGAAGAACCTTGCTTGAAAACCAGTCTTCTTATTGAAAACTGTGCTATTTCATTTATACAGGATTGTCTCAAGCAATAGTTAGATATTGAAAAATAAGCTGTAAAAGGGCAACAAATGGCTTGTAAGGCTATATTTTAAATTTATATTTCACATTTCTAACCACCTAAAGAGAAGGCAGGAGGCTTTGGTGATCCTGTTGAACTAAATCTTGCATCATTTCCATGTCAACATTGCATGACAATTCCCTGAGTCTTGGAAGGGCATCAGAAAGCAAAGAACCATCCATAGAAGGATAACTTGAAAGATATCTGAAAAACTCATGTACCTTTGCTCTATCAGTTTTTTAAAGGAAGAGGGAGATTACTGAGAAATCACCCACATTCAGTGTGTCTAGCACAGATAGAACACTCCCACACTTGTTTAATCAAAGTTGGCAGAAGGACAATCCTAAGGAGAATTTGGGAATTTTGCTGTTTCCATCTTGTGTGATGTCATACGGGGACACCTCTGGGAGTTTGAGGATTATAATAATATTGATAGAAAAGTGGAGCTTTTTCCTTGTTTCATTCAAGTTCATCATAGAAACCTGTCTAGGGGGAAAAATCCATGATACACGTGGCAGGTTTTTGCTTCTAGAAGTATGTCCGGGCCAAAGCACCTCAGAGTATGGGCTGACAGTGTTGTATATTTTGAAGGATGCCTGAGAAGAGTTTGACTTACGTAGTCAAGCTGTATAACTCCTCAGCACTACACAACAGACACAGCCAGATCCATCATGTGAAGCATTGAAGGACTACTTTGATTTAAATCGTGTATGAAAATTTTCTGATCAATAATAGCTTGTAAAGCCTGTCGAGGTTCTGGAAACAGAAAAAAAAAATGGTTTACAACAGATTGTTTAGACTTTAAAAAGAGATTTTACCTGCCAAAGGCCGGTCATGCTGGTGGATGGCATTGTGGACACTAAGCTTCCATCCACATTTTTCATCAGTTTCTCTGCTCCTGGTACAATCTAAGATTCACCTCTTGGTTTAGAGGTGATTAATTTTATTGTGGGTGTTCATCCAGTAGATTCATATTCAAACAGTTGGGTTTGATGCTCTATATGTCAGAATCTATGAAGAACACATTGTGTGTGCGTGCGTGTGTGTGCACGCTCGCATGCATGTGCACTTGTGAAATCTCAGTGAAATGCTGTATAGCAGCTCTGTGAATTTGCAGAGGTGACCACTTTTGTGAGGCCACATTCAGACCCATATTTCACTGCCCACTGGCCACAGTGTGCTTTTCCCTTCCTGTCTAAATTAGTCCCATTTGTACTGCATTGATTTAGTTTCAAGCTGTTTGTGCAGTGGCTACCATATGCATACAGAACCAAGAATAATTATAAAATAATAAGAATTCTTGCCCACAAAAATTAAGGAGTCAGGAGTTGAGTAAGGGTAGACCTTCATGCAAAAATATTAACAAATTGCTTCAGAAATAAATGACTATCAGGAACTTGAGCCTGTCTATGGTATAGTTCTAAATCAACGACTTGGGTTAGAAATGTAGGGTTCATCAGGGAGGACCCAGATAGTGTGTAGTCTCTGTAAAAATGGTGGAATCTATAAATTCAGCTTTCTTCTTCTTTTTTTTTTCCCCCATGTCCTAGTCTTCTGTTTGGTTATTTATTACAGTAAAAGTATTTTAATTTTAAATGAAATTTCCCTTTTAATGGCCATTGCTGTAATTATGATCAGCAGGTTCGTTCATCATCCATTCTTTTGCTTCATATGTTTTCCATTAAAAGCTATTTTTGTGAGGCCGCCTGAGTGGCTCAGGTGGTTAAGCATCTGACTCTTGGTTTCAGCTCAGGTCACAATCTCGGGATCTTGAGATCAAGCTGCATATGGGCCTCTACACTCAGCATGGAGTCTGCTTGTCCCTAGGCCCTCCTCCTCTGCCCCCCCCCCACCATGAGTATGCACAGGCACACATGCACACTGTCTTTCAAATAAATAAATAAAATCTTTAAAAAAAGAAAAGTTATTTTTGTTATCGGTTTAAAATTTTTAACTTTGGGAAATTAACAAACATTAGATGAACTCATTAGAGAATGAATACTGGATTACTTATTTTGGAAGTTATATAGCCAATGGGATACTACTAAATAATTCCATATATATATATATATATATATATATATATATATATATATATATATCAATTTGTCGCCTAGACAATTAATTGTACAGATTCATTCATTCATTTTAAGATCCTCTGCAGGAAACAAAACTTTCAGAGCAAGTCCAGACCTTACTTATCAGCCATTGTCTATTGGGGTCAAATTGATTCAAGAACAATGATCTTACTTTCCTTGGGAACAAATTGGCTTCCTAGTTCTCTGCTTCATTATAAAAATTGTTCTCTCTGATTTTTGTCACTATGTGCTATTATCTTTAACACAGACCAATTTGGGAGATTGTTGTCAGGGAATGAGAAAAAAGAAATATCCTTGGAATCGAAATCAAAGCACATCTCCTCATTATGCCTATGCCATTGCTTTGGTTTTTCTGAGACAACTTAAGCTTTCATTTCTTTTCACTTGGAGTTGAATATCTTTTACTTATATCTGACCATTTATTCACAGTCCACATGATCATAGATTAGTATACTTCCCTTTTGGTATGAACGCCACAGTATGCTTTAGAGATACCCTAGTGGGTTTGCAATATCCCCCAAAGAGATACAGTATTAAAGATTATCACTATGGGATAAGGACATTCACAGGTGAGCAAATATATGGGAAGATACTGAACCTCACTAGAAAGCAAGGCAATAGAGATGTATGCTTCAAGTGGTTTTGTTTTCCTCATTAAACTAATGATTTTTTTATCAGTCTGCTTAGTGTCAATGAGGGCAGTTTGAAAAAGGCATGCGCATCCATTGTTGGTGGAATCAAAATGGGCATAACCTTTTACCATGTATCAAAAGCCTTTAGCATGTCCAGGCCCCTGAGCCTAGCAATTTCATTTTTTGAAAACCTATACCTGAAGAGAAGATGGAAGATTTTAATACTGCACAAAAGTGAGGTGTACTAAAGCATTTGTAATACAAAAACAGAAGTATTCTAAATGTCCAACAGTAGGACAGTGGAAGAAAATTAGGGCATATTCAACTTGATAGAATATGATAAGCCCTTTAAAATAGTGTGTATATTACATTAGGATGGGTAGATTCTTACATTAAAACACTAGATGAAAAACTGCCATGCTAGGATACCTGGGTGGCTCAATGGGTTAAGCATCTGCTTTCTCCTCAGGGTCCTGGGATCCAGCCCAGTGTCGGGCTCCCTGCTCAGTGGAGTCTGCTTCCTTCTCTCCATGCTCCCCACTCGTGCTCTCTCTCTAGTTCTCTCTCAAATAAATAAATAAAATCCTAAAAAAAAAAAAAAAGAAAGAAAGAAAAACTACAGTGCTAAAGTGTACATATAAGATAATTGCTCTATAATAAACAAAAAGACTGAAAGGGAATATAGCCATCCATGCTGTTAACATTGGCATTGGGAGATAACATATGGATAAATAATTGTTGTCTTACCTCTATTTTCCATTTAGGTTCCAAATTTCCCACCTCTTGCACATGTGCCTCTATAACCAGGTATATGTAAAACAAACATAAAGATAGTCTAGGATGTGCTCCTTTTTCTCCTTCTCCTTCCAAATCCTCTCCCCCATCTCCTCAGTGTTGCTCTTCCCTCAATAGCCACCTCCTCCCCTGCCCCACCTTATGCCAGAGAGCTAAAATCACCCAGCTTCCTAGGGAAAATGGAATCATCAAAGGGGACTTGTATTTTGAAGTCCTAAATAATGGGCACTTTAGGTTATAGATACCAGCCTGTCTATAATAGATCTCCATAGAGACCAAGACTGCAGCACTCAGTCTAATCATTGTCAGAGTGACCTGAATCATGAGGCAGTTGGGAATTTTGAAAAATGTAAATTGCCCCCAGTAAAAGCTAAGCATCTATTTTGTGGTCACTGATTTTTTTTACTAACCATAGATTAAATAACAAATATATCGAGAGTGCCTGCTTTGGACATGGGATTGAATTGGCCTTTTCAGATGAGTTCTTTCATGTAACCCTTACAAGAACTCTGTGAGGGAGCAAGCGATGAGCCCCAATTTAGAGGCAGGGAGGTCTGAAAATTGGAATGACCCAGTGACTAGCCAAGGTCACTCTGTCAGTCCCAAGTTCAAGACTCTCCTTACAGCGTCCCCCAGGGATACAGCCTATGCCTTTGGGGGTCCCTCTCCTTCAGCTTCTCACCAGGAGTCCTTGCTCAACCAGCCACTTGGACCCTACTTGTAAGTGTGTGGAAGCAGCGGACAGTCTGCTTCCAGTCTGTGCTCTGGTGCTAAAGGGGTAGTGTAGATTTCCGTTTCCCCTTGAAGGCCCTGTGTGTCCGCAGGCAGTTAACTGCACACTCACAGTCCCCATGCGGTCATAGCAATGAAGACAGACTAAGACACGGGAGTGAGTATCAGGAAAGGAAGACACAGTACAATGTGATGCTCCCCTCCCTTTGGCACTCTGGGCTCCTTACAGTCCCTCTTAGCTGAGGCCTTTCACTGTAAGGTGTATCCTGTCTGGACCTCCAGGGCTGAGTGGATGCTCTATCCACTGACTGACAGAATCTCTAAAAGCCTGCCTTTTTAGGAAAAATACAAACTATGACATTGTGTGACATTGAACATTAAGAGCATATGAACTAAATCTTTGAGATATTTTGGTAAACCATTGACCTCTCAGCACAACTTTTAATAGGTTTAAAAAAAGAAAAAGATTTACTTTGACATACAAAGGTTAGTAAGCTTTTGATTAAATCTGTGGTATTCACAGTGAGCATTTAGGTTACATTTTTAGGCTGATAACCATAGGTTTTTACTAATGTGTCTGATCACATAAGGAGCTGTGATGGCTAATTTTATGAGTCAGCTTAGCTAGGCCATGCTCCCAGGTATTTGGTCAAACAGTATCTAGCTGTTGCTGTGAAGATGTTTTTTAGATCATATTAACATTTAAATCAGTAGACTTTGAATAAGGCCAATTACCCTCCATAATGAGTGAGCTTCCAATCAGTTGAAGGCCTTTCAAGAAAAAACTAATTTCCCCAAGGAAGAAGGAATTCTGCCAGCACAAAGCCTTTGGACTCCCAACTACTACAGCCACTCTTTTCTGGGTCTGCAGCCTGCTGGTCTACCCTAAAGATTTTGACTTGCCAGCTTCCATAGTCTAATGAGCCAATTTCTTAAAATAAATGTCTCAATCAGTGATGATGATGATGATAGATAGATAGATAATAGATATAATTTCCTATTGGTTCTTTTTTTCTGGGGGAATGATGACAAATACAGGGACCTTCACGGAATGGAGGAAGAAGGGTGATGGGAGGTAGAAGGAAGTGAAATCAGAGACCCTTTGGTATATTCTCCTGCCTGGTGCCAGAGAGAGGGACCACAGTAACAAAGAAGCTGTTTTCAATGTAGAACATGGGACCCAGCAGAGTTACACTGCAGCCTAGGGAACAATGTATGATACAGACCTGAAAAGAGAGGCCTTCTCTTTTGAAGACAGAAGCTCAAGCATTGTTGAGGATTGTTGGTCTGGGTAGCACTGAGGGAAGCTAGGGAAGAGATTTGGCATTTTCATAGGAAAACAAGGCCTGGCAGCAGAGAAACCCTCAATCTAGTGATTTCTCTACAACTGGACATTAGCAGGGGCTGGAAAGAGGAAGTACCACCAGTGACTTCCTGTGAGACTTCCCTAGGACTCCAAAAAAGACCCAGGAGACACACTGTGGGTGGAGACTGATGTCCTGCTTTGTTCAGGAAGAAGCATAGAAACCGTAACATTAGAATTAGAAAAATTAGAAACGTTACATGTGTATTTTCCCTTAGGCTGGCGGTACTTGGGGAAATTTGGCTTGCAGTAGTAATGCAGGCATTGATTTAGGCAAAGAAGGGAGAAAATAAAACGCAGGATATTGAAAAATTGGAAGATGAACCACCCCAGTCAATAAATGGGCCCATGACCCCAACAGTGCCAATCTGATCCTCTCTGGGAATTTGAATCTTGGGTAGAGCAATACATCAACTGAGGACAGTTAGAGCTGAGTCATCCCGAGATAGGTGACAAAATGATGACCAGGGGCATTACTGAGATCACTGGTGCTGCCACCACAAGCCTAGGATATTCAACTTTTCCCTCAATTCTTTAAGCCACCAGATCTTTCCAGTAAGTTACCTTTTCGGAGAAGTCATCCAGAGTTCATTCCTGCTGTTTAAACAGAACCCAAAGAACCATAACTGGTATGGTAGACATAATGCAATCAGAGCTACAAGTCAGAAATTTGAAGCCAACAAAGAGAAGAGGCAGCTGACTATCCTGACATGGGACTGGGAAGGGGATATTTTTGTCTCTTGCATGTTTTCTAATATTCCACACTTAAATATGGTGCTTAGTAATTGGCAGGCCTAGCCAATACGTAAGCATGACCTACAAGAAAAAGAGTTCCTGAGTTTTTAATTTCCTGAAATCCCTGTTGCATAGCAAACAGAATGTTTTCAGCTACAACATTAGTTCAGTATGTACTAGGAAGAGGAGTGATCTATGGGAATGGAGGAGGACGTGAGGGTACAAGCGATTTTGTGTAAAGGCAGGAGGGCCACAGACATGTTGTGGTACCTATCAGCTGAACCATGTCCCCTTTTACAGGTCAGGTGATTTCTCCTTCTTTAGTTTCAATGAAATTTCAGGAGGACCTAAATGACCACTAAAAATAATATTGTATCCAGATTGCCATGTGATTTTTGGCATATAGCTCAGATGGAGTTCAAAGTTGAAGGACATTGCCATAAATAATTAATTAATTAATTAATTTAAAAACTGCTTTTGTTCCCATCTATAGGAAAGTTTCCTCAGAGCTTAAAGTTTTCAAAAAGAACACATAAAACTAGTGCTGAACACTGTCTCATTCAAATATGAAATGGTATCCATTTGTGCATATAGGAACCAATAAAAGAGCGCTCTCACTGCAAGATGCATTTCCAACAAATGTATGTTTGTGTTTCATTACTATTTACCAGAATTTGAATATATTTATGACTTTTTTGTATTCCATAGAACTTTATGAACACTGAAAGTTGAATTTCATACAGCTTTCATGTGCTATGAATATGTATATTTATGTTGTTGATCAGTTGTGTCTTAATAATCAGAATTAATAACCCAAGATAAGTATTTTGACACTTAAAGCCTCAAGGCTCAGAAAGTTATTAAATTTAATTTACACACATTGCTGTGACAAAGAACGGTAACAGGGTGATAAATAAGACTTAAGCATAAAAATATATGACTTTAAAATAAAATTCTGAAAAGGAAGTACGGTGGGATAGAAATATCTGTTCAAGGAGAAAAAATGAGAAATGTTAACATTCCAAATGTTAAGAGTCAGCAAATGATGGCCCACAGACCAAATCTGGCCTGTTACCTGTTTCTATTAAGAGGTGTTGCTGGGGGACGCCTGGGTGGCTCAGTCATTAAGCGTCTGCCTTGGGCTCAGGTCATGATCCCAGGGTCCTGGGATCGAGCCCCGCATCTGGGTCCCTGCTTTGCAGGAAGCCTTCTCCTTCCTCTTCCACTCCTCTTGCTTGTGTTCCCTCTCTTGCTGCATCTTTCTCTATCAAATAAATTTTTAAAAAAAGAAAGTGTTACTGGAACACACCCATGTTTATTCCTGTACTTGTTGTCCATGGTTGCCTTCCCCTACAGCAGCAGATGTGAAGAGTTACAGTGAACCACCAGTGTCTGCCATGTTGCATAGTTTGAACTATCTGGGGATTCTGAACACCTGATGAAATGTCACACAAGTTAGTAGCACCATTCTTGTTCATTGACTGCAGACCTGTGGACCTCGGAACCCCATGGAGAGAGCCACATTTTGTGGCCTTAGAACAGCAAAAGAGCTTAACAAATCGTTGGTTCTTTGGTGCATATTCTTCTAACAGTGACCAGTCTAGAAGGTGTTATCATCATGAACTTTGCCCATTGACATGATAGGGAAAGAACGCCAAATATTTAACCATTTTAGATTCTGGTATTTAAATTTTTGCACTCAATCTTGAGGCCAGTAGGCATTTCCCAGCCCCACCTTTTTTAGCCTATAATTAACCAAATGCATATCCACCAACCACCAAACCCCTAATTGATGATACAGTAAGTTAGGGAAGAAAATCATTAGAAGATAGTCTTTAAAATTGACCCAGTGGTTGAACAGTTCATTGTCCTTTGAAAAAAAAAAAAAGGCAAAAATATTAAAAGCACCTGGGTTTCAGATGCCTGATGACTTCTTGGAGATAGAGCAGCCCATCTCTCTGGTTTGCTTCCCATTACCAGCCAGACTCTTCTGGGCATGAAGAGGCCTCACAAAAGACAGTCTCTGCTAGGACAATGCTTCACCTCTCCCTAACGCTTCACTATTTTCAAAAGTCTGTGTTGCAGAGTACCTCCAGGGCTAATAGACCTTGTTGAAATGCCTTTTGCTAAGAAACAGCTCCTCCACTCAGGCCAGTCTTGGGCCACTATCTAGGCAAGAAGGGTCAGCCAGAGCCCCAAAATAGATTCCACATTTAGCCTTAGCTGGAAGCAAGCCTTTAACTTGGTAGGCAGAAACAAGAGAATTCATTGATAATGACTGAAATCAGGCCGTGGACTCATTCATATAATATTACAAACATTCATAAAAACATCATGGCAATTCAACAGATATAGAACACCAGATATGCACACCTCAAAGACCTTGCAGATTTGGTTCCAGATGACTGTAGTAAAGAGAATCTCACAGTAAAGTGAGTCAAATGAATTTTTAGGTTTCCCAGGTCATATAAAAGTTATGTTTACACTATACTAGAGTCTACTGTGTGAAATGGCATTATGTCTAAAATAGCAGTATACATACCTTTATTAAAAAACATTTATTGCCATAAAGGTTAATCATGTGAGTTTTCAATGAGTCATCATCACTGACCATGGATCACTACCAATATGATAATAATGAAAAAGTTTGAAATATCACGAAGACAACCAACACGTGAATAAAGCATATGTTGTTGTAAAAATGATGCCAAGAGACTTGCTCGACGCTAGGTCGCTACAGACCTTCAATTTGTAAAAAATACAACGTCTGCTAAATGCAGTAAAGCACAGCATGACCAAGCAAGGTATACTTCCCCATCTGGGTTTTGATGTCAAGGTCAAATCCTTCCCCACTAAAGTAGTGGTGAGAGTCCAGCTAGGAGTTACAAGAGACAGCCCTGTCCCTGTCCCTGTCCCTGTCCTCATCCCCATTCATCTTCTTGGTTCTTGGTCTGGCAGACATGCTTTCTCTCTAACCACCCACTGCCACCCAAGTCTCTTCAAGAATGAGTGTCTCACTAAACCGTGGCTTTTACAAAAATTATGAAGATGCAGTCTTTCTGCAGTTGCTCAGATTTCATAGTTTAGGAACAGTGGCAGTGGCAGGAGTGATTCCAAAGGTCCAGACACCCATGCTCCTAACTGGCCCCTGCTCAGGCCCATGAATCTGAGCTTACCCACATTCCCTGTAACTTGAGCTCATTTAGGTCCCCAGAACACCTTCTTGTCCTCTGAAACTTGTCCAGGAGCACTCTTCTGCAACAGCAGAACTTTTAGCTTGGGCTTTTTGTTTAGGGACATGGACAGGGCAAGTGAAACTAAGAAATGCATTGGCTTGTATCAATTGATCCTGGCCAAAATTTTATACAGGGCAGTCTTACATCCCATCTTATAAATGAGAATTTGGCTGACAAGCTTGAGGGACTCACCTACGTTTACACACTGGCTGGATGGTAGACGAAGACTCGGCACCCACTGTTGAGTCCCTGGAAGCTGGAACTTAGCACAAGGGTCGACTTCTGGCACACAATAGGCTACCAGTTGTTGGTGGTTGAAATCATGAAAGATAAAGTCCCAAAAGTTCATTTTCAATTTTGTTTCCTTTGCCTTTGGAGACATTTCTTGAAAGAACATGTCAAAAAGGTTACTGCCTATGTTCTCCTCTAGGATTTTGATAGATTCCTGCCTCACGTTGAGGTCTTTTACCCATTTCGAGTTTATCTTTGTGAAATCATGAAAGAACAGAAACCCAGTCCTGAACCCAAACATCCCCTTGTATCCCTGAGAATGAGACAACTGAGGACTAACTGTAGTTACTGATGCAGTTATTGGAGATGACTTTGAGCAATACCTGGGAATCAGGCCAGGAGAAGCAGAAGAGCTAACATTTGAGAATTTCCATTCAAAACCATTCATCTCAAATACACTTAATAAATGTCCATTATTGTTGCTAAACACTATGTTTTAAGGTTCCTGGGTGGCTCAATTGGTTGGGCAACTGCCTTAGGCTCGGGTCGTGGTCCTGGAGTCCTGGGATCGAGTCCCGCATAGGGCTCCCAGCTCTGAGAGAAGTCTGCTTCTCCCTCTGACCTCTATCATGCTCTCTTTCACTGTCTCTCTCTCAAATAAATAAATAAAAACATTGAAAAAAGTACTTTAAACCACTAGGTTTTACACTATGATATAATAATAAATAATACATACTTCTTCACGTTAAGGAGCACATAGTTGAGTAATTGGAGTGTGTGTGTGGGGAGGGAGTTGAGATGGGGTGAACAAAACTTACAGGCTTGGATTTACAATGTAATTAATTGTGCAAGTGCTAGAATTCATATTAAAAAGGTGTGGTTGGAGAAAGAAACAACCATCAGTTCTGGCTTGAGAAGTCTGAGAAAGTTCTACAGAAGATAGGACCCTTAAAAAGGGTCTTGGGAGATAAGGAGACTACCAAAAAGACCAAGTGATGGACAGGAGAGGATATGGTAAATGAGAGGAATTGACAAATAGCAGAAATATCTATGGGTCACTTCTTCCAAATTATATTTTCAATAAACAAAAGTATTCTCTGCAACTGTATTGAGCATTCTTTGTTATTGTCCCCTAACGAAAGGTTTTTCTTTCCCTTTATTTTTTTTGGGAGAGAGGATTGGGGTTGAGGTTAACAGTTCAGAGATACCGTCACAGGCGTGACAGTCACGATCTGGCTGTGATGTTTTGGCACTGGATTCATTCTGAGCATGGCATGTGGGCACCAGACATCTGCTACAGGCCAGAGAAGCAAACAGAAAGCTGTGGCTTGGGTGGATGTATCTGAATGGGTCATGAAGAACGTGGCCACGCACTGGGGACTGGGGGTTGAGGTACGATGTAGAGCAAACAAATACCCACCTGCTCCATCACCAGACCTATGGACACTGTTTTTTCAGAAATGGGCATGAGAGGCAGAGTAGGGCCCTTTCCTCTTTTCACACTCTGCCCCGGCTCCTACCCATGTGCCCTGCAGCTTCTCCCTCATCCTCATGCAGAGCAGGAGTGGGCAGTGGGCCGGTCCTGGACTCAGTGCTGGGAGGTAATGGCTCCTTGGGAAGGACTTGCTCAGGGTGGGTCCCTGTGTGACCAAGTGTGATTGGATGGACCATCAGGAAGAGTTTTGTTTTCTCTGGTCTTAAACTAGGTCTTGGACCTGCCTTAAAGCCAGTAAGACCATAGACGTTCATTGGTGCTCTAGGTGGAGTGAGACCAGAGCTCGAAACTCCTTGGGCAGTTGAGGAAACCACAAGTGGTTCAACATAACCAGTGTGTAGGGTATCATGGGGATGTCCTGGGAGGAGGCGGGAAGCCAGGGCACAGGTGACCTCTGGCTCTTTGGAGAAAATCTGCAGGTTTTTCTAGAGATTTGTGCTTCTGGAACCATGCCTGGGGATTCTTTCTCTCCCTGGGATATACTTCAACATGAACATAGTTGAGGCAGTGGGCACTTCCCTTGCGACCGCTCGCCACCCCCCCATCTTGTGATTCAGCTCACTCTTGACTCTTCATTCTACAGTTAACAATTTCACTCTCATTTTTCCTGGTAGAGAAGTTAGAACTCACGGGCTGGGTTCGCAGCCCAGTACCTGTGGACATTAGAAGGTTGGCTTCACCCTCAAACACAAGAACCTTCTTTGTTGTCTGTCTTCTGAGTCTTCCTCCACCCCAGGTTCTCTGAGTCATGTTTTCCTCTGCTGGAAGAACATGGCCATTCTCCCAGCTGCTTTAGGGGCAAGCTTTATTTAGAGAGAATTTTATATAACAACCACTTACATAACGCTGCGTGCTGGGCATGCTCTAGGAGTGTTATAAATATTAACTCTTTTAATATTCATAACAGTGTATGAAGTAAGTACTATTATTTGCCCCACTTTACATACAAGGAAGCTTAGACATGAAGAAGTAAAATAACTTAGGTTAAATAGATGTGATTTTATTAAACAGCTTCGGTTCAATAGTTGGGATTGGATTGGCTGAAAAACTATAGCATATCATCAGTTAGGCCCGTTAGGTACCTTACTGATACTAGTCAGTCTGTGCCATGTTGGAAATAGCACAGAGGCTGGAATTACATATCTCAGTTCAGATCCACCACTCACTGCCAAGGCCAAGGGATAATAACGCCCTCCTTTTGGAGTTGTGTTTAATTGACGGAACCTGCTTCAGTGCCTGACATTTAGGTGTTTAGCAGATGTCAGTTACTGTTACTATTACTGCTGTTGCTGATGTCGTGATTATAGCCTGACTGGCTTCTCTAGGGAGCCTAAGGAGCAGCCCCCTTAGCGATGGTGGAGCACACTGTTATTGATCTCCCCAGCCTCCCACTCTCTACCCCTCTTCTATCCTCCCCTACCCCATACACCAGGCTCCTTATCTACTGGATTCTGGTGGGTGAGCTCTGGATGCACAGGATGTGCCTCAGTTAAGATTTCCAAGAAACCTAAATGAAGACAACAAAGACCATGGCCAAGGCTGCCTTGAGCCAGGGTGTTCTTCACATTTCCTCTTAGTCTGACTCATCCACACAGGCTTGTTACTGGGTTGTATTTTTGGGTTAAGGCAACTGATCTTTCAAAGTGGCTGAATTTCACAGAAGGATAATTGGCAACTCTCTTTTCTAACACAGCAGAGCTCTTGAGTGAAATGGAGCAGCCGTGAGCAGCTATATGTGTTAGTCTAGGCAGATTACGTGTGCCGCTGTCTAATCAGAGAGGAGGAGGGTGCTGACCCCTGCACAGGTACAGGTGCCTTTGTGATCCTCAATGTGTCCTGCTCAGGGACCCCAGTGGCCACTCTCAGACCATCACTGTCCCATGATTCATTCCTTCTCTAACACAGTGGTGCACACATGGGGTGATGGAACCTAAAATATATTTTATCAAAAAAGTGATGATCCCTTACTTTGCAAACTTACATTAATGGGAAACCAGAATTCTCCTCTGTTGGCAGCACCTCCCAGAGGAGGGGATTGATTTCGTGATCTCTTGAGGTTCTTCCCACCCCCCCCCCCATTCATTCATGTGGTCTGCATCAGACAGATCTGGCTTTGAATCCTGGATCAGCCAGCCGCATTTTTGCCATGTGACCTTGGACAAGTTGTTCAGTCCTTTTGAATTTGGGAGTTATGAGACTTTCCTCAAAAATTACTGTAAAGAGAGAGAGAGAAAATGTATATAAATAACTTAGCAACACTTCAGCTATAATCATGGGTAGCTCTTCCTATCTTGTTTTCATTCTGAGGTTGGTAAATAGCTATTTCCTTTACTTTATAAAATATGAAGCACGGTATAATTGCTTATGAGCATGAAGGCACAGCAAAAATAATTTAGTTTTATATTTAATTCTTATAGTTTCTTTCCCAGCATTGACCAAGGCAGTTAAAGTTATCACCACTCAACAAATAAGGACACTTGTCCACCTTCTAAAAGATTTCATAGGATCACTTAGTACATATTCCGGGATATTGACTCAAATTATTTAATGGCCTTATGTGTGCCTTACTTTAAAATTTAGTGTCCCTGGGAACTAAAGAAATGTGCATAGCTTTAATATAAATATTAGGTAAAAACTATTTGTACTGTATCAGAGTATACATTTCATTTTTTTCTGCTCAAATAAAATGTTTAATCATCAAGCTAAGTTATACAGCTGATGTTTTGTAGTATGGCAATATAGATGTCATCATTAATAGCCAATGTTTCTCTTTTTTTAAGATTTTATTTATTTATTTGAATGAGAACATAAGAGAGAGCACACACAAGCAGTGGGGAGGGGTAGAAGGACAAGCAGACTCCCCACTGAGCAGGGAGCCCCAGAGGGGCTTGATCCCAAGATCCCAGGATCATGACCTGTGCTGAAGGCAGGCACTTAATCAGCTAAGCCACTCAGGCACCTCAAGCCAATGTTTCTTAGTTTACTATGTAATAATAAAGTTATACAAGGGGAACTAAAAATGATTTGGCAAATAATTATGGATTCATCACCCAGATTTTGAACTAAAATATAACCTATCCTAATGAAAACCCCTGAGTATCCCTCTTTAATTATATCTTCCTCCTTCTGGAAGTAACCACCATTTTAAAGATTTATTTACTTATTTTAGAGACAGCATACACAAATAGGAGGGGCAGAGGGAGAAGGAGAAAAAGAATCTCAAGCAGACTCCACCCTGAATGCAGAGCCCAACACAGGGCTTGATCTCATGACCCTGGGATTATGACCTGAGCTGAAGTCAAGATTCAGATACTTAACCTACTGAGCCATGCAGGTGCCCCCCATCATTCAACTTGGTTATATCTATTCATATTACATATATGGCTCATTTCCATGGCAGAGATAGTGCTTACCAAATATTCCATAAGCTCCCTGTATGTTCTAGGCTCCTATGCAGGTAGACCAGAACCAAACAATTGATTCTGGACAATGCATCTGAGCAGAAGTGTCACATATCAAGTGAAAGTCCAAGTCCACATATCAAGCTCAAGTCCAGTCAGTTAACTAGAGTGCCTTGTCCCCTCCAATGGTGACCTTCAAGGCCTTGTATTTAAACTGTGCAACTATAAGATGGCAAAGTCTTTGCCTGGATATCTAAGCTTCCTACTTCTAGAGCTACTACTTTCTACCTCTAGAGCTTCCTACCAACCCACACTGAACATGTAACAGGAACAGAAAAAAAAGAAAAAAAAATCTCTTGTAGTTTTAAACCAACTAGGTTGTGGTCATCCCCAGTCTGGAAGCAGATGTTCCTGCTGACAGATAATCAGAAGGTCAGTAGTAGCCTAACACTACATCACTTACCTCACTGGATATCCTCACATAGGCATTTTATCATCTTACTTCATCACAAGAAGAAGGGTGAATACAGCACAATAAGATATTTTGAGGGACAGAGACTATATTAACATAACTCTTTTTACAGTATGTTGTTGTAAGTATTCTATTTTATTATTAGTTACTGTCGTGAATCTCTTACCGTGCCTACTTTATAAATTAAACTTTGCCGTAAGTGTGTATATAGAGGAGAAAACATAGCAGGTAGAGAGCTCAGTACTCTCTATGGTTTCAGGCATCCACTGGCAGTCTTGGACTGTATTCTCCTCAGATGAGGAGGGACTACTGTCATTCTTCAATCCACCTAAAACTGATTGAAGCCTAAGAATTGAGGTGCTATGTATTGGAAACAGCTCATTTTCAAACAAGGGAGCCAATGTGCCTATTTTGAGCAGAAAGTTTTTTAATACAGAAAATTAGATGTGTGTGTATTATTGGCAGGGCTGGAAGAGCACACTCCAGGTCAAGTTTCTAGGAAGGAACCCCAGAACAATCTGGGGAACTGACCTAGCAACTCTGCCAAGAGTCAGAAGCAGGAAACTTTCAGGAAGCTACCAAAATCAGAGACCTCCTTCCCACTTCTGGCTCCCAGCCCACCCATCTCAGCCACAATCCCTCCCAACACGTGGAGATCCCACACAACTGCCTTCCAGCACAGGAGGGAAGCACTTGGCCCCAGGACCTCTGCCCTGCTGCCTCAGAAAAGCCAGACTCCTACTTGCCAGCCAAGGAGGAGCACACAGCTATTCGTCTCCATTGTCTATGCAAACAGCATTGGTGCTCATTTGCCCATTCTGGGGGTCATTATTTTGATTTTGAATCTTTCAGTTGGTTGGTTTGGTTGGTTTCATCATTAGGCTTTTTTTTTTTTAAAGAAGTCTCAGTATTTACAATTCTGAGATCATAATTTCTTCCCTCTCAGATCTTTATCAATACTGTTTATGGTAGAGATTAGCACCTTTCACTGTTATTTCCAGCTCTCCTCTTTCTAGACAACATGGAGAAATGACTCTTCTTCATCTTCTTGAGGACCGGTATAGTCCTATGACTTGTTCTGACCAATAAAACATGAGTGGAAGTGACCCAGGGTACTGTAAATATTTTTAGTTTTCTGCATATGTATTTTGACATCTTAAAAAACCCTTTCTGGTTAGGGAGAGACTGCCCCTCCGAAGGCTAGCCAGTTCTTGGAGACGCCAGAGGGCCCAGCCTGGAGAGTGTCTTCGATATGCAAACTAACCAACCCAGAGTCTTGCCTCCTCTATCTGACCCACACATCCCAGAAGGCAGTCGTCCTCTGCCTTAATCATTGCAGGGTCAGGTGCCTTCCAACTGGGGATCACCTCTGAGTCAGAGGTTATTCGCTCTGGCCAGTCCTAAACTGCTCACCCTGTCCTGCCTCGCCTTTGACATGGAAAACCCAATAAAGACTCAGCCTAAATGCTCCCCTCACTCTGGTCTTCTGCCTCCTGATCAGTTAGATGTCTTTTTCTGTGTGGCTTTCTCTAGGACCTCTGAGTACAGTAAACTTTGTTGTTTCCTGAGTCTCTCCTCTGTCCCCTCTTGTGGCTGCCCCTGACCAAGCAATATCATAAAACAGTACAAGCACCCATGGGTCACTTTGAATGGAAGCATTCAGGTGCCCTTGTGAGAATCTCTGGAGCTCTCCTCCCTTGTCTTGGAGAACGGGGAATCCCATGTTGTCATGGAGGTGCAGTGCACCCTTCACATGGAAGGCAGGTTCCCCGGAGAGGCTGATGGACCTAGGGCAGACTTTGCATGATCACAAAGTAAATTTTTGAGGACAGAAACCACTGAGAGGTGAGGGTCATTTGCACCAATATCTAGCCTATTTTGATCAATGCACAACTCCACTTGCTTTCTGGCACTGAGCTTCTGCTAGTCCCTTAACCAAGACTCTTCCATCCATCATTTTGTGGCTGGATTCTGTGATTCAGTAGGGTTTTTTTTTTTTTTAATTAAAGATTCACCAGTAATCTCTTTAATTTATTTTTTCATATTTGAGAATGTCTGCCGATGTTTTCCACATTCTTGACAACAGTTTGCCCTAGTGCAGTGTCCTTGGGTCACATGTTCTTTATGAACTACAGAAGTTGCCCCCGTGAATGTCTGTGAATGCACCTCTGGAGAAATTTCAGGTCAGATTGACATTTCCCCCATTTAGGTCTCAAACACATTTCTGTCTGATTGCCAGAGTTCTAGGAAGTTATAACCTAACTACCATAAGACGCAATATAGCAAAAGTTTTTAATAAAATATAGTGTGTCTTTGGGATATACAAAGTCAATTCCTCATTCAGTTTTAAGAAATTTTCTGCTATCTTATCTCTCAGTATATTTTTTTATTTCATTTGTTGTTCACTTAATTTCATGAACAAGAGTTATCCTTATGTGGAATACTTTCCATGTTCCTTGCATATCTCTTCTTTTTAATTTTTAAAGTTGCTTGGTCATTTTCCTATGGATTCATTCTGATTGCCACCTGTCTTTTATTTAGGACCATAATTTGATTTTTGTCTGCTGTGTTCCTTCATGTTCTGATTTATTTGGTAGTTCTGTAACACTGGTGTTTTATGTTCAGTTTGTTTCTTTATATCTGTTATCAACCTTCTGTACCATCCTCTTGTTAATCTTGTCTTTACGTTCCTGAGTACTTGTCTTATTGAGTTCATGTTCATTTTTTTTTTAATTGCATTCTCCTTAGTGCCAAGACTTCAAGGGGGTGGGGGGATGAGGGGAGTTTCTTCTTTTTCTTGGGTTCTCTTGGCTTCCAGACTAGGTTCTTTCTCTCCTTTTTCTGTGCTATTTTTTTCTCCCTCCCTTCCTTTCTTCTACACATCTGTTATCTTTCCTACCATTCTCCCTTGTGTTTTGTTCCCTTCGTTCTCTTTTTCTTTGCTATTTCTGTTTGCACGGTTACAATCCTGATTCTTCTCATTGTGACCAGACTGAACAGGGGAAGCTCTGTCCAGATCCTCTGTTTTATCTAATGTGGTGTGTTTGAATTTTCCTCCACACTCCCCCCACACACTTTCTCTGATACCAGCCTGTCTTCTCTAAGCTGGAGGACTTCAGATGCAGCTCCATTCTGTGGCCTTAGAACATTGGATTGGGACAGGACAGCATTTCCCAAACCTGTCTGTATCATTGATGGGTCAGCTTCTCTGCTGAGATTTCAGGTCCTCTTTCAGTACCAGGTTTCTATGCCCCCAAACAGGAAGATATTTTTTTTTTCTCATGGTGATGGAAGGAGACTATCCCTCAGGTTTCAGATCTGCTTATATTCAGCACAGATTCCTAGGTGGTGATGGGCCCTGATGAATCTTCATGTGATGGGACTATGGCATTTGGATGGAGTTGCACGAGAGTGGAGTCTTTTACAGCAGGGATCTGTCCAGAGCTACATGGGGATTGCTCCTCAGAAGGGGAGAAGACCAACAGGACTTGTGGCAGAGAGGGATGTTCCCCAAGGACACTGCAAGACTTGGGGTCAGAGAGCCATAGAGGGAGGGTCCTGGCAGCTTGGGAACTTACCACCACAAGGCGAGCAGCTGTGAAGTGAAGTTTTGTGAGGTGTGCAAAACAGGCAGGCTCAAAATGGCTAAAAATCTGCTTGTTTGGGCTATTTTTAAAAATAATTAAATGTTTAAATTTTTAGTATGGTGCCAGCAGGCTTTTAAGCTAATGAGTCTCAGCCTGCAGAGACAAATAGATGATGTAGCAGCCAACACACAGAGGCCACATTTGTCTCATCTGTATAAACTTGCTTCACCAAGATCCTGAAATTCCGTTGATCCAGGTACAGACTTTTCCTCAGGTGTCCCTCCCAACCAATGCCAACACAGTTAATATTAAAGTTGAAGACTGTCTGTGCATTTAAATCAGTTATTTAAATCAAATAATAAATCTGTTAATAGCTATAGCATTTGCTTTGAGAGCCATCCTTTCTTCACATTGGGAGCTCAGTTTCCTTATCTCCAAGGGCAGATCTCTAGTCAGTCATTTGATCAATTTATTGAGTACCTACTGTATGCCAGGGACTGTGCTAGGTACGCGCTAAGGATACAAATGTGAACCAAACAGAACAAGTCCTAACTCCTATTGACCTTATACCCCAGTAGAGGGAGATAGGCAGTGAACATAGACAATGAACAAATACAAATACATTTGCTGAGGATAACTTTCACAAGGAAAAACAAATCAAGACGGGGGCTTACAGTGGTGGAGGAAGGATGACATTTGGCAAAGGGGGTCAGGGAAGACCATCCCAAAGAGGTGAACTCTGATTAATCTTGAAGATTCTCTCACGTTCTTTTTTTTATTTATTTAAATTCAGTTAATTAACATAGAGTACATTATTCGTTTCAGAGGTAGAGTTTCGTAATTCATCAGTTGCATATAACTAAAAGTTAATCAATCAATTAATTAATTAATTGAAAAGATTCTCTCAGTTTCTGTGAGGTCACCCTCCAGTCTGTGAAACTACTGGGCCCCTGACTGAGTTGAGTTTGCTGCTTTCCCTTTTTTCATGCACTCACTTGTGTGGGGCTGATCCTGAGAAGTGAAATAGCTACAAGGCAGGCAGTCTAGCAGGAAAGGGTCCAAGAAAGGCAAAAACTCCTTATACAAAGGAAGATTGTTAGTTATATCTGGAAGCATTAATACTTGTCTTCAAAGGGGTGGAATGATCAGAGCAAAAGAGAACTAGGTTTAGTATCATTAAGCCTGGCTTTTAAACCTCTTCTACATTTGTTTGAATAAAAACCATTGGAAATATCTTTCTTTGAGTACTTCTGTATTTATTTGCTGTTGCCTATTATCAAATGCAGCATTGGGAAATAAGGTAGCCAGGTTGCTTTTTCTCTCCCATTGCCAGTGACTTCATTTTTACTTTTTTCTTGTTTTATTTTGGACCTGATTGCCTCTGATCTGATAGATCTCGGTATTAATTAATTAGTACCTGATTTTCTTAAAATCCAGGGTGTTCTTTAATCTATAATTGAGATCTTCCTTTACTGGGGAGAAACCGTTTTCCATGATAGTGTATCTAAATTTAAATGAACACCTGAATCACATAGAGAGCTTGTTAAAAACACAACTTGATAGGCCTGAGCCCAGAGTTTCTGATTTGGTTAGATCTTGGGAAGGGCTCTAAAATATGTATTTCTGATAAATTACCAGGTGATGATGTTGGGCCAAGGATCCTACTTGGAGAACAACTTTTCTAAAATATCATCATGTATTGATTTTCTGTTGGTTGGGTGCCTCTCTTTCTCAGGGACAGCAATTATGCAAGCTGTGGTCCACCTCTACCCACCTTCCATCTCCATCCCGCCATCTCTGGACATCGGACCCCTGCCCTGTGCTTTCCCATTGCTGTGTGGGTGTACTTTCTCCAGCCCATCGCCTTTGTCCTTGACCAGGTTTCTAATAGTGTCTCTTCTTTCTGCTTCTACAAATTCATTTCTGTAATCAAGCTTTTTGCTTCATTTCCTTTCTGAATCCCACCATCTCACTGCTGACTTGTGTCTGTTGTTTCCTGTTCTTTTCTTTAGAATCTTTTCTTTCTAGCCTGAATTCCTTGTCTAAATGTGATTTATATATTCTTTTAAAAAAATTATTTTTTGTCTGGAAGTATCTTTGCAAAAATCTTGTGATGGTTTCTTTGAAGTATGTGTTTCAAATGGAGAGCATTCTTTCCATATCTCCCCTTTGCAGAATCTTTACGTGTCAGAGGAGCCTGAAAATGGAGTAGCTGTTAACCTGGAATTTTGGTCTGCTACCGCAGAACACTTTCTCAAGGGCTAACTAGATTTGCCAACCCTTACAGTGAGCCCTGCATGCCACAGTGTGCTTGTATGTGTGTGTGTACATGAATTGTCCACATTTACTTTTCTAGCTATCTAAAATCAGAGTCTCTGGGGGAAGGTTGTCACCTACACTTTCTCCTCCATCCTACCTGCTTCTTTCAAACATGGAACCCTATGTGTTACTTTGTTCAGCTGCCCCTATCCTGTCCGTCCATGCTGCAGAACATACTGGTAGGATCTCATAGCTTACATGTACCTTGGCCTTGCTGATCTCAGCCAGGTGTTTTGTATCTGCCCAGGTGCTGGATCAACACTACCTAAAATTTGTTTCGATATTGAGACTAATGACCCTACACCCACCAAGAGGATATGAAAAGGATTATTACTCATGTAATGTGACTTCCTGGGGACAGCTGGAAGTCTCATGACAACCCAAATAGCAAGGAAAGCAGAGAATTTTGGGACTTTATAGTGCCTGGATCATAAGACAGGATGGGGTTGAGCATTCCTGCATGGGGCTCGGAGCTTGCATGGAGTGAGTGGGCTTTCTTATCAGCTTGTCCAGATGGTGGGCAAAATGCAGGGGAAAGGAAAAGACTTCAAACTTGCCGGCTGTCAGAGTGTCTAAGTGACTCAGTCAGTTAAGCATCTGACTCTTGATTTTGGTTCAGATCATGATCTCAGGGTTGTGAGATCGAGGCCCATGTCGGGCTCCATGCTGGGCATGGAGCCTGCTTGAGATTCCTTCTAGCCCTCTCCCCGTTCCCGGCTGTGTGCTCTCTCACACTCACTGTCTAAAAACAAACAAAACCAACCAAAGTTGTCAACTGTCAAGCAACAAAAACGGAGTCTTTTTCTTAATTTTATGAGGTATCATTAATTTTCATTAATTTTGCTCTTCAAGGATGACCCCTGCTTTGGAGGATTCTGTGCCCTGACCATTTTGCCTGAGAACTGTGAGCTCGTCTTAGATGACTTGAGAGAAGAGAGCAGGCAGTGATGTCTCTATGCTGTTATTTTTAAACCAGAAACCTCCTGTCTAAATGCTTCCTTTATAAATGAAAGTGATGAGCAGAAACTATTCTGCCACTTTTGGTTTGTAGACTATGTTTTGAATAAACTCAGAAGTTTTCTTATTTTTCCTTATCCCAAGGGGAAAAACACTGACAATAGGTATATGTTCTGTTCGTGATTATTTTACAAATAAGACCTCCATATGCGTAGTTATACTGGAATATTTTAAAAGGTTGTGTTTCTTGGGAAACATTAAGGATTTCAGTGTGAGATTTTTATATTAAGCCAACAAATTAAAGATTTTAGTCTTACACAGTTGAATTGGATGTGCTTTCATAATCATTCAACAGGATATGCATGTTAATGTTGCTATAGATATCTTTGATTAAAAGCCTCATTGTACCATGCATTTTTTTAAAAGATTTTATTTATTTATTTGACAGAGAGAGATCACAAGTAGGCAGAGAGGCAGGCAGAGAGAGAGAGAGGAGGAAGCAGGCTCCCTGCTGAGCAGAGAGCCCGACGTGGGACTCGATCCCAAGATCCTGAGATCATGACCTGAGCCGAAGGCAGCGGCTTACCCCACTGAGCCACCCAGGCGCCCTGTACCATGCATTTTTTAAAATTCTACTTTCTTATGGAAATGAGAAATAATAACAAAAAATTTTAAAGCACTATTTATGTAAAACTTGTACCAAATATATTTTATTTTTAAATTAATGTAAGTTCTAGAATATGTGTAATTTGTAGGAGACTTATCCAGAATCCCTGGGCACTGGAATCTTGACTAATCAGATAAGAGTAACTATAGATACTGTTAATTTGATTATAATGAGATGCCCATGTTTTCACATTTAATTACCCTGAATGTCTCTTAAAAGTGATATGAACAAAAAATTAAAATTAGAGCTTCCCTATGACCCTGCTATTGCACTACTGGGCATTTACCCCAAAGATACAGATGTCGTGAAAAGAAGGGCCATCCATACCCCAATGTTTATAGCAGCAATGGCCATGGTTGCCGAACTGTGGAAAGAACCAAGATGCCCTTCAACGGAAGAATGGATAAGGAAGATGTGGTCCATATACACTATGGAGTATTATGCCTCCATCAGAAAGGACGAATACCCAACTTTTGTAGCAACATGGACGGGACTGGAAGAGATTATGCTGAGTGAAGTCAAGCAGAGAGAGTCAATTATCATATGGTTTCACTTATTTGTGGAGCATAGCAAATAACATGGAGGACAAGGGGAGATGGAGAGGAGAAGGGAGTTGAGGGAAATTGGAAGGTGAGGTGAACCATGAGAGACTATGAACTCTGAAAAACAATCTGAGGATTTTGAAGGAGCGGGGAGTGGGTGGGAGGTTGGGGGAACCAGGTGGTGGGTATTAGAGATGGCACAGATTGCATGGAGCACTGGGTGTAGTGCAAAAACAATGAATACTGTTACGCTGAAAGAAATTAAAATTTTTTTTTAAAAAAAGTGATATGAACCTATACTTACCAAGCACCAAGAAAATACTAAAATATCATTATAATTGTCCATTCTTTTGTAGACTTGACTTGACTTCATTTTTTTTTTAAGATTTTATTTACTTATTTGAAAGAGAGAGAGCATGGAAGGAGGGAGGGTCAGAGAGAAAAGCAGACTCCCCACTGAGCAGGGAGCCCAATGCAGGATTCGATCCTAGGACTCCAGGATCATGACCTGAGCTGAAGGCAGTTGCTTAACCAACTGAGCCACCCACACACCAAGGTGTCTGCTCTTCAATTGGTCACCTCAACTGAGTTATTTGTTTATAAATATAAATATATTTTATATATATTTTATATTTATAAATATAAATATAAAGTTTACTTTATATTGGAAGATTAGTTCTTGAGATATCTTTACCCATCATGATGTGGCAAGTCAAATAAATTTACTGGGTACTTGGTAAATCCCGTCTTACAAAGGACTGTTCAGTGAAAAAACTATAAAATTGACAAACCTCTTGACTAGGTTGAAGAATTTGGAGGAAACATAAATCGGGAAACATTGGCGTGAAGTCTCATTTATGTACCATGAGAAGGAATCTACCCTTCCAAATTTCAGAAGAAATCTAATCTTGAGGAAACATCAGACAAGTATGTACTGACAGATATTACCCAAAATAACTCACTTGAAAAGTTTGAACTGTTGATGCCATGAAAGACAAAGGAAGACCAAGCAAATGTTCAGGTTAAAGAAGACTAACAAAACATCATAGTCAAATGAAATGTCTAATCCTTAATGAACTCCTGAGGTGAGGGAAAATAGTCACAGTGGACATTGGGACAGTTGACAAAATTTGAATATGATAATAGTAGAAAAGCATTGAATTAATTTTAAACTTTATGAAATTGATCACTCTACATGGTTATATGAAAGAACATTCCTTTTTCTAAAAATTCACACTGACACATCTCATGGCAAATTGACATATTTTTTACTCATTTCCTCCATAAATTCTTCCTGAGTTCAGCCTGCACAGCAACCATGTACTGCCTGTCACTGAATTTCTAGCAAACTCTTTGTTCCCATTTTCATTTGTGTTGTTTGCTTTAGAATTTGGAGTATGAATTCTTAGTGTGCCTCTTATTTTATTAAAAATATTTTATTTATTTTTAGAGAGAGAGAGTGCCTGCTTGCAAGTGGGGTTACATGAGGAGAGGGAGAGAGAGAGAGAGAATCTCAAGCAGACTCCCCACTGATCAGGGAGCCCAACATGGGGTTTGATCTCACAACCCTGAGAGCATGACCTGAGCTGAAATCAACAGCCAGACGCTTAACTGACTGAGCCACCCAAGCACCCCTTGATGTGCCTTTTGTTTATAAAGTTTCTTTTTTCTTGAAGCCTCTTTGCAAATTTCCAGGTCAGTTACTTTGGGGAAAGGGCCAGCCTGAGAGTTTGATCTTTTTGCAATTTTTCAGATTGGCAGAGATGCCAGTTCATTCAGCAAATGGCCAGGCCTGCAGTAACAGCCAGGATCGGAAAGTGAGAAGGACCACAGTACTGCTCATGTAGCCTCCACAGTAACCTGCAGAAAGGTTTATGCATGAATAGTCCTGGAGCAGCGAAAGGAGCTCTGTTGGAAGCTGCCAATGCTTGGGGCTCAATGGCTCGAGCGGCAACAAAACAGGTATCCCAGAGAATGGGCTGCGTAAGCGGGGCTTCTTCAAAGTTCAGGTTCAGTGGATGAGGACAGGAGGTAAAGGCAAGCTGAACAAAGTAAAGGTGAAGCATCTGGGCATATTGGAAAGTGTGGTCAAGTTAGGGAAGGCTAATTTTATGAGGGCTGAATCTAAGGATGGAGAATAGATTTTAGGAGAAGGATTTCAGTTAGTTGCCAGCACTTGCCACGTCCACTCTCTGTTCATGCCACGTCCACTCTCTGTTCATGCATCTAGTCCTGTGAGGTGGATAGCACCCCCTGTGATGGTTGTAGGCACTGAGATCACAGAGGCAGTAACTTGCCCATGAGCATGTTCCAAGTAAGTTTGGGAGCTGGATCTAAAACCAAATCTTTGACTCTAGACTGTATACTCTCACCAGTATTGTCTTCCCTCAAGTAGGCAAAAAGTGGTCTTTGAGGGGAAGAAGGGGTCTTGGTCTGTTCATGTAATAAAGCACAGATGTACATACAGTACCTACAGTGACAGACAATATAACTGTGGTATTAAAATTTCATCAGGTCAGCGAGGGGGAGTTAGAAAAATATGTCTAAAAAGACTTCCTGAGGAGGCAGTAATGAAGACAAAAGGTTGTAAAAAGGTAAAACAGTATCTAGAGCAAGACAGGCAAAGACATGTGTCCTCACACTATATAGATTCTGGGTTGCCTGAGTCTCGTTGACATTTCCGTTCCATGAGCTAATGGTTTCCTTGCCTTCATTCGAAGCAGCTGCACGGCCCTATAAAAGCAGTTGTTGATCTTACTTGTCAAAAGCGATAAAATGAGCTTTTGTGGATTCAAGAAAAGACTTCTCACCCTGTGACTTCATTCCTCAGCTTGTTAAAAGTAAGGAGTTGGGTGTAGTGAGTGTGTCAGAGGAGCATATCCCTGAGGGAAGATACAACACAACTGTGGTCCTTGGTCAATGATATTTAGGGAGTGATAACCTACCAATTTCCAGGATACCTGCAGATGAGGACCATAAACCCTGTGTCTTATTTTAATTTTATTATTGTTGTTGTTTTTATATTACTCACCATACAGTGACATCATTAGTTCCATGATTCATTGTTTGCATATAACACTCAGAGCTTCCATACAATCCATGCCCTCCTTAATACCCATCATGGGCTCACCCATCCTGCCACCCTCCTCCCTTCTAAAACTCTCCATTTGTTTCCCAGAGTCCATAGTCTCTCATGATTCATCTCCTCCTCTAATTTCCCCCCTCCTTCATTTTTCTCTTCCTTCTAATGTCCTCCATGCTACTCCTTATGTTCCACAAATAAGTGAAACCATATTGAGATACCACTTACACCAGTTAGAATGGCAAAAATTGACATGACAAGAAAAAACAAATGTTGGAGATGTGGAGAAAGGGGAACCCTCCTACACTGTTGGTGGGAATGCAAGTTGGTGCAGCCACTCTGGAAAAGAGTGTGGAAGTTCCTGAAAAAGTTAAAAATAGAGCTACCCTATGACCCAGCAATTGCACTACTGGGTATCTACCCCAAAGATACAGATGTAGTGAAAAGAAAGGCCATACGTACCCCAGTGTTCAGAGCAGTTGCCAAACTGTGAAAGGAGTCGAGATGTCCTTCAGCAGACGAATGGATAAAGAAGATGTGGCCCGTATACACAATGGAATACTACTCAGCCATCAGAAAGGATGAATACCTAGCACTGCATCGACATGGATAGAATTGGAGGGGATTATGCTGAGTGAGAGAAGTCAAAAGAGAAAAACAGTGTGTTTTGGTTTCCTAGGGCTACTGTAACAAAGTACCACAAACTTGGGTGGCTTGACATGACAAAGATGTATTATTTCTCAGTTCCGGAGGCTAGTCATTTGAAATTGAGGTATGTGTCTGGCCATACCCCTCTGAACCCATAGGACAATCATTCCTCTCCTCTTCCTGGCTGTAGCTAGTTTGCCAGCAATCTGGCATTCTGTGACTCCCAGCTGCCTAACTCCCGTCTCTGCCTTCACCGTCCCATGGTGCTGTCCCATCCCATTTTCCCCTGTCTTCACACGGCGGTGTTCTTATAAGGACACCAGTCACCATTGCATTAAGGTCTCCACAGTGACTTCATTTTAACTTAACCGATTGCATCTGTAATGACCATGTTTTCAAATAAAGTCACATTCTCAGGTGCTTCTTGAGAGTAGGACTTCAACTGATGATTTTTTCGAGGGAGGGACTGCCCAATTCAACTTACCACACCCTATCAGGGTTTTTCTGTGTTTATTCTCACTTAGCCATCAGTGTCATTTGGGGGCGGTAGCTGTCAGTCCTGTAGTTTGCACCCCTCAAAGCTGGGACCTCAGGGTGCGAGTCTGAGACTGGCGTCAGTGTGACTGAAGCTTAAGAAAGAGATAGAAACAGCCAGTGGCAAGCAGTAGGAGAAAGTCACGTCAGGGCACCACGGAGAAGGTGACAGTTTCAGGACAAAAGGAAGATGTTTTAACCCCAGGAAGGATTTCAAAGATCTTGCACTTCCCAGCATTACTCCCAGAAGGAACCAGTAGCTCGGTTGTCCTTCATCTCTGCACACGGTTGGTTGAGCTTTCTCCTGCCAGCCCTGGAAGATGGGATCTGGATTTCTTCCTCTTCGTGCCCACCCCCCCACCCCCAAGCTCAAGCACACTGCCTGCCAGACAGGGCGTGTCAAATGGAGCATATGGGAAGTAGAAGTCTCAGGGCCCAGCTGTGTCCTATGGACCAGCATTTCTTCAGGGCAATGCCAGGCCTGGAGAGGTGGCTGGGTGCTCCCTTCATTGCACTGACAACTCCCCTGTGCTCCTGCTCTCTCTTTGAGAAGGAAAAGGCCCTTGGCATGGTGGGGAGGGACCCTGCAGCTTCCTGCATTGACCTCTCAGGGACCACAGAATGGGGGCAGAGGTGGGTTAGGGTTGCAGTCATGCAACCTCTGTTTCAGAGAAGTAGGGGGAGAAAGAGGAAAAGCAGTCCTCTTGGATGAGACCTGGAAGGCCTGTGCTGTCCTACCCCTGCCAACGCATGCACTAGCGTGCACGCATATACGCACACACACACATGCGCGCATGCACGCAATGTGGCCTTCTTTGTCCTGCTCTTTCCCAGGTGCATTTGGAAGATTCTGCCTTGGAAGTGCTGACACATGCAGACTGCAAGCTTTCTGGGGCTGCAGAGGCCATCTTGCTATGTTAAAAGAAATGCCTCCCCAAACTGCACCTCTGAGCCGAAGGGTGGGGCATAACCCAGTCTTCAGGTCTGGAGAAAACCTTTCTCCTTTATTTTTGTAACATCTCCGCTTCTGCCCAAAAGGTGTTGGCAGTGTTTGCTTGGGATGGAATTGAGGCTATTAATAAATGTTGGTTTCAACCCTTTAATAAGGATTTTAATCCATTCCTTAAAACTCCTGACATAAATGAAAACCTGTGATCCCCTTGAGGCCGTAATTCTAGTTGAAATGTAGATCAGATTCCTAACTTACAAATTCTGCCCGAATATATTTTTTTTAATTAGTGAATTTGGAAGTCCTAAAATTTACTCAGTAAAGTCTTGTTACAGGGAAGGTTTTATACCCCAAGTAATTTACACTTACTACTCACTTGGCTAGGACTGCAGGCTATGCCACAGGAGAAAATGACTGATTAAAATATTAATCGTTGTCTAAAGTATTTTCAGCAGTCTACATTGCACCCACCTTACACTTAATATATTCCTACTTGATGTCCCCCTATACGGCAATATGCCACCAGTTTTGTAACGAGTGCAAATATACTCTGTACAGATAATATGCATGTGTTTGTGCGTAAATTAGAAACGAGTGTCTTTCCATATATTGGGCAACTTTCATATCCCTTTTGCTTTTCTGTAGTTTCCAATCAACACTTAATGACTTACGTAATCAGGAAAAAACAGTGACTGCTGTTCCTAAACATATGATGACCTTTTAGAGAAAGAAGAGAATGTGCCTGCAATTAGAAATGCTATAAACAAACAAACAAAAAAAAATGCCACAAACTAAGTGAGCACTCCCAAAAGATGTGCATCCCTTCTCCATGCATGGATATGTTTGAACAAAGGCCATATGCCGGTGTAAAACAAGGCTGGGGTCTGGGTGGGGATGGGCCCAGTGGTTCTCACAGGGGTCAGGTCACTGCCCAGGAGGAGTGCAGAAATATCTTTAGTGGGAATATTTTGATTATCAGTGAGTGGGGTCAGTGCTGGCCTGTGGTGCCTAGGGGCCAGGCATCTTTCAGGATGTGGGACAGTCTCAGCCCTCTTTCCTCCAAAATACCAGGAGGGCTCTGGTGAGCAACTACAATCAATTATATTGTGTAGATTTTCCCTGCATAGAAAGGAAAGCGATGGGCTCCCCAAGTCAAGCTGGATATTATATACAGAATGAATGATAGGCCTCATTTCTATATGGAGAGACCTAGTTAGCTCTGCCTGTATTGTAGAGGGGGGTTATTCCTTGTAAAATCCAACTTTCCCTCTTCCTGATATGCCCTAGACACTCTGAAATGGAGTCGAAGAGGTGGTGATAACAATGTCAGTGTTGACATTTATGGATTGCTTCTCAGGAGGCAGGTATGGTCCAGCCTGTTCTCTTACATTAATGGAGTTCTCATCGTCTCTACATATTATCATTCACATTAACCCACAGATTGCGTGCTGATCATCATGGTCATACCTACTGTTTACTTCAATGCATCAGCTTTTATCTGCATTCTGTCCATACTTCTATACAACATTCATAACCCAGTTTTGTGAGTTTAAACATCAGCATTTCTTTTCCCAGTTTTGTTTTGCAACTCTAGACAAGACTCCCACAAACGTCTTCATAGAGATGTCCTTTTACTTCTGGTTATTGTCTTAAGAAAATCTCCACATATAGAACTATGGCTCAAAGACTGTGCATATATCTCTGACTCTTCTTAGAGAGTACCATATTGCTTTGTCACAGAGCTGTACAAATTTATTCTGCCCCCAGCAATAAACATCAATTTCAACACAAACTCCAGTGCCAGGTTCTCTCAATCTTTAAATTCTTACGACTTTGCTGGGAATAAAATAGTGTTTTGCTGTAAGAGTCAAATAGATCAATGACTTTGAATGTTTTCCTCTGGTTTCTTTAAAAAATTCTATTAACTTCTTGAGATGGTTGGGGATATAGTGTCAGATTTGTGACACTGAGACCAGAGTTGGTATTGAGGATGGATTGTATAGAGTTTTCTTCCAGTGAGATTATTTAGCCCTGAAAGCCAAAACAGCAGCTCTGTGCTAAATATTACAGTCATTAATCCTTTCACCACCTTGAGGAGATATGAAATGGGATCAAACACAAACACATACTGATTGAGGGCGTGGCTTTCAAGTTATCCACAAGACAAAGGGAAAGAGTCCCCCCAGCCTAGCCCCCTGGGGTGATGGTGATTCACTGAGGTGAGGGGTGCATGAGAGGAAAAGCTACGTTAGCTTTGACTTTAGTTCCAAATCCTTTGCTGGCTTTTCATTAGTGTTTTAGGAGGTAGTCATTACACTTCTACGTGGAGAGCACTGTTTAGGCATGTATTAACAGTAGTAAGATGGAGTGTTCATTTCCACTGTCCACTGTCAGGAAGGGTGGGAATGCATCATGCCTTTACGGATGCCTGATTTGTGTTCTGTGTCACCAGCTGCAAAAAAAAATGAGCACAGCCTCATCTTCCCTCACCTCCTTGTTATATTTTTTTTAAAATATAACAGCTCAGGTCATGGTCTCAGGGTCCTGGGATCGAGCCCTGCATAGGGCTCCCTGCTCAGTGGGGAGCCTGCTTCCCCCTCTCTCTCTCTGCCTGCCTCTGTGCCTACTTGTGGTCTCTGTCAAATAAATAAATAAAATCTTAAAAAAAAACCTGGAGGATGAAAGCCAAGCTTGTCCTGTATATCTGTCTACATATAGTAATACAGTCCTCCCTTTCTAAATAAATGAATATATTGGTAGCTGGTACTCATGGGATGAATGATTAGTGACAACAAATGGGCTGAGTGACATGGCTCTTTTGCAAGAGCAAGAGGTTATTGCCCATTTTAGGGGTGCACCTGGATATCTTGTCTCCCCCTTATCCGAGCAGTGACTGCACAGAAGCCACACATGCACCCCCCCTACTGCCATGACATGTGTGACTCCTCAGGTACTTCTCATTTGCTCATTTCATCTGAAAAATTTACAGCACCTTCTAATCCAAACCACCTCCAGGCCAAATCACACAAGATACTTTAAAAAAAAAAAAAAATTTAGGGTGCCTGGGTGGCTCAGTTGGTTGGGCGACTGCCTTCGGCTCAGATGATCCCGGATTCCTGGGATTGAATCCCGTGTCGGGATTGCCCCCTCAGTGGGGAGTCTCCTTCTCCCTCTGACCCTACCCCTTTCATGCTCTCTCTCTTTCACTCTCTCTCTCTCAAGTGAATAAATAAAATCTTTCAAAAAAATTTTTTTAATTGTGGCAAAATATACATAACATAAAACTTATGATTTTAACCATGATTAAATGCATAGCTCAGCATATGAAGTACATTCCCATTGCTGTGCCCCACCACCACCAATCATCTTCAGATTCATCATCCCAAACTGAGACCCTTTACCCCTTAAATACTCCCCCTCCCCCAGCCCATGGAACCACCATTCTCCTTTCTGTCTCTATAGATTTTTCACTACTTTAGATACTTCAGATAAGTGGACTCTTATACTATGTGTCCTTTCGTGTCTTACAAATCACATTTTTAAACATTTTCATTTTTTTAAATTTATTTTTTATTTATTTTCAGCATAACAGTATTCATTATTTTTTCACCACACCCAGTGCTCCATGCAATCCGTGCCCTCTATAATACCCACCACCTGGTACCCCAACCTCCCACCCCCCCACCACTTCAAACCCCTCAGATTGTTTTTTAGAGTCCATAGTCTCTCATGGTTCACCTCCCCTTCCAATTTCCCCCAACTCCCTTCTCCTCTCTAACTCCCCATGTCCTCCATGCTATTTGTTATGCTCCACAAATAAGTGAAACCATATGATAATTGACTCTCTCTGCTTGACTTACTTCACTCAGCATAATCTCTTCCAGTCCCGTCCATGTTGCTACAAAAGTTGGGTAGTCATCCTTGCTGATGGAGGCATAATCCTTGATAGTGTATATGGACCACATCTTCCTTATCCATTCGTCTGTTGAAGGGCATCTTGGATGTGGAGAAACATTTTCATTTTTATGTTATGTTATGTTAAAGTGGTTTGTAGTATCTTACAAAAAGATCTTCTCTAAAATAGAGATGTAGAAATACATTGAAAAATGGGATCAGGAAAATGTAGACTAATTATAGTGCAAAAATGCACCCTGCAGTGAATAACACAGTTCCAGACATTGGACCACATATTTGTATCTGAGTTCTTTGATGGCCAGAGCAGAAGCAAAACTTGATTTTACATAATTCTGAGGGAGAAAAACATGAGTTGCAGGCAAGCAAGTGTTTCTGAGCCCTTTCATTCTGCAAAATTTTCTCCATTTCATTTTTTGAAGGGAAGCATATGTTTATGATAATGGCTTCATAGGACTTCACAAGACTGCTTCTAGGGAACTTCTAAAGTGAGCCAAAGGCCTAACTCCTCAGAGGTACTCTGAGAAAGGCCTTCAGAGTGGAGCTAAGAGATCATGGCTCAAGTTGGCACTCTTCACGTGGTCATTTAATGCATATGCCATTAAGTCACCAAAAGCATGGAAATTATAAAAGCAAATGAGACACTGTTCTTACCCTCAGAGAGATTACAAAATAGATCCTAGTGCTTTTGCTGGTCAGACTTGATCCAGGGGCTTTGTGTTTTTTAGCATCCTAAATACCATTTTCTCCAACCATGCTTTTGTTCCAGCTGGGCACTGGCAGGTGTCCTTTCTGGCATTCCTCGCAGTGGTTTATGGGAAGCCCCATACACCCCAAAGCACAGGCCAGTGGGTGGTGGGGTTGATGGCACTTCCTGAGTAGATGATACTTCCTCTTCTACATGGGGTGAGTCTAAAAAGGTACGAGGCAAAGCCAAAGCAAGAGGCATTGTCCTTTTGACATAAGAATCTGACAAAAACATTGAAGGAAGAGCCATTTCAACATTCTAATCTGCAGTAGGAGCCATTCCCCAAATGTTCTGACCTGGCTTGTTCCCTGCTGTAATTCTTGGGTGAAAAAGTCCCTTGTGCTACTCGGGGGTGTTAAGGATCTTGTTGGGATCAGAATGTGGGCCACAAGAGAAATGGCAGGACCAAAGGACTCAAACAATTATGTGGGGTATAACGGTTCATGTTTGGAAGGGGTACAAGGTCAGGCATGAAGACAGGTGGATTGAAGTGATGGATGTAGAAATACCGATAGCCCATCTAGATAGCACTTCGCAGGAGTTTGGCGTAGAGGATAGGGTGATAGCTAGAAAAGATGGGGCAGCAAGGAGTGGACATCTCTTTATTTACAATATAAAATATAGAGGGATGTGATGACCCAATACAGAGGGAAAGACTGGTGATCAGAAACACAAACCTAACACCGGGTGTGAGGCTCTTGGGCATCTAAGAGGAGATGGGATCCAGAACATGAAAAAGGAACTGGCTTCTGATAGGAGGGGCACTCCCACCATTACTGGAAGGTGGGGAGAAAGGTGCTGGGAGGCTTAGGGTGGGAAGATGAGGAACTCACTCTTGGTGTATCTTTTTATCATTGAGAGGTTGAGGCAAGGGCATCAGCTAGTATGTTTGAGGAGAGAAGAAAAAAAAAAAAAAAGAGCTGACGTGGAGTGCCTAGGTGGGTCAGTCGGTTAAGTGTCTGCCTTCACCTCAGGTCATAATCCAAGGGTCCTAGGATTGTGTCCTGCATCAGGCTCCCTGCTTAGTGGGGATCCTGCTTCTCCCTCTGCCTGCTGTTCCCTCTGTTTGTGCACCCTCTCTCTCTCTGACAAATAAATAAAATCTTCTTTAAAAAAAAGGGGGTTGGGGAGAAGGGGGTGGGATTATGGACATTGGGGAGGGTATGTGATTTGGTGAGTGCTGTGAAGTGTGTAAACCTGGTGATTCACAGACCTGGGGATAAAAATATATGTATATAAAAAATATATGTTTATAAAAAATAAAAAATTTAAAAAAAAAAAGTAAATTTATCAGGAAGAAATCATAATTATATACATGTACATGACATCAAAACACCTAATTATATAAAGCAAACATTGACATATCTGAAGGCAGAAATAGACAGCACTGTAGTAATAGTAGGGAATTTCAATATCCCACTTTCAATAATGGATAGAACATTAGTAAGGAAACAGCAGACTTGATCTACACTATGGAACAAATGGACTCAAGAGACATGTACATAACATTCTACCTACCAACAGCAGAGTACACATTCTTTTCAAGTGCACAAGGAACATCCTCCAGGATAGATCCCATGTTAGGTCTCAAAACATGTCTCAACAAATTTAAGAAGGTTGAAATCATACCAGGTATCTTTTTTAACCATAAAAGAATGAAACTAGAGGGGCGCCTGGGTGGCTCAGTGGGTTAAAGCCTCTGCCTTTGGCTCAGGTCATGATCCCAGGGTCCTGGGATCAATCCCCGCATCAGGCTCTCTACTCAGCGGGAAGCCTGCTTCCTCCTCTCTCTGCCTGCCTCTCTGCCTACTTGTGATCTCTGTCTGTCAAATAAATAAATAAAATCTTTAAAAAAAATGAAACTAGAAATTAGTAACAGAAGGAAAACTGGAAAATTCACAAATATGTGTTGCCTTTTTAGTTTTGTTTTTGTTTTATAATTGTTTTTCATTTAGTCTGATAGTATTTAAAGCTGAACTCTACAGTTCACTAACATGTAGGGTAATATTGATATATTTGGGGTTCAAGATATCACTTTCTCTTTTTTAGTTCATATTTTTAAGGTTAAGTTCAATTAGCCAACATATAGTACACCATTGGTTTTTGGTGTTGTGTTGAATGATTCATTAGTTGTGTATAACACCCAGTGCTTACCACATCACAATTTACCACTTTCTTATATGCTTTATATTTGTCCTGTCCTTTCTGTGTCCCCTTTTCTCTCTTTTCTTGATCTTTTTTTAGATTACAGAAGTAATTCTCATCATTCTGATTTCCCTTTCTGCCATTTTAAAAGTTTTATTCTTATGTGCTTTGGTGAGTGCTGTGAAGTGTGTAAACCTGGTGATTCACAGACCTGTACCCCTGGGGATAAAAATATATGTTTATAAAAAATAAAAATTAAATTAAAAAAAGAAAAGAAAAAATAAATAAAAGTTTTATTCTCTTAAAATACATGTAAGAGATATATGCTGTAATCCCTCAGGTGACCACAGCATATATCTCTGATTTGTGGAAGTCTAGCATTGACTATTACCTTTATTCATCTAAAGTTACAGATGAGTATTTTAAATGTTTTAACTTTGTTAACCCTCTCTTGATTTTTATTCTATCTTTGTTGTATTTTCATACTATATCTACATATTCTAATATTCTCAAAACAGTTTATTGGGATATAATTTACATTCCCTCCAGTTCACTCATTTAACATGAAGACTTCAGTGGTTTTTAATGTATCACAGAGCGATTCAACCACCATCGCAATTTAATTTTACATCGTTTTTATCGCCCTGTACAACAGCCTCATGCCAGCTAGTAGTCAGTACCCTTCTCTCCTCCTCTGCTAAGCCCTGGACAACTTAATCTACTTTCTGTCCCTTTGGATTGTCTTTATGTATTTCATGTAAATGGCATCATATAACATGTGGTCTGCTGTGACTGGCTTCTTTCATTTAGTATAATGTTTTCAAGGCTCCATGAAAATGGATGTTGTAGGATGGTCAGAACTTCATTTCTACTTATTGCCAAATAATACTCCATTTTATGGATGTATCATATTTTGTTTAGCCATTCCACTGATGGACATTTGAGAAGTTACCACTGTTTGCTTTTTTTTTTTTTTTTAAGATTTATTTATTTATTTACTTGACAGACAGAGATCACAAGCCGGCAGAGAGGCAGGCAGAGAGAGAGGGTAGCAGGCTCCCTGCTACCTGATGTGGGGCTGATGTGGGGCTCAATCCCAGAGCCCTGAGATCATGACCTGAGCCGAAGGCAGAGGCTTAACCCACTGAGCCACCCAGGTGCCCGTTTGTTTTTGTGAAATAATGTTGCTATGGGCATCTTTGTATACATTATTGTATTTTTTTAATTACCAGCCATACACACACACATACCCCACTTGGCAAACTACCGCCAGCTGACCAAAATCAGCCTGCCTGATGCCAAATCAAGCTATAGCCCTTTACATAATGTATTGTCCAGAGTGCTTTTATGCCACAGTGGGAGACTAATTGCCACAGAGGTCTATGGTCCACAAAGTGAAAAAATGTTTACTCTCTGGTCTTTTACAAGAGGAGTTTTTTTACTTCGACTTTATGTACTCAAAGTACTTTCTGTACTTTTCTTCCTTAGTGCCTCTCTACATTTCCATACTGGAATGATTTTTTCCTTGTACTTGGAATTCTCAACAATTTCTTTTATTGCTGATTTTATGCTGGCAAATTATTCTGAAATAATAAATAAATCTGATTTAAAAACAAATCTGAAATGCTTGACTGAAAATACTTTGATTTTACCTTCATTCTTGAAAGTTATTTTCTGTGGTTAAAAAAAAAAAAAATTCTCGGTTGGCAGTTACCGAGAATACTTTACCTCCTTGAAACTTTGTCGTCACTATTTTATCACTTCCAGTATTACTATTGAGAAGCCAGCAGTCTGTTACTCCTTTAGGAAATCTGCCTTTTTTCTCTAGATGCTTTTAAGATTTTCCTACTATCCTTTATTTTGTCCACTTTCCTAAGGTGTATCTAAGCATGCATTTTAAAAAATCTTTTTTACACATCAGTGGACTTCTTGAATCAGTATATTATGATGTCTTCCACTGGTTCTGGAGAATTCTCAGCCATTTTTTTTTTCCTGGACCAGGCACTAACAGCAACAGTACATTGGGAAAGACAACAAAGAATATTTCATGAAGACTGTAGACCTTAAGGATGTTACAGGTGGTAAATGCTGGTGGCTAGTTACAAACAAGCCCTCTTATGTAATACAGTCAAGATTTGGCTGGTTTGTAATTCCCCAGGGAATGATCCTACTGAAGTACGCATACTTAAACTTTTTAAACTTTAAAACACGTAAATACAGAACTGAGCTGTGATCCTCAGTTATGGACTTAGTGAAGTTCCATATAAACCGTACCCATAAATGGGCTGTGTTAAAATTCTAATTGTAGCTTCTTTAAACTAGGGCAAGTAGATAAGATTGTTACAAAGAATCTAAAAGCTGAATTCTAATTTATTTACTTTTTCCTATCTTTTAGTTTTCTTGCCCATATGTAATTTAGTCTACCTGGTCTTCCCCAAACCTTTGACTTTAATAGTGTAAAACACTTTTGTTTAACACATCTTACATTACTTCCGTATTATTGAACTAAATTATGAATAAATAGCATAAACACATTTGGATACTGATTCTTGACTCAACCCAACTGGCAGAAGGAGAAATATTTAGATGTCATAGACAGTGTGATCATTCTGTGTACCTTGAGGATTTAACTGTGTTGTATAGAAAAAAAGTGGAGAGATGGAGTACTAAGATTCGCTTGTCCCTACTATAGTCCTGCTTTCTAGAACTCATCATCTCTAGCCCTTGGTGCATTTCTTCGCCTTAATTGAGAATTTAAAAATCATTTAAAAATCTTCATAATAAGAGAAAAAATGTTATGCAATGCTATCGCATAAAAATCTGAAAAAATAGCACAAAATATGAAAACATTAGATCTGTTTCATTTATGAATGCTAATACAAAATCCTTAAGTAAAGACAAGCTGATAGAATCCACAAAGACATTTAAAAGAATAACACCTCATAATAAAGTGGTATTCATCCCAGCAACACAAGGAATTCAAAAGTCTATTAATATAATATCACATATTAATAAGCCAAAGGAAATCAGCCATATGAGTCTCTGAATAGATGCTAAAAAATGCATTTGGCAAAATCCATTATCTTTTTCATTTTAAAATGCATTCTAGAGAAAGAAGTTAATGTTTTCTTAATGATAAATATCTGAGGGCATGCTTGCCCACTTACTCCCTCTCTCCTGATGCCAAAGGCAGTTAAGTACTGGGAGCACAGGCATTAAAGTCAGGATGTTCACAATCACCACTGTTATTTAACATCACGGAAAAAGAGGTCAAATATCTAAAAATGTGAAAAGAGGAGGTAAAATCCCTATTGTTTTCAGATGGTGTAACTGTGAAACTGGAGGGTGGGCTCCTGAACACCACTTAGAGTCCTAAGAGTAGGTAGATGACTGCCAGGCTAGGATACAAAAATCAGTCACTCTCCTACCTCAAAACAGTTACAAATATAATGGAAAAGAACATCCCATCTGTAACAGCAGCAGTAACAAAAAAGGATAAGTTGCCTCAGAATAACAGGAAATCCATAGACTCCAAATGGAAAAACAAAACAACATTAAATCTCGAAAGGCCATAAAAGAAGACTTCACTAAATGGAAATATACCCTGTTTTTGGATGCAGGAGCCAACACTGTTGATGCTCATTTCTCTCTAAATCAATGTGTAGGTTCTATTTGAGCCCAAAAAAATTCTCAACAGGATGTGCATTAAAGCTATCCAAGCTGAATGTAAAAGTTCAAATGGAAAAATAAATACAAGGAACACTATGAAAACTCAAGGAAATGAAGAACAATGAATAATATTTTTTTCCTGGTAGATATTGAACATGCAGTAAGGCTACTGCATATGTAACAGTTTCAGACTGGCCCTGAATAGGTAGCTCATGGAACGGAGACCTAAGAAATAGGCCACAGAGAGAGGATTGAGATGGACTAATTTCGTTTGTGACACCGATGGCATTTCAGTTCAGTGGAGAAAGGTTCAATGAATGGTATTTGGGTTAGCTAGCTGGCGAGCTTGGAGAATGAGGAGCTGTATCCTTATGTTGTTCCTTACATGAAACTAAATTCCAGGTCAATCAAATATTTCAATATTAAAGTCTGAACCTTGTAAGTAGTAGATGAAAACATAAAAAATGTATCTTCTCAGAGGAAGCTGAGCCCCCAATGCAGAAATTCTAAAATATATCTGAATTTGACCACCTAAAAATTAGGAACTTGTATAATGAAATTTACTCTAAAATGAAATTTACTCTAAACATTCTGTCGTTACAGATGACACACTGGGAAACAATATTTGTAACATAAATTCAAAGGGCTAATATCCTCAAATCACAAAAGTTAATATGAAACCAAAAAATAAAAAATAAAAGATACTGAAATAGAAAGAAAGGCATACAGTCAGCTTACAGAAAACAAAATAGTAATACCCAGTTATAAACAGGAAACAGGCATTCTGTTGCACAATTAGTGAGACTATAAACTAGTACAGGCTTCTAGAGGATAGTTTATACATACTTTACAATTTTAAAAATACACTCAACTGAAACATTTACCAAAAAGTGGGTAAAGGTACAAATGTGGTTGTACTTATTGGAGCACTGATTCTAATGACTAAGAAAAACTAGAAATTATATAAATGCCCATTAATAAAGTACTGGTTTTATTTTTTTATTTTTTTTAAATATTTTATTCATTTATTTGACAGAGAGAGATCACAAGTAGGCAGAGAGAGAGGAGGAAGCAGGCTCCCTGCTGAGGAGAGAGCCCGATGCGGGACTCGATCCCAGGACCCTGAGATCATGACCCGAGCCGAAGGCAGCAGCTTAACCCACTGAGCCACCCAGGCGCCCCTAAAGTACTGGTTTTATAAATGGAAATATCCATTCTATCAAATACCGATCTCTGTCCTGATGGGAGAGGTTAGGAGCATGGCTTTGGAGCCCCACCTGAGCGCCAATCCCAGTTCTGCTGTATACTAGCTGTGTAATCTGGCCCGTTATTTGCCTCTCTGTGCCTTGGTTCCCCCATTTGTAAAATGTGAGTAGCAGTACCTACCTCCAAGGGATATTGTGAGCTTTAAATAAATTAATAAAGAGGTATTTAGAACAGTGCCAATCACAGCATAATCTTTCAGTAAATGCTAATCATTATGTAACATTAAATGGTACAAATGCAAAATACAGGCCAGTGTGTAGTGTAGTTTCTTATGTGAGAGAAAGAGAGGGATTGAGTGAAGGAGTAAGGATATGATAAAAGATAGATAGATAGACAGACAGATGGATAGATGGATAGATCTAGACCTGAGCATGGAAATGCCTAATTGTAGTGAGAAGAGACTTTTTTTCATCTTCATTTTATACTAGTGTCTCTATTTTCTGAGTTACCCAACTGTTTTGTTAGGAAAGCTAATTGGTGATAACAAAGAAACTCCAAAAATGTAGTGATTTTTTAATTTGAATTCAAGTAACCAGCATATGGTACATCATTAGTTTTTGATATAGTGTTCAGTGATTCATTAGTTGAATATAACACCTGTAGTGATTTGAAGAACATAGGCTGTGGGGCACCTGGGTGGCCCAGTTGGTTGAGCATTCTGCCTTTGGCTCAGGTCATGATCCTAGGGTCCTAGGATCAAAACCCCCTCAACCCCCCGCCTGTGTGGGGCTCTCAGCAGGGAGTCTGCTTCTCCCTCTGCCCCTCCCCCTGTTCACGCTGTCTCTCTCTCTCTCACTGCTCTCTCTCTCAAATAAATAAATAAAATCTTAAAAAAAAAGAACAAAGACAGTCTAAGGTGAGTGTTCCAGGTTGCCCAGTGTGTCTGCTCTATATACTCATTCAAGGCCGTAGGGCTTTACCATCCCTTAGGGGCAGAGAGTTCTCAAACCTGACTTCCTGTTAGAATCCTCTGGAGAGCTTTGGAAAAATCACATTGCCAAGCCATAGTCTGTGCCCCTTAGGTCCAAATCACTGGAGTGGGACCCAGGTATCAATAATTATTACAGTACTCCAGGGGATTCCTATGCAACCGAGTACCCTGCGGCCTAATCTTCTAATTGTTGATGCCTAAGCCTCATGCGATTTTGGCCCCCATGAAGGGGAGGAAAGCGTGAAGGAGGCCCATCTTCATATAAAGGACCTGGCCTCAAAATGTACACATCCCCTGTGCCCCCATTCCATCCTTGAGACTATAGTCACACAGCCACACTTGGCTGCAGGAGTACTAGCCCCCATGTGGCTAAAATCCTGTTACCAGAGAAGTAGAGGAGAAGAGATTTTGGTGGCTAGGTATAATGACATAGATTATTTGAAAGTATTCTCCTCCATCCCCCAAAATAATAAGGACTATCCAGAGGGAGGGATTACGGCCGAATTTTTTTTTCTTTATAGTTTTATGTATTTCAGAAACTCTACGTTATTTTTTTTCAGCTGGAGTAAAAGAAACATTTAGTTTTCTTTTGAGTTTTGTGAAGTAAACCCACAGTTCTCAACTTAGGAAAATTAGATGTCATGACTATGAAGTAAATGTACTTCAAGGCAGCTGTTGACAGTGACATTCAAAACTGAGGCTTAAGTGATCAACAAATATGAGGATGGCATCTCATTAGCTAATCCACTGGTATAATGCAGACACCACGGAGGTGGTTATATTAATGTTGATAACGGCTTTCTCGCTGCATGTGACAGTTTGCACGGCACTGCCATCTGACTTTCTCATTTCAGTGAGAGGGTAAAACAAAACCACGAGCCTTTTGTATAGTGATTTTTATGCCACGTTGTTAAAAAGGAGTTTAGAAATTTCAATGATACAGAGCCCCAAATACCTCTGAATTCAGGATCTTCTTCCTCCTCTTGGAGCGTATCTGTGGATAAGCCTCCCACGGGCACCTCAGCTGCTGGTAAGAAAGACTCCAGTGGCTTCCTCTGCCTTCCTCGCCCCCAGACCTCCCAGATTAGCATTTGTGACATAGCTTCTTGGGCTTCGGAAGGCAGGTTTTCTGCCAAGCATTGGCTTGGGCTCTGGAGAAAAGAACCCTATTTTAAGAGATACTATAGACATAGGTTCTGTCGAAGGAGGTGTGGATTGGCTAGGACTTCCACCTGTCAGAAGTGGGGGAAATCGGAGAAGGAGATGAACCATGAGAGACTGTGGACTCTGAGAAACAAACTAGGGTTTTAGAGGGGAGGACGTAAGGGGATGGGTGAGCCTGGTGGTGGGTATTAAGGAGGGCACAGACTGCACGGAGCACTGGGTATGGTGCATAAACAATGAATCATGGAACAGTGAGAAAATAAAATTAAATTTTTAAAAAATGTAATTTGAGCTCCTCTGAAAGGTAGAATATGCTCTCTGTACTCAGAGACCTCTGAACCCTGCTTCTCCCTCTGTTGCCTCGATTTTCCACCTTTACTTCATTTCCATACCAGTTGGAATGCTGTAACCCCTGGGATGAGACCAAGCAATGTGCAAAGACTTTTAGGAGGAAGAATAGAATTTCTAATATGGCAGTGGCAAACTCATAGAATAGGCAGAAGCTGGCAGGGGAACTCGTTCCACTGATATTTGTCCATAGGGACCAAGGGATGTAAAATGCCGTATCTGGAATTTATCTATATATACGATCACATAGTATATCAGTTAAACCTTCTGGGACACTTTGGACAGGAAAAAGGAGTTTCCTTAAGTCCTCTAAGATCGATGATATAAACTGGGACTTAGCAAAGTGGACTGAGCAAAGTGGACTTAGTGGAGTTCCTAATTATGTGGCCCTCATTTTCATTCACAGAAAAGCCCTCCCTTGGTGTATATTTCTAACTTTTCATGACCACTGGGCTTGTGACCCCAGATCTAAGGAGTGCTACGCGATTGTTATAGTGAGTCAAAGAGATTCAACTCCATCAGGGGACACTTGTCACAAAACCTACCTGAAGAGTCCTGTTGGTAGGTTGCCCCTCTGTGAGAGCTAACCCAGACCCTAACCTTAAAGCACTTAGCTTTCAGGTCACACACGTGTGCTAAAACAGTGAGGACTTAGTCTGGTTGTTTGTAAGATAGGACAGCAGGTGCCCAGACACCATGCGTTTGCTGGGCACACTCTCCTTTTGTGGGATTCTAGAACCTTTCGTTCCAAGACCTTTTGCAAAAACAACAAGGATCCCGGAATGTATGTGTGCTGGCTAAACTGAGGTATAAACTCATCTTAGTTAGTTGAGGTCAGAGGGCTGAGGCCAAGGGAACGTGACCTCTAATATTATGCAGCGGTATTTCATGAAAGAAGAGACTGCCACAGCAATACAAAATAACTCTGTCCATGAAGCTTGTGTTATTCCTTTTTTTAAAGTTAATCCAGACAATACAATATTATTCAGTGCTAAAAAGAGATGAGCTACAAAGACATGAAAAGTCATGGAAGGAAACTTGAATGCACATAAGCGAAAGAAGCCAATTTGAATAGACCACATACTGCATGATTCCAGCTGTTCGACTGTCTGGAATAGGCAAACTGTGGAGGCCGTAAAAAGATCAGTGGATTCAGAGCAGAGAGAGGAATGAATAGGCAGAGCACAGAGGACTGGGGGGGACAGTGAAGTTATTATGTGTGAAACCTTAATGGTAGCTACATGGTAGATAATGTCATTATATCTGTGTTTAAACCACAGAATGTGTAACATTATAATGTCATTATATCTGTGTTTAAACCACAGAATGTGTAACATCAAAGTGAACCATAATATACACTATGAACTTTGGGTGATAATGATGTATTAATACTCATCTGTAGTAACAAATGTACCACTTTGGTAGGGGATGTTGGCAATGGGAGAAGTGATGTATGAGTAAGGGCGGGAGATAGATGGGGAATCTGTACCTTCTGCTCAGTTGTGCTGTGAGTCAAAAAAAACTCCTCTAAAAAACGAAGTCTTATTTAAAAAATTAATTCAAATTATTTATGTGTTGATTTTCAAGGTTTTCTAAGAAACTGTTCTTACCATATACAAAATATAACAATTTTTGTATTTTGTATTTTGTATTTGTATTTTGTCTTCCTTCCTAATCCTTATAAATTTCATTTCTTATCTTGTTTTTCTGTCCAAACCTCCAGTAAAAGCTAAATAATATCAGGGATCACCACCAACACTGTATGGTTCTTAAGGAAATTGGTACTAATATTTTGCCAATATGTATGATGTTGGCTACAGGGAGTTTCAGGTGTTCCTTTCCAGAATAAGCAAGTTCCTGTATATTCTTAGATTGCCAAGAGATTTTAATGTAAGTGGGTAATTTTTCTTTTAAAAAATTAAGAAAAATTTGGTGAATTACATTAATTACTTTTCTAAAAAGTAAACTAATTTGCATTCCTGGCACAAACCCAAATTGGTCATGTAGTATCTTTTTATACTCTGTTTAATATTAGCTAGGGCTTTTGCACCTGTTTTCACAGATGAGATTGGCCTATAATTTCCTAGTCTTTTACTTTTCTTTGTCAGGTTTTGGCTTCTGGTACTAACGCCTCGGCATCCTCATAAACTGAATAGAGTGTTGTGATTTCTTTCTTCATTTTCTTAAAAAAAAATACATAAAATAAAATCATTTGCTATTTAATTTGTAGTAGAACTCAGTTGCTTGGTAGTGGTGGTTTCTTTTTAGGAAAAACTTATACTGCTGATTCTGTTTCTTTAATAAGTGTAAAATGATTCATGTTTTCTATTTTATCTTGAGTTGGTTTTTAGTGAAGTGCATATTCTAGGAATTTGTCCATTCCATGTAACTTTCCACTTAGTTTGCATCCTGTTCTTTACAATAACATTTTATTCTCTCTCCACTTCCTGTCCTGCATCTATAGCATCATTCTCATTATGATTTATGACTTCTTTCTTCCTTTTTAAAAAGAGAGTTTTTCTAAAAATTTAAAAAATAAAACAGAGTTTCTACTTTTTCATTTTTAAAAGCCAACTTCTGACTTGCTAGGTTATTTCTATTGAATATTTGTTTTCTAGTCTATTTCTGCATTTTCTTTCCTCATTTTTACTTTCTTTGTGCTTTTTCTACTGTTCTTTGTCTAATTTCAATTTATTTTTTATTTAGAAAGAGAGAAATAGTGTGAGCAGGGGCTAGGAGAGGGGTGAGGATGAGGAGAGAGGAGGATAGAGATCCTTAAGCAGGTTCCACACCCAGTGCAGAGCCTGATATGGGGCTCAGTCTCACAACCCTGAGATCATGACCTGAGCCAAAATCAAAAACTAAGCCACTTAGGTGCCCCTTCTTTGTCTAATTTCTGAAGCTGGATGCTTAGCTTTGTTTTCAGCCTTTTGCTTTTTTCCCTAAATGCCTCTCTGTGTATCACAGTAATGACACCCCACAAGTTCCAATGTGTAATTTCTAAAATTATCATTCAATTCTAAGAATTTTAAATTTCCATTTTGGTTTTTCTTTGACCCAACTGTTTTATTCCTAGAAGATACATTTTTAATTTCCAGACTATGAGGTTTTCCTAATTGTGTTTTTTAATTAAAATAATAATAAAATAATAATAATTATTATAAATATTATATGCAATATAATTATTAAATAATAAAGTATTAATAATAATAAAATATTTTAAAATAATAATAAATAATTATTTTTAATAAAAATAATAATTTCAAGCTTCCTTACATGATGCTTCAAGACTGTGGGCCAAATGATACCAGACTTTTAAAATTTGTTTAGACTTGCCCAAGTTATGGCCAGCTTCCCTAAACATATGAATTGCTAAGTAGAAAGCCCTATGTGTATGTATGATCATTAGATCAAGACTTGCATGGTGCTGTTTAAATCTTATATATTCTTGGGCACCTGGGTGGCTCAGTGAGTTAAGCCTCTGCCTTCAGCTCAGATCATGATCCCAGGGTCCTGGGATCGAGCCCCGCATCGGTCTCTCTGCTCAGCAGGGAGCTTGCTTCCTCCTCTCTCTCTCTCTCTCTGCCCTCTCTGCCTACTTGTGATCTCTGTCTGTCAAATGGATAAATAAAATCTTAAAAAAAATAATAAATCTTATATATTCTTGGTCATTGTTTGACTGCTTAACACATTAGTTACTAATAGAGGCATTTCAAAATCTACCAAAATAATAATCTGTGTCCCCTTGTAATTCTGTCAATTTATATCTTATGTATTTTGAAGCTTTTATTAGGTACCCACAGGTTTACAGTTGTTAAATATTCCCTTTTTCACTTCAGCTCTCTGTACTATATTTGGGATACCTCTGTCCTTCATTTTACTAATTTTCCATCAAGTTGTGTTTAGTCTGCTATATAACATGTCCATCAAGCTTGCAGTTTCAATTATAATATTTTTTCATTTTTGAAAATTATATTTTATTGTTTGAAATCAGATTGATCATCGTAGAATCATTGTTCCTTGCTCATCACTTAAATGCTCTGGTATTCCTTTTATACTTATTAAGCATAGTTATTTTTATCTGATAATTCTAATATTTGACATGTTCAGTGGTCTCATTCCTCAGTTATTTCTCCTGATTCTTGCTCAAGATTATCAAATTTAGCAGATACAGCCTTTGCTTTGTTTTTGTTTTTGCTTACCAGAAAAGGCAATAAGAATTCAGCCTAAAACTCCAAGAAATGTTTGTACTTTATGACCTGGGTGATAAATTTTCAGAGGAGATTTTAATGTACCCATTTTCAAATAAAGTTTATTCCTTTTATCACCAAATGTTTCTTTACTGCCCTCTTCTGCATGGTGGATTTATTTCTAGATCACTCTTACACTGAAAGTATAACCTATGATATACAAGCTTAATATGAAGGATATCTCATATTTCTCCACAGTGATGGGAGCCCTAACATTTATTTCTGATGCCTTGCACCCAGCACGGGTGTCCAAAGAGAAGGATTACTTTCTGGATTCAGCTGAAACCCTCTGGGCAAAAAACACCTCCATATTTGCTCACTTCCTTGAATTCTCATTTTTGCATAGTTTTCAGCTTTGAAGATTTCTCATTTTCTTTGGTGGTTTTTAAGAGATTATAAGTTAACGTATATAACCCACCATACTTATGCATTTTTAGGTTACAGTATGACCAAAGTTCAGTGACACTCTCATGGACAAATCTCCCAGATCCAAGCTGACAGTTCTGAGCCACAGCGTGAACTCGTGACTGAATCAGCAGTCCCCTCCCCTCTGAGAAGTCTACATTTAACCAATGCGAATAGCTTTGAACTCTCAAAATTTCAGATACCTGTCTCTTATGTGTTTTTCATTAATGGGTTTAGTCAATTTATATTTAATTACCCAAAATCATGAACTTCAAGTTTACTTACTCTCTGGGCCAGATAACAGCAATTCATCTCTTCAGCATTTATTGCACTAAATGCTTTACCTGTGACCGTTAGGGTTTGGGAACTCTATAATTCTAATTAGGGCCTAGTTACCAGCTGATTTTTTTTTATTTTTTTATTATGTTCAATTAGCTGACATATAACACATCATTAGTTTTTGATGTAGCGTTCAACGATTCATTAGTTGCATATAACACCCAGTGCTCATCACCACACGTGCCCTCCTTAATACCCAGCACCAGGTTACCCCATCCCCCCCCCCCTCTCTTCTGTAACCCTCAGTTTGGTTCCCAGAGTCCCGAGTCTCTCACGGTTTGTCTCCCTCTCTGACTTCTCCTCATTCAGTTTTCCCTCCCTTCCCCTGTGGTCCTTTCACGATTCCTTATGTTCCACGTAAGAGTGAAACCATATGATAATTGTGTTTCTCTGCTTGACTTATTTCACCCAGTTTATTTAAAGTGTAAATCTTATTGCCAATCCAGTTACATTGGCTGAGGGGAAAACAAAAACAATGCATTTTCACCCTGCTTGTACATGGCTTCCTGCAGCGAGGCCACACAAGTAGAAAGAGAAATAACATCTATGTAATAAATGCATTCTTCATCTTGACTCTCAGTAAATCACCTGCATTTCTTCAGCAGATGAAGATGAAGAATTTGTCCCATAACTCTTTCTATAATAAAACACTTAATAAGATAAAAATCAGTTTAAAATCAAAGTGTCTACCCATAAAATAATGCAAAATAGTATTGCATCATTTTGCGTGATGATCCCTGTTTGAAGAAGCTGAGTGTTATCTTGCATTTAATAAATATTTAATGTCTATTAATAGACATTTGAGTTCTCCCAACATTAAAAAACAAAATCTCTTGTCAGCCCACCTAGGAGCTGATAGGGATTTAGTCATTTATTCAGTACTAATTTAAAGGGTGGCCACTATGTGCAAGGCACTATGTTCCAGCATTAGGGACTTGGAAATGAACAAAACCAGACACAGGTTCATGGACTTCCTGGCCTAGGAAGGGAATAAGCAAATTACTGTGTGATTCCAGCTAGGGTGAATACTGAAAGGGAAAGATGTAGTGCTGTGAGTGAGTCCTCATTTAGACTATGAGGGCGAGGGGTGTGACATTTCAGTTCCCCTAAAAGGATGATGGGAGCTAATCAGACAAAGGCAGATTGGGCAGCGAGGAAGGCAGGAGGAAGAAAAATATATCCCAGAGAAGGCCAGATGTAGGCAAGGTTGCTCCTTCCTTATTTCTCTTTCTTCTTCATTTTTCCCTTCTTTTCATTTCAATTTCCATCTTGAACAATAAAACATAAAGGCAAAGGGAAGAAGAGTACTGAACTATCACAAGTGTCCCTGCATTGGGGGCTTTCTAAATACTGGTCCCTAGTGAGACCTTGGGATCCAGGGATGAAGGTGCCATCTACTGCAGTGTACTTCTCAAGATCTACCCCATCCAAGCTTACTTTAGAGCTGCAGATTCTAGAACCTCTGGTCAGATCTGTTCCTTTTATCTCCTCTTTTCTTGCCCTTTCTCCTGGTTATGACTCCATCCTGCTCTGTAGAAGTACCAGTGCTCTGGCTTTCTAGGCTACCACCTGATGATTCTCCTAACTATAGCTTTGCTTCTTCGTTAGCTACACACTCCAGTTCTGCTAAGCATCCAGATCCTCCCTCCTGCCAGCTCCCATCCTTGTTTGTAAAACTGAGACAGTTTTGGCAAACCTGTTCCTTTTGCAGGTAAGGAAACCTAAGTGACTTCTCTTCTGGATTGCCTCTGTCCTAGGTATTTTTTTTTTTTCCAGGAGAAAATCAGCCAAATTTAATCTGTATCTCAAATTATTCCAGCACCATTTGTGCAGAGTTGTTCCCCCGCCCCCGTTTTGTACCTTTGTGGAGTATCACATGACCATAGGAGTGTGGTTCCATTTCTGGATTCACTGTTCTCCACTGATCAGTTTGTTGGTTTTTATGACAACCCTCCATGTAGTAATAATAACTTACTATGAAGTAAGTTTAGAAAGCAGATAATGTACACTCTCCAAATTGGTTCTTCTTTTTCAAAATTGCTTTGACTCTTCCAGGTTCTTTGCATTTCCAGAAAAATTTTAGAATCCTCTCGTCCAGTTCTACAAAAACACTCTCTGGGATTTTGAATGGGATTATGTGGAATCCACAGACCCATTTGGGGAGAATTAACATCTCAGCAGATCTCAGCATCTCCCAGTTCATATACATGGTATAACTTTCCATTTACCTGGTTCTTCTTTAATTTCTCTCAGCAGCAATTTATAGGTTTTAGTGTAAAAGACTTGAACATCTGTCAAACTTTTACTATTACATCCTTTTTGATCTGGTTATTAAAAAAATGTTTTAAGCTTATTTTCTAATTATTTGCTGCTAGCATATAAAAATACAATTCAAGGTTTCCTGAGCTGAGGGGTTCAAAGAACAGCCAAGACAGTAACCCTCTAGGAAGCAAATACTTCTAGAATTTTATTCTACCTTTTTGATCCCTGCAGCCTATGACTGAAGGTCCTTTTACACCTAACAAAGTCTCTGACCCTCCTTTAACCTCTAACACAAACTGACTTTAGAAAAACCTAGGTTAGACTCTTAGTTTTACCAACTGTGTAAACTTTAGACTGTTACTTTTCATCTCTGCTCATCAGTTTTCTCATCTATCAATAAGGCTACCAATACCTAACATTCAGGACTGTCATGAGGATTAAAAGGAATGCTCTGACATGTGCTAAGTCTCCATCACTAGTAATTCCCTTCTCTTCTTCTTCTTCTTCTTCTTCTTCTTTTTTTTCATTTATTTGCGAGAGAGAAAGAGAACACAAGCAGGGGGAGCAGCAGGAAGAGGTAGAAGCAGGCTCCCTGCTGAACAAGGAGCCAAATGTGGGACTCAATCCCAAGACTCTGGGATCATGACCTGAGCCTAAGGCAACTGCTTAGCAGACTGAGCCACCTAGGTGTCCCCCTTCTGTTATTCTTCTGTGGGCACCACTAACTGGTTGCTGCTCTGCAGAGGGACCATTACTCTCAGCTCAGGAAAGTAGAGAGATGCTGTGATCATTGCACCCTGTTGCTCTTTACAGTAAAAGAACTAACCACCAAAGAGACATGAGGCCAAAAATTAAATGTAATGAGGTAGAATCAGAATACCCCTATCACAAAAATGGGGAAAGAAGTTGCTTGCCCTTTTCCATTCATTGCAGGAATCTTCTTAGGGATCCTGGGCATTAAGAACCTTAAAAAGCCAGTTTTAGCTCCAACACTTATTTGTGGACCCAGAGCTGACAGAGGAGACGATTTCTCCCTCAGGAGCCCTCATGTTCCAGGCCTTGTGAAGTATAGGAATATATCCCAAGAACCAGTCTCTACATATGTCTAAAAGATGGTTGTAATCTAACCTGAGAAGCTAGAGGATAAGTTTAAGCAATGCTCACGTTTGAAGCATGTCTCAACTAACTTGGAAAAAGTAGACAATGTTCTAGCATCCAAAGCAGCATTAGCCCACCACGAATGGGCTCCAGACAGGGCTACTTAGAACCCCTTCTCAGCAAGGTAGTTTTCCCCCATTTGGTTGGCTTTTAAACCATTCTGTATATCAGTCTAGCAGTTTGGGTCTTATTTCCATCTTTCCATGCCTAATGCTTTAAAAATTATTATTAGCAGTTAATCTATAGATATTTATTAAGCATTTAAAGTGTTCCAACTACTGTGCTGGAACCTAGGGGGCACAGCATTGGCAAAATGCACACAAATTCTGATTCATTGGGGCTCACAGCATTGTGGGAGAATGTGACAATGCTTATATGATCACAGAAATGCAAGGAGAGCCAAGGACTGGAAAAGGTGCTCATGACAAAGACATGAGCACCTATAGGAGGCACACCTGGTCTGGACTGGAGGTAAGGTAGCCTCCCCTAACTAACAGGTAAGCTGAGAACTAACATTTGAGTAAGTGTTAACAAGACAAAGTGGATGCGCAGTGAGTAAAAGAAATTTCAGGTAGAGAAACAGCATGTGCAAAGGCCCTGAGAAGAGAGAAACTTGGCCTAAGTAAAGAACCCAGAGGTAAGGGTGTTTGGAGCTAGAGAAAGGGAAGAAAAGTGGGAAGGGATGAGGATGGAGGGTAGCAAGGGTCTGATCTGGTCTTCGTCGGAAAGATCAGACCTGTAACTCAGTAACTATTTGCTGAGCACCTTCACTGTTCAGGTCCTGTTCTAGGCTCTAAGAGTTCTCCAAAACAAAAAGCAGAGTCTCATGTGCTTCTACTCCAGGGGTGTGTGTGTGGGGAGGGTATTCCTAATGGTGACTGCAGTGGCCCAGGCTCAGGGTGAGGATGGGGAGGTGCAGGAGTGAGAAGGAAATGAGTTTGAGAGATAGCTCATGTGTCTTCTGATGGAAACTTTCTGTGGTCCACGAGGCTCCCCTGATGCATATTCTCATATCTTTAACATTTTCTGTGCCATTGCATTTCATGGTATATAACTATACATTCAGTTGTCTATTTTCTTAGTATTTTATCTTCCCACTCTTTTCCCTTGAATAAGGCTCCATGAAGCCAGGGTCCCTGTCTCCTGCTCCTTGCAATGTCCCTCAGCACCTGGCACAGTGCCTGGTACTCATAGATTTAGTTAATAACTGCTAGTGGGAGGAATGCATTGGCTCTTGGGAAATGAGGAATGGATCAAGGACAAATCCCCAGTTCCAGATTACCATCTGGGGGGAAGGGTGGTACCATTTAGGAGGTTAGAGAACAGTAGTGAAGGACCATGGGAGGATGAGATGAAGACGACAGATCTGGGCTTGTATAGTTTGGGCTTGGGGTGCCTTTATAGTGGTGTGCCAGGGGAGCTGGCCAGAGCTCAGGTATCTGGCTGTACATGGATGGTATTTGGGGCTGGAAGGAGCACACCAAAGACAAATTATAACGTGATGGGAGAAGAGAGTGAGCCTTGTGGAGAAAAATTCAAAATTCCCCCAAAGGGTCCATAGAACATCAAGTTAAGAGTTGAAAAGAAAGGTCTGATAGCCCAGCATATGAGGGGGCTAAAAATGTAAAGCCTTGGAAAGGTTCTAGAGATACAAGCCTCATTTAGACAAAGCATTGTTCAGCATGAAGACAATTGAGTTCAGCAGGAACAAAGCAGATGATGCTATATTCATTCTTGGAACTACAAACAAACTGTTCTTCAAAGAAAGATCAGAAATGACTACAGAATGCTTTTTAAATATTTTGAATTCTCATTTGAGAGCAGGAACAAGTGGCCTAGAGAAAGCAAACTTTAGTTCAGCATCATCTGGGCTGTGTAAGCTATACACCACCATGAGGATTCCTAGGGATACTGCCTGAAGTGTGAATTGCTTTTGGAATCACCATAAAGGCATCAGAAAGCTCTGCCTCCTCCCCCCCCCACCCCCGCTCAGCAGGGAGTCTGCTTCTCCTTCTCCCTCTGCCCCTCCCTCTACTCATGCTCTCTTTCTCAAATAAATAAATAAAATCTTTTTTTTTTAAAAGGTATCAGAGAATATTATGCTGTTTTTAATTCAAAGGCAGCACTAGACCCTGCTACCTGAAAGCAGAGCGTTCCTTAGGAAAACTTTCATAAGCCAAAATGACGTAAAGCAAAGAAGCAGTTACCATTAACTTACATGGAAAATTCCTTGAGCATTCCCAGAACCCAAAAATTACCTTGTAGGCCTTTCTGATGCTTTAAGGCACATCTTGCTTATGGATGCACAAAATAAATCAAGGTAAAGCACCAACGTTCACAGAGGTTTGGCTGCTTGACCTCCTGAGTGTGGTTCCTGGGGAAGAAGCTTGGTGGCGCCAGTCTCCCCGCGGGGATGCCTGAGGAGCACTGCCTCTTGCGATGGCTCACTGGAAAACACACACCAAATGTTGATTCACTTCTTGCCTTTTTTCATAAAAAGGAAAATCCTTTTCAGATTTTTTGGGGTACCAAAAACAGGAACAGTCACCTTCGTTGAAGTGAAATGTCATAATATGAACTTTCAAAAAGGAAGGGATACCTGGATTTAGGAATTTGTTGGTAAGGAAAGAATTGAAAAAGCTTGTCTTTTATAGCAGCAGGACTGAGGCTATGAGATAATTAAGAAAAGAGGTTTGGGGCACCTGGGTGGTTCATTTGGTTAAGCAGCCAACTCTTGATTTCAACTCAGGTCTTGATCTAAGGGTCCTGGGATTGAGCCCTGTGTCAGGAACTCTGCTCGGAGGGGAGTCTGCTTGAGGATTCACTCCCTCTCTCTCTTTCTGCCTCTGCCCCTCCCCCGATCGTGTTCTCTCTCTCTCAAATAAGTAAAATAAAACCTTTAAAATAAATAAATAAATAAGAAAGCATCCCAAGAATAACATTAACTTTCTTTAACTAAAATTTTCTACCTGGGGCATATGAGTGTCTCAGTCGGTTAAGCTGCCAACTCTGGACTTCGACTCAGGTCACGATCTCAGAGATGTGAGGTAGAACACCACATCAGCATCCATACTCAATGGGGAGGGAGTCTGCTGGTCTCCCTCTGCCCTCCCCCCCCCACCCAGGCTCGCTCGCTCTCTCTAAAATTAAAAAAAAAGAGAGAGAGAGAGAGAAAGAGATAAAAGAAAATAGAAGAGGATTTTATTTATTCTAAAGAATTGTAGCAGGGTGCCTGGGTAGCTTAGTGGGTTAAGCGCCCTACTGTTGGTTTCAGATCAGGTTATGAACTCAAGGTCTTAAGATCAAGCCACTTGCCAGGTTCAGCATTTAGCATGTAGTCTCCTTGATATTCCCTCTTTCCCTCTGCCCCTTCCCCAGTGCATGCATTCTCTCACTCTCTCAAATGTATGAAGAAATCTTTAAAAAAAAAAAAAAAAAATGGTGGCGCCTGGGTGGCTTAGTGAATTAAAGCCTCTGCCTTCAGCTCGGGTCATGATCTCAGGGTCCTGGGATCGAGCCCCACATTGTGTTCTCTGATCAGCAGGGAGCCTGCTTCCTCCTCTCTCTCTCTCTGCCTGCCTCTCTGCCTACTTGAGATCTCTGTCTGTCAAATAAATAAAATCTTAAAAAAAAAAAAAATGAACTGTACTAGGGAGCCCAACTCCCCAGTCAAGTAACTTCCAGACCCTCATCCAAATGAAACCACACAAAGACATCTGCATTTTCAAGGACTGTGTATCCCTCAGGGGATTTGTTCAAGCTGAGGAGTGAGATTCTCATGCCAACCTCTAAAATGAGATCCCTTGACAGACATGTAGGAGTGGCCTTGTAAATTCAGAAAGTGTAACAAATTCCAAATAAGCTGAGTAACTTTAGAAAGTCTCTTTGTCAGCTGTGCCTTTCAGATGCAGTGATAAAACACTAAAACTTTTTTAAAGCTTCCAATAAATTTAGCTTATGTCTCTAACTTTGAGAAAAATGATACACCATCCAGTAGATAAGCTGTCTTGGGCATTATGTTTTATCAAATAGAAGCGATTTGCTTCTTGCCTTTTATAAACTTCCTATGATTTCAAGTGTCCTTTATTTATTTAAAAGTTGCCTTCAGGGAACCAAAACTTGTATATTCTCATATAAATAAAGTGTGTGTGTGCATGTGTGTGTGTCCTAGGTTTATTTGGTCTTTATATCCCCACCAACTTATAATTCTGTCAACTTGCAAGTGAGAAAAAGGGTAGCCTTCATTAAGCAAAAATTTGTAAGAGAGATGGAGCCTGGCAGAGGAGGGTAAAGCAGAGTTGTGAAGGAGTGAGTCATTTTTAGGAGCAGCCCCGCTGGCATGGCTGAAGCATGGGGTACATTAGCAGGGGTAGTGGGGAAGTTGGTGAACGATGTGGGAAATTTTAGGAATGTGTAGAGCATTGCAGAGTTTGACATGATGCAAAGTGTGGGGGTGTCTGAGGGTGGGTTTCCCTGTCTATCTGGAGAAACACTATTGTTCTCCTCTTGCCTTGCTTCCAAGGATTCACCAAGAAGGGATTGAAAACTGCTTGGGGATCACTTTAAGAACTTACTCAGAACTCTTCCTACTTAAGTCAGTAAGAGTCTTCCTTGCCTGTGCCCCTGTGGCTAAAACTAAGAGAAATCTAATCTCCACAGTAAAAGCAAACAAACAAAATAAAACAAAGCTGAAACATCGCACTACATGGTGGAACTGGGCAAAAGGAGTCTCCACTGCCTTTGTATGATTGCATATGTCCAGGAAAGGCATGCACACAAGTGTCCATATTAGCTTCATTTGTAATACCCCCAAACTGGAATGAGCATAGTAATTGTAGTGTATTCATCTACTGAAATACTATACAGCAATGAAAAAGAAGGAACCACAGACACATGCAACAGCATGGATGAATAGACATGTTGTTGAGCCAAAGAAGCCAGACACAGTTGGACACATACTCTATGATTCCATTTATGTAGGGTTCCAGAATGGTCAAACTGATCTATAATGATATAAATCAAGATAGTGATTGCCCTTGAGGGTAGAAAGGGCTACTGAATGGGACAGGATACAAGGGAGCATCCTGGAGTGATTAAAATGTCCTGTATGTTGACTAAGTGTTGGTCTTACAGGTGTACACATACATAAACATTCATTGAGTATGACACTTCATTTTAGTACACTTTGTTATATGTAAGCCCTATTGCCCTAAAATAAATTTTTAAAAATTAATTGAAACATTTACTCTGGCTCTGCCACTTAGCTGTGTGGCTACTGGCCAGTTACCAAGCATCTGTGAGCATCATTCTCCTCATCTGAAAAAAATGGAAATTAATGATACTGAGCTCATAAGTTTTAGTGATGGATTAGAGAAAGGATTATAGGTACCTTCCGTGGTGTCTGTCACATGGTTAGGAGGTGCCCTGTGAGAAGAACTTTAACTTCTTTTACCTCATGGTCTGAAGTCCAGAGCCCCAAGCTCTGCTGGCTACAGCTTGGATGGGCAGATAGGAGACCATGCTGAGTTCCTGCAGGAGTGCTGGAAGGTGGCATTTCCTGTGACAAGGACATCCCTTTGAATCATACTCATAAAAGCATTCCAACTATTCTTTTCATTGCAGTAGAGGATTTTCTAAGCAGGAATGGAGAAAATTAGAAACTTTTAGATAAGGCCTATGAGTGGTTTTTGTGGGAAGTGAAAACCAAACAAATTCACTGGCTGATTTGGGGAGAAAAAGAGTCATTCTCTGAGAACAATGCTAGAATGTGACCTTGTAACCCTGAAAAACAACCACACAACTTGGAAAACCATATACAATAATAAACTTTTGAAAGCTAAAGAAAAAGAAAACAATTCTCAAAAGCACCCAGAGAGAAATAAGACATTTCTTACAGGGAAAGGTCTATTCGGGTCACAACAGATTTCTCCTCAGAAGCCATTGAGGTCAGAAGGAAATGGCACAACATTTTTCAAGTGCTGAAAGAAAAACACTGTCCACTACAGATTCTATATCTGAGGAAGCTATCCTCTGGGAAAGAAAGAGAAGTCAAGAGTCTGAGATGAAGAAAAATGAAAAGAACATGTAGTTAGCAGATATATCCTTAAAGACTGGCTGAATGATGTTTTTTAGCTAGCAAGGATATGAGTAATAGGGGAAGGCGTCTTGGAGCATTGGGCAAAAAGCAGCAGCAATGGAGAAAGCAGACATGTGGGTACACACCGTGGACATCTCTATAATTCACTTGTGATGAGAGGAACAAAAATTATAACACCATCTGAGATTTAAGACAATGATATTTAAAAGTGGGAAAGGCAGGGGGGGCCTAGATATAACTAAGGTTTCCATGCCTCAGTTGAAGTGGGAAAATGTTCATACCAGTAGACTATGACAAGGAACATATGTATGCTATGTGACCGAGAGCAATCCCACAAATACTCTACAGTGAGATATTCTCAAAAACCTCATGACTAATTCAAGATAGAACCCTAATGGTAGGGGGTGCCTGACGGTTCAGGTCCTGATCCCAGGGTCCTGAGAAGAGCCCCTTGTTGCAAGTGGCTCCCTGCTCAGCAGGAAGTCAGCTTCTCCTCTCCATCTGCCCCTCCCCCTGCTCGTGCTCAGGCACTCTCTCTCTATCTCTCAAATAAATATTCATAGCAGCAATGTCCACAATAGCCAAAATGTGGAAAGAGCCGAGATGCCTTTCAACAAGAGAATGGATAAGGAAGATGTGGTCCATATACGCTATGGAGTATTATGCCTCCATCAGAAAGGATGAATACCCAACTTTTGTATCAACATGGATGGAACTGGAAGAGATTATGCTGAGTGAAATAAGTCAAGCAGAGAGAGTCAATGATCACGTGGTTTCACTTAGTTGCAGAACATAAGGCATAACATGGAGGATATTAGGAGAAGGAAAGGAAAAGCGAAGGGGGGGGAATCAGAGAGGGAGATGAACCATGAGAGACTGTGGACTCTGAGAAACAAACAGTTTTAGAGGGGAAGGTGGTGAGAGGATGGGTGAGCCTGGTGATGGGTATTAAGGAGGGCACGGATTCCAAGGAGCACTGGGTGCTATATGCAGACAATGAATCTTGGAACACTGCATCAAAAACTAATGATGTACTTGACTTATTTCGCTAAGCATGATACGCTCTAGTTCCATCCACGTTGTTGCAAATGGCAAGATTTCATTTCTTTATGATCTCCCTGATATGAGGAAGTGGTGATACAACATGGAGGCTTAAGTGGGTAGAAGAATAAATGAAACAAGATGGGATTGGGAGGGAGAAAAACCATAAGTGACTCTTAATCTCACAAAACAAACTGAGGGTTGCCGGGGGGAGGGGGTTGGGGAGAAGGGGGTGGGATTATGGACATTGGGGAGGGTATGTGATTTGGTGAGTGCTGTGAAGTGTGTAAACCTGGTGATTCACAGACCTGGGGATAAAAATATATGTTTATAAAAAATATATGTTTATAAAAAATAAAAAATTTAAAAAAAAAAAAAAAAACTAATGATGTACTGAATGGTGACTAACGTAACACAATAAACAAACAAATAAATAAATAAATAACATCTAAAATAAAAGAACAAAGAAAACCCTAAAGGTTGCACACAAGAAGGCCAGAAAGGAAAAAACAAAGGATCGAGAATCAAAAGTAGCAGTAGCCGAAGGAATTGCCAAAGCATTTGCAAAATCAGGAAATTCTCTTACTGGATGTTTGGAAAGTTCTGCACCTGCACAGCTGAGCCCCAGTACAGACTCCAGGATGGTGATTTACTCTCTCAAAGGCCTACTCACAACAATGTGTTCCACAAGGACACAGAAGGAATAGATGTGGTTCCCTAAGTGACCTGAGCTACTCTTAACTTAGTAGCCATCTTAAAGCAAAGTTAAAGAATTTGCTTCTCACTATGTGGACTCTGCCTTTCAAAGGATGAAGGGTTTCAACCCCTCCCCAGCACAGAACGGACCGCAGCTAAACCCACTGCAGGTTCCTGTTCACAGGGCCTGGGACAGGAGGTTGGGCCCACTCAAAGGGTCATCAAGGTGGAGCCTGCTGTTCTGGAGGCCACATGCCAGGACACAGAAGCATGACTTGGCTTCCCTGGCCAAGTTCAAAGGCCTATCCCCTGCCTTACAATCGGGACCTCTGGTGTTGTGGAAAGAAAATGCTTGGCCCTGTGGTCAGACACATCGGGGTTACCCTGGCTCAGCCCCGCCCAGCTCTGTCCCCCAGCCCACCATCCAGCAGACAGAACTAATGCAGGCTTGGGGAAGTGTCGGGAGTAGTAGTAACAGAGACCAGTGCATACTGCAGTGGTCTCAGGTGAATATTCATGAGGCCAGGTTCAGAAAGGTGACATGGAGACATGGATGGCTGTCATTCCTGGAAGCCTGCACCCAGAAGAAAGATCATAGCAGCAAGTGCATTTCAGAGGGGGCACTGGGGCTGGCTGACATTCACAGCTCTCTAGGGTGGAAACAAGGGAAGCCAACCCCATGCCCTGAGTCCAGGATGAAAACTAGGGACTGTTGGGGAATTCATAAAGGACCACAAGGCATTATTGATGAACCCTCCTCATGCCATTGCTGCATAGATGACAACGGAACCCCAGCTACTGGTGTTGGACTTCCGGCAAGGGTGTGATTGTTCCTCTGGAGGGGGCCCCACGGAGGAAGCAGGGCAGGTGATCCAGTGTGGCCATGACCAGGAGGTGATGGGGCTGAGTTGGGTCTCGTTCTGATGCTGGCCCTGCCTGCCCTTGGGTGAGGGTCCAAACCTTACCCTCCTCTATGGTCAGATGACTGTAACAGTGATCCTGGCCTTATGGAGCTGTGACCAGGTTCGGCGAGAAGCACGTGCCAGGGCTTAACCCACAGCTGGCGCCTAGTGAGCACCAACAAATGTGAGCTATTATTGCCCTTGCTGGAGGGTCAGCTGGACCCGCAGATCAAGGAAACTGAGAGGACTTACGGAAATGTCTGCTTCAAGATGAGCATTTCATTCCATCAGCGCTGGTTTGGTTGACATCTGGCAGGTTGGGAAACTGCATGCTCAATCAGAACAGGCTCAGAACTTGGCACATGACTAGAAAACAAGCCAAAGCACACCAGTCAACCCAGCTATGAGCTGCAGGACAGGGCAGGGCAGGGTGGGGGGGCACTCTGATACCTGAAAATCAGCAGTTTTACCCTCCTATAACCTGAATGTTGGCCATTTCCATTCATTCATTCATTCATTCATTCAATAATTTCCAGGTGCCATGCACACAGGGGAGACACAGCCCCAAACAGGATGAGTTCCTGCCTGTCAAGATCTCAGAGTCTCGTCTGGAGACTAGGGAGATAGGAAAGCCCCACTGTAACCCTTCAGAATTGTAGCCCATGTTTGGAGAGCACCTAAAGGCAGTGCAAAGGCCCTGGGGGTGTGAGCCAGGGAATCTGGAACACAGAGTGGAGAGTGTCACCAAGGCTGGAGCCTGTTTTGCAACAGTAGGGAAAGGCTGGGTTGGGGCTGCTAGGGAGAATAGGGCCCTGCCCCAAGACCTTCTCAGTCCTATAAAGGAGTTTATGGTTATCTTGAGAACAAAGGACAGATGTTAGATGCAGAGGCAGACACGGCTCCAATTCCTGTTTGGGGAGGATGCCTCTGGATGTGTGTGGAGAGGGATGCACCCAGAGGCAGGAAGATAGGCTATAGCAGTCATTGATGGCTGGGGTAGGAACCTAGATTCAGTGGTGGCCATGGGAATGGAAAAGCACAGATAACTTTCAGAGAGACTAGGCATGTGGACACTGGGAACAAGGAGTAGGGGTCAAAAGTGATGCTGAGATTTCAGTTCAGCGCCTGGATTGATGCTGGTGTCATTTCCAGGGTGACAACACAGAAGGAACAACTACTCCCAGGGAGTGTGATGTGTGAGTGTGGGGCCATCATCCTCCTAGGGTAGATGTCCAGGAGAGGACCTGGGAAGAGGGATAGGCATCAGCACCTTAGTGCCTGACTCCAAAAGTGGACTCTAGCTCTTTCAGAAGAATGTTTAGCACTTCAATTTAGAAGCAATTTGCTTGCTTTATGTTATTTTAACCTCTCAGCCATCCATAAAATACATGGAGCCAATATTCCATTTTTGTAACTGAAGAAATTAATGCTTGTAGAGATTGTGAAAACATGGTCTCTTCTTGTTGATAGTCTTTGAAAGTCATCTTTGGAATTAGTAGCTCTCCATGCAAGTTTTTTTTTAAATCATATTATTGAAATATAGTTGACATACAACATTATATTAGTTTCAGGTGTACAGCATAGTGAATTGACAATTCTATATATTATGCAGTGCTCATCACGGTAAGTGTAGTCACCATCTGTCACCATGCAGTGTTAATTACAATATTCCTTTTTTAAAAGATTTTATTTATTTATTGGACAGAAAGAGAGAGAGAGAGAGAGAACAAGCAGGGGGAGTGGAGAGGGAGAAGCAGACCCTGCTTAACAGGGAGCCCGACGTGGGATTCGATCCCACAAGCGTGAGATCAGGACCTGAGCTGAAGGCAGATGCTGAGTTGACTGAGCCACCCAGGCGCCCCTAGTTAGAGCATTCTGGATTATATTCCCTGTGCTGTACTTTTCATTTCTCTGACTCCATGCTGGTTTTTAAGACGCTGAGATGCTCTCCTGGGCTTGAGACGGGGGTGTATTCACAGAGTAGAAAAATTTGGGTTCTAGATTTAGAGTACGCCAAAATGCTGGAAGCGATCATTAGATTTGTCTGTGGCTCGTAAAACATTGACTCAAACAAGAGCCAAAAACAAACAAATGAAGCTAATAGAGGATGTGAGACTTACAGAATTCTTTTTCTGAGGTTTGGGGGGAATGTATTATCATCATCATAGAGCTTTTAGACATTAATTCTGAGGGAGACGTCTCTCCTTGGAGTACATTTCTGTGCTTATTGTATTGTAATGGCCTTGGCAATGGATTGTTTATGCAGAATTGCATTTGCTTCCCTGAAACCGCTTTCTACAGATTTCTCTTTTCTTCTCTAAAATTATATACAGGACCTTCAGGCCAAGATATGCATGAATGTGCGAGAGACCGTGAATCCGTTTCCATGGGACAAGGTCAAGGAAATAGATTCCTCTATATAGTAATACATAATTGCTTCTCTCCATGGTTTTGTTTTTGACCTTGGGGAAATCGTTCTCAGGAGCTTAGTAATAAGTAACTAGTGGGTGTTGGTTGGACCTGAAAATCACTCTATGATTCAAATAGCTGCATTCAAAATTTCACCCCAAAAAGTCAACATATTCAATTTTGTACTGCTCAGACTTTTGTCGTGCTTGGAGAGCTTTGATACCTGGTACAAAATCCCTGACCTTTCTGGGGCTCCCCTATGATGCATTCCTCAAGAGCACCCAGAGGTCTGGCCCACGAGCAGCTTGTGGACCGATGCTCTGCACAGAAATCTGCCGATTTGGTGGCAGGCAGTGATTGTGTTCACGTGGCACATGCACGTGGATGTGGAAGGCTGGGTAACTCCCCGAGACTGCTGGGGAAAGAGGAAGCAAAGGGGCCTGCCTTTCCTGAAGTCCACAGAGAGAGCTCTCTCTTCCTGTTGGCCAGCCAGACTTTCTGCTGAAGGATGGATTCATCCCCAAGAGCAAGTCAACAGGCTGGGGTTTCACGTTTGGGAAGCAAAACCTAACTCAGATGACCAGCCTCATTCGCTTTTAACTCATGATCTGACAAACCTGCTCACATATGCACTTCTCTACCCAGAGCCATTTCAGAATAAAAGGCCCAAAGGGGACATCTTCTGTGGCACAGATATCTGTCCTTTCTTTCCCCAGTGGAGTGTCCCACTTCCATTCAGTGTGTTTCCTGGATGCATATCTGTCAAGGACACACAGTGTTGAGTTGTCTTCGAATGTGGTGGGGCTGGGGAGCCTTCAGGAGTACCACAGAAGCTCCGTCCTCAGATGCTCCAGTGGGCCCAGGTGGGTGTTCAGGAAGAAGTGAAGAAGATTCTTTTGCTTTCTTTCAGCTGTTGTTTCTCAGGTGTAGAGCACAGGAAGACAGAGATAGGAGTTTTGTGTGTAGTTACCGCCTCCCCTCCCCAGTGCCTGTCACTACAGCTGCCCAGGGCACGGTGGGTTCTCACATGGGTTTTGGAATCCTCTTCACCTTCACTTCAGCCAGGCCCCTAGGGATCCCCAGTGATAGAGAACCCAACCCAAGCTGGCTTAAAGAAAAGGAATCAGGGGGCCTGGGTGCCTCAGTTGGTTAAGCATCTGCCTTGACTCAGGTCATGCTCTCAGGGTCCTGGAATTGAGCCCCAAGTCAGCCTCCCTGCTTAGCGGGGGTCTGCTTTTCCCTCTCCCTCTGCCTCTCCCTCTGCTCATGCTCTCTGTCTCTCTCCTTCTCTCTCAATACATAAATAAATAAAATACTTAAAGAACAAAAGAAAAAAAGAAAGAGGGAGGGTGCAAGGGAGGAAGGCAGGAAGGGGAACATAGTAGCTTGTGTAATTAAAGAAGTTCAAGGGTAGCCTGCCTTCAGGAACTGCTGGACTCAAGAGTTCAAACTGTGTTTTCAGGACTCGCAGTGTCAAGGTGACAGCCTGCCTCTAGCCCTCCCTTCCATCAGTCACACGTCATCACAACCCACTCCATTCTCAAGGGCAACACTAGTCCCAGGTGTGCCTCACAGTGACCTGCCTCAGGATCATCTGCCCCTCCCTGACCTAATCACGACAACTGGGAGGAGGGGAGACACCAGAAGAAGGCAAGACCCACTATTACTGCTGAGAGTAAGGTGGAGTCCTCCAGAGTGAGAGCTAGCAGTGGGGAGAGGCGGGTCCCCGAGTATTTGGGAAGAGGAGGAGTGGGCTCCCAGGCCTTGAACACAAGATTTCCCAAACTGACCTCAAACCTCCTCCAAACCTGACTAGCGCAGCCCTGTTACTGTCCTTCCCAGTGCTAGAGCCTGACTCCCTGTTCCTTACCTCCTCCTGCAAAGACTTGTCAGGCCTAGGGCTGGGAACAGATCGTGGCATCCTCCCTCCCTGAGCAGAGACGGTGGGTCAGCATCCAGCCGATGCCTATACAGGGGTGCTGCTCTGAGAACCCCCAACTAAGGTGGGACCGGCAATCTCCCAGGGAGGACCATCCCATCCAGCTTAGAGCCAACCAGAGTTAATCACATTTCCATATCCCCAGAGCCAGAAATCAGGCCCTGAGCAGAGGGCAGGATTCTGGGGGGTGACCCCATCCCATGCCTTCAGACTCAGAGAATCCAGTCTTGCACAGAGCTAGTCAGAGGAGAGACCTCCCCAAGCCCCCTGCCTGTGCGTCTCCAGGCTCAGGAGTTTCTGAGAAATGTGTAGGCAGGGGCTGTGGTACTCCTCCAGTCATGGTTACAACTGCCACACACACACATTCACACTCATAAAACACACAGCCAGGAAACTCGTACTTACACATGTGAACCCAGACATGCACTCACGCATATACACACACAGAAGCAGACACACATACACATACAGATGCATAGGGGTATATTCACAGGTACACACGCACTATAATACCCTCTCTGCCTCTGCCCTGCCCTGCAGACTCTCTCCCTCTCCACGTTTCCCATTTTTTCCCACATACTCAGTATGCTGTCACCGACTGTCTCCACCACACACTACACAACCTCTCTTCCCTCTTGTCCCTCCTCTCCCCTTCTTCCTCCCCTTCCTCCCTCTCCTACTTGCCCTCTTCTCCTTGCCTTCCTCATCCTTTCTTTCACAAACATACAAAACATAGGCAGTGTCTGTCTCTCTGCTTCACTCCCGTGCACACACCCTGTTTCACTCCCATGCACACAGGCTGTACAACATAACACCTCCCCACTTTTCCCCTTTCCCCCTCCAACACACACACACACACATACACACACACCCTCCAACCCCAACCCCTCACACTGTGACCACCAACACTTCAAAGGTTGGCCTCTAGCAGTTTCCTCAGATTTTCCTCCTTTGGATACACCCCAAATGGCAGCCAGACCCTAAACTTATTATGTTCCAGCTTCAAAAGTAGGACTTGCACTCACAGTGTCCCTCAGAAAAGAAAACTGTGGTCAGCGAAGGGAAGTGATCCAAGCACAACCACAGAGTGACAGAGATGGGCATGAGGTCCAGCTCTCCAGACCCCTAGGCTCGTACTCCCCACATCTCTCTTCTGACTTCAGGGATACCCCCCCCACCCCCGTCCTACATGTTCACTGTGTAGAAGGGAGACACCATGAGGTGGAGTTCAAATCCAGCCTATGACAAAGGAGACGGGATAAATAATGCGGAGATCTCCATTTGCAAATGACTTTGAGGCCTTAAGTCCAGCTACCCTGGGACAAAACCACCATCTAAATGATGAAATGAGAAAAATCAAAGATGGGTCTGCTTCAGCTCTTGGCCACAAGGGTGGCCGTCCCAGGCCAGAATTTGTGCATGACCCCATGCCAAGGATGGCATAGAGGGATGTCAGGACCAGCGCCTTGAGAGCTGCAGTGAGAGAGAAAATGGGATCCATCTCCGAGCAGTGGGACCGAGAGAATAGACAAGGAGGAAGCAACACCTTTGAAATGACAAAAACTTTCTCTGCCAGGCAAAATGACAACTGTAAGGAAAATCTGGGCACTCCGAGATGCAGCATCTGTGCCACCTGGCACGGCCCCTGGTTTACTGTTTGGGGGAAGTGAAACGCCCCACCCCTCTTCCTAACTCCTTGCTATCTGCATCAGTGTGTCTTGGTATCAACAGCCCTGCCAGCACCCGGAAAAAAGGCTCATCGGTTGCCATGGAGGCTTTCAGCTTCTTCAGACGTTGAGCCTAGAATCACTGCCTTTGCAAATAGATCCCATAACCAACAACAACAAGCTTGTGTAGATGGAAAATTACTCTTCTCCATCATAGCCAACATTAAGAGCTTACTCGGTACTAAACGACTATTGTGGCACTCAGTTCCCCTGATGATAACTCCGTAAAGCAGGCATACTGCATCCCTTTTACTGACACGGAGGCTAGGGTGAGAGGTCAAGGAACCTGCTTATGATCTCAGAGCTAGCAAGTGGAGGAGCCAGGGTTCATAGCCGGGCAGACCAACTCTGCAGTGGGCACCCTTATCCTCTGCACTGTGATGCTCTCAAGGATTCAAAAAAAGTAGATTTTTTTAAAGAATGGGTTCAGAGGTACTTGATTGAATCCTGATCAGTGGTTTCAATTTTGGTGAGCACTTTAAAATTCCGATCAAAATTCTACTGCCATTTTTCAAAGAGCTGGAGCAAACAATCCTAAAATTTGTATGGAATCAGAAGAGACCCCGAATTGCTAAGGAAACGTTGAAAAAGAAAAAAAACTGGGAGCATCACGTTGCCTGATTTCAAGCTTTACTACAAAGCTGTGATCACCAAGATAGCCTGATGCTGGCATAAAAACAGACACAGAGACTAGTGGAACAGAGTAGAGAGCCCAGATATGGACCCTCAACTCTATGGTCAAATAATCTTCGACAAAGCAGGAGAAAATATACAGTGGAAAAAAGACAGTCTCTCCAAAAAATGGTATTGGGAAAATTGGACAGCTATATGTAAAAGAATGAAACTCGACCATTTTCTTCCACCATACACAAACATAAACTCGAAATGTATAAAAGACCTCAGCGTGAGGCAGGAATCCATCAGAATCCTAGAGGAGAACATAGGCAGTAGCCTCTTTGACATCGGCCACAGCGATTTCTTTCAAGATATGTCTCCAAAGGCAAAGGAAACAAAAGTGAAAATGAGTTTTGGGGACTTCATCAAGATCAAAAACTTCTGCACAGCAAAGGAAACAGTCAATAAAACAAAGAGGCAACCCACAGAATGGGAGGAGATATTCTCAAATGACAATACAGACAAAGGGCTGATATCCAGGATCTATAAAAAAAACTCCTCAAACTCCACACACAGAAAACAGATAATCATGTCAAAAAATGGGCAGAAGATATAAACAGACACTTCTCCAATGAAGACATACAAATGGCTAACAGACACATGAAAAAATGTTCATCATCACTAGCCATCACGAAAATTCAAATCGAAACCACATTGAGATACCACCTTACACCAGTTAGAATGGCCAAAATTAACAAGACAGGAAACAACATGTGTTGGAGAAGATGTGGAGAAAAGGGGAACCCTCTTAAACTGTTGGTGGGAATGCAGGTTGGTGTAGCTACTTTGGAAAATAGTGTGGAGATTAATTAAGAAATTAAAAACAGAGCTTTCCTATGAGCCTGCAATTGCACTGATGGGTATTTACCCCAAAGATACAGATGTAGTGAAAAGAAGGGCCATCTGTATCTCAATGTTCATAGCAGCAATGGTCATGGTTCCCAAACTGTGGAAAGAACCAAGATGCCCTTCAATGGACGAATGGATAAAGAAGATATGGTCCATATATACAGTGGAGTACTACACCTCCATCAGGAAGGGTGAATACCCAACTTTTGTATCAACATGGACGGGATTGGAAGAGATTGTACTGAGTGAATTAAGTCCAGCAGAGAGAGTAAATTATCATATGGTTTCACTTACTTGTGGAGCATAAGGAATAACACGGAGGACACGGGGAGATGCAGAGGAAAAGGGAGTTGGGGGAAATCAGAGTGGGAGATTAACAATGAGAGACTGTGGACACTGAGAAACAATCTGAGAGTTTTGGAGGGGTGAGGGTGGGAGGTTGTGAGCCTGGTGGTGGGTATTAAGGAGGGCACATATTGCATGGAGCACTGGGTGTGGTGCATAAACAATGGATCCTGAAACACTGAAAACAAATTCAAAAAATTAATTGAAAAAAAAAAAGCCCCTTCTAAAGTCATTTATTCCATGTATTCAAGGCTTCTCTTGAGAGACATTTTTGGCTACATACAGATGGAATAGATCTTTCTACTCAAAGTTCTTAAGTTTACCATGCTGGTTAATGCTAAAATAAAATCCACCCCTCCCCCAACACCACCTACACTTTTTGGGGAGGCTCCCACTCTAGAGGTGGGAACTGGTAGCAAATGTGCTCAATTTCCATCCCTAAAGGAAGGGTCCCACAGTGTGGCACTGTGAGCTCAGAGCCTCCTGAGTTCCTCTGTAGGCAGAAATCTGCAGGGTCCTGGGGATGCCACAGAACCCACCTGAACCCCTTATGCTCAAAGAGCTTGGACAAATGGAAAGGGTTTGGGGATCTTCTCTTGAGAACATGGATCGCAGATGTGGTTTCCATTTTTGTGAGAAATAGCCACTGATTTTTGCATGAAAAGAAGTGGATGAGGCATGTGCCTTTTCAAACTTTGTGTTTAGATGAAGGAGAACCCATTTCTAATGCAGTACATGCCACAAAAGTGTAAGCAGGATTTTGAATATGTGCATTTGTCTGGAGGAGTGGGACCCCTCAGCAGAGGGTGTGATTAGTTGGCAATGGGCAAAAAAGAACCAATTCCTTCCTTTCCTCCTTAACACCCTGAGTTTATCTGTAGGCCCTTTTCTGGGTGAGTGGGGTGTACAATGTGGGATGGACTCTGGTTAGCAGAGTGACCTGGGTTCTCATGAATATTGTGAGTTGCACACTCATATTCACACACAGACTACAGCTAGTGAAATGACTTGCACAATATTCTGCCTACCACTCCACAATAAAAGGGTATACGCATTCTTGCCTAGGTCCTTTAGAGAGAAGTGTTCCCAATTCTCTCCTATCAGATGACTGCTCCCTTCTTGTGTGTGTGTGAGAGAGAGAGAGAAAGAGAGAGAGCAAGCACTTGCATGCAGGAATTATGAGTCAAAATGTCACATTTTATTTAGCACCAGAATGAGATCTTATCTGAAAAATCTGTGCTGGTTTTGGACAGAAAGCAGACTGGTCCAACTGAAACCTGGTCCTTGGAATTGCACTGGGCCATTGGGCAGGTTTTTAAATAGAACCTTTCCGTTTCTGATGAGCACCTGAATTTGTCCTTCCATACTTAGAAGGGAGGAGAACTTGCAGCTGAGGAGGAAGGACATTGCAGGGTGCCCATTTGCAGTAAGTGCTGGGGTTATAAAATAAATGTTCTGTGATAGTGCCTTCATACTTTGTGTGACCTGAGAAAAACATTTACTGTGTTTATTAGTAATAGCACTGGCAGACACTAATACCTAAGCACTAAAATATGCAAAGTATTGTAATTGGTTTATTATAAGCATGATCTCTTTTGATCCTTTCAACAAGTGTGGGGTGGGGATAATGCCCATTGTACAAATGAGGGGACATTTCCTCCACAAAGTTTTATTAAGTGGGGCAGCATGAAGTGAACGGGAGTCCCTCTCCCTGTCCCACATGATGGGTATTTCTCAGCCTGGTTATGTGACGTTTCACAACCATTGGTCACCTCCCTTCTAGAGCTGATAATAGAACCAGGCGGTGTCACTGTACTATGCCTTCACTTTGGGATTGCTCTCTGCCTGGAGCCCTGTGTCTTCCTAAGAAGGATTCCTGACCCATGCTCTGGCTCTGGTCTTCTCCAGCATGAGGACACAGAGTACAAATTTGAGGACTCTAGTCCCTGTGTCCTGGCATTTAATTCTGTCTCAGGATATTTGAACTAGGTCTGGGTAGAAGAACTTGGCAGAAAAAACACCACTGTTTCTGGCACTTTCAATCATTAAGCAATGGACTTGTGTTTTATTTCATACTTACTGTTATTGATTATTTACTATACTTCTTTATTTATAGGCTGCCTGGTTGTTGTGATTTATGTTTTCCAACAGAACTGGGTCATTTTTGTCCCATGCAGTGCCTAAGTTTTCAGCATTCTGCATATGAATGTTTGTTCAAATGTTAAGAGCTGAATTTTAAAGGACATTTTGAATTATTGGTTTTATTTAAAAAATATGTGGGGGGTGGATATTTCTTCTCTCCTTATCAACAGCTTTGCAGAAACAGGCCGGATTTCATTCTTCTGCTGAGAAAACGGAAACCTGGTGCATTGAAAGTATACTGGTAGTGGCTGCCTTTCTAACAGACATCCCACCTCTCTGAGTCTGTGGCTGGACTCCTAAATTTATTCCTTCAGGGAGTGGGAAAGTCACAGCTGAATGTAAGGACATTGACTTAATCCAAGCTACCCTATGTACAGGGTTTTTGGATAGCAACTGATGAGTCATAGATGTTCTCGGGGATTTCATTGGTTAAGTATGAACTTTTCACAGAACAGCCACAATGTGGTAACTGTCCATCACCCAGAAGGGGCCTTTGATTTCTCAGGATGCTAAAGTTAAGAACTAAATCCTTAGGTCTTTTATTTATTTAATGGTTTTATAATCTAAGGCATAAATGCACATACTTCAAAATGTCAATTAATTCTCTTGATTTATAGCAAAAAAAAAAAAAAAAAACCCACTCCACTCTACTTTTTAAATATAACCATTTTCAACTTTTAACTTTCTTTTGATATTTATCTCCCAATTTCTAAATAGCTTGTTTCTTGCTTTCATTGCTTTTCTTTCTTTCTTTTTTTTTTTTTAGATTTTATCTCTTCAACTTTTTTTTTTTTTTAAGATTTTATTTATTTATTTGACAGAGAGAAATCACAAGTACACTGAGAGGCAGGCAGAGAGAGAGAGAGGGAAGCAGGCTCCCTACTGAGCAGAGAGCCCAATGCGGGACTCGATCCCAGGACCCTGAGATCATGACCTGAGCCGAAGGCAGTGGCTTAACCCACTGAGCCACCCAGGCGCCCTCTTCAACTTTTTATACTGCGGAAGGTTTTATTGTCTTATAGCTCCAAGTTCCCAACACACACATGCCCATTCCCTCTATTCTTCCAGTTATTTATAACATAGCCTTTGCTAGATCAGTTTTTAGTGTTTTACTGTTGTGACTATCAAAAACTAAAAATAAAAATTTTTAAAAAGCTATAAATACAGCTTTGTGGTGTTGGTACTGAGTGGTCCAAAGCCATGCTGATGTTTGGTCCTTTGTATGTGACTCCAAAAGTTGATAGGATCTTCTCTGGTCTCAGTGGGATAAAATTTCACCGTGATATGCTTTCATTTGTGTCTTTTTTCTCCTAGAGAACAATTTCACTCTAGAAACACGGCTCTTTCAAACTCTGGAAATTTTCTTGAATGATTTCTTTGGTTATTTTTGTTCTTACATGTTCTTTGTACCTTCTGGAGCATGGATATGGGACCTCACACCTTAATTTTCTAGTTTTCCTTTTCTCCTGAATTCTGTCTGTCCTTTTGTTCTATTTTTTGGAAGGTATCTCAACTTTTATCTTGCATTCTATCTACTAAGTCTAAAATTTCCCCAATAATTTTTTTAAACTTCTGTTATTTTTATTTCTCTGTTCCTTTTGGAATATGTTGCAGCTCTTTAATAGCTGCAATGTATTCCATTATTAATATGTTTTGAAGTATTTTTCTCTTTTGAGTTTCTTTATTCTGTTTGTTTTTGACATCTGTCTTTGATGATAGACACTCTGCTCAAGCAGTCAATGACCCAGGACTGTTAGTTCATCTGAAGAGCAATGGGCTGAGTGGGTCTTGTTGGCTGGTGGGCTTTCACCTAAAATGATCTGACTGGATGATTTTAATGGGGAAACTGTCAGTAGGTTTTTTCCTTTGGAATTGGTCAGTTTCTTCAGAGAGGAATGTTCCAGTCTCTCACTGGGGAAGTAAGTCTGAGAAGTAGTTAGGGTTGCCTAGGGCAGAGAGGGCGAAGGTCAGACCCAGTATTCAGCATGCAGGCTTTCACTTGATTCTTCTGTTTTCCGTGGGTGTCCCTGACCGTGATCTGCTTAGAGCCCTGGTCTCAGATTTCTGCTCCAGCTTTTCTAGGAATAAAACTTGAGTCTTCTACTGAAATGGATGAGGGCAGTTACCTGAATTGAACAGAGTGTAAAATAATAGGGGACTTAAGGGCTTAACTGCCTTATCCATCTGCATTCTCACTTCTGAAGGTACCTGATGCTTCTAATTCCTGAACCTTGCTGGAGCTCTGATGTCTGACCTAGGCTTCCACTGCAGCATCAGCGTCCAGCTTTTCTGAGCTGCTGAGTCATTTCCTTACACTTCATCTGCTTTCCAGCTTCCCAGATATTATCACTGTGGCTTCTGTTTGTTATCTGTATTTTAATAGTATGTGGGAGAGAACAGAGGTAAAGTCATGGGTTTAATTTACCTTGTTCAGCTGGAAGCCTGATCCTTGACTCCTGCCCCTGCTGATGGGATTTGGCCCACATGAGGACCCATCTAGAAATGTGCCACACCAGTCTCAGGCACGGGTGGTGGCAGTAGCATGAGGTGTCATTTGTCTCTGGAGCAAGAGAGTAGCCTCTGACAACTCATGGAAGGGCATGGTCATGGTCAACCTAGAGGAGGGCAGTGCTGGGGGTGGTCTGACTGGGACTTCAGCAAGGGCTTGCAAACTTATTTGACCCACACTAAGAAGTTCAATTTAGGGGCACCTGGGTGGCTCATGATCGCAGTGTCCTGGGATTGAGCCCTGCATCGAGCCCTGCATCGAGCTCTCTGCTCAGCAGTGAGCCTGCTTTCCTTCCTCTCTCTCTGCCTGCCTGTCTGCCTACTTGTGATCTCTGTCCGTCAAATGAATAAATAAAATCTTTAAAAAAAGAAAAAAGAAGTTTAATGTAGGGGTGTTTGAGTGGCTCATTTGGTTAAGCTCTTGATCTCAGCTCAGGTCTTGATCTCAGGGTCATGAGTTCAAGCCCCATGTTGGGCTCCATGCTGGGTGTGGAGCCCACTTCAAAAAAAGAATAGAAAAAAGAGTGTCTGGGGGCTCAGTTGGTTAAGTGTCCACCTTCCATTCAGGTCATGATCCCAGGGTCCTGGGCTCCCAGGAAGCCTGCTTCTCCCTCAAATCAATCAATAAATAAAATCTTTTTTTTTTTTAAAGGGGGGAAAAGAAAAAGAAGTTCTGTTTATAAAAACTCACTATCTAAGAGGCAGATATATGCCCTTCTGTATATAAAACTCCTGTACAGAAAAGCAGAAGTCTGGTAAAACAATACTTTACCTTTGCCACAGACAGAGCACACAGCTATTTCTATTCTGTTTTACCTTTTTCTTTTTTTGATGATCATCTTGACCCACTAATGGGTCCCAGTGAGAAGTATACAAAGCTCTAGTCACCTGAGGTCGCACCTGCAACATTATTAATATGATTGTCCTCTTCTTGCTTAAAACTCCTCAGAGGTCTCTGTCAGCCCTGAGCATCCCATTCAAGGCCCTGCTCCAGGCAATCTCACCCTCACACAGCCTAGGTGCTTCCCTTAGCAGTAACTCCAGCGCACCTTGGGCGCCCAGCCCCACCCCCTTCCTGACAGAGCTTTCTCTGCTGAGCACCCTTCCCCCTACTGCCTGTACCTAGGATGGTTCCACACACCCTGAAGACCCGAGTGAGATATTGGAGCACCTGCGAAGCTTCCCCCAGCGTTCACACAGAATCCCAGATCTCGTGGGGTCACAGTTTGTATCATAAAGCTAAACTATGGTCATAGAACAGTTAGAAAATTAGGAAAACACCAAGGAAAAAAACACTGTCAGATGTATCCCACCACCTGAAAATAATTGCAATGAGGGTCCTGGCGTTCATCCTTTCCAGTTTTCCTCAGCCATAGTTGCTCTGGGTTTTCCTGCTTTGATATAAAAGTGAGTTATTAATGTAGGAGTTATCTAGTAATAAATGTCAAATACTTTTATGTAAAAAAATTCTTCTCATATGTAATGCTTTTGGTATACCCTTGCAAAGATTACTTATCTATGAAGCAGTATTCTACTATTTGATATTTAGTTAGTGTTTTTGACTTAGTGTGAAGAACTGCCTTCACATCCACGTCATTGACATAAGTAAGTACTTTGGCTGGATTCTACATACATACTTACTGCCAAGTCCTTCTCCAAAGGGAACAAACCAGTTCCGATTCCCATGTGCAGTGGGCATGGCTTTTGGACTATAGGCTGTCCACGTCTAGTTATTTGTGGCCATTTTTCAAAATTTCTCTGGTAATTTTAAGTTTTAGTAGGATTGTATGTATCGGTCATTTCCTTTATGGTTCTATCTTTAAGATCATGATTAGAACGGACTTCCAGAACCCTAAACTTAGACTGCTTCTGCTTAATTACAAAGCCACCGCAAAACAAACAAACAAACAAAATAAAACTCTATTCCCCATTTCCATGTGAAAAAATGAACAAAAGTGGAATTCTTCTGTTCACCTTTGATACATAAACTTTTAGAGGTATAGATGAAATAATCCAATATCTACTCATAAAATAAATGTAATTATACATGCTTACCTTTAAAATCATTTGTTGTATAAAATCATGTATTAATTAAAGATTTGCCTTTTCTTCTCTCACATGACTAAGCGGTTTTTCTGAAACCCTTTGAGTCTTTGCTGCCAGCATTCTCTTCAGAACTGCTCAGTCACACAACATGGTTTCCCCCCATGTCTGTCGCATTTCCATGTGAATTATCTTGAATCTACAGATAGCTCTGTCACCGACATTTTAATTTAAGTCACAAGACAGTCTCACCATGTTAGCTTTTAAAACTATCCTGAAAGTTTTATCTTGTTCTCCACAATGACGCAATTTAGTCTGTATTTTTAATAGTAAGGATGTATGTGCACAGGGTTTAAAAGAGTTTTGTCACAGAAGACACAATCTTCCAACTTTTCTTCTACGCCTCCCTCCACAATCCTCTACAGCAAATACTTTGCTCTCTGACTTAGTTGCTTGATAAAATTATCCTCCCTGTTTCTTTCTAGTATGGCTCATTCCTCGTTAATTGCTCAGTTTTTTAGGCATTCCTTGTTTCTTTCCACCAGGGAACAGGAGGATTTAGCCTTCCACCCCACTACCCTCCCTTCCCATCTCCTAACCTTTCAGGAAAGCCCACACCAGGATTTAGGGTCTCATTGTTATGTCTGCATAAATGCTCTCCCCAGCTGAGCCATGCACTAAACTGTGGTGAATGTTTTCCTACTCTTTTCTTTTTCTTTTTTTTTTTTAACTACAAAATGTGTCATACATACCAAAAAGTGTATAATATGTGTTTGTGGTATTTAAAGGAGGATAATGAAGATAATATCTGGAGTAAGGAAAAACGCCTTTCCACAATCACATCTCTTCCTCTCCCCCGCGGCATCGCTCCTTAATTTCTGTGTTAATCATCCTTTCCTTTATGGCTTTACTTAACACTTCCATAGATACTCCTGAACAACGCTAACTGGGAAGGTCAAATTAGAAGAACTGCAGTGCGAAAGCGGTGTCGTCTTAGTGGGTCAAGGATCACATGGGTGCCTTGGAGAGCCTGCTAAATTTAAGACAACCCATCTCCCTGCATTATACAGTGTGCTGCCCAGCAGGCTCCCAGGCCCATCTCACCTGCATGTGAAAAGGGGAACCCTCTTACATTGTTGGTGGGAATGCAAGGTGGTACAGCCACTTTGGAAAACAGTGTGGATGTTCCTCAAAAAGTTAAAAATAGAACTGTCCTATGACCTGGCAATTTCACTGTTGGATATTTACCCCAAAGATACAGATGTAGTGAAACGAAGGGGCATATGTAACCCAATGTTCATAACAGCAATGTCCACAATAGACAAATGATGGGAAGAACAGAGATGCGCTTCAACGGATGAATGGATAGAGATGTGATCCATATACACGATGGAATTTTACTCAGTCATCAGAAAGGGTGGATACCTACCATTTGCACTGACAGGAATAGAATTGGAGGAGATTATGCTGAGTGAGGTAAATCAAACAGAGAAAGTCAATTATGATATGCTTTCACTTACTTGTGGAGCATAAGGAATAGGAAGGAAGGGAAAATCGGACGGGGAGACAAACCATGAGAGACTATGGACTTTGGGAAACAAATGGAGGGTTTTTTGGGGGGACAGGGAATGTATGAGCCTGGTGATGGGTATTAAGGAGGGCACAGATTGCATGGAGCACTGGGTGTTATATGCAAACAATGAATATGGGACACTGCATCAAAAACTAATGATGTATTGTATGGTTACTAACATAATAAAAAAACAAATAAAATTTTTAAAAAGAAACCAGAACAGCTGAAAACACCACAACACAATTAGATATTTTATTTCTTTTCCGACAGAAGTTATTTAAGAGGAATTTTTGATGGGGAAGAGGTACATAGATAATCTAATTTGCTAGTGGCCTCAATTTTCGTATTTATATTACTATTTAACGTAACCTACCTATATAAAGTCAGAGAATTTTGTCCGAATGGTATTTATTCTGGGGGATCTGTTGAGGTCTTTTTTATGTCTGGGATGTGATTCGGTTTTATGAATCCTCCTGTCACATTTGGGGGAGAGAAATATACCCTTTCTGTTTCAGAGATACCACATTTTATACGTACTTTTATTTGTATGTATATTTTTGACCCAAGCTGATGATAATCACTTTCTCTTTCTCTCTGTTGCTATTTACATTTGTCTGTTTGCTCTGTCAAAGAGAGAGGGAGCTTTGCAAGTCCTCCACTGTGAGGTTTTAAATATCCCTTGGCTTTCTAACAGATTCTGTTTTGGGGTTTTTTTTTTTAAGATTTTATTTATTTATTTGACAGAGAGATATCACAAGTAGGCAGAGAGGCAGGCAGAGAGAGAGAGAGGAGGAAGCAGGCTCCCCAGCAAGCAGAGAGCCCAATGAGGGGCTTGACCCCAGGACCCTGAGATCATGACCTGAGCAGAAGGCAGAGGATTTAACCCACTGAGCCACCCAGGTGCCCCCCGATTCTGTTTTAGATGTATCAGTTTTATGATTCAGCCAATTATAAGCTTCATTATGGGTCATTCCATTTATCAGTGGAAAAACAACTTATCTGTCTTATTTAATGTCTTTTTCTTGAATTTATTTTATCTGGCTTGTTCTCCTTTTGTCTGTGTGTTCACCTGGTGCTCTGTGGCCTTTTCCTTCATTTTTAATCTTCTCTTTGAGTTTTTTGATGTTTCTTGTCAACAGCATATAATTGGGTTTTGATTTTTTTTATTTCTCCAAGCATCTGTCTATTAAGTAGGGGCTAGACCTATTGACACGTCTTATAATAACTGCCACGTCACTCACCTTTTATATGCTTCATCAGTATGCTATTAGCGCAGTCCACAATCTCAACTTCTTTTCATTGGATAGCAATGGGGGTGAGTAGCAACTAGTTGGATATTTCCCCATTCAAAAATAGTGACTGAATCCCTGCTGGGTACCTGGTTCCAGGCCAGGCTCTGGGGACAGAGCAGAGACTATGACATAGCTCCTGCCCCATAAACAAGTCTGCCTTTATAAGCATCATTGCCTCATGGCCCCGAGCTCGGTTTAATGCTCTGCTGCTGTTGTTTGAAATGTTTAATTTTTTAATAAGAGACCTACATTTTCATTTTGTACTGAGCTGCGCAGATTATGTGACTGATCCTGCCTTCAGAGCAGAGTTTTGTGAGAAAATGGAAAACAGGAAATTTCACTATGGAGTAATAAATACACTAAGAGGAGTTAGGCAAGGGAATGGTGACCTCACAGGAGGCTTCTTGGCCGTCCAGGAGGCACTCAGAACATAGCTGACCCCTGGGCTGAGTCCGATGAGGAGCAGGAGTCACCCTGAAGAAAGGAAGGAGCAAAGGAAAGTGCAAAGTCTTTAGAGAGGATGAAGTCTGTGGCCAGAGCACAGATCTTAGGTATCCCTGAACAAAGCCAACTGAAAGTGTCAAGGTCAAAAGTATTATAATCTAAAGCAGGAGCAAACATCAAAAAACATGCCAGATATCCATACCAGATGTTAAACTGACTGTCTGACTGCATTTTAAGTTTTGCTAACAAGCTCCTTCTAGACTTGACAGACATTATACTGGGTCTTATGCCAGGGTAACAGGAGTGAACCTGAGGGAGAGAAACAAATGAAGATCATCATAGAAGGTGCCACCCTCCCTCATCCTGAGTTAATGGGAAGCCATCTTTCTGAAGTGCCAGACTGACCACATCAGTGTCCCCCATCAATGGAGTGTACTCATCTAGCTTCAGCATGGAGCTCACCTTAGAGGGGTGAGGGAGAAGCTGGACTGCGAGAAGGCTGTGCGTGATCATCTGGGTAGGGGTGATGGCAGCTGGGAGGAATGTGTGGGAAGAGCAAGTGAAGTAATAGCATGGTTTCAGTCAAATGCAGGATGGAAATGCTATAGCACTTACTTAGGACTTAGCTGTGGTTGTCAGAAAGAGAGGTGAATCAGAAATGACAGGAGTGCTCTGCAGTCACCGAGGCAGTGGCTGTAGGACCACAGCCATGTTTGAGGGAAAGAAGACAGTGTGTTGAATTTGAGGTATGTTGTGTCTGGAATGGGAGCCATAAGTGGAGGCATGCAGTGAAGTGAGCAGGAGGGTTGGAGTTTAGCAGAGAGAAGGGATGGCAGCTGAAACCACAGGGGTGTCCCTGTGTTCACTGTGGTCCTCATCCTTAGAGAGTCAGGGATGGGGTCTGAGAGTACTGACAGTCAACAGATGCAGAGAGAGACAGACTTTACAAAGGTCTGAGATTGAGAAGGAAGAGCCAGAGCCAAAGGAAAAGCAGAATTTGGGGAGTCAGAGTATCTTGGAAGCCAAAGGAAGAAAAACATTTCAGAAACAGCAAAGAGGTCAAACACATCAACCATGAGCTGAACCTGCGCATGAGCTAAGGTCAGCAAAGTGGCCCTTTGACTTGGCAGGGAGGTACAGGAGCCTTGGGGAGATGAATTTCAATGGAATGGACACTGGATTGTCTGTAGGAAGTAGGAGGTGAAGAAGTTGAAATGGTATATAAGGCCTAAAGCTCCTGCCCACTAAGGAGAGAGGGACAATATGTCTTCTGGGTACTATATGATGCTTTTACATCTGGAGCCCTGCTGACCCTGGAAGGACTGCTAATTCCTAAAGATACTCAAAAACTCACCTGTGGGTATACCTTGCAAATGCAAACCAACCCATCCAGAGCCCCCAGCCATAATCAGGTCTCACACTGGGCCTCTGTCCCCTGCACAAATCACCCCAGAGCCAAGATCCAGACAAATAGAGACAGCTCCTATATCCAGAGCCCCCAAACTAGCCAATCCTAAACAGCCTTTCCCATTCCTTCCCATGGCAACCACAACACAGACCCTCACTCACACTTCCCTCTCAGTCCCTCTGCCTCCTGACCCTCCCTTAGTGCTTCCCTGAAGCCCTGCATGTCATGTCATGCCCCTTGCTCTTGGGGCAATGTTTGAGCAATAAACTACATGTTCCATATCAGTTGTCTCCCAATCTGTTGGCCTCACCATACCTGAGCAATAATAAAGCCTACATTTTAAAACTAGAGGGAGATGTTGTGACGGAGAGGGGCTTGGTTTTTTTGTGTGTCCCTTTGAGCAGATGAGAGAGACTGAGTGTAGATCAGTGCTGACTGGAAGGTGCCAACATCAGGAGTGTTGCTAGTTCTGTGTGGACAGAATGGAGGAAACCATGCTTGAAGGCAGTATCAGTGAGGATATAAATTGTTATAACTCCTTTCTTTGGAGGACAGTTTAGCAACAGCTACTAAAATTACAAATGCATATAACCTTTGAGCTAATACTTTCACTTCTAGAAACACATGGTAGAGAAATGTACCTATACCTAGTAATATTCATTGCAATATTGTTTGTAATTGCAAAACACTGGAAACTAAATGTCTCATTCAGTTCTATGAATACAGTATGGTGCAGGCCTCTAGTAGAATATAGGGATAGGAGAAGAAGAACGAAGTATATGTGTTGATACGAAACTAGTGATATGATAATATGTCTGTCTATGGCCAGAAGTTTTTTTAAAAAGATTTTATTAATTTATTTGATACAGAGATAGAGAGAGAGAGATGGCGAGAGAGGGAATAGAAACAGGGAGAGTGGAAGAGGGAGAAACAGGCTTCCCGCTGAGCAGGGAGCCGGATGCAGGACTCAATCCCAGGACCCTGGGATCGTGACCTGAGCTGAAGGCAGACGCCTAATGACTGAACCACCCAGGCACCCCCATGGCCAGAAATTTGGGGGGGATATGCAAAAGAAAATGGTTGTCCCTACTGTGAGACTGAACATCTGAAGAAGGAAGAAGACAAATATCTCCTTCTTACTTACTGGATACATTTATTACATTTTTAATTTCAAAATAAAATTAGTATTTTAAACTATATATCCAGAGTTAGACTCCAGGAACTGAGCCAGAAAATACCTCAAAGATCTTCTGTTTCCTTCCCTTAATTACAGAAGAACCCAAGGCTTACTACATCCACACTCACTCAGCTTAGGCTGAAGAACAAACCTGGAGTAAGATTTCCTAACCCCCTGTTTAGGTGTTCCTTCTTCTAGGTGATGCACTTTGCATTTGCTTGGTTACTTTACAACAGAGTATGACCTCCATAAGAAAGCACATACAAAAACACCAAAATTGGGCCCTTAGGGCCATGCCCCCCACCCTCACCATAGTGACAGGCACACCAGTGCAGCTAACAACAACTCTACAGAGCCTTAGGTGGGTGGGACAGGAGTACAAACTGGTGCAGACTAGAGAAGAGTCCAAATTCTCAAGTGTCATTAAAGGAGCCGGCTGTAAGGTTCCCATGGCACCCAGAGGGCTCCCTGAGGATGGCCATCCTTCTGGATTTCCAGCCACATCTTCCACCTGATCCCTGAAAGAGCAGGCAGTCACATCTCTCTGATGTGTGTCCTCTTGTCCCTGAGGAGTGGGACCTGGTACTGGGATCTCCTGGCACCCTTACCTTTAGGCGGGAAGAAGCATTAATGTCTGTTTCATGCCATGGTAGGCTGTCAGAAAATAGGGGGTGGTCTCGTGTGCCACAAGGGGCAACTTATACTGCCTTCTCCACCTGACAGCGCAGGATGCATCGCTGGTACTGCCATCTTCAGAAACTTCTAGATGGATGCTATCCCTTACTCTAAGAAACTCCTCCCCACCTTCCCTAAAAAACAACTACATAAGAATCTCTTTCATTTACTCTCTTGTCCCTTGGGGTAGAGCAAGGAGAGGGCTCATTGCTTCTAACACTTTATTTTTTTCTACATTCAGCAATCTTTGGCTTAGCCCCATTTTGCCTATCTGGAAGGGCCTATCTGTTTGCATCTTTGTCTCAGGTTGAGAGGCATGATTTTTTTAACCTAGAGGTTTAGAATATGACATCTTATATTTTGACAGACTACAAAGGATGCTCACAGAACTGGAGAACAGAATAGAACATGTTATATGCAGGTTCTTAACCTCCAATCAGTTCACAAATGTATTACACCAAAATAAAAAGCTTTTGCACAGCAAAGGAAATCATTAACAAAACAACAAGGCAACCTACTGAATGGTAGAAGATATTTGCAAATGATACATCTGATAAGGGGTTAATAGTCAAAATATATAAAGAACTTGGGAAAGGAAGATGGCAGCAGAGTAAGAGGACCCTACACTCATCTTGTCCCATGAACACAACTCGATAACAATCAAATCATCCTAAATACCCCAAAAATTGACTGATAGAACAAACTCCACCCTAGAGAGAGAGAAGAGGCCACATCGAAGAAGGTAGGAAGTGTGGAGATATGGTTTAGGGAAGAAATGGATTCTAGGTGCTACAGAGGGGAGGAAGCCATGGTTGCAAAGAAGGGAGACAGAGACAGAGAGAGAGGAGCACAAAGGGGAACACACAAGGAGAATGTTTCCCCAAAGACACTCACTTGGAAAACCAGAAAGACTGAATTTTATGAGTCCTTGTAGCCAGTGGGGCTTAAAACCTAAAGTTTTAAAGGTCAGCTGGTTTGGCTGGAATAGAGCCTGGAAAACACTGCATTGCTCCTGAGGTGAAGGCAGACAAACAACCTAGGGACAAACAGTATAGAAACAGTAATCTGAAGATAACCTGGGGCACACAGTGGGAAGATTATTTCCTCTTAGAGGATGTCACTGAGAGGCAGCATTCACAGAGACACCTCTCCAGAGGCATAGGAGCTGGCCAGTGACATTTCTTTCCTCCGCCCCTCAACATAAACAGTCACCTGCAGGAAAAAGCACAAACCCTACATTGGCTGCTTAACTTGCTTACATCAAGCCCCACCCCACTGCACTCTAGTGGAATTACCCTTCATGGTCAAGCTTGCCTCAGTCCTAGTGCAGTGGGTCCCTCCCCCAGAAGACCAGCACAAACCTCTGCCCACACCACATTTCCTGACCAGAGAGTTTTGCAGGACCTTAGTTCCAGTGGAGGTGGTGAAAGTGGTCATTTCACAAGCGGCCAGACCATGCCTCTTAAAACTCCCCACATTCAGGCCAGGGACCAAACACTGCCCATAGCAGGCAAGGAGAGCCTCTGCCCACAGCTGACCTAAGGGATAGAGGAATCAAAACACAACGTGGCACACACCAGAAACACTCACTGAGCAGCAGGCCCTGGGCACTACATGACCTCTTCTTCATAAGGCCACTACTCTCAAGAGCAGGAGACATAATTGGCTTTTCTAACATACAAAAGAAGGCAGAGACTTAGACAAAATGCAGAGACGAGAAATTTATCCCAAATGTAAGAATGAAATAAGGCCATAGCCAGAGATCTAAATGAAACAGACCTAAGTTAATGCTTGCTGGAGAATTTAAAGCAACAGTCATGATACTCTCTGGGGTTGAGAAAAAAAAAGAAGACATCAGTGAGACCCTTACCACAGAGATAAAAGAGTTAAAAGAGAATAAATCAGAAATGAAAAGTATAATAGGCAAAATTGGAAACAAGCTTGATGCACTAAACAGCAGGCTGGAAAGCAAACGAATGAATTAGTGACCCAGAGATCAAAATTATGTAAAGTAATGAAGCTGAACAAAAGAAAGAAGAATTATTGCAACACAAGAATAGACTTAGGAAACTCAGAGACTGCATCAAACATAATAACATTCATATTATAAGAGTTCCAGAAGAAGAAGAGAAAGAAAAGGAGACAGAAAATATATTTGAAGAAACAATAGCTGAAAACTTCCCTAAACTGGGGAAGGAAACAGACATTTAGATCCAAGAGACACAGAGAACTCCCATCAAAATCAACAAAAGCAGGCCAATACCAACACATATTGTAACAAAATTTGCAAAGTATAATGATAAAGAAAAAAATCTTAAAAGCAGCAAAACAGGGGCTCCTGGGTGGTTCAGTCAGTTAAGTGTCCAGTTCTTGATTTCAGCACAGGTCATGATCTCAGGGTCCTGAGATCAATCCTTGTGTCAGGCATTGTGCTCAGCCCAGAATCTGCTTGTCCCTCTCCCTCTACTCCTCCCCTGGCTCATGTACACTCTCTCACTCTCTCTCTCAAATAAATACATAAAATATTTTTTTAAACAACAAAACAGAAGAATTCCTTAACTTGCCAGGGAAGACCTATAACGCTAGCTGGAGCTTGCTCAATAAAAACATGAGAGTGGCATGATATCGTCAAAGTGCTGAATGGGAAGAATCTATAGCCATAAATACTCTATCCAGCAAGGCTATCTTTCAGAATAGAGGGAGAGATAAAGAGTTTCCCAGACAAACCAAAATTAAAGGAGCTCGTGACCACTAAATGAGCCATGCAAGAAATATTAAACAGTAGTCTTTGAGTGCAAAGGAGAGACCAAAACTGACAAAGACAAGAAAATATCAAAGAAGTCTCCAGAAATAAAGACAACTAATAAAATGGCAAAAATATACATATGTGTCAATAATTACTTTGAATGTAAATGGACTAAATGCTCCAATCAAAATACACAGGGTGTTAGAATAGATAAAAAACAAGACCTATCATTATGCTGCCTCCAAGAGATTTATTTGAGACCTAAAGACACCTGCAGATTGAAAGTGAGGGAATGGAGAAATATTTATCATGCAAATTGATATCAAAAGAAAGCCAGAATAACAATGCTTATATTTGGCAAACTAGCCTTTAAATGGAAGACTGTAACAAGAGACAAAGAAGAGCAATATATAAAGGAGACAATCCAAAAAGAACATAAAATAATTGTAAATATCTATGTACCCAACATGGGAACATGCAAATACATAAAACAAGCATAAAGGGGGCACCTGGGTGGCTCAGTGGGTTAAGCCTCTGCCTTTAGTTTGGGTCATGATCTCAGGGTCCTGGGATAGAGGCCCGCATTGGGCTCTCTGCTCATCAGGGAGCCTGCTTCCCACCCCCCTTTCTGCCTGCCTCTTTGCCTACTTGTGACCCCACTATCTGTCAAATAAATAAATAAAATCTTAAAAAAAAAAAAACAAGCATAAAAGAATTAACTTATAATAGTACAGTAATAGTAGGGAACTTTAACACCCTACTTATGTCAATGGACAGATCATCTGAACAGAAAATCAACAAGAAAACAATGACTTTGAATGACACACTAGACCAGATGGACTTAACAAATGTATTCAGAACATTCCATCCTAAAACAGCAGAATACACATTCTTTTCAAGTGCACATGGAACATTCTCCAGACTAGATCTCATATTAGGTCACAAAACAACCCTCAACAAATTACAAAAAGACTGAAGTCATACCATGCAGCTTTTCTAACCACAACGCTGTGAACCTTGAAGTCGACCATTAATAAATAAATAAATAAATAAATAAATAAATAAATATTAAAAAATTTGGAAAGACCACAAATACATGGAGGTTAAACAACATGCAACTAAACAACGAATGGGTCCACCAGGAAATCAAAGAAGAAATGAAAAAAAAAAAAAAAGGAAACAAATGAAAATGAAGACACAATAGATACAACCTTTGAAATGCAGGAAAAGCAGTCCTAAGGGGGAATTATATAGTAATACAGTCCTATCACAAGAGACCAGAAAAATCTCAACTAAATAATCTGAACATTCACCTAAAGGAGCTAGAGAAAGTAACAAGTGAAGTCTAAGGCCAGAAGAAGGAAGGAAATAATAAAAAGAGCAGAAATAAATGATATAGAAACAAACAAACAAACAAAAAGGATAGATCAGTGAAACCAGGATATAGTTCTTTGAAAAAATTTAAAAAATTGATAAACCACTAGATAGACTTATCAAAAGGAAAAGAGGACTTAACCAAATAAAATCACAAATGAGAGAGGAGAAATAACAACGAACACCACAGAAGTACAAACAATTATAAGAGAATATCGTGAAAAAGTATATGCCAACAAATTGGACAAATTGGAAGAAATGAAAAAATTCTTAGAAACCTTAAAATACCAGAATTGAAACAGGAAGAAATAGAAAACTTAAACAGATCAATAACCAGCACAAACATTGAATCAGTAATCAAAAAATTCTCAACAAACAAAAGTCCAGGACCAGATGGCTTCACTGGTGAATTCTACCAAACATTAAAGAAGAGTTAATACCTATTCTTATCAAATTGTTCAAAAAATGGAAAAGGAAAGAAAACTTCCACATTCATTCTGTGAGGCCATCATTACCCTGACACCAAAACCAGAAAAAGATATCACTGAAAAAGTGAACCACAAGCCAATATCCCTCATGAACATAGATGCAAAAATTCTCAATAAAATACTAGCAAACAGAGTTCAACAGTACATTGAAAAAAAACATCATTCACCATGACCAAGTGGGACTTATTCCTGGGTTGCAATTGTGTTTTTATGTACAAATCAATCAACATAATACAACATATGATACAACATATACAACAATAAAAGAAAGGATAAAAACTGTATGATCATTTCAGTAGTTGCAGAAAAAGCATTTGACAGTGTACAACATCCATTCACGATAAAGAAAAACCCTCAACAAGTTAGGTTTTAGAGGAAACATACTTCAACATAATAAAGGCCATAAAAAGGGGAGGAAAACCCTACAGCTAATATCCTCCTTAATGAGGAAACACTGAGAGATCTTTTCCTCTACAGTCAGGAACAAGACATGGATGTCCACTCTCACCCCTGTTATTTCACGTAGTACTGAAGTCCTAGCCACAACAGAGAAAAAAAAAAAAAAAACGGGAATAAGAAAAAGATAAGAAAAAGGAATAAAAGGCATCCAAATTGGTAAGGTAGAAGTAAAACTTTCACTGTTTGTAGATGACATGATATAATACATAGAAAATTTGGAAGAGTCTACCAAAGAACTGCTAGAACTAATAAACAAATTCAGCAAATTTGTATACAAAAAGGATACAGAAGGATACAAAATCAATGTACAGAACTCTGCAGCATTTCTATACACCAATAATGAAGCAACAGAAAAAGAAATTAAAAAATCAATCCCATTTGCAATTGCACCAGAAACCATAAGATACCTAGAAATAAGCCCAACCAAAGAGGTAAAAGATGTGTACTCTGCAAAGTATAGAACATTGATGAAAGAGATTGAAGATGACACACAAAAAAACAGAAAGACATTCTATGCTCATAGAATGGAAAAACAAAATTGTTAAAATGTCTGTACTACCCAAAGCAATCTACACATTGCAATCCTTATCAAAATACCAACCAGCAGCATTTTTCACACAGCTAGAGAAAACAATCCTAAAATTTGTATGGAACCACAGAAGACCCTAAATAGGCAAAGCAACCTTGAAAAAGAAAACCAAAGTTGGAGGCATCACAATTCCAGACATCAAGTTATGTTACAAAGCTGTAGTCATCAAAACAGTATGGTACTGGCACAAAAATGGATGCGTAGATCAATGGAACAGAGTAGAAAACCCAGAAATGAACCCACAAGTACGTGGTCCATTAAGTTTTAACAAAGCAGGAAAGAATGTCCAGTGGGGAAAAGGTAGCATCTTCAACAAATGGTATTGGGAAAATTGGATGACAACATACAAAAGAATGAAATTGGATTGCTTTCTGACATGATATACAAACATAAATTCAAAATGGATTAAAGACCTACATGTGAGATCTGAAACCAAAAAATCCTATAAGCGAACACAGGCAGTACCTATTCTGACATTGACTGTAGCAACTTCTTTTTAGATATGTCTCCCAAGGCAAGGGAAACAAAATTTAAAAAAAAAAATTGGGACTTTATCAAAATAAAAAACTTCTGCACAGAAAAGGAAACAATGAACAAAACTAAAAGGCATCCTACAGAATAAGGGAAGATATTTGAGAAGGACATATCTGATAAAGGATTAGTGCCCAAAATCTGTAAAGCACTTATAAGACACCCCAAAAATGAATGATCCAATTTTAAAAATGAGCAGTAGACATGAATAGACATTTTTCCAAAGAAGACATACACATGGCCAACTGACACAGGAAAAGATGCTCAGCCTCACTGATCAACAGGGAAATGCAAATCAAAAGTACAATGAGATATCACCTCACACCTGTCAGAATGGCTAAAATCAACAGCACAAGAAACAGCAGGTGTAAATGAGGATGTGGAGAAAAGGGAACCCTCTTACACTGTTGGTGGGAATGCAGACTGGTGCAGCCACTCTGGAAAACAGCATGGAGGTTCCTCGCAAGTTAAAAATAGAACTATCCTATGATCCAACAATCACACTACTGTGTATTTATCTAAAGAATACTAAAATAGTAATTCAAAGGGATACATGCACCATGATGTTTATAGCAGGACTATCTATAATAGCCAAGATAGGGAAAGTGCCCAAGTGTCCACTGACTGAGGAATGGATAAAGAAGATGTGGAATATTACTCAGGTATAAAAAAAATAAGTATGAAATCTTGCCATTTGCAGTGACATGGATGGAGCTAGAGAGTATAATGCTAAGTGAAATAAGTCAGAGAAAGACAAATACCAAGTGATTTCATTCATATGTGGATTTTTTTTTTAATGAGCAAAGGGAGAGAGAGAGATAAACCAAGAAACTCTTAACTATAGAGATGATGGTTACCAGGGAGGAGGTGCGTGGGGGGGTAGGTTAAATAGGTGATAGGAATAAAGAAGGGCACTTGTGATGAGCACAGGTGTTGTATGGAAGTGCTGAATCACTAAAATTGTACACCTGAAACTAATATTACATTGTATGTTAACTAAATACAATTTAAATGAAAACTATATATATGTATATACATATATATATAAACACAAACATATAAACTATATATATATATATATATATATATATATAAAGAATTTACACAACTCATTACCAGAAAAACAAATAATTCAATTTAAAAATGAGCAGAGGGCCTGAATAGACATTTTGCCTGAAGACATCCAGATGGCCAATAGACACAGGAAAAGATGCTCAACATCATTAATCATCAGGAAAATGCAAATCAAAACCACACTGCATGCAATACATGCCCTCCATAATACCCACCACCAGGCTCACCTAACCACCCTACTGGGTGTGGTACATAAACAATGAATTTTGGAACACTGAAAAAAAATTACATTAGATTTTAAAAAAACACACTGAGATACCACCTTACACCTGTTATAATGACTAGTACAAAAAGACAAGAAATAATGAATGTATTTAAAAAACAGTAAAATGATCTGTTGGCTTGAAGAAGTTAAACATTTTCTTTGCAATCTCAATTGAACTGTCATTTCAAGTATGAAGCCCTTTTCTCAGGAGCTATACAAAAATATATTTCAAGGGGTGCCTGGGTGGCTCAGTCAGTTGGGTGACTGCCTACAGCTCAGGTCATGATCCCGGAGTCCTGGGATCTGCCCCACGTCTTGCTGTCTGCTCAGCAGAGCCTGCTTCTCCCTTTCCCTCTGCCTGCTGCTCCTTCCCCCTTTTTGTGCTCTCTCCCTCTCTCTCTGTCAAATAAATAAATACAATCTTTAAAAAAACAAAAAGAAATATATTTCAAGCCATTCCTCCTGCATAGTTCCATGACCAGGATCAGTCGTAGGCTTGGAACTAAGACCACGGATGTGACCTCTTTGCAGTTCCCTGCTAATATTACTGTACCATCCAGTAAGGGCACATGTGTCTTCCAATCCTTTTTCTCCCTTTATAAAAGTTTATTATTTTGAAAATTTTGTAACTAAATATACCACCTTACTGTGGTCAGTTTAGGAACATTTGGTAACTAAATTAATGAAGGGGCATCTGAGTGGCCCAGTCAGTTAAGCGTCTCACTCTTGATTTCAGCTCAGGTCATAACCTCAGAGTCATGAGATTGAGCCCCAAGTCGGGCTCCAAATCGGCCATGGAGCTTCCTTAAAATTCTGTTTCTCCTTCTCCCTCTATTCCACCTTCTTGCTCTCTCTCTAGAAAGTTTTTTTTTTAATTAAAAATAAGTAGATGAGTAATAATAAAAATTTAAATTAAAAATATTAAATAAATTAATGAAAATATTACATACTCTATCTAATAGTTTGATTTGAGGACCTGGAAAGACACATGATACATAGAAGCAGAAGAGAAAATAAGAACACAGATTCTGGGAACTGGAAATCAGAAACAGTAGCGAGAGCCCTTACAAACTGCTGTGTATGATGTACCAAAGCTACAGCATGGCACTTGGGTTTCTAGAAATGTAATTCCATTCCTATCAGATCACAAACTCTACCCTTTTAACTATTTTCCTCCACAGCTTGAAGTAACCTTGGACTGGTTTGCTTCTACCCACATGTGTTCTCCTCCTTTCCAGATTATTTCCACTTCTACTTGGTTTTTTTTTAGATCTCCACACTGAAGTGACTTTTATTGATTTGTCCATGCCTGGCACCATCATGTACCTTGGCCTCATTCCTTCCCTTGAGGGTAAGGACACATCTGGAGAAAGTCCTCTGTTATCGTCACTATGACATATTAATTCTCTGGTGCCTCCTGTCAGTGTAGAGACAGAAGAGGAAAAGTCAGCCTCAGGATATAGTGGGCAGCAGCTTTGTAGACATATCTGGGTTCAAATCTTACCTCTGTCTGGAAAATAAATAAATCTAGATACTTACCCTCCACCTGACATCAAACTTAATTTCAGTCAGCTCATTGCAATTGGACTAACATACAAAGACTCCTTCAAATAAAAAAAAATTTTTAAAAAAATTCCACAACATAACAGATAAAGTGATGAGGAAAATGGAGCATGAGTTTTCAGAAAACTAAACACAAATAGCTTTTCAGCAAATGAAACGCTGCCTAGCTTCCCTCATAGTATGACAAATGCAAATTAAAATACCATAGTACACCAATATTCATCTACTAGACTGGCAAAGATTAAACAAATTGATAATATGCTGCTGGTAAAGATGCAAGGAATTCATGTTACTGTGGGGGAAGTTGGGATAACTCCTATGGGACAAAATTGGGCATGAGCTGTGAAATCCAAATACACATACCTTTCCACACTCAATCCTATATAACTTTTTTTTTTTAAGATGTTATTGATCTATTTGACAGAGAGAGATACAGCAAGAGAGGGAACGCAAACAGGGGAGGTGGGAGAGGGAGAAGCAGGCTCCCCGCTGAGCAAGGAGCCCAATGTGGGGCTCAATCCCAGGACCCTGGGATCATGACCTGAGCCGAAGGCAGACGCTTGACAACTGAGCCATCCAGATGCCCCTCAATCCTATTTGTCTTGCAGATAATACCCATATGCAAAAGAACAAGGAAAAGGCCATTCTTGCTGCATTGATGGAATAGCAAATTAGGAAACAACTTATTTGCTCACAACAGGACACAGGTTAAATAAATTATAGTATACACCCAAACAGGAATGAGAAAGCTTTTTATTTAAAACAAAAGATGATCTCCAGGCTGTGTTCTTGTGAAAACAGCAGGTGCAAAGCAGTGTGTCATGGCATAGTGCCTTATGTGCCAAAAGAGAGGAAGAAAGAGGAAGATTTTGTATGTTCTTGTGTTTGCAGAGGTGCACAAGAAACTGATGACACTGTCTGTTTCTATGGAAAGGACCTACAGGCGTCAGGAACATGGGGGAGCAGGAGATGTAAATTGTAAAATCTATGACTCATCTTTTACATTTTCTTTATTTAAAAAAAATAATGGGCAAAAAGAGAAGATGTTAGCTTCACCGTTTACTAGCTCCATAGGCTTTATTTTACCTGTCTCGTAGTCTTGATTTTTTTCACTTTATTTTTTTATTGTGTTATGTAAGTCACCATATATGATTAGTTTTTGATTCAGTGTTCCAAGATTCATTGTTTGCCTATAACGCCCAATGCTCCATGCAATATGTGCCCACCTTAATACCCTCCACCAGCAGGCTCACCCATCCCCCCACCCTCTGAAGCCCTCAGCCTGTTTCTCGGAGGTCACAGTCTCTCATGGTTCATCTCCTCCTCTGATTTCCCCCCCCCCCACTTTCCCCTTCCTTCTCCTAGGGACATAGCTCAAGGGCAGGCACGTAGTAGGCATTCAGCAAGTGGCAGATAGTATCACGTACACGGCACCTCAACAACTCCAACCTAAGTGTTTTACTATGAACAAAAAGTGACGTTTTTATATCTTTAACTGTGCACTTAATATAGCTGAGTCCTTGTTTTCCCCTTTTCACAACAATGCAGTGTATGTACATCACAGCCAAAGCCCAGAATTGGCTAATAGTAACAGTAACCATACCGCCTTGTTCCAACAACCCTCTTGGAACTGAATGTCAAGGGGAAGCACCTCAGCGTACAGCATAAGGCTACCATTCATCAAGCCGGAGAAGACGCTCAGAGGGCATCGCAGATGATGATAAATCTGAATGCAAAGATGTTATCAGAGCAGACCCCGCACGTGCCTGCATGTCGGGACATGAGAGGTGAGGCAGTATCCCACGCCTTGTGTCCCTGGAGGTCTGGCTGGGGGAAGTTGTGATCATTTGTATTCTGAGGCCATGCAGTGAGAGGCAGAGAGCTCAACTGATATCTTCAAGGCCGCATGCTGAATGATGCGGTTGGGGGAAGAATCCGGATGATGTGCTGACTGTCCTCCGCTGTCTCTGGCCCCAGATCATACAGATGAACACAGGGAGGAGGCAAGGTTGCTCTCCTGGGCCAGCCTGGCTCCTGGGTGCACTGCTTCAGCTGCAGCGGGGACAGCAGCTCTTCAGATCAACGTCCGTCAACTCTCACTCGCTTCAAGTTGATTCTGACAAATTAAAAAAAAAAAGAAAAAGTAAGGCCAAATCAGCTTTACAAATAAGAGGGCAAAAGAAGAGCCCTATTTAAATGACATTTATTCCTGCAAAAAGAAACCATTTCTTCCCCCATACCCGAGGCTTGACAGCTGCCTGGTTGAATATGAGTCAAACCTGCTGAACCATACGGAGGAGTGAGTCAGGCATGAGGGTGGAGCTGGGGGCTATGGAGTCCGCCTGAGAGATGGCAAGGTCAGGCCAAGGGCAGCGCCATCAGGCTCAGGACTGAGAGGGCTCCTTGAGGGCAGGAGATGGACAGCTGGGCGAGCCCTGCCAAGGCCGGTGTGGCTGCAAAGAAGAGGCAGTACTGTGCCCACACAGCCCAAATGACACCCCAGAAAGTCCTAGAAGGGACAGAGGTGCTCTGACACATCCATCTCCAGACCTTCTCAGAAACAGATTCCCATAAAGACTTTTCTTGGATAATGTCATTTCATGGTTTTCATCCCTAACTGCTCATGGAGGACCCCAGCCTTTCTAGGCTCTTTTGACAACCCTATCCATAGGGATTTCTGGGAGTCTCTGAAGGCCCAGGTCTCCAAACTAGCCCGTGGGTCTGTTTTCCTTTAGTTTTTCCCCACACCTCCTCATCCCCAGAGTATCTGGTGCACCGCAACATCCATTCCCTACCATGTTCCTTTGGGCACCACCTTGGTTTCCTTCGGGCACCTCCCTCTCCTGGGATCCTCTGCTTCACTGCACACTTTTCCCCCTTTTCACTGGCACAGTGTCCCCCACCAGCCTCTGCACTGCCACCTTGGAACCCTGGGTTCCAGTCACTGGTGCCCACATGGAGCAAAGGTTGGGGTGAGGTGAGCAGGGCACTCACCTTAGTCACAGAACTGAAGACAGTGCCCCCAAATATTAATAATCAAAGTAAGTAATATTTTAATACAACATTTTCAGAAAACCAAAGCAATGCAAAAAACAGGTATATAATGGAAGCACATTCATCAATAACATTTTCAAGAATCTCCTTCTGTGTTATCTCATTTTCACCTGAGAATTGTAAGTTTCAATGAATAAAAGAAAGTAATGCTGAAAATCTCTTTGATGAATGTAAAGTTTAACAAGAGAAATGAATACACCTCCAAAATTTGAAAATAAATGAAAAAGGAAATGTATGAATTACTGGATCAGAGTGTCAATTATTATGGGGAAAGTGCATATTCAATAGAAATCAAGATTATAGATGTTCTGATTTTACATTGAAATGGAGATATAAACATTAAAGGAAAAACCTTCCAGATGATAAATTTTTAACTTGAAAAGAGTTATTTTCCATGAATATATCTGATTTACCAAAAGCAGCCACTGGTTTGGCTCTTACTCGCTGATAATTTAAATCCTGTAGAAATGTCCTCTGGCATAGTTTTAAGCAACATGCAATATCAATAATTTGTAATAAAAATCACCATTTTGTTTGGATCTTCTAAAACTCAGTCATGAATTTTGCTTGGTGTTATCCAGTTTGGAAGTGTTCTTAAGAATTGTTTATAAAAACACCAGCCCCCTTGACATCCCATGAAAGAAGTTTCAGTGAGTTGAATATAATTAAACATTATTGCACATTGTCATCTGGTCAGAAACTTTACCAAACGCGGGCACTTCTTTAATCTGAAAACAGGAGGGACTCAGTGGCTGTGGCTGGAGCCAAGCAGCCATCTTTCTCTGGGTGGGGGCTGCTCCTGTGTCCTCCCCAGCCTACAGTCTCAGAACAGCTCCATCTCTTTCACAAGAGTCCAGGACTTCCAGGCAGAGAGCTCCAAGAAGCCTGGGACAGAACTTCTTGTGACTTAACCTCAGGAATTCCAGAATGTCACTTCTTTCATCTTCTCAAGGACAAACAAGTCACCAAGGCCAGCACAGATTCAAGGGCACAGAGAATTTTGACTCTGTCTTTCAAAGGGAGGACCAGTAAGGAATTTACAGCCATCTTTCACCCACACTATTCCAGTGGAAATACACTTCTGTCAGAGCCTGGCTACAAAACCTCCAGAAACTTAAGAGATCTGAGTGCTAGCTATGGACACAGCCCAATCACAGACTCACTTGGGCCAAGCTGCTCCCTGTACCAGGAGCCCTTTTTGAGTGCTTTCTGTGACTTCAGCATCCTTTGATTTTTGTAGCCAGGAGTGGCTTCTCTGAAGCAGGAGGTTCCATGCTTGTCAGCTTATTGGGAGAAGGTACAGGACTGATCACCATTGTGGCCTGGGCTAGTGCTGACACCGGGAAAGGAGAACCAGGCAGCCCACATTCTTCTCCCTGCACTCACTTCTGTCTGTCTCTGGGGCTTCGCAAGGAAGCTTAATCCTGGAGAGAATGTTGGTCCAAGGGTTTAACACAGCTGACAGGGATGTTCCAGAGGAGTCCTAGGTGAGGAAGAAAATGCAACTGACTCCAGAGATGGTGAGCCCAGCAGAACGCAGCTGGAGGGAAGGGCAGCTGGGATCTTCACACAGACCCCCAAGGCACCCAGCTCTGCCAGCAAAGCTTCTTCAGCAGCTGCTTCTTCATCTCCTCCATAACTTTATATATATATATAAAATATATGTTTTATATATTTTTAAATATTTATATAAAATTATATATAAAATATAAAATTATATATAAATATTTAAAAATATATAAATTTTTTAAAATATTTAAAATTATATAAATATTTTAAAATATATAAATTTTTTAATATTTATTTATATATAATATAAATATGTATAATATATTATACATATTTATATAGTTTATTTATTTATTTGTTTTAATGTAAGCTCTACACCCAACGTGGGACTTGAACTTATAACCCCAAAATCAAGAGTCACATACTTGGAGTGCCAGGGTGGCTCAGTCCATTGAGCATACAACTCTTGATTTTAGCTCAGGTCATGATCTCAGTGTCCTGGGATAGAGCCCCATCAGACTCTGCACTCAGCATGGAGTCTGTTTGAGGATTTCTGTCCCTCTCCCTCTGCCCATCCCCCCCACTCATGCACTAGCACTTTCTCTCTCTCTCTCTCTCTCTCTCTCTCTCTCTCTCTCTTTCTCTCAAATAAATAAATCTTGAAAAAAAGAAAAAAGTTGCATGCTCTACCAACTGAGCCAGCCAGGCGGCCCTCTCCTCCATAACCTCAGACAAGCCACACACCTGTGCTTGGCTTTTTTTTTTTTTTTCTTAATCTTAAGTGTTTCTTTTTATTTGTTTGTTTGTTTGTTTATTTATTTATTTATTGTGATATGGTTTATTTTTTTCTTTTTTAATTTTTAAAATGTCTTTTCAGTGTTTCAGAATTCATTGTTTATACACCATCCCCACTGCTCCATGCAATATGTGCCCTCCTTAATACACACCACCAGCCTCACAACCTCCCACCCTCATCCCCTCCAAAACTCTGATTGTTTCTCAGTGTCCACAGTTTCTCATGGTTCGACTCCCCCTCCAATTTCCCCCAATTCCCTTCTCTCCATCTCCCAATGTCCTCCATGTTATTCCTTATGCTCCACAAGTAAGTGAAACCATATGATAATTGACTCTCTGTGCTTGACTTGTTTCTTCCAGTCCCGTCCATGTTGATACAAAAGTTGAGTATTCATCCTTTCTGATGGAGGCATAATACTCCATTGTATATATGGACCATATCTTCTTTATCCATTTATCTGTTGCAGGGCTTCTTGGCTCTTTCCACAGTTTGGCGACTGTAGCCATTGCTGCTATGAACATTGGGGTACAGATGGCCCTTCTTTTCACTACTTCGGTATCTTTGGGGTAAATACCCATCAGTGCAATTGCAGGCTCATAGGGAAGCTCTATCTTTCATTTCTTAAGGAATCTCCACCCTGTTTTCCAAAGTGGCTGCACCAACTTGCATTCCCGCCAACAGTGTAAGAGGGTTCCCATTTCTCCACGTCCTCTCCAACACTTGTTCTTTACTGGCTTGTTAATTTTGGCCATTCTAACTGGTGTAAGGTGGTATCTCAATGTGGTTTCGATTTGAATTTCCCTGATGGCTAGTGATGATGAACATTTTTTCATGTGTCTGTTAGCCATTTGTATGTCTTCATTGGAGAAGTGTCTGTTTATATCTTCTGCCCATTTTTTGACATGATTATCTGTTTTCTGTGTGTGGAGTTTGAGTTTTTTAATAGATCCTGGATATCAGCCCTTTGTCTGTATTGTCATTTGCAAATATCTTCTCCCATTCCGTGGGTTGCCTCTTAGTTTTATTGGCTATTTCCTTTGCTGTGCAGAAGCTTTTGATCTTGATGAAGTCCCCAAAACTCACTTTCGCTTTTGTTTCCTTTGCCTTTGGAGACATATCTTGAAAGAAGTCGCTGTGGCCGATGTCAAAGAGGTTACTGCCTATATTCTCCTCTAGGATTCTGATGGATTCCTGCCTCATGTTGAGGTCTTTTATACATTTCAAGTTTATCTTTGTGTATGGTGAGAGAATGGTCTGGTATCATTCTTCTACACATAGCTGTCCAATTTTCTCAACGCCATTTTTTGAAGAGACTGTCTTTTTTCCACTGTATATTTTCTCCTGCTTTGTCAAAGATTATTTGACCATAGAGTTGAGGGTCCATATCTGGGCTCTCTACTCTGATCCACTGGTCTCTGTGTCTGTTTTTATGCCAGTACCAGGCTGTCTTGGTGATCACAGCTTTGTAGTAAAGCTTGAAATCAGGCAACGTGATGCCGCCAGTTTCGTTTTTCTTTTTCAACGTTTCCTTAGCAATTCGGGGTCTCCTCTGATTCCATACAACTTTTAGGATTGTTTGGTCCAGCTCTTTGAAAAATGCGGTGGAATTTTGATCGGAATGACATTGAAAGCATAGATTGCTCTAGGCCATATAGACATTTTAGCAATGTTTATTCTTCTCATCCATGAGCATGGAATGGTCTTCCAGATTTTTGTGTCTTCTTCAATTTCATTCATGAGTATTCTGTAGTTCCTCGAGTACAGATCCTTTACCTCTTTGGTTAGGTTTATTCCCAGGTATCTTATGGTTCTTGGTGCTATAGTAAATGGAATCGATTCTCTCATTTCCCTTTTTGTATTTTCATTGGTAGTGTATAAGAAAGCAACTGATTTCTGTACATTGAGTTTGTATCCTGCCACATTACTGAATTGCTGAATGAGTTCTAGTAGTTTGGGGGTGGAGTCTTTTGGGTTTTCCATATAAAGTATCATGTCATCTGCAAAGAGAGAGAGTTTGACTTCTTCATTGCCAATTTGGATACCTTTTATTTCTCTTTGTTGTCTGATTGCTGTTGCTAGGACTTCTAATACTATGTTGAACAAGAGTGGTGAGAGTGGGCATCCTTGCTGTGTTCCTGATCTCAAAGGTAAGGCTGTCAGCTTTTTCCCGTTGAGGATTATATTCTCTGTGGGTTTTTCATAGATAGATTTCATGAAGTTGAGGAATGTTCCCTTTATCCCTATACATTGAAGCGTTTTAATCAGAAATGGATGCTGGATTTTGTCAAAAGCTTTTTCTGCATCAATTGAGAGGACCATGTGGTTCTTCTCTCTTCTCTTATTGATTTGTTCTATCACGTTGATTGATGTACGAACATTGAACCACCCTTGCAACCCAGGGATAAATCATACCTGATCATGGTGGACAGTCTTTTTAGTGTACTATTGGATCCTATTAGCTAGGATCTTGTTAAGAATCTTGGCTTCCATATTTATCAGGGATATTGGTCTGAAATTCTCCTTTTTTTGTGGGGTCTTTGCCTGGTTTGGAGATCAGGGTAATGCTGGCTTCATATAAAGAGTCTGGAAGTTTTCCTTCTGCTTCAGTTTTTTTGAAACAGCTTCAGGAGAATAGGTATTATTTCTGTGCTTGGCTTATTATTTTTCTCTTTTGAGAGAATCCCTGCCTTACAGAGGGCAGCCAGTGTGGTGCAGGGGCAATGGGCACAATCTCTAGAACCAGACTGCTGGGCTCAGGCCATGGCTCCACCTCCCACTGGCCATATGTCCTCAGGCAGGTTATATAGCCTCCACTTCCTCTCTGTGAAATGGAAACTAACAAGCAGACTACCCCACAACAGAGTGGTTGTGAGGCTTCAATAGGGTAGTTTGTATATAGAGCTTAGAACACTGCCTGTGACATGGGACGAATGTGGCGGGATGAGTGTTTTCACTTTATATCCCCAATCCATATGGTCCAGATGGACCTGGCTTCAAATCCCAGTCTTTTATCACGAATGAATAATATTCCAATGTATATATACCACGTCATCTTCATTCACTTAATCTTCACTCCATCTATTAGTGAACGCTTGGGTTGCTTCCAGATCCTGGCTGTTGTAAATAATGATGCTTCATATTAGTGTTTTTATTTTCTTCAGGTATATACCCAGTAAATGAATTACTGGATTGTATGGTACTTCTATTCTATTTTTAGTTGTTTGAGGAGCCCTCCATACTGTTTTCTACAGTGGCTGCACCAATTGACATTCCCACCAACAGTGCACGAGGTTTCCTTTTCTCCGCCTCCCTGCCAGCACTTGTTAGTTCTTATCTTTCTGATACTAGCTACTGTGACAGGTGTGAGGTGATATTTCATCAAGGTTTTGATTTGCATTCCCCTGATGATGATTGATGTTGAACATCTTTCCATGTGTCTGTTGGCCATCTGGATGTCTTCTTGGGAAAGCTGTTCATTCAGGTCCTCTGCCCATTTTTCAATTGCATTGCTTTTTGGCAGTGAGTTGTATGAGTTCTTCCTGCCATTGGCAACAGCATGGATGGACCTAGAGGGTACTGTGCTAAGCAAAATAAATCAGAAAAAGACAAATACCCTATGATTTCACTTATGTGTGGAATCTAAAAAGCAAAACAAATGAACAAACAACAAAAAACTAGACTCCTAAATACAGAGGACAAACTAGTGACTGCCAGAAGTGTTGGGGTAGAGGGATGGATGAAATAGGTGAAGAAGATTAATAGTTTCAAACTTGCAGTTATTAAATAAGTCATGGAGATGAGAAGTATGGCATGGGGAATATAGTCAATAATATTGTAATAACTTTGTATGGTAACAGATGGTCACTACACTTCTTGTGGTGAGCATATCTTAATGTACAGAATTGTTCAATTACTGAGTTGTACACCTGACACCAAATAATATTATGTTTCAACTACACTTCAGTTAAAATTGTAAAAAAATATTTGGGGTGCCTGGATGGTGCAATCAGTTAAGCATCCAACTCTTAATTTCACCTCGGATCATGGCCTCAGGGTCCTGGGTTCAAGCCCCCTATCAGGCTCTGCACTCAGCAAGGAGATCTCTCTCTCCCTCTCCCACTGCCCCTCCCACAGCTGACGTGTGTGTGCACTCCTTCTATCTCTAAAATAAATAAATAAAACTTTATGAAAAAGAGTTTAAAAATTTTTAAACCTGCTTTAGTCATGAGATACTCAAAGTTAAAAAAAAAAAAAGTGCCATGTCCCCATCAAGCTGGGTGACCTTGGGCATCTCAGACATCCTTTAACCTGTTTCCTCATCTGTCTCCCCCTGACTGCTGTGTGGATTTGGCGAAATTGTGCGTGGGGGTGCTCAGGAGCCACTGCAGGCATGTCACATGGACATCTCAATTCTCTTCCAGGCTTTCCTTCCTTCTTGCTAGTTGCCAGCTCCAGCTTCTCACCCTCAGCGAGCTGCTTCACATTAATGGCAATTGTCACGTCTCCACTGAACATGACACTTCAGCCTCCTGGCCAGTATGTCTGCAAATTCCCAGTGACACACAGGGGTCCCTGCATGGGGGCTGTTCTATTCTTTTCTTTCTTTCTTTCTTTCTTTTTTTTTAAGATTTTTTAAATTTATTTATTTGACACACAAAGAGAGAAATCACGAGTAGGCAGAGAGGCAGGCAGAGAGAGAGGGCGACTCGATCCCAGGACCCTGGGATCATGACCTGAGCCGAAGGCAGAGGCTTAACCCACTGAGCCACCCAGGCACCCGGGGCTGCTCTTTTCCATCCAGCCTCTCAAACTCTCTTGCCTTTTCAAAACTGATTGCACTGATTCAGGGCTCAAGGGCCTGTGTGCTGTCAGGGCTGAAGGAGCCTTCTTTTCCAAACACATCACTGTCATCCTGTTGTTTGGCCCACACTTTTGAGTTCCTAATATCTTCGTGTGCTCTTTGCAACCTGCCAGATCTGTCCTAGAACTTGTGGTTCTCTGGTCTTCGAACCAGGAGCATCACCTCACATAAGAATCTGTCTAAAATGCCCATCCTTGGGTCTCACCCAGAACTACCAGATCAGAAGCCTCAGTTGGGATCGAGCAAGCTGGGTTTTAACACATTCAACAGCTACTAAAAATTAACAACCACCTTAACCCTAATATTTAACTTTCTGGTTAAGTTGAAATATGAGGATTGAACACATTTCTTTCCAAGTCTATTTTTAATCTTTACTTATTGATTGCATTCACATCCTCCCCAAAAAAGAAATCCAAAGGCTTAGAATAAAATGACAACATTGATTATAATAAGAAATTACATGTCCTCGAGATTACTCTGGGTAAAAAACACTGTGCTGAATGTCTCCTGTGCATAATGTCATTTAATCTTTATAAAAAACTTGATGAAATATTTATTATCTTCATTGCATCTGAAGAAACAAAACCTCTGCTAGGTTAATTCAATTGCCTCAGATCAGATTTAGAGGAGAAAAGGTGGTTTGGCGGGCTTTTGCGGTGAACTTGGTAATCATGCCTTGCATTTGTTTTAGGAACATAGTTTCCAAGGAGTTATTTATAAAGCATACTTCCTACGAGTTGGGTCTCACTCAGCAGAATAGGACTAAGTGATTCTGGTAGCAAGGCAGTCCCTGGGCCTGTCCTCAATGCTGAACACTCATTTGGATGAACTGCTCTCAGCAGGATGATGGGCCCAATTTTAGAGGTCTGACCTCTGGAAGCCTGTGCTGGCAAGAGAAGCTATGTACACTGCCATTGAGGGAAGCTTATACCTGCACAGCTACCTTCTGAGACATGTAACAAGATGCTAAGGCCCAAAATGATGTCAACTTATCCTAATGGATAAACCAAGTTCTTCCTACTGACCTTGTATTGTGTTTCACATCGGGGGAGGGTGGCTCTTTGACTTCTTTAGAGAAAAAGACTTGCTGATAACAAAACTTAAATTTAACAAATTTGTAGTTTCTTCTGAGGTTAAACTTTAACTGCCATTTTCTTACTGCTCACTCTTCATGTTCTACAGCTGTATGAGCACATTAGGTCAGTGATGCCTCCTAAGACTCTGCCAGATAAACACTAGTATCTCCATGTCACACATGAAGAAAAGAGCAGCCAGAGAAGTTAGCAACATACCCTTGACCACACAGGTGGTAAGTGCTAATGTCTGATCTAATACCAGCCCACTCTCTGTCCCATACCAGCAATTCCTAAAGTATGTTCTGAGGGCACATGGCTGCAAATCGACCCCCAAACATAATTCCTTTCTTCCCTTCCTGTGGACAAATGAGTCACAGTTCTGCAGACTTAGATTTCTACTTCAAGCTAAGGCTATTTACTAGTCACCTATTAAGGGAATTACTGAGGGTTACTGGACTCTGGTGTTCATAAACATTCCATTTGTAAACTAGCGTGTCATTTGCTGTGTGCTGCCAGACCCTACATCTTGGCCCTTCCTTGCTCTGCTCTGTTCACCCGAGGCTGACTCCCACAAGCTGCATTACCCAGGCTCCCTTCCAAGCTTGGACAGTAGAAGTCCCTGGAGGGAGACGAGAGGGCAGAAGGGAAAGAGAAGACACAGTACTGAATATTTCCTCCATCTCTCTCTCAGACAGCATCTCCTCTGTGGCCACAGCTTCTAGTTCCAAGACTCTACTCCTGACAATGCCACCTTGTCCCTTTGGCCCTGGGGTGGCAGCAGCTTGTCCTAGAAATGTTGTTTGTCTCTAGAAATCCTTGCTATTGCCTGTTGAGAACCTCAGCACTCCCCTCATTTCTAACCGATTTCCTATCTTACAGTCCCTTTGTTTGAAAGGCCTGGAACCTGGGGCTCCTGGGTGACACAGTGGGTAAAGCCTCTGTTTTCGGCTCAGGTCATGATCTCAGGGTCCTGGGATCGAGCCCCACATCAGGCTCTCTGCTTAGCAGAGAGCCTGCCAACCCCCACCCCGCCCCACCTGCTGCTCTGCCTACTTAAGATAACTCTCTCTGTGTCAAATGAATAAATAAAATCTATTTTTTTTTTTTCAAAGAAAGGCCTGGAATCCTTCCCTACTACTGCTGCTCAGTAAGTTATTAGTGCTTGCTACATCTTGTCATTCTGTATTCTACACAAACTAAAGCAGAGTCATAGATGTGTTTATAGTTTTTAGGGGAGGATGTTTCATTATCCCTGTGTCATTGAAACTATCTTCAGTTGGTCATGGGTTTTAATTGCTGCTGTTCTTAATTTTTACCAACAATGTAATGTTTGTTTAAGTTCATCATGATCAATTTATTTGGTTGTAGGTTGTTTGGAAAACCTTGCTGTGTATAATGATTTGCATTTGTATCAACAGTGTTTTCGGCATTTTGTTTTCTTATAAGGAAGCACCTGAAATTTGGGGATATCATTTAAATCATTTTGTTCTTCTTCAGAACATTTTTTTTTTAATCACCCAACTCAGCTCTTTGTCCTTGAAAAGTGGGAAGGAGTGAGGCGTCTCAGCTGCTCTATCTCCTGTTCTATCTAAATGGATTGTAGCCAGAATTGAAAAGAAAAACAGAAAATCAAGTGGTCTCAGAAAACACTCGGCTAATTTTTGCTCAGCAAGTGCTTATCAAGCTTTGATGAGCTCCGTAATCCCTTGGGAATCTTGCTAACATGCTGTCCTGACTGAGCAAGTCTCCAGTGAGGGTGGAGGTCTGGAACTGTGCATTTCTGGTAAGCCTTCCATTAAGAAGGCACCCAAGGACCATACCAGCGGTAGAGAATACAAGACCTCAGTTCTGTCCAGCATGAGCTTAGTTCTGTCCAGTATGAGCTCAATTCATGCGGTGCCCTGCTGTGCTGGAGCTCAGGGTTCAGGGAGGATATGCCTCATCTCCAGCAGCCAGAATCATCCGAGCAGGTTTTTGGAAGGCACTTCTATATCTGTTGCCATTACATTGTTTTAGTCCAATGACGCAAAATCAGACTGGCATTCTTGGGCAAAGCTTCATGTGATTGTCATTTCAGTGCTGTTCTTGTGTTGAGTTACAATTCCAGTCTCCTGATGAGAATTTCTCATGCTTACAAATTTATTCATGTCACAGGAAGAAGAGTCGACAGCTGCTCCCACCGTGAGTGCCTTGAAGTGTTAGCATTTCCAACGGGATAAGTAGGGGGTTCTTGAGAAAAACAGTACAATGCTTTTAGATTTTCCTCTCATTCCTTGATTTATGGGGCTTTGATTAGCTTGGGAATTGAAGAAGCCCTAATTTGCCATTAGAACATGAATTGGGATGTCTGGAAGGAAAACCATCTGATTAGACATCAAGGCACTGACCCAAGAATAGGGTCTGTAGTCTGTTCCCAGATTTGCTTAGTTTGGTGATGTATCAGCAAATTGCTTAACTTGTTTCCATTTTCCTCAGGAAGATGGCGATGAAGGTTTATACCTCTGATACATCAGTTATTGGTTTAATCCCACCTGTGGACCAAGATTTGCCAAATCTATTTCTAGTCCAGATTTCTGTTGTTATCAGGGATTGTGATGGGCACCCCAAATTCAGATATCCTCGCTGAACATACGCCTTCCCTCCAAACCTGATTCTCTTCTTATATCCCTTATGCTGGTTAGTTGTATGACCATTAGACCCTCCTCATCCAAGCTAGGAGCATTCCCTGTTAAACTGGGAGCTCCTTGAAGCAGTATAATTAGGCTTACTAGCCTTTATAACCTCAGTACTGTACTGGCCTCAGCACAGCAAGATACTCAAAAAAATGCCTGAGTTGAACTAAACTTTGTAAAGATGAATGGTCCTCACAACTCTGGAAATTATTTCTGAGGATTGTAAAAAATTACCATTGTGAAAAATTGTAAACCTCCCTCGTCTGTCCCCTCCAAAGGTGAATGTTGCTTCTTTATTGATTATCTCTGCTGTCTGGTTATAGTGAATTGCCATGAAGCTAAAATCCATATAAGAAAAGCTTGGTACTTTTTAAATTCTTTTTTATATTCTGTGATCTAGGTATATCTGTATATTTTGAGTTTCTTTCTTAACATGATTCTTGTAGCCTGTATCTCCCGTCAGATGCATTCCTACTAGGTGCCTGTATTGTAACAGGTGCTTTTGGATGTTGTCTTTAATTTCACAACCTGTGAGGTAGATTTTGTAAACACTGTTTTAAAATGAGGACACTGGGGTTCGAAGAGAGTAATTGCTGACTTTCCCAATGCATCCAGAAGTGAGTACATAGGAATGCCAATCCTCTCTTCCTGTGGCCATAGGCCTTCTTATTATACTATAGGGGAATATGGTCTCTCTTCCTTTTACTTGGAAAAATCCAGAAAGATATAGTACCATTCTTTTCTGTTTGTAAAATAGTGTCTGTTTATACAACTTGAGAAATTAAAACTGCCCATAATATCACTGTTCAGAGAAATCAACAGTTATATTTTACATATCTTCTTCCAGGTTTCTTTCCTATTTTTAATTATATTTTATTTTTTTAAAATTTTTTTAAATAATAAACATGCCTCATTTATTTTTTATTTTAAAATTATTTAAAGATAATTGACTAAAAACAAAAATAATAAAATGTATTGTGGGGTTTGCAATATATGTAGAAATAAAAAGTTTAAATTTAATTTTTTTTAAAGATTTTATTTATTTATTTGAGAGAGAGAGACAGTGAGAGAGAGCATAAGCGAGGAGAAGGTCAGAGGGAGAAACAGACTCCCCATGCAGCTGGGAGCCCAATGCGGACTCGATCCCGGGACTCCAGATCATGACCTGAGCCGAAGGCAGTCCTCCAACCAACTGAGCCACCCAGGCGTCCCTAAATTTAATTTTTTGATGTGATTGAGTTTAAGTCTACCATCTTGCTATTTGTTTTCTTTTTTTTTTTTTAAGATTTCATTTTAAATGTATCACACTGTTTTAATTATCATGCATTTTTCTCATCTCTGATAGGACAAGTTTCCCCCTCCCCCATATTTTTTTCTTTCTTAAAGCTTCTCTTAGCTAGAAAAACATCCCTAATTTTCTTAAAATGAGAACCTCTCTTAATCTTCTACTTTGTGGGAAAGGCCTGTTCTGAATTTCTAGACACAGAAGCAAGAGTTCTCTCCATGCAGAAAAGGTTCCATTTGAAGAAGCCCGGATTGAGGAGGCTCTCAATAAATGATGGCAAAATGCATTTAAACGGGGCTTGTATCATTTTTAAGAGACCAGTCTCTCTAGTGGTTATGGAATCGTCAGTTTTCATCCTGATGCCTTCCTTGAGAGGGAATTAGTGAAAACATCGTGACACCAGGTAGTGAGACAAGGTAGAGAGACGGAGAGGAAAGGCTTCTAAAGAATTTAGAAAATATATTGTTGATTCTCTGTAGGTACAGGAAAGGGGCTCCATCTTTTGTTTTGGTTGGAATTTAGCTGCAAAAGAGAACTTGATCCCAAGTGGGTGCCCAGTTTGCATTCAAGAAGGTCCCACTCCTTCTCCTCTTTCTTGTCTCTGCTCAAGACACCTTACCAGAGAGGCCTTCCCTGACCAACCTACATAAAATAGCTCTCCTTCCCCCTTCCAGAACCCTCTTGTTGTCTTGACAGGTGATGAGCAAGAGCTCATCAAGACAAGTCTGGGCATACGTCAATACCATATGTTTATTTATATCATGTAGGCAGTTTGTCATTCTCAGTCTTGTTTTCTGCCTCATCATCATTTTTGCTTAATAGCTCTTATTACTAGGGAGCGAAGTGGGAAGGGAGGGCAGGGGTGCCAGAGGAAAGGCTTATCAGAATCTCCAAGAGGAGGTACATCTGGGGGAACCTTCCTACCAAAAGATGGCGCCTTTGCCCCCATCAGTGCACATGCCTCACACTGGAAATCACTTGTTGGCAGCATTTAATGAGGACAGACGTGTAGAGGCTATGCAGGGAAAATATGTGCATCACATTCAGATTCAGCTGGCATCCCCAGTGGGCACCAAGGTTCTGGCCTTTCTCCAGACACCCTGGGCTGAGTTATTGAATTCTTCCTGCAGCCTTGTGGAGCACCAGTTATTATTGCATTTTATAGGGGAGGAAGTGGTTCCAAGGACCAAAACTCATCAATTCTAACTATGTTGTATTGTGAATTTTAAAAGTTTGCTGTTGCCTTTTTAAAAATCTCTAGTATTTTAAGAAACTTTCATACTTAAGTTGGTGAAACTGCAGAGAGCTTAGAATCATTGTGGGAACATTCATTGGGGTTACTTGGGATCATTGGCAGAGAAGTCAAGCAGGGCCCCTCTGGATAGTTCCAGAAGCTCTTGGCAAGTCTTGTCACCAGGAGGGTGGAGCCCTCCCCTTCCTAAGCCCACCTCCTCTGTGTGTACTACAGCTGAGAGGCAGCAGTTTGGACATCACTGAAGAAGATGCCTGAGACATAAAGCAGGTTGGTTCCTATTTCACACACCTCTGTGGAAATGATCCAGAACCCAAAGCTGTGTCCAGCCATTCCTGAGATGCCTTTGGCTTGGCTTTTGATCCCATCTCATGACACAGCTGCCACTCTTTGAAGACATTAGTCTGGCAGCATGGAGGGGTAGTGGCCTCATCTGTTGGTCACCACCTACATACTTAGCACAGTGCCTGCCACATAGGACACTCAATAAATAGGGCGGGAATGAAAGTATGAATGAGTAGGCAAAGGAAGGAATCAACACACACATGCAGGAGTCCACTCTGCCTTCCACTCCAGCAGGATGTGGACACAAGTCTTCTTCCTTGCCGTTGCCCTTGCCTAAAGTCATGTCTGTTTAGGAAGAGGCTGACCTCAGATGGGCCAGGGACCCTGAAAGTGCACTTACCCAGTCCACCCTGGTACCGGCATCCTCACACACTTCTCCCCACACCTCTGCCCCACAAACCTCATGCATCCGTGAGTGTCCTCTGAGCCATACATTTTAAAATAAGTGAAATAAAAAGCTAATATCAAATGAAGGTCATCATAACTGAGCCTTCCCTGGGGTTTCCAGAAAAGCTCTCCACATTAACTCTAAGTCAAAACATAGTCTAGAACACATCACTTTTTAAAGGAAAAGCTGTCTGCTCTCCAAATAGGGCTATGGCTTTGTCAGTCATTCTCCAAGGATTCAGTCCAACCTCCCACCTCCCAGCAGCCCAGGACAGTGCTCTGGTTCCATTCCAAAACTTGAGAGCAAGCTGAGGTTTCTATTGTAGAGGTCATTAACATGCTTCTGAATGCCAAGAGTTTTTGTGTAAGCCCGGAGTAGGAGCTCCCTATATACTTGAAGTATGGAGATTGTTGGTTGCAAATAATAGAGACTCAATTTGAAGTTTAAAAGAGGGAATACATTGGTTCATGTAATGGATGAGTCCAGGGGTTAACCTTGGGCTTGAGTAGATCAAAGTATTTGAAGTATAGCAGCAGGATCCTGTCTCTTCCCACTGTCAGATCTGCTTTGTCCAGAATACCACAAATATCTCCCCCACAAGGTGATGGCAGGGTGACCCCAGCAGCTCCCGACTTTCATTCTGCCATGGAGTCAACCCGGCAGAAGGGCAGCACGTTCTTCCAAGAACAACAGTAAAAACCTCCATCTTGGCCTTGATTGGCAGGTCTGTGTCATGTGACCACTCACATGCTGACAGGGGAGTGGAGCCAGCTTTTCCAGAACAACATAGGCTGTACTGAGAAGGCTGGGTGAGTGTCCCAAAAGGTCCTTTTGACCAAAGAATGAGGGGAATATGTACCCCAATGTTCATAGCAACAATGTCCACAATAGCCAAACTGTAGAAAGAGCCAAAATGCTCTTCAACAGACAAATGGATAAAGAAGATGTGGTCCATATTGATATATGTGTGTGTGTGTGTGTGTATATATATATGTATATACATATATACACATACATATATATATACACATATATACACAATGGAATATTACTCAGCCATCAGAAAGGATGAATACTCAACTTTTGGGTCAACATGGATGGAACTGGAGGACATTATCCTGAGTGAAATAAGTCAAACAAAGAAAGCCAATTATCATATGGTTCCTCTTACTTGTGGAGCACAAGGAATAGCATGGGGAACATTAGGAGAAGGAAGGGAAAAGTGAAGGGGGGTAATCGGAGGGGGAGACAAAGCATGAGAGAGTGTGGACTCTGAGAAACAAACTAAGGGTTTTAGAAGGGAGAGGGACAGGTGGATGTATTAGTCCGGTGATGGGTATTAAGGAGGGCACATATTGCACGGGGCACTGGGTGTTGTACATAAACAATGAATCATGGGACACTGCATCACAAACTAATGATACACTGTATAGGGACTAACATGACAAAAAAGAAAAAAAAGACTGAGGGGCACAGTCATGACTATCCCCAACCAGGACAATTATGGACCCTCAGGTGCAGAGCTAAGATACCTGCATGTCCTTCCCAGAGGTCAGTGGCTTAGGGAGCAGGGCAGCATGCAGAGGATGCAACCTGGAGAACAGTTCTTTTCTAGAGTTGCATTTCTTCTGTGCTTTTAAAGCTATCAAATAAATCATAAGCCCAGATGTTATGATTTCCAAGGACAAAGTCTTCTGTATTTTTTTCTGCTATATTATTTTACATTCTGAAAATAGCTTTATGGGTTTTTGATAAAAATAACAGATACTAAAAAAAAAAAAGACAGATATTATTTGTAGTAAATTAAAATGCTGTAGGAGAATACACTGAAGAGAGCCAGTCTCTCCACTGAGCCTGTGACTCACATATGTGCATGATTGAATTTTGAATCCATGCTCAGGTACTTGGCTCCTTTGAGCAAGATAGTCAGTCTCACTACATTTCAACTTACCATCTCTCCAAATGAGGCTCACCATTGTAGAGCTGTTATAAGAAATCACTGAGCCCTTACATTGTGACAGGCAACTTATTGCTTGTGTTACATCGTTTATCCTCAAACAGCCTTAGGAGGTGGTTACTGTCATCCCCATCTTATAGAGGAAGAAACTGAGACTTAGAGACAGGAATTTGCTCAAAACCACACAGGTAGTAAATGCCTGGGCCAGTCTCCACCTGCCCCAGCACTCATGGTCTTACTCCTTATGCTATGCTCTATGAATTAAACAAAATGATTTGAGGAAAGCTTTTGGCAGAATGCCTAAGACAGAGAAAGCACTCACATAATTGTGTCCATTTGTATTAATAGCAATGATATAGGTGATATAATGCAGTTTTACATAAAAGGGATGATACACTCAGTACATGCTGTTGTACAGCTGTATTTCTCCCTCAGTGAAGATAATAAGCCCCTAAATGCCATCGTGTAGACCAAACCTGAGTAGACAAGCTGATGCTTGCCTTCTGCCCTTTTACCTTCCTTCCCATGCTGCACGTAGGGACCATAAGTGGGCTTTGCTATGGAGCAGCTACTCCTCTGTTTTGTTTTGTTTTGTTTTGTTTTCCAATGTAAGGCCACCTTGAGGGTTTTAGAATCTCGCATCCAGGTGAGGAGCAAGCTTTCTGGTATAAGCTTTCTGAAAGACTGAAATCTTTGAGCCCAGTGATTCTGCTTCTAGAATCCATTAGTGCAATCATGTGAAACCATTTAGTTGCCAATATATGCATTATAAAATTGGTGTTTTTTAAAAGATTTTATTTATTTGACAGAGAGAGAGAGATCACAAGTAGGCAGAGAGAAGAGAGGGGGAAGCAGCGTCCCCGCTGAGCAGAGACCCTGATGCGGGGCTCGATCCCAGGACTCTGAAATCATGACCTGAGCTGATGGCAGAGACTTAACCCACTGAGCCACCCAGAAGCCCCTATAGAATTGTTTTTAATAGAAAATAAAATGGGAAAAATTCAGTGTCCAAAGATAGGAGATCAGTTACATAAAGCAGGCTGCATCTATACTGTGGAGAACCCGGGGGCTGCTAAAGATGCTGTGGGGAACACTATGAAAGGACATTAAATTCAATCAGGAAGAGTAACTGAAAAAGAATAGGTTTAAAACAATGTAACTCCATCACTAACCAGATTTTATTGAGTGTCTACTGTGTGCCCTACATTGGGTTTATGCACTTAGATACAGGAGTGTGGACAAAACCCCTGTTTTCCATGAGATAATTATGTTCTATTGGAAAGAAGAAATAGATAATAACAATTTAACATCAGGCACCAACATGGCTAATTCATTTAAGCATCTGTCTGCCCTCAGCTTAGGTCATGACCCCAGGGTCCTAGGATCGAGTCCCACGTTGGACTGGCTCCCTGCTCAGTGGGGAGCCTGCTTCTCTCTCTTCCTCTGCCCACCCCCCAGCTCATGCACACACTCTCTCTCTCAAATAAATAAAATATTTTTAAAAATTTAAAAATAAAGGGTCTATCCATCAAGAAGTATTACAATTACAATTGTAAATATTTGTACCCCCAACTTAGGAACCCCCAAATATATAAATCAATAATAAAAATAAAAAAATCATTGATAATATACAGTAATAGTTTATGTTGAAACCTCACTTATAGCAATGGACAAATTATCTAAACAGAAAATCAACAAGGAAGCAATGACTTTGAATGATACCCTGGATCAGATGGACTTAACAGATATATTCAGAACATTTCATCCTAAAGCAATAGAATACACATTCTTTTCAAGTGCACCTGGAACATTCTCCAGAACAGATCACATACTGGGTCACAAGTCAGGCTTCAACAGGTGCAAAAAGATTGATACCATACCATGCATATTTTCAGATCACAATGCTATGAAACTTAAAGTCAATTACAAGAAAAAATTTGGAAAGACCACAAATACATGGAGGTTAAAGAACATCCTATAAAGAATGAATACGTTGACCAGGAAATTAAAGAAGAAATTAAGAAGTACATGGAAGGAAATGAAAATTAAAACATAGCAGTCCAATACTTTTGGGATGCAACAAAGGCAGTCCTAAGTAGGAAGTATATTGCAATACAGGCCTACCTCAAGAAGCAAGGAAAGTCTCAAATATGCAACTTAACCTTACACTTAAGGGAGCTAGAAAAGGAACAACAAATACACACTGCAGAAGGAAAATAATAAAGATCAGAGAAGAAATAAACAATATAGAAACAAAAAACCAGTAGAACAAATCAGTGGAGCTAAGAGCTGGTACCTTGAAAGAATTAATAAAATTGATCAATCCCTAGCCAGTCTTATCAAAAAGAAAAGAGAAGGGTACCAAATAAAATCAGGAATGGAAGCAGAGAGATCACAGCCAATACCACATAAATACAAATAATTATAAGAGAATATTATGAAAAATTATATGCCAACAAACTGGGAAATCTGGAAGAAATGGACAAATTCCTGGAAACATACAAACTACCAAAACTGAAACAGGAAGAAATAGAAAATTTGAATAGACTCCTAATCCGCAAAGAAATTCAATCAGTAATGAAAAATCTCTCAACAAACAAAAGTCCAGGGTCAGGTGGCTTTCCAGGAGAATTCTATGAAACATTTAAAGAAGAACTAACAATACCTATACTTCTCAAACTGTTCCATAAAATAGAAATGGAAAGAAAACTTCCAAACTCCTTGTATGAGGCCAGAATTACCTTGACAAATACCCCACCAAAAAGGAGAATTACAGGCCAATATCCTTGATGAACATGGATACAAAAATTCTCAACAGCATACTTGCAAATCAATCCAACGGTACTTTTAAAAAATTATTCACCACCATCAAGTGGGTTTTATTCCTAGGCTGCAGGGGTGGTTCAATATTTGCAAATCAATCAATGTAATACACTACATTAATAAAAGAAAGAATAAGAACCACATGATCCTCTCAATAGATGCAGAAAAAACACTTGACAAAATACAGCAGCCATTCTTGATTTAAAATCCTCAGTAAAGTAGAGATAGATGGAACACACCTCAACATCATAAAGGCCATATTCAAAAGATCCACAGCTAATATTATCCTCAGTCAGTGGGGAAAAACTGAGAACTTTTCCTCTACCATCAGGAACAAAACAGGGGTGTTCACTCTCACCATTTCTATTTAACATACTACTGGAAATTTTAGCCTCAGCAGTCAGATAACAAGAAGAAATACGTCCAAATGAGCAAAGAAAAATTCTAACTTTCACTATTTGCAGACGACGTGATACTGTATAAAGAAAACCCAAACAACATCACCAAAAAATTGCTAGAACTAATACAGGAATTCAGCAAAATTGCAGGATACAAGATCAACATACAGAAATCTGTTGCATTTCTATACAGCAATAATGAAGAAGAAGAAAAATCAAGGAGTTATCCCATTTACAATTGCATGAAAAACAGTAAGATACCTAGGACTAAACCTAACTAAAGAGGTGAAATATCTATACACTAAAAACTATAGAACAGTTAGGAAAAAAAAATTGATGAGGACACAAAGAAATGGGAAAACATTCATGATCGTGGACTGGAAGAATAGACATTATTAAAATGGCAATGCTACCCAAATCAGTCTACACATTTAATTCAATCCCTATCAAAATACCACCAGCATTTTTCACAGAACTAGAACAAACAATCCTAAAACACCCCAAATAGCCAAAGCAATCATGAAAACAGAAAAGCAAAGCTGGAGACATCACAATTCTAGACTTCAAGCTGTATTACAAAGCTGTAATAATCAAGACAGTATGATACTGGCACTAAAATAGGTAAATAGATCAGTAGAACAGAATAGAGAACCCAGAAATGGACCCTCAGCTCTATGGTCAACTAATCTTTGACAAAGCAGGAAAGAATGTCCAATAGAAAAAAAAAACAGTCTCTTTAATAAACGGTGTCGGGAAAACTGGACAGCAACATGCAGAAGAATGAAACTGGACCATTTTCTTACACCATACACAAAAATAAATTCAAAATGGATGAAAGACCTACATGTGAGACAGGAAACCATGAAAATCCTAGAGGAGAACACAGGCAACAACTTTTTTTACCTTAGCCACAGCAACTTCTTACTAGACATGTCACTGTAGGCAAGGGAAACAAAAATGAACTATGGGGACTTCATCAAGATCAAAATCTTCTGCAGAGCAAAGGAAATAATCAACAAAACTAAAAGAAGATATTTGCAAATCACATATCTGATAAAGGGCTAATATCCAAAATTTGTAAGGAACTTATCAAACATAACGCTCAAATAATCCAGTTAAGAAATGGGCAGAGGGGCGCCTGGGTGGCTCAGTGGGTTGAGCCACTGCCTTCGGCTCAGGTCATGATCTCAGCGTCCTGCAATCGAGTGCTGCATCGGGCTCTCTGCTCAGCAGGGAGCCTGCTTCCCTTCCTATCTCTCTGCCTGCCTCTCTGCCTACTTGTGATCTCTCTCTCTGTCAAATAAATAAATAAAAATCTTAAAAAAAAAAAAAAAGAAAGAAAGAAAGAAAAGAAATGGACAGAATCTCCTTGATGGCTAATAATGATGAATATTTTTCTTGTGTGTGCTAGCCATTTGTATGTCTTCTTCGGAGAAGTGTCTGTTCATGTCTTCTGCCCATTTTTTTGACGTGATTATCTGCTTTGTGTGTGTGGAGTTTGAAGAGTTCTTTATAGATCTTGGATATCAGCCCTTTGTCTATAGAGTCATTTGCGAATATCTTCTCCCATTCTGTGGGTTGCCTCTTTGTTTTGTTGACTGTTTCCTTTGCTGTGCAGAAGCGTTTGATCTTGATGAAATCCCAAAAGTTCATTTTCGCTTTTGTTTCCTTTGCCTTTGGAGACATGTCTTGAAAAAGGTTTCTGTGGCTGATGTCAAAGAGGTTACTGCCTATGTTCTGTTCTAGGATTTTGATAGATTCCTGCCTCATGTTGAGGTGAGATACCACCTTACACCAGTTAGAATGGCCAAAATCAACAAGACAGTAAACATCAAGTGTTGGAGAGTATGTGGAGAAAGGGGAACCCTTTTACACTGTTGGCGGGAATGCAAGTTGGTGCAGCCACTTTGGAAAACAGTGTGGAGATTCCTTAAGAAATGAAAAATAGAGCTACCCTATGACCTTGCAACTGCACTACTGGGTATTTACCCCAAAGATACAGATGTAGTGAAAAGAAGAGCCATCTGTACCCTAATGTTCATAGCACCAATGGCCACAGTCGCCAAACTATGGAAAGAGCCAAGAAGCCCTGCAATAAATAAATGGATAAAGAAGATATGGTCCATATATACAATGGAGTATTATGCCTCCATCAGAAAGGATGAATACCCAAATTTTATATCAACATGGATGGGACTGGAGGAGATTATTCTGAGTGAAATAAGTCCAGCAGAGAGTCAATTATCATATGGTTTCACTTACTTGTGGAACATAAGGAATAACACAGAGGTTATTGGGAGTTGGAGAGGAGAAATGAGTTTGGGGAAATTGGAGGGAAAGATGAACCATGAGAGACTATGGACTCTGAGAAACAAACTGAGGGTTTTGGAAGGGAGGTGGGTTAGGGGTTGGGTGAGCCTGGTGGTGGGTATTAAGGCGGGCATGTATTGCATGGAGCATAGGGTATGGTGCATAAACAATGAATCTTGGAACACTGAAAAAAAAAAAACTTAAAAAAAAAAAGAAGAAATAGGCAGAAGACAATAATAGACACTTTTCCAAAGAAGACATCCAGATGGCCACTTGACATATGAAAAGATGCTCTATATCAGTCATCATTAGGGAAATATGAATCAAAACCCTGATGAGCTATCGCCTCACACCTGTCAGAATGGCTAAAATAAACAACACAAGAAACAGCAGGTTTTGGTGAGGATGTGGAGAAAGGGGAACCCTCTTACACTGTTGGGGGGAATGAAAGCTGGTGCAGCCACTCTGGAGAACAGTATGGAGATTACTCAAACAGTTAAAAATAGAACTACCCAACCACCCAGAAATTGCACTACTAGGTATTTATTCAAAGGATAAAAAAATACAAGTTCAAAAGGGTACATGCACCCTGATGTTTATAGCAGGCTTATCAAATAGCCAAACTATGGAGAGAGCCCAAGTGTCCATTAATGATGAATGGATAAAGATGTGATACACACACACACACACACACACACACACACACACATAGGAATACTACACAGTCATCAAAAGAAATGAAATCTTGCCATTTTGCAATAGCATGGATAGAGTTAGAGTGTGTTGTGCTAATTGAAATAAGTGAGTCAGAGAAAGACAAGTACCATATGATTTCAATCATGTGTAAATTAGGAAACAAAACAAATGAACATAGGGGAAGGGAGGAAAAAGAGGGGGGGAGGCAAACCATAAGGACTCTTAATGACAGAGAACAAACAGGGTTGTTGGAGAGAGGTGGGTAGGGGATGGGCTAGATGGGTGGTCAGTATTAAGGTGGGCAGTTCTTGTGATGAGCACTGGGTGTTGTATGTAATTGATGTAATTGATGAATCACTGAATTCTACTCCCCAAATCAATATTACAGTGTATGCTAACTAACTAGAATTTAAATAAAAATTTGGAGGGAAAAGTAAATAGCTGCAATCCAATCCAGAAAAGTCATTAACTAATACACCAATATATTAACTTATAAATAACTATACACGATTACATATAATTACACATCAAGGGCAGAGTAGAACTCTGGAAAAATGGAGAGAGAAAATGAAAGTGATAGAAGATGTGTTAGTGTGGTCCTGGTATTCATTTTATTTTTTTTAAAGACTATTTATTTTAGAGAGACAGAGTGTGTGAGTGTGTGCAGTTCGGTGGGGGGCGGTTAGAGGATTAGTGGCAGAGCATGAGAGAGAATCTCAAGCAGGATCCCCAGTGAACACAGAGCCCCATCTCAGGACTCTGAGATGAAACCAAGAATCGACTGATTTATCAACTGAGCCCTTCAGACACCCCTGGTCGTGGTATTCTAGCGAAGGTGGTCAAGCAAGGCTCACAAGGGGTGACATTTGTGCAGAGACTTGAATGAAGTGACAAATGGAACTGTGAGCCATCTGCAAGATCAAAGCCTTTGTGATCCCATGTGTGTTAAAAGACCATGTGTGTGTTGTTGTCCGGAAGTCCCTCACATGCACTCAGGAACAAGCCCATCTGCAACTTCTCTTCAGTGAAGTCACAAACCTTCTAGGAGGCGTGCCCCTCCACTGCCACCATCACCGACTGCTTCCTGGCCATTCTCGGTGGCAGCCCTGATCTCCCCGCAGCCTTTGTCTGCTGAATTGCTCTATCAGAACAGGGAGAGCATCCTCCGTCGTGAAAAACATGCTGTCTCAGAGCAGTGCTGGTCTGGGGCACCGGTAGTCTTTAGATCAACACTGGTTTCTCCATGTGTGTATGCATGTATGTGTGCACATGTGCGCATGTGCACACACACCACCAGTTCCTGGACTCCTCCCAATCTACATAGGCTGATTAGCTCCTCAGGGATCCCCTTGAGAAGAAGCTGGAAGAGCACCATCTTTTGTCTGTCTCAGCTGTGATAAAGAAATACCACAGACTGAGGGGCGCCTGGGTGGCTCAGTGGGTTAAAGCCTCTGCCTTCAGCTCAGGTCATAATCTCAGGGTCCTGGGATCAAATCCCAAATCAGGCTCTCTGCTCAAGCGGGGAGCCTGCTTCCCTTCCTCTCTCTCTGCCTGCCTCTCTGCCTACTTGTGATCTCTGTCAAATAAATAAATAAATAAATCTTTAAAAAAAAAAAAAAAAAGAAAGAAAGAAAAGAAAAAAGAAATACCACAGACTGAGCAGCTTATGAACAACAGAAACTTGTTTTCTCACTATCCTGGAGGTTGGGAAGTCTCATATCAAGGCACCAGCAGTCTCAGTGTCTGGTGAAGAGCTGCTTCCTACTTCCTAGACGGCCATCTTCTCACTGTGTCCTCACATGGTAGAAGGGGGGAGGAGTGTTCTAGGGTTTCTTTTGTAAGGACACTATCTCCTTCATGACACCTCCCCTCTCAAAGCCCCCACCTCCAAATAACATCACATTGGGGATTAGCTTTCATCATGACTTTTGTGGGAACACAAACATTTGGTTCATAATAAACATTCTTCAGATGTCAAGAATTTTTGGGTGATTTTTTAAAATCTTATTTGTTTTTATTTTAGTGCTTTTACATTAATGCATAATACCTGGTTTTAAAAATATCAAACAATATAAAATGATAGTCAACTTAAAAAGTTGGGGCACCTGGGTGGTTCACTCAGTTAAGAGCCAATTCTCGAATTTGGCTCAGGTCATGATCTCAGGGACCTGGGATCAAGCCCCACATGAGGCTCCCTGCTCAGGAGTCTGCTTCTCCCTCTGCTCCTCTCCCCACTCATGTGTGTGTATGTGTGCTCTCTCTCTCTCAAATAAAATAGAACAAATCTTAAAAAAAAATAAAAATAAAAATAGTCTTATGCCCCCATCTGCATGCAAAATCCCAATGCCCCAAGCAAGCACCTGTAAACATTTCTTGGGGTTACTAGTATAATTGTAACTCACATGCTTATCTTACCATTTCTTGATTCGTCAACTCTAGACCTTCATAAATAGCCTACTTCTTGCTACCTCTTTCCCTTCCCCACAAAGTTTTATTAAAACCTTTTATTAAAATCAAATGACCGGGGTGCCTGGGTGGCTCAGTGGTTTGGGCTGCTGCCTTCGGCTCGGGTCATGATCTCAGGGTCCTGGGATCGAGCCCCACATCGGGGTCTCTGCTCCGCAGGAAGCCTGCTTCCCTCTTTCTCTCTCTCTCTCTCTCTGCCTACTTGTGATCTCTGTCTGTCAAATAAATAAATAAAATCTTTTAATAAATAAATAAATAAATAAATAAAATGACCTCTATCACTTTAAATAACACATTTAGGCCATTATTGTCCATATAGTTTAGAAGCCTATCTGGACTCCATCAGTATAGGATGAGGAAATTAGCATGTGAATCATCTCTGTGGCAGGAACCACAGAATCCTCTTTCTGCATTCAGGCTTCTGCCATGCTAGCTGGTAACTTGATTTTGCTTTCAGCAAAAAGTGTGAACGTCTTGACACTGAGGATCTTTCATGCTTTCTTTGTCTGTAAATAGGGTGTGAAAAGTTAATGGCATTTTAATATGCTATATAAAATTATATTATACCTATTATGTATATAATATAATATATATCATTTGCTATAGACCAGAGTCTTGCAGTGAAATCCATAGAAAGAAGGAAATATAATCTTTGGCCGTGAACCTGGGCCACCTGAAGAAGAATGGGCCATTCACCTCCCTTCTGCTTCAGGAGTTGACAAGTTCTTAACAGTTTTTATTTGCTTCTCGTTGAGACCATCACTTTCTGCAGCCACTTTTTAGTTGTGCTTTTGTTTTTCCTGGGGTTTCTAATTCTTTTTTCTGATTGACAAAAGAAAGCTGTGGTTCCTTCTTCACTGTCTCTCTTCATTCGTTGGGCTTCTTAATCCTGTGCTCATTGACTGTGTGCACCCCCTAACCCCTCCTTTCAGATCTGCTATGACCCTGACATCTGGGACTTCCATCCATCGCACCCTGGACTAACTCCCTTTTTCTAGAGTCCCATGATTTCCACTTTATCGGATTTTTTTTTTTTTTTTGGCTCCCCTAAGTATACCTTAACAGTTTTTCTTCCTAGAAAGCACATCGATTTTCTGAGACCTTACATGTCTGAAAGTATTTTTATTTGGCCCTTATCTGATGATAGTTTGGCTGAGCATAGAGTTCTGAGGTCTTGCCATTTCTTCTCTGGGCTTAGAAAATCCATGCTCCACTGTCTTCTAGCATTCAATGTTACTGATTTAAATGTTTAATGTCATTATTATTTTTATTCATTTGCAAAAATACCCTTTTTTTTCTGCCTAGAAGCCTCATCTTGGAGGGTCGTCATGAAGACGTTATCTCCTTTGCTGTACTTTGTGTTGTAATCAATTTATTCTGATTTGCCACTGGTAGACTCTTTAAACCCTAAAGACTTTTGCCTTTCTTAGCTTGCGGCCATTTTCTTCTGTTATGTGATTGGTTTTTTTTTTTTTTTTCCTCTCGCTCCTCCCTGGAATCTTGTTAGATGCTGAGGCCACTGAATTCATCCTCATGTCTCTTCCTCTGATATGTCCCATCTTTTTTACTTCTTCCTCTGCATTCTGGAAAGTTTATGTTGATTTTAACTTTTAGACCTCCTATTACTTTTCTTTCCCCAATCATACGTTCTATGTTCCAGAAAACATTGTCTTCTTATTATTTAATTTTCACACTACCTAGTGTTGTGTGGATAGGATGTGGTGTCTTTTTCAAATCAGTTATTTATTAGAATTTTTAAAGTTATTTTCATTACCCTAGATTACCTTGATTTCCCTTTCTAAAAATTTGCTCTTAGTTTTTCTAGGTCATTCTTTCCCATGACATTGGATTGTTTCAAATATCTACTGATCCCCAGTTATCTATACATATTTTTAACAAAGGTCTTCGCTGGTTAATAGAGGTGACTTACATGGGTAAGTTAGTATTCCCAGGAGACCTCTCCTGTGAAAAAAGGGTGGGTGTGCTGACCAACAACTTCCAAGTTTATTAGCCAGTCAGTCACCTGGCAGGCTCGGCTCTAGGGTAGATGAGTAGGATCTGGTGGGCAGTGTGTGGGGGCTCCCCCAGGGCTGCAGAAGGAAGGTTTCATTACAGGTATAACCCCTATATTCAAGTCCTAGCCTTCTCCAAGTAGGTTGTTCAGTTTTATTAGAGGACTATGTTCTGTTTGGGGCCTAAGGATAAAACCACCTTGGGTCAGTTGTCCAACTGATTGGGAATTGGAATAGGGACCAATGGTTGCCTACACAACCATTAAATCAGGTTTCTGAATTCTGTGTTATAACCAGTCCTGCTCTTGGCACCAACCAGCTCCAAATTAGACATCTTGGTCTGAGAGGCCCAGCTCCAGTGCCTACCTGGAGGGCAGTGTTTTCTCTGATCTTTATGCAATCACTCACTTCCAATTTTCTAGAAATATGTCAAAATCTCTGGTGCTGCTCTCACCCACATTCTTCAGCTGCATTGACTTTTCCCTCTGGCTACCTTCTCTCATATCCCTGGCATCTGGGGAGGGAGAGGCCTTTGTATTCATTTTACTTTTCTGAATTCTCTATAATGAGTACCTGTTATTACATTCACAATAAAAGGTACAACAAGAGCTATTTTTAAAATGGAAGGGATTCAGAAGTACTGAGCCAAAAACAGAAGCATCCTGACAGCATTCTGTGTTGACCATTCCAGCCCTGAGCAAGAAACTGCTTTCCCTCAGTACTTCTAGCTGAATGAATAGGTGGCTGAAGAATCTTGTCCTAGAGCCTGTGTCTCTCTTATGCTTTGGACATCCCCAGGCTGAATTAGAGGTGTTGTTAATGCAGCACGAGCATCAAGGGCAGAGCCTGCTATGAAGCAGGTGCGTCCGTGAGTGGCTTCGAGTGGCAGGCACTCACCCACCTGCTGCTGGGTGGACTCCGGCGCATGCTTCACTGGTCTTACTTCAGGCCACTCGCTCAACCCAGGCAACTGGCAGGCGCTGTTTGTTTGTTTAAAGAGAGACTGTCTTTAATAACAGCAGAGGTTTGGAGGAAGGGAAGAACAGAGCAAAGGGCTCACAAAGAGGCTGCTGGCAGAGTGCCTTTCTGTGCCTGGTAATCTTGTCTGAGCCAGCCCCGAAGGCCCTGGGACAGTGTCACTGCTGTTGGGACCGGAAGCTGTGGTGTCACTGCCAGCCTCCTGGGCTGAGTGCTTGCTGCCACTAGGGATGGGACTGGCACTGTGACTCTGGCTGTGGCTGCGGCTCCGCTGGCCACCCCCATCTCTGCCACTGTCTGAACCGTTGTCACCGCCATGGGCTGGCCTGCGTCCTCAGCACCAGAGTCAGTGTCATTTTCCAAGTCTACATCCCTGATGAATATCTCTGTGTCTGGGTGGCCTGGGCCTCGTCCTCACTGCTGTCATCCTGGCTGCTACCACCCTTGTCACTCACCCCGTCCCTGTCATCTCTTTTGGGATTGGCCGGTCATCAGCTGAGGTGAAAGGGGTACTTGGGCCCAGTGTCTCTTGGCACCCCTAAGACCAGCCCGGTGTTGACCATGTGGTAACAGAGTACAGGACTTCTAAGAGCTGCATGAAAGGGAGCTGTCTTTTTGCCACCGGTCCCTATGGTCTGAGCAAGTCCCAGGCCGGCCTGGATGCAAGACGTCGAGAGAGATGCTGCTCCACATCTTGGCGGAAGGAGCTATGAAGTCCGGTGGCAACTTTTGCCGTCCACCCCTTCATAATTCCAGCCTTTGTCTCTCATTTTGTTTTCTTATTCTGTGTCTTCCTCAGGCTTCTGAGGACCCAGTCTCTGGAATGGTTCTACAGTAACGTGAAGAGTCGCTTCAAACGCTTTGGCAGCGCCAAGGTCTTGAAGAATCTGTACCGGAAACACCGGCTGGAGAGCGGGGCGTGCTTCGACGTTCTAGGTACACTGGCGGCCCGCTGCTGTGGGAGTCTGCAGGGCTGAGGGGATAGGAGGAGGCCTGGCTGGGAGGCCCTGGACACTAGGGGTCCTCAACAGGACACAGAAAGTTGCCTAAATACGTGGCTCCGATGAGGAGCAGAAATAAGAGGACAAATATCAAAGATTCTGTGAAGTTTGAGTCATCTGGTTCCCACATCCCAAGTGGGCTGTTGGGACCCAAATATTTCTGCGTATTGTGGACATTTTAATTGTAGGTCCCTGGAATTCAAAGATTCCCGATCATCTCCCCCTACAGATGAAACACTGGGAAGTCCTCTGTTTGATCAGGTAGACTAGGCCTAACCTGGGAGGGTATGCCCTCCACTCCCCTTCCCTCCTGTTCCCAACCTCCACACACACCAGGCCCAGAACCTGATGTAATGGGAGAGTGGGGAAAGTACAGGCTTCTCTCCCAAGTAGCCTGGAGGGTGGATTGGATTCTGCCTTGCTGTTTTTATTCACGTAAGACAACCAATGTAATTAGAAAGAGAAATTATCTCCTTTAGTTCTATTAGACTAGCCAGTAGAAAGAAATCCTTATCACAATATGAACAGTCTGTCCTCTTTAAAAACGCTGTTTTTTTTTTTTTCTCTGTCTAAAGGCAGATTTTTTTCATCTCTTTGCTGACACAGGTAAACGCTTTTTATCCACGAAAAAGGGGGATGGAAAAAAGATCTCATCCGTCTCATTTGGAGCCTTTTCACTGTCATTATTTTACACTGTTGTATTCTCAATAAAGTCTTGGGCTGTGTCTTATCTAAAAATATGCCAGCCACTGAGACAGGGGGAAACAGGATGGAAGCATTAAACACAGAGAATCATTAGGGCCTTTTGTGGTGGTTGTTAGACTCTATCTTTCAAACTATTCAGGAAGCCTAAGCTACGAGAGCAGTGCTGAAGTCTTCCACAGATTATTTTTATCTCTCTTTGCTGATTTCTCTAAAAAGTTTCTTCTCCAGGAAAGACGGCAAAAGGAAGAAAGAGAGAGAGAGAACAAAAGAAAGCTTAAAAGTAATCTTATTAACAGTAGTTTTTCAAGCCAAAGACATATCTCAAGAAAGTTCCAGAATATTATTGGCTCACTTGTTTGCGTCCCGTCCTTTCTTTCCTCTCATGTACGGCCTCAGGTCTGTTTCGTGTACCCCCTTACGTGTCACCAAATTTCAGACCTCATAGGTGTTCTGTACTGCTTCATGAAAGATGAGGAGAAAAGCAAACATACCAGGAATCCTACAGAGCAGGGCACAACTCTGATCTCTTCTTCTGTCTCTCTCAGGCCCCACAGGTGGATCAGGTGGATTGGAGCCCGAAGCAGGCCGGCTCAGGGCTTTGAAATTTTCAAGTGTCATTTTCTGAGGAAAACCAGTTACTGGGAATAACTGTCTGCCTGATGGAAGCAGATGTGGGTTCTGGGCCCTCTGTGATTCAGCAGCTCTTTCATTTGGACTCAGGACGGCACTTGCTGCATTGCATTCAGGGGACAGTCTACGAACCATTTGAGCACTAGCTTCATCAGCTCTGTGTTCCCAAAGCATGGCTCAACACCTGGCAAAGCCTACATCCCTTGTTTAGCACCAGTTTGATCTTAGAAGCATTCTGTGGGTACCAAGACCCTTCCCTGAACTATTAAAATCTATTGCTTTAATATGGTTAGTATCCATTTAAACTAAGACTTCCTTTTGATAAAAGTGAAGGGAAACAGTCTGTGAGGTGATATTCAAGCCTGTTAAGCCATGATCATAAAACAGTGAGATTTATTCTATACACTGCCTAGAAATTTTATTCACCCTGCAAGTATGGGCAAATCCTCTGGGGCAGCAGTGGTCTCCTGGCTATGTCACCTGACTGGGGAGCCCTTAGTCTTAGCTCCACCTGTCACCCAACACCCTTTCATCATTGTCTCCTGCCATCCTCAATCTTGACTATACATCAGAATCACCTAGGGGGCTTAAAAAAAAAACCAAAAAAAAAAAAAAAACCAGTGCCCAGGATCCCCTGCCACACTCAGCCACTTACTTCTGTATCTGTGGAGGTGAGCCCAGTACAGGTATTTCTCGAGGTTATTTTAAGGCACAGCCACGGTGGAGAACCCCAGCTAGCACTTTAGCACTTGACCATAATTGGGGCAGTAGCATTCTGAATAAAATGGCTCCGTCTTCAACTCTGACTAAGGGCACTTGTTTGCAGAATTTTGGTGCCAGAACATTTTACACAACATCTACGGCGTGCAGGGCACATGCTCTGCCCCCAAACTGTTGAAGTAGAATCCCTTGTACGTATGAAATATCTTCACCCCCTAGACCAGCCATAGTCTGCCTTGACACATTCAGTCCATTGAAAATTCGTAAAAGTTCACCAAGTTCACAGAATCTTCTGGGCCAGCCATTACATGCATGCTCTACTCTGCTCTCTGTACTTCTGACCCTCCCAAGCTAGGCTTACTCCTCCTGCAGCCCATATCGGATGACCAGGAGAGGCCAGGCCTGAAAGGAGACCCCTTAGTTCCATCGGGCAAATCTAAGATGTATTTATGACTTCAATAAACATTCAATAAACACTTATTGAACATCCACTACGCGCCCACCTGGTTTAAGAATGACAAGATGGGCAAGACCCTGCCATCTGGGAATCAATATTCCAGTGGAGAAGTCAGATAAATAAGTACATTTAAAAAAAAAAAAAAAGTGTCCCAGGAAGCCTGGGTGACTCAGTCGGTTAAAATGTCTGCCTTCAGTTCAGGTCATGGTCCCGGGGTCCTAGGATCAAGTCCCTCATCAGGCTCCCTGCTCAGCCAGGAATCTGCTTCTCCCTCTGCCTGCTGCTTTCCCTACTTATGCTTTCTCTCTGTGACAAGTAAACAAATCTTTAAAAAACATTTTTTTAAACAGTGTCCCATGGTAATGTGTGCTCACATGGGACATTTGATAGATTCAGCATGACATTTTTTAAAAGATTATTTACTTATTTATTTGACAGACAGAGATCACAAGTAGGCAGAGAGAGAGAGAAGGAAACAGGCTCCCTGCCAAGCAGAGCAGAGAGCCTGATGCAGTACTTGATCCCAGAACCCTGAGATCATGACCTGAGCCGAAAGCAGAGGCTTAACCCACTGAGCCACCCAGGTGCCCCGTGATAACTTTTATTTTTTATTTTTATTTTTTTAAAGATTTTATTTTTATTTATTTGAAAGATAGATCACAAGTAGGCAGACGCAGGCAGAGAGAGAGAGGGAAGCAGGCTCCCCACCTAGCAGAGAGCCCAATGCCGGGCCAAATCCCAGGACCCTGAGATGATGACCTGAGCTGAGGGCAGCAGCTTAACCCATTGAGCCACCCAGGCGCCCCCAGCATGACATTTTTAACAGTGACCGTAGAAAGGAGCATGACATGAAAAAATAAAAGTGGTCATTATTAACATACTTAATCTCTAGGCAGTTGGATAAATAGCATATGCTTTCATTTAGTATTCAATAAATAAATGAGAGAAATAAACCCTGTTTTTACTCATGAATACTCTATAGCTATTTTTGACATGATTCCTGAAAAGGGTCTATTGAGTCTTTCATCTGAGATTTGACTGACAAACATAGTCTTTTGACAATGCTGAGCCATGTGACATCAGAGGTTCTTCCAATGCATGAAAGACATCACGTGTCATCTGACTGCTATGTCATGCTTTTCCAGAACAGTTCAGCCACTCTGTGCCATTTCCAGCTGGCTCTGAAGCTCCCACCTGTGAATTTCAAGGGAAACAGGGAGAAGCGCTGTTTAAAATTATGCAGAACCAGAGCTTGTCCTCTGGGCAGCTCAGTCTCCCAGTGATGTTTCCAGATCTTCTTTCTCCTCATACTCTCCTCCACACTCCTCCATTCTCTCCACAGAGGACCTCACCTCCTCCTTCACAGGGCAGACAATATGTAACCCTGCACTGGATCCTGTCACCTTCCAGGAAGGTCTCAAGGTCACACACCCCTTCCCTCTTACTGAGCCAGCCTCTCTTTTAACTGGTTCCTTCCTATTGATTGGTAAACATGCCTGAGTCTCTCTGTTTCCAAAAACCATTGCTGCACATTCCCCCACTTCCTTCCCTGCCTGTCTTCCCAGTCGGTGGCAGGCACACTCCGGAGAGCACACAGAGCTCAGGGCTTCTGCTCCCTGCCCTTCCTCATTCCCCTCACTGAGCTATTCTCCGCACAGCAGCCAGAGGGCACTCCACGGAAGCTTTACTGGCTTTATGTGGCTGTTGGAATAAAGATCAAAACGGGGTATGGTCACCATGACCCGCATGGTGTGGATCTCCAAGCCCAGCCACTCTGCCTCGTGTTCAGGTCCCCAGATGCACCTGCCACCCTCATAGCCTGTTGTGTGCAGACTGTCCGCTCTGCCCCAGACACTCTCCAACCTCCCCGCACCTCTTTGGCTCACTGTCCCTGCTAGACTATGAAACACCCAATCAGAGCACTTAACATCTCTATAACTTTACATTGGTTTATATAAGCCTTTGACTGATGAATTCTTTCCCACTCCATCAAGTTTGTCAAAGCAGTGAGGATTTCTGGCTTTGGTCACCCGTATACTAACACCCAGGCCAGAGTCTGGCACCTAGTATAAACACCTGTTCATAGACTCTTTGCTGGATGGATGAATCAATGCTGGATGTAGCCACACCAAAGGGAAATATCTGCACTTGGAACCAGAGCTTGGGGTTTTCAGAGAGGACTTATCTTAAAGTCTTGTAAGTGAGGAAACGGAGTATCAGAAAGACAAAGCCACTGGCTCAGGGTCACAGAGCTAGAATAAGTGAAGGCCGGCTCAGAGGACACAAACACAGAGAAAGGAATATGGTCAGACTAAGGGAGCTATGACAGGCTACACATTTATGGCCTATTTCATACAAATAGGCCTAAACCTGCCTCAAATACCTACAGCAGTTACCCCTAGGGTTTCCACAGGGGAGCCCGCATCATAGCCCATCCAAGAAAACACAGCATCTATTACATGTATTGAAGGCTTAGTTCAACATAGCATTGATGGCATTTGCCCCCTTTTGAGCTAAGGCACATGGACCCATATTCATTTTCTTGGTTCTGCCAAACACTGTTTTCCATTAACATTCAATTCAAAACATTTTCCTTGAGCCATCTTCTGTGTAGGTGCTGTGTTGGGTCCTGAGGATACAATACAGAGAGTTGAAAACAATCTGTCCTCTCCATCTACAGAGATCTCATAAAAATCCCCAACTTGAAAGGGGGCTTTAAAAAGGTCTTAGCTAGCTGCTGTTCCCAGCCTGGAATTAAGATTAGGGTTGTGTATTCGATTCAAAGAAGACCGGAGGAGAGGCAGCGGGCCTTGAAAGATCAAACGCAATGGGTTCACCTTATCTCGCTCTGGGCATGTTTCATGTGGACTCCATTCTATGGAAGAGTAGGGTGACAGTTAAATCAATAGCTAAAGGCAACTGTTTGGGTCAGTGCCGTAGACTGCAGCTAACAACCAAACCCACAGCATCATGAGCTCTTATTCTTTCTCTCTTTCTAGAAAGGAAGCCAAGTGTCAGAGAGATTAAGTAATGTGCTCTAGGTCACACAGCTAGTACTTTGCGGCTTACATCTCTCCAGCTTCGATCTATTGTTTTCTCTTTGATTCCACATTGCCTCCAAAGAAGGTACTGGAAGAAAGTCAAGGGAGGCAGCAGTGTTACACCAGGAATCACTTAGAGAAGAAAAAGATGACTCATCAAAAGCTGTAGCATTATTGTGGAGCCCATGGATTCTCTAAATATCTGCAAGGCTGACTTCATCAGAGTGGGTCGTGGTGGTCTGCCAGGGCTGTGACCATGCACCAGTCCTCACTGGGGACCTGTGATAATCCCATTCTCTCTCCCACTCCCTCCATCCCTTCAGGAGGAAACTTTTTCGAGGCAAACCTGGAGAATGAAGGAAGTATTTCGGGCAGTGATTCAACATTTTATAGACAGTCAGAAGGTAAGTTTGCTTAAGAGTTTGCAGCTAATGGGAGGTTGAAGGAATAGAAGTGCCTTTAGATACTCGGGGTCTCCCAGTTGCATTGTAACTGCTAGACACAACCCCTTCTTCCTGGGTGGGAGTCTCCAGGGGTCTTCTTATTGTTGCCACTTGTGTGTATCCATCATCAAAATTGGAGAGTACAGCCAAGGTATGGCCAAGAGCAGTGCATTCGCTACCCAACCACTGGATACTTTATATCCCCTGGTGAGCTCCAGTTCCAAGTCCATCTTCCAGAGCTAGAATATAATAATGAATACACTTGTGTAGTTCATATTAAAATATTCATAGAAACAATGTATCATGTAGTGATTCACTTCTTTTTTATACCAATACCATAGTCCCCTGAGAGTAGAAGTTAAAAGCAAAACAAACTGATGGTTTCAAATTAAACCTTCTCCATCATTTCAGCTCCTTCTCCAGCATGCTGGACCTTGAAATCCTCCTGAGTCACCTTCTCCTAGGGTCCTATAGCCCCTCTCCATGCTCTCTATTCTCTCCTTTAGGTGCCTTCGCCTGGAGGTCCCATCCTCCTTCATCATTGCTGCCTAGAACTTCTCCCCGTGGTACGACACACTCCCGCGGGCTCCAGGCACCTCCATTCACTGCTGAAGCTGAAATGCCCAGCACGGATTTCAGCCCAGAGTTCTAGACTCAGATTTCTTTTTTTTTTTTTTTTTAAAGATTTTATTTATTTATTTGACAGAGAGAGATCACAAGTAGGCAGAGAGGCAGGCAGAGAGAGAGGAGGAAGCAGGCTCCCTGCTGAGCAGAGAGCCCGATGCGGGACTCGATCCCAGGACCCCGAGATCATGACCTGAGCCGAAGGCAGCGGCTTAACCCACTGAGCCACCCAGGCGCCCTCTAGACTCAGATTTCTGAAGCTTGTATCAAGCCCTGTAGATCCTACAGGGATCCTAGCCTCTGCACATCCTAATCAAGCTCTCAGTCACCCAAGTTCCTGGCAGCTCTTTCTCCCAATTCTGTCCTTCTCTTTTTATTCTGACCCCCCATGGCCTGAGAGTCCCCTGCCCACAATTCCCCTGTATTAATCTTACCTTCAGTGACCATCCGTATGTACCAGAGTTCTCCAGAGAAGCAGAACCAATAGGGGATACACACACACATACACACACACACACACAGAGATTTATTTTATTTTAGGGACTTGGTTCCCTTGGGGCCTGGTAAGCCCAAAGTCTATAGGGTAGGTCAGCAGGAGGAGCTGGGGGCAGAAGCCAATGCTTCAGTCTTGAGACAGGCTTTCTTCTCTGGGAAACCTTAGTTTTTGCTCTGAAGGGTTTTGTTCTCAACTGCAAGAGTAAGACACACCCACATTACCTCAAGAGCAATTTCCTTCCCTTAAAGTCAAGTATCATAGATATTAACCACATCCCCAAAATACCTTCATGACAGCACCTAGATTCGTGTTGGATTAAATCACTGGGTATGACAGCCCAGCCAGGATGATGCCTAAAACTGACCATCCCATTGTCTACTGGTCCTCCAAGCTTCGGTCACTCTGCCTCGCCTCCTTCTCCTTCCTCCACACCCCTGCCAGTCATTCCCTCTGCGGCACCAACCTGAGTCTTCACTTTCAACCAAAACACCTTGAGTGCCCCACTTCACCCTCATCCGGAAGTCATGAATATAGCATTCGGAGCCTCTGGGTTGTGGCTCCAGGCTCTTACTGGCCAGGGATCTATGGAACTGGGGAACGATACCCACCACAGGTCCTCCCGCAAGCCTCTTAGCATAAGTGCCTGCTCACCCCATAGCCTGGGGAGCACAGGAGAGTGTGGACTTGGCTTATCCATTGGGGCGTCCCAGGGCTAGCGAGGACTTGTGAGAAAAATACGTTGATTGGTATCTCAAAGAAGAGACACGGGAGGTACAAGTGTCTATCTCTGGGGAGCACTTGGTGTGATGACAATCTCAATTCTGTAGACTATACCTGTAGAAACACTGGGAAAGCTGCATGTCCAGTCGGCCACCCTGGGGCACACAGAGCCCTGATGTGACTGTCATCATAGCCAGCTTTTGATGGACCTGTCAGCTTGCTGGATCTCTTTGAGCATCCCTGGGTTGGTTTTGGAGATTTTATTATGTTCGCCAGATGCCAATTTCTGTTCACAGTTATGTCTTGAGGAACCTGCAAAGCTTGAATCAAGGTTTTTTTAATTGAGGGATTGATTAATGAGTGAATTGATGTATTTATGCTTAGTCTCATTCTACAGAGAGTTTGAGGCAGCTCTCAAGAGGTTTGCATGTGTTAAATAAGGCATGAGTAAGAGAGTATAAATGGAAACAGGAAGTTGAAATCTGGCCAAAGGAAGCATAGGCATGTAGCCCCTGCAGACCTGTGTTCCTAGGCCTGATGTGAATGAGGCTTCTGGGGCAAAGGGAGGGATGATTGAAATTCTCACTTTCAAGTAATAAGCAAAGATCAAGTTTCTGGGAAAGCAGAACTCCTCCAAGCACTCAGCTCCAAAAAGAATTTTGTCACCTGCAGAAGCCATCTGATGTGGGGATGTTTCCTTCCACCTGTTGCCATTTGCAAAAAATATGCTTGCTAAAAATATGCTAGCATTATTTTTCTAAATCATGTGAGCTTGTATTTGTCTCACTTTTGTAGTTAAAATCAAGGGCTTTTGCAGACAGAGTCCTGGACTCAAACCTCATCTCTCCTCCTGTCACACTGAGTTGCCTCAGCCAAGTTATTTGACCTCTCTGTGCTTCAGTTCTGTTGTCCGTTAGATGGCACCCACTCAGTGGACTGTGGTCCAAATGAACTGTGGCCACGCACATAACACTCAGCCTGGGGCCGGCAGGTAGGCCAGCTCAGTGAGGTTGGCCAGTGCTGTTGTTCTTAACAATATTGGCTGAGAGTCTAAACATTGCTTCCACGGGTTTTGTATTTGCATTAAACCATGTGTACTGTCCAATGCCCTTAGAACATTGAATAATTTTCATCCCTATCTTCACAGTGATATGCACAAAATAACACATAACCTTCATCTGAGAAAGCAGATGAAAGAGCCGTTATTTCTTTATATGAAGCCCTTCTAGGAGAGCAGTTATCTGTAAGGCAGTCTGCATGTCGGGAGGGACTGCGTGTGATGCAGTCATGCTCTCTCAGAGTGACTTGGCTGGGAGAGAGTCTTTCTGGCTCCGTGGAAAACTCCAGAAACTCCAGAGTCTTCGACGGACATCCAGCTGAGATGGGGACAGGAGGGATCTAAGGAGTCTTTTCAGAGGAGGAACACTTGGGCCAAGCCTTGGGGTCCCCAGGAACCAGCTCAGGTACAGAGCAAGGACCAGAGGAAAGAAGGCCAAGATATAGGAGCCATGAAGGGAGAGACAGTACCTCTCAAAGAATCACGATTTCTTGTGGCTCGGGTTGTGGGGGAGGGGGAGACTGAGGCAGGGGAGAAGGTCTGGAGCTGGTGCGCCAAGTTGCACAATGGGGAAATTAGCCCCCAGCTCCTGCAAGACTTAAACAGAAGAACTGAAGTGGAGTGATCATTTGACTTGTCTTTCCCTTTCAGAAAGTGGTCTGTGTTCTGTTTACTCTATAGGACACAGCATGATGGACACCTTGGCTGTCGCCCTGCGGGTGGCTGAAGAGGCCATCGAGGAGGCGATTTCCAAAGCAGAAGCCTACGGGGACAGTCTGGTATGACCCCCTTGTCCTCGCTGGGGGGAGGTGAGGGGCAAGGTCCCGGCCGCCGGAAGAGAGTCCAGACTGTTGGAAAACCATCTTCACAGTGGTTGTCCTTGACAAGCGCGGGGCCCACACTCCCCCTGCCTCTGTGGTCAGGACTCCCAAGACAGGGATGGCCACATCTCCCGACCCACCCACCCACAGGGGCCATTCTCTTCCCTCCCTCCACAGGACAAGCAGAACGAGGCCAGCTACCTGAGGGACCACAAGGAGGAGTTGACTGAGGAACTGGCCACAACTATCCTGCAGAAGGTAGGTGGGCCCTGCCGTCCCGTTATACCATTCAGCCCCCCACCCCTCTCTACCCCCGGCCCGGATCAGAGCCCAGATCAGAGCCGGGGGAAGAGCAACCATGGGCCCTGTTGTTGTCTCGGGCACCATTTCTGTGCCACGTCACGTTTCTCAGTGTGCTCCGGGAGCCACTGAGGAGGGATTTCATGGCGATGTGGCGTCTGAGTGGAGGGATCCAATGGGGTCGCCTTTAGGGATCGAGCTGGCAAGTAAGGAGCCAGGAACTCAGCACTGAGCAGGTTACTCACCATCTTCCTGTTCCCTAGCCTCCCCGCTTGTGCGTGTTTGCATGTGTGCACATATGTGTGTCCTTACAAGTTTCGGTCTTCCACTGACCCGCAGTCACCTCCTGCTACCTCCATGCCGTAAACTGTCCCTTGCATGGAGTATCCGTTCATTACTGTGGAGAAGCCAACCGCCCCCAGACCTCTGTGTCTGCGAACAAGGATGATTTCTGTGATGCCACACGCACGTTTCTTACACCACCTCAGTGTCCTACAACTCAGTTTTGACACTATCTATGCCAAGTTAGCACGGACCTCACAAGTTAAGGGCTCAGCCCCACCAGAGTGCCCCCATTGCAGATACCAGGGACAGGCGTCAGGCATCCCCAAGTTACCGCACTGATGTCCAGTCTACTACAAATTCAGGGATTCCCATGATCATGATTGCCCTCAGGTGGGATAATTTGCTAGGACAGCTCACAAAACTCAGCAACGTGCTGCATTTCCAAAGACAGATTTATCATAAAGGATGCAAATGAACAACTGGATGAAGAGATACACAGGATAATAAGGCGGGGGAGGAGGTGTGCAGACCTCCATGCCCTCTCCCTCCAGCGCACTGCCCTCCGGGTGACACTCTGGGTCTGCCCCAGCCCTGGGAGCGCAGTCCCCCTCCCTCCCCAGAGGTAGTAGCGGGAGCTGAGATTTCCCAGCCCTGAGTCGGCTCATTAGCATAACAAAGACACTCCCAGGGTTTTTTGGCTCAGTGCCAGGAACCGGGCCCAAAGACCAAATGTATGTTTTATTAGAGCTCAGTTTCTTTCTCGCTCAGGCATCCCCTCCGGCTCATGCTGTAGGTTGGGCTCCAGTCCATGTTGTGTGTTCACTCAGGGGCCTAAGTAAAGGCACAGCAGCTTCTGGGGCCAGGACCCAGGACAGAAGCACAGGAGAGGAAGAGGAAACTGCCATATGGTCTAAGGCACAGGCTCAGCCCTGACTACTGTCACTACTGTCACTGACCAAAGCAAGGCACCCAGTCAGCCCACTGCCACAGGCTTATACTTATTGTCCCCTTCCTGGGAGAGATGCAGAGTCACATGACAAAGGTCTGCATGCAGGAAGCAATGAACAAGTTCAGTCTTCTGGTTTGGTCACAAAATCCATGTCCCTTCTGCACGGCCCACACAGAAGACTCCCCACTAATCCCCCAGAGAGCCCCAGATGTCTCATCCAACCCACAGTTCAAAATACATTCAATCCAGATTCCAGGGCTTTTACGCTGGAGACCTAGGAACCGAGGAAACACGTTATCTGTCCCCATACGTCCAACACATACTGTTGGTGTCAGACCCCCGGGGCAGCTGGCTGGCTCAGGATGTGACCAGTCCCCAGCAATCCCAGAGCCCAGGGAGGTGGGGGTACACCTTGGTCAGGCCCCCCATCTGCCCCAAGGCATGGCACCTCCGTTCCTCACTCGCCCTGCTCAGCCTCCTGCTCTCATCTTGTCTGGGCTACAAGGGCATTGAAGAAAAACCCAGACTGGTGGCTCAGAAGTCTTCTCAGCTGCCTCTAGGAAGTCAGGAGCCCAGATACCACTGTACAAATAGATTCATTCTCTCCGTGGGGCTGTGCCCAGCATAGCAGGTGGTACAAATGAGCCATCAGCTCCTGGCTCTTGGAACCTGCCCCCTTCACAGACCCTGCCAATGCTTCCTGAAACCAGGATTTACAGCCAGAGACTGCGGGTTCAAAAGGTAGCTCCACTGTTTACGAGTTGTGCAGCCTTCACTGGTAGCTTAACTTTTCTGAGCCAGTTTCCTCGTCTGCAAAATGAGGAGTCGTAGCCCATAGCTCTTAAGATTATTTTGAGGATTAAATGCCATGGAATGCATACAGTGCCTACCACAGTCTGGCCTGTGGTAGGCATTTAATGACTAGAAGTTGTAAGCATCATAAAAGGATGATTTATAAAATGTAAGGTGTTATTCTGTTTTACCCTCAGGTATAACTGAAACAGATGGGTATGCTGTTGAAACTAAGTTCTTCTGTGGCTGAAACACATCCCAGAGATGCTTCCAGTTGCTCCACATAGCACCTGAAGGCCTGGCCAGTAACCTGCCCCCTTTTGTCCTCCCACCACAGATCATAAGGAGACAGAAGAGCAAAGGCGAGCAGCAAATGGAAGAAGAGCCAGAGTGGTTGCAGCCCCAGAGCTGCATGGCCAAGGCAGCTGACGGGGGGACCGCCACGCCCCCAGGAGGTCCCCGAGCTCCCTACACCCTCTGGGTGAGTCCCCAAGCATAATCCTGCCCCCACCACGGACTGGTGTCCTGCCCAGGCACTGATCAGAGCTGGTGCCCTAGACGTGGGGCCACCACTCTCAACCACTTATAGTTGACTCCTGTACCCACCCGACGGGGTAAAGGTACCCAAAGCGGGGCCGGGGGAGAAACAGAGAAAAGTGTAGGTGATGGGGGCTGGGAGGGCCCAGAGGGGACAGAGGGAGTAAATACAGAACAGCCTCCTAAGGATATGCAGATGGCTTTTTATGCAGGACCCATTTAGGAAAAATAAAGGTGTCAATAGGCATTTTTAAAATTCATTCCAAAAAGGGTTGAACTGTTCCTGTGAAAAGAACAGCTTTATGAGAGCCCTGGGCTTCCTTACAGCTCCCACCCCTTGCTTTCCCGAACCCGAGCTGTGACAGTGAGATCACCATGCCGTTTGAGGCACTGAAATGGCCACCTCTGGACACCGGCCGGGAGTTGGGGAGTGGCCCAGCCCTTTGTCCATCACCTTGGAATTGAGCCAAGAGCCGCAACTCAAAGCACAGGGCCCTTGCTGTGACCCCAGGGTTGGAGCCTGCTTGTGTCTATGGTAGAACCATGAAGCCTGCAAACTCCTCTACCTGTTGAAGTGGCCCCAGCAGAAGACGTGGTGGCTGGGAAAGCCAGAGGCTGAGGCCAAGGAGCCGGGCCTTCTGTGCAGAGATTACACCCAAAGCCCAGGGACTGGTTGGCAGGGCTTGTGTTCCAGCAGTGGTAGGAGCCCACGGTCCCAGCATGGGCATGAGGTCAGGACAGCGCACACAGGTGCCATTTAAAACTGGCAAGTCAGAGACGGGAAGATCACCAGCACATGTTTCCCCCGCTCCTCCTGGGGGTCAGCGGCATTCGTCCCCTCTTGTATAGATGGATAGAAAGGGGTGTACGGCCCAGCTGCTTGGTAGGCATGAGGTCCCAGAAGCAATGCCCGCTGTCTTCACTATGTCAGTCGTCCCCGTGTCCTCACCAGCCACCAGATGCTCGGGGTAACAGGGAGCACCTTTACGGCTTTATCGGGGAGTTAGCGTCACTGATTTATTGGCAGAACTTTCCCTTGTCAGCATGCCCGTCAGCTGACTTTACTGCTGCCGTTGTGCACCTAAACAGGAGCCTCGGTCCAGGTCCACCGGGACTGAATAATCCGATTAGCGAAGCAGGCCGGGGTACGAGTCCGCCCAGGGCTGTGGGCGCCCCCACTGAACGGCTGAGACTGGAAATGGACTTGGGGCTCAGTGGAGGGAGAGCCCCATGACCTTCAAATAGCCTGTCATTCAGAGATTTCACTAACCCGTCCTGCCGCAGCGAGCTCAGGCTGCATCTGTAGTGACACCCTGCTTTCCGGGGAGTCTTTTGGAAGCATTTTCTGAAAAAGTCAGGCTTGGGAGGGGGGCATCTCTAGGAGGTGTGAATCCCCCCAGTCTCGGCATTTGACCAATACTTGCTCTATGTAGACTTTCTGTGCAGAGGGGGTTCACACATATTACTTCATGAGATCCATGCAAGGGCATCCTGGGTTCTCCCTATTTTACAGAGCAGTGAACCGTAGTCTGAGCCACTGGAACTGAGTTGACGGGTGGGGTAAGACCAGAACCCAGGTCTCCTGGCTCTGAGCATTTCCTCCACTCTGCTCCTGTCTCCTGGGTCATGGGGCAGCTCTTGGATATGAAATGCCTGTTTTCCCACCAACTGTTTAGGGGGACCCCTTGTCATGTTTGCAGTTCAACCTAGAAATGGTATTCCTGCCATTGAGGCAGGAGACACTCTGTGTGTCCGCGGAGATGTGGGACAGTGGGTTCTAGAATGGGTCCGGACAGTAGGAACAGCCTGCAGTGGGCACCCCCTTTCCACAAGAGGACAGCAGAGTGCTTCCTGCACACCCCTTCATCAAGTACTGGGTGAAAGCAGCTTAAAACAAGCAGCAGTGATGCTTCCCAGGGGGCCTCCCACTCAGCCCCTCAGCTGGCTGGAAAGACCCTAGTCCACCTGGGATGTAGGCACACAGGGACCGTGGGTCAGTCGCACAGGGTTCCCATTTGCTTTGCTAAAACAAACCTTCTCAGGGTTTCCTTTTTTCACCAGAAAATCTGTTTCACCAAACGCCTGCCTCCCGCACATCCCAGTTGTCACGTTGGTTTCAATAGCAATGGAGACAGAGCACATGCATTTCTTACTTATTTGTCCTGAAGCAAATGACAGAATATGATTTATTTCTAGATTTTGATATAGGATAAGGCCTAATGGAAGTCCCTCTCCCACTGCAGGCATCTTTTGAATCTCAGGTATACAGTGCTTTGCAAGCTATGTCCACCTTCCCTGGTCTTGAATCCATCAGTGTGGGAGGGGGTGGAAGAGATCCTTGAGGCTATAGTTGGAGCAAAGCCCAGAAAAGCCACCAATACACCCCTTGGATAACACTATAACCGCCCAGATCACAGGGCCTGGCACCTTACAGAGGGGACAAGATCATCCACTCGCTCCTATTGCTAATCCTTCCATCCTTAACTTTGATGTTTGATTAAAGAAGTCCCCTCTTGGCCTCTCGGTGTGAGTTCTCCCTACACTGTGGTTTGCAATATGGAACAGCATATTTTTGTCAATGTTATCAGTCAGGGAGACATGAATGCTTTGGCTTTCTCTATGCACACTTGTACTCATGGGAGCTGCCCTAAACGAAGCAGCCAGAACCCCAGCTTAAAGAGAAATCCATCATCCAGCTGGGTCCCTGGCACGGTTAGCTCTTTTGAGCAGCCAGGATTGTTAGCCCCCCATTGTCTGTGGTCACGTATGTTCAGGCGATGGTCCAGCCCAGCACTGGACATGTGGCAGCCGTTTCTCAATACAGGGCCATGGCCATCTGATGGCACCATGTTGATTTGTGGGGATTTAGTGATGGCCTGGACTCGAACCCTTCCCCTCAGCTCCCAGGATACCTGTGAAGGAAGGAGACTGTGTGGATCCACACAGGGGTGGGTCCACCCCCTTGTGAAGGCCATTTGTAACTCCAGGTTTGGTTTAAAGACAGCCACATGATAGAGCTTTTACAAAACCTTATTTGGAAGGAGAGTCGCACCTTACCCAGCACTCAGTGATAAGAATCCATGGAATCTTGATTAGTTAGCTCTTTAGAAAATCTTACCCCAAGTTCTAGCTCTTCCAGCGACAAAGAGGCTGGCATACCTCCTCTGTGTGAGTGCTGTCCCATTGGGCTCCAACCCCATTAGTAGGCTAACCAGACAACTAACCCCATTAGTAGGCTAAACCGGGCCCCTGAGGGGGCCTGCAGAGAAAGACTGGCTCCCTTCTGATGACCCTGACCTACCACTTCCTCCAATGTCTCAAGCCTTCCTCCCTTCGTCCTTGTCTCTGTCCTGTTGCCTTCCTCTCTTGTCTTCAGACCTTCATTTGATGTTACACGTGGGTCTGAAGGACCCCAGGTCAGAACTATAGTATAGCCTATAAGTTTTAACATTCTTTTTATAACCAGCTTATGCTAACTAAGAAACTGTGGCCAGCTGACCATAGATAAGGGAGTCAGCAAGCAGCATAACAGGATAACGAATAGCAAAAATCTGTGTTTAACCCGGCTGTTTCTGGCTTCTGTATAATAATGCTTCTAATGCTTTGCTAAGAAATGAAAAATTGTTTAAACCCTCGCTCGCTGTGTATTCAAATAAAGTTATACCCTTCCCTTGTTAAGAATTTCCCCTACTCCTAAGTCTCCCGTACCAAGGCCGGAGACAGGCGGTTCAGCATGTACTTGATAAGGGGATCCTCTCCCGTACCAAGGCGGGAGACAGGCGGTTCAGCACGTATATAGATAAAGGTTAGAAACGTGCAATTCAACATGTACCCTCTACTGTACACTATCTGAACGGTGACTGGCCAGAATGTAGGTTTTCCAAAGCCAATCCGCTAACACCAAGTATGCCTTTTTCAAATGTTCAAATTGTCAGCCTATCAGCTCCGTCCCATCCAAAACTTGTTTGTACCTGTCTATAAAAATCCTGCACCACCCCAGCCTGGTGTGCTCAGCTAGCAGGAGCTGCTGACCGCCCGCAGGCGCTACTGACCACCCACAGGCGCCTGTGTAACAATAAAGAACCTCTTGCTGTTTGCATCCTGTGGCAGTGCTGAATTCTTGGGTAAGGGGATCCGCAGGTCTTTCAGGTCTCGACCCTTAGACAGACCCCAGCCTGACTTCCCTTGGTCAGGACCCCAAGCTCTTTCCCTCTGACCAGCACCAGTGTTCAGGGCCAGCCTGGGACCTCAAGTGTTGGTATATCTGGGGGACAAAGGTCAGCCTCTCCAATGCGCTGTGTAGGATCTCACCTTGATGGCTAAGTCCGTGCTTTCTTCCCACCCTGACCTGCACCTGGTCCCTGTCCCCTGTGGTGAAAGTCTGTGCTAACACCATATTCCAGAGTTGGGGCCCAAGGGAGACTGACCCTGGCCAACGCTACCATATTGCACAACCATTGACCTAGAATTCAGCATGAGTAGTGCCCCCAGATTGTACAGCATGATGACTGCGGTTCTAGCTGCCAATGAGCAGGAACAAGGACTGGTTAAGGAGCAGACACATGTTATATCTCATGTTATATCTTTTATATCTGCACCAAAAAGTGCGGATGTGGGTATTTTGGACCCATTTTATAGATGAGAAAACTGAGGCTAGAGCTTTACCATAAGTTGCCTAAGGCTCCACAGCTTGTGATTGGTGGCTCTGAGAGTTGAATGCCGTACTCCTCTTCCAAAGCCCTTGATCTAGCTTCTTTCTCTATGAAATGAGATCAGCAGATTCAGCTATCTCTCAGTCCTGAGACTGCACTCTCCAATGCAGTGGTCATGAGACACAAGTGACTATTCAAATTTAAATTAATTAAAATGAAATAAAGTTTAAAATCCAGCTCCTCCATCGGACTGGCCACATTTCAAGTGCTCCGTAGCACCTCTGGCTGGTGGGTACTGTGTTACACATTGCAGAACATTTCAATCACCCAGAAAATTTTGCTGCACAGCACTGGTCTAGAATTGAGATAAGGAGGAAGTGATACGCAGAGGGCATAAATGCAAAAATGTGCCACGTCACTGGCCAAAGCCTGGACACGAAGCAGCAGGCCAAGTCTTGGCTCTTGGGGACCTCAGGGAAGGTGGCCCTCCCATCTTTTGACCAGCTGGTCTCCAACCTACCCCCTTGCTCATTTGCACCATCACCAGAGCCCCACTCCAGGGGTTCCGACTCATGGGGTCTGGAGTCCAGCCCGGGCATCTGAGTACCTGACCTAGTTCTCCCCTGGTGAGGCTAATAGGCTGCAGGCCTGAGGATAGCTCTTTCTCTCTTGAGGAGGGCTCCTTGACCTCCCGCTGCAGAGGCCATAACCCTGTGACCTCCAGGCAATGCCTCCCCTTTTTTCTCAGTTCCCAACAACCTGGACCCCTCTAGCCCAGGGCATAACTATGCAGAATCTCAGAACACTGCAGGCCAGGCTGCTGGGCTTAACTTGGAAACCCAACTCAATCCATCCCCTGCAGAAAGGAGTTATCCTTGTTCTCTTGGAAGAAACTTGAATGTGTTCATTCTCTTGTTAATTTCCTCCCTTATTGTGTGATTCTCCAACAAAGCTGCCATCCAGCTTTCCAAGCCTTAAGACGAAGTATCCTAAAAGCCTGTAGTGCGGGTCTTGTAATTCATTTAATGCCTGCCTCTTTGGGAACATGTATATACAAAGTCATCTTCATAATAACCTGGTGATCCTATTGATAATAACCATGATGACCCCAGGGGCCAGGCTCTTAGGATGCGTCCAGTGACCAAGAGGCATCTCTCTATTCCCTCTCTATCCTTCTCTATTTTTCTCAGCCTTTCCTCTTACGTGTCTGTCCCTTCCTCCCTCTTTCTTGCTCTCCTTTTATAGGATAGATCTAAAGTATTTTTCATTATTTATAATTACAGGATTGAATTTAGTATCTATGCCAGACCCCAAAAACACAAAGCAAAGCTTTGTCTCAGTTGTCATTCATCCTATTCCTGTCTTATGGAATAACCTCCTTGTGAGTGAAGACCACTTTGGTGCCATGGTCAGTCCCTCAGGAAGCCCGCCCTATTGGCAGTGCTGATGGTCCTATTCGTCATAATGACAATAGAGCGTTCCAAGAGATGCAAGGAGCACGTCACACCACTGCCCACACAGGGTAGGCAGCGAGTGTGGAACAAGGTCTCATGATTGTGCTGTGTGTTTCTCCCAGAGCATCAGAGCCAACTGGCTCAAACGGCAAGTCCTTCCCGGCCGGAGCAGGTTAGCGAGGAGGAAGGTATTCTCAGGCTTGCAGCATGGGCTCGGCACAGCATGGAGGAGGCATGGAATCACATCAGCATGGGGCCACACAGACCCCAGGTCAGACCCTGCCTCTGCCGCCTCACCAACCATGTGCTTGGGCAAGTTATTCATCCCCTGCCTCAGTTTCCTCGTGTGCACCCTATCAGATCAAGTGAGAGAATGCCTATGTTGTCCCGGCTCAGCGGTAGAGTGTAATAAATACTCTTATTTTGACTAATACTCCTTGAGTGCTTTTTATGTACCAGGCATGACACTGATCCTTTTACATGAGAAAACTGAGCCACAGAACACTCGAAGTCCCCCTCCCCGCCCCCCGCAGAATCCCACAGAGCAAGAGGAAGCTGGCATTGACCCAGTGCCAAACACACCACCCATTAGCTGGTGCCTGAAGAGTTGAGGCTGACCTGTTTCAACATGCGATTCTCAAGTTCATCTTTGCAAGACCTTGCTGGCACCTTGATACTCCTGGACCATGGACCAGCCATTACCCCCCCTCCCTTTATAGACAGGCAGACACTAACTCAGGCCAGCCCTTCCTCTTATTATCAGACCTGCTTCTTCCGTGGACAGTAGGATGGGTAAGAGGAAGGGAAGGAAAGCAGAGGTCATGGGTGAGAACAAAGGAGGGGGCACAAAGGCCCAGCTAGGATCATGAGCAAATAAAAGACTCCAGGAATCCCTTCACTTCTTAGGAGCCAAAGAGGTAGAGCTAACTGGTGAATAAATGCATTATCCTGTCGCCATCTTCTGGTAAATATGTTTATTGCATTGAATTTGTGGCAAAACTAGGTCTGGGTTTCAGAACGGGAGCTTTTCCACCCTGGCTGGAAACCTAGTAAAGCCAGATCTTGGGGTCTTTTGTGGTTGTCAAGGTATAGTTTTCTTCTAGTGTGAAACAATGGCTTGCCTGAAATCTAGTGTAAAAGTCTGGGGTCCCCAACTCGCTCACAAAGAACACAGATGCCATCCTCCGTGTTAGAACCACAGGGACTTTTCATTTCTTGGTGTAGGCTTTTGTAGATGGGGAGCGCTTTTGTCCCATAAAAATGGACCCAAGCTAACTCTTCAAGACACATACAGACAAATATAAGATACCATGTGACCCTCTATAAAATGAAACATTCAGTGTCATTTTTCCTTCTTTGTAAGCATGTGTTCAGTGATTTATAGTGAGAAGCTGGCAGATATTTAAAAAAAAAAAAAATAGCAAAGTCAGGGCATAGAAAATGGCTCCATACTGCACATGGCAAAGGATGGTCAACTCCCTTAAGGAGTTTTCTGTCTAAACTCTGTCTGAAGTCCTGGAAATTCAGTCACAAACGAGCAACAGAGGATCACACCCAAAACACCATTCCTGCGGTCAAGGAGCTCACAGTCTTTGGAAGAACTGAAAGGTTTTAGTAGGACTGTAAGACAGTATATGCAGTTATGTGTGGGATTACATCGAAGGGGAGGCTTCTTGCCAGACCATGGTGGGATGAGTGTCAGGGGTATATTCCCTGAGTACACAGGGTTTGCCATAGAAAGACTTTTTTCTTCATTTTTATTAACTTCATTTGACCATCAGTTTTGATCTCTTTTCTCTCTGGCAGCTGTTCATCAGATTAAGGATTTAGTAAAATCATAGGTGGCTCCCTGAATACCCATCCCTGTGAAAACCTTGTTTTCCCGACACAAGGGACAGAGTCCAGGCTTTCTTGCCCTTGGAATAAAGGGAGCGGCACTCAGCTGAAAGCCGCTTGTTGTGTGTATTAGCTTGGCTGTCCTCCAGCTCAGACCTCGCCCTCCATGTACCTGTGATATGATTCAAACAGTGTCTCCGCCTGTCCTTTGAAATCTCACTGCCTCCACTTCTTAGGTAACAGCTCCTTTTCCCTTCTTTAATTCAGACGCTAAGTGGTACATGTTGCAATAGTTGTAGGTTTGTGGATGGACCATACTTGGCTCACGAATCTGTTGTAGGATTGACATTGCACCCAAAGTTTCTGTGCAGGCTGCCCAAACTTGGATTTGGAGGTCTTCCGAGGGAAGATGCTTTCTTTTTTGAGCACGGTTGACCTAAGAAATGTTGCCAGGAAGATGGCTGGATAAAAGGCTGTCTGCAGCCACTACCCACTAGGGTTCTGATGCTTTCGGGTAGACCTGGCCAGCTTCAGCAGAATCAACAGGGCCTGTTGGCACTGTCATACAGCGTTACACACTGTTTGCAGCTGGTAAGCCCCAGCGCGGAAAGAACCAACACCATCAGACATGCCTTCTCCACACTGTGTCGTCTACCAGAAAACGGACGGCATCCCTCCCCATGACTGTGCCCCTCAGTCCTCTCTCTTCCCCTCTTTTTTCTCCACAGCAGTCCCAGTCTGCGTTCTCACTCCCCAGAGAGGGCGCCCTGAAGCCCCCTTCCCTGGAGGCATGGCCGAGGAGGAGCCAGGCCCAGCCACTGCGGGAAGAGGTGACCTTGCCCAGCTGGAGGAGCACGGACAGGCTGAACAAGACAAGTAATGGCTTTAAGTGGCATCTGGTTGGTCTGTGGGTCTCAGGAGTGCTGTTGGGAGGCTTCTTCCCGCTCAGCCCGAGTTGGTGTGGGCCCATTGGGGGCCGCCGAGCCACCGAGTCATGAGGCCTCTATCAAGCACACACATATAACGCAGTTGTGTTTTCCACTGGGCAATCTTCCCGCTGAGACCTGTGGGACGATGGGGGCTGGGGTGCTCCAGGGCCAGGATGTTAAGAATGCCTCAGCTGCCTGGCCACGTTTCAGCTTCCCATTCCACGTGGACCAGAACAGGTCTCATGCAGGCCAGAAACACTAATCCAACCTAGCAGGCTATGTCAGTGTTTAGAGGATTTGGGTCTCAGTGAGGGTTGGTTTTAAGAGTGTCCTTTTTGAAACCTTACATAATAGTAAGGGTGATACTCGCTCCCATAAAAAAGAAACCAAACATTTAGGTGGCTTAACATACTAGCTTAGGTTCTCATCAAACACCAGTGCAATACAGTGTCCTGGCTATGGGACGCCTGTGGAGGCCCAAGGCTCTGCTGTCCTCCATGGCCTCTGAGCTTTCTGCTGGGTTATTCACACCAGCCAGCAGAACAGAGAAGTGAGTGCATCTGCTTCCTAACCACCTCAGCAGGGACATGGCCCACACCACTTTCACTCCCAGCCCATAGACAGGAACCAGTCACACAGCCCAACTTCAGTGCAGAGGGCCTGGCAGGTGTCCTGGCTGGGTGCATCCCAGCAATGCTGGTAATGCCACGAGAGGCACGGGGCACACAAGTCTTTGATGGACAACTGTCATCCCCACGGCTCCTGGGGATGGCCTGCTGCCCATTCTTCCCGCTCCTTCTCCTAGAACATCCCACCTTGGCATAAAGCCCTTGAGCTCCCCTCTCCAGAGACTCAACATCCATGACACACAGTCCATCATAAACCAGTCACGTCACGTAATCCTTCACAGTGAAGACCCTCCAATTAGCTAAATCGCTTTCCCAAAGTTACACATCCAAAGGCTGGAGGTGCTTGGAACCACATGGCTAACAGTTGAGGACCACGAAGTCCCCTGCTCAGGTCACCTGGGTCTCTTGGGCTCCGTGACTGTCTAAGCCAAGATGCTCGCTCTGCCCTGGCACAGGTCTGTTCTCCTCACCCGACCGCACGTAACGGGAGCTAGGAGCGTTGTCCTCACAAAAGAAGCCATGAGAGGATTCTCAATTCCCACTGTATGTCAGATCTAGAATCTGTTTCTGAACAACAGCCAGAAAAATTAGCAACAAAATACTCACCTTAGAAATAGGTTTTTAAAGATTGGGCTATCGTTTCTACTCTCTAAGGGAAAATATTGAATCCACAGCTATTGAAACAAATTCCATTGTCCTCAAGGTGCAAAGAACCACAAAGCATGCAATGCTTTTTAACAGTCATTCTAAAAATTTCCCAAAACAGATCATTTCCATGTGAACCTTTTAGTAGAACCCCACCCGTCAATAGAATCTGCAGAGATTCTGGGAGCACATGAAATGTTCCCTATTTATGTATATGGTTTGGGTTTTTGTTTTTGAAGTGCCTTTTTCCATTCTAAGTAAGCTTTTCTTTCCTTTCCTCCTGCTGCCCGGAGTATCTCTTCATTCATTCATAGGCTTTCTTCCTTCCTCTATCTCTCACCAGAGACTGAAAGTTCCCACAGAGAGGGGGCTCTAAAATTCCACAGGGCATATGTTTATCTTCCATAAACAAAAATAACTACCCTCTAAAAGTCACTTTACCATGAACAGGGTCCATCTGCAGGCATTACTTTATTCATTCCTCCAACAGCGCTACGGAGAGTTACCATTCTCTCACGTAGCCGACAAGAACCTTGAGGGACAATGAGGGTGAGTGTCTTGTTCAAGATTCCACGGCTAATGTGGCCAAATGCAAACATTATGGCTCCAATTTGCAGGCTTTTTCAACTACTGCATGATAATAAGTGTCCCTCCCTCCATAAAGGCAAACAAATAAACAACACCACAACAAATAGCCTTTCAAAATTCACGCTTACACACGATTAAGTTTATAGGAGATGATCAGAACTTCTAGAAAACACTCCATTTCACAGAATAGTTCCCTGCTGACTTAGGAGCATTCCAAATAAATTTGGAAAGGGTTTTGATTTTCAAAACATGATTTCTTTTTACCTAATTTTCTGTAAAATAAAGCACCCATGTAATTATCTATTAGTGGTACATAAACATAAAATTTAGTTCAACCATATCACACACAGAAAAGATTTCACACTCTTCTCAAAAACTCCACACATCTCTCAGGATAGAGATTTAAAATAACAAAACTATAAAGCATTGGTTTTTCTGAGGAATGCTTGACCTTGACATGCTAAAATGTCCAGACCAACCCCACAGGTCTCGAGGAGTGTCTGATCCATTTAGCGGGAAGCAGATTATACCTGGGAACAGGGCCCAGTCTCAGCAGAGCAGAAATGTAGAAGAGAGGAGACCCAAGGTAGAGGTCATCTTGGTTGATGGCCATTGGCTATTTCCGCAGTTCTCATGCCCCAGGGGAAAGGTGGCTTCCAGAGCCTGTTAATTCACGGTTGGGGTCAGCTAGAGGGACACCGTGGGCTGAGTAAACCACAGCAGGTCCACTTTGAGCCCCGGAAGAGCTCACAGCAGTCAGTGGATGCCTCCCCAGACACATTTCCCCTTGATAGACCTTGAATGAGCGTCCACTATAGACACAGCACATGCTCGGGGCTGGAAATAGCCATCAGGGACGGGCTCTGCTCTGTAGTCGCTGACTGGTTGTTGCCGCACAGCCACAGAAGAGAAAGAATCTGGACAGAGGAGAGAATGAAGGGTGCAGGGTCCTCGACGGCTATTCCCAGAGGACTAAGAGAGTGTGGTAGTGGGACCTGAGTATAGCTTTGAGCAGTTCCGACCACGCTCCTTACAACCAGGCTTTCACAGGGGTGGGCATTCAGGAAGCCCGCTATGCTTTTGTGGAGACAAAAGCTGGCCAGCTTCTAGCTTCCTCAGGAGAACGAACGGAATGTGGTGAACTGGGATTGTGAAAGGCAGAAGAGGGGGGCCAGCAACAGACTGAATCCCTGCCTTCCGGGTAGTGGGTGTCAAAGGCAGGTGCATGACCACGTCTGTAACACCACCAGCCCGGGAGCCAGGCACAAAGTGGCATTTGTGGGGGCTTTCCTGATGTGACTTCCTCCTGTGACCCCAGGAGAGGATGCAGACAGCAGGGCTGTGGAGGGCCTGACATCACGCGCGCAGTCTTGCCCCCGCATCCTGTGGGTGCCTGGGTTCACCAATAAGTAGTCTTTACAAGCCCCGGGCAGGTTCCAGAACTGCTCATGGACTGGAGGTAGGGCAGTGAAGAAAATGCATCCTCTGGTCATTGTTGTGGCGGGGCAAGGGGACTGGGGGTTGACAACCAGGAAAATTAGCTCTAGTATAGTTTAAGTCTTCAAAAATGAGAGCTTTTTGTAAAGCCCAGAGAACAGAGAAGTCTAGCTTCTTAAGGTAAGAAAGCCATGGATGTGTCCTTGAGAAGCAGCATGGGAGTTGGGTCTCCAAAGACCATCGAGAGGGCTGACTTAACAACTCAGTATAGGGCCCGGGGCTGGGCAGGGCGGCATGGCCATACTTCTCCCCTCAAGGTGATCCCTCTCCACAGTCAGGGCGAGTCTGCTTTGCATCATGGGAGTGTGTCTGTGTGCAGACTTTAATAGAAAGATCTGAGGACTTGTGGCTTGTTTGGAGGTGAGCTCAGGAAACACAGAGAGGGGAGGAGGGGACATGAGACAGGGAAGGAAAGGCAAGGCAAGGAAATGACTCCTTATGGAGCAGGGCGGGGAAATAGCAAGAACGAGTGTAGGACACCCTCCTGGGCAGTAGCAGGCAAAGGAAAGGGGGTACTAATCCACCAGCTTCCGCTGCCACTGGTCAGAGCTGCTCCCGGAGGCTGTGATGACCGCCAGCCCTGGGACAGCCAAGCAGCCTCTGCTAACCAGAGCACACTTCGGGCCAAGAATCGCAAGTGCTGGCAATTGGAAGGCCAGAGGGTGAAGGCCGAAGAGACCCACATCGCCTGCTGCAGGGGAAATCAAAATCACCACTTACCTGGCCACAAACAGCCTCTCGGAGAGAAAGCCTGCGTATTTCTGGAAAAATCCAGGTGGGCTCTGTGGTCCCTGCCTTCCACACCACCTGACCCATGAGACTGGGACATGGCATTGGGAAAATGCCATCAACATAGAAACCCTTTTCCCCAGAAGACCGACCATTACCACCACAACAGGTAGAGCCCGTTACCTGCAAATGGCAATAACACCACCATTAGGCTCTCTTCTGCACGTTTCCACGGCCAAGGACAGTAGTTGCTGTGGTACACAGTTGTAAATACAGGATAGGTAGATAATGAATCCCTGTGTAGGCAGTACATGGCCAATGGTGGAGGCCAACTCGGCAGACAGAAGGTAAAAAGATTGAGGGGTAGCAGACAGTACGATCGAGGCTTGACATATGTTGTCTTCTAATAATCCTCTGAAAGCCACAGAGGGTCGCATTGTCCCCATTTTTAGGTCAGGAAATGGGCTCAGGGGTGCTCTTTGACCAAGGTCCCCTGCCAGGGGGACAACAACTGGGGCTCAGCCCTGGCTCTGCCTGATTCCAAAGTTCTAGGGCAGCCCAGGGACGGATAAGGGGGAAAGCTCTGTGAAGAACTCGTCTCCTGCACTGAGCAGGCACGTGTAACTGGCTTGGTGGGTGTTACCTCATTTAATCCCCACACCCAATGAGGGCGGGATTAGCTGTGGCCCTTTCACCCATGAGAGTACCAAGGCTGAGAAGCTTCCCAAGGTTTCCACGCAGGCACCCTGACTCAGCGGCCTCTGCTCTTCCCTCTGCGCCAGCTGGGGGGATGCAGCAGGCTGAAAAGGTTGCTGAGATCCAGCCCCTGGCAAAGGAACCTTGTCATCATCGGGAGGAGGGCTCAGCCACGTACATGATCAGCCAGAACCCAGACTGGGTCATGGCAGGAGCGAGACAGCCTGTCACCCTAGCAAGACCCAGGGAGGGAGGAGGCCACATCTGTACAGGGAGATAAGAAAGTGCTCTGAGAAAAGAGCAACCAAGCAGATAAGGTCTTTGAGAGGTCACTGGAGCTTTACCATGTGGAGACTGTGGTAGCGACAAACCCTAAGGGTAGAGGGAGCAGCCAGGGAAAGGCAGGACCCAGGCCCTCAGACTTCCAGGAAGACTGTGCTTAAATCAGCCCCGGGCCTGGAATCCCCCTAGAGGAAAAGAAGCCCCACTTTCTGACTCAAGAAGAAAGGGAACACAGATGTCCGGCTAGCCTGAGCTGCAGTCAGACCGCTGATGTGCCCCAGCGACTCCAGCTGAAAATGTGTTCAAACAACATCTGAATTCCCTAAAGGCTGTGGCCCACAGCAGTCCTGGCACATACAGCACTCTGTGGACAACGCTGTGAAACATCGGGAACTTTTACTTCATTACACAAAACAGTAATCATTTAACTAGTAGGAAATCTGTGTTCGAAACGGCCTCTGCAAGATGCTGCCCCAGTGTCCCAGCACAGCGGAGCTGTGGCCCCTGGAGGCCTCCAGCCCAGAAGCTGGTGTCCGCACACAAGGGGGTCTCCTCCAAGGGCCCCGCGGTCCTCATCAGAAGCTGGTGTCCACACACAAGGGGGTCTCCTCCAAAGTCCCGCGGTCCTCATCACGCAAACCCCAGGGAGTCCTGTAAGGTTTCTAACGCAGGAACACAGCTTCTGTCGGCCACTGCTATGCCCCAGGCTGCGGGGCTTTCCCAGGTACTCATGGCTGAGGAGCACCGTCCATCCTACTCACTCCCTGGGTGCACTATCCTGTTCAGCTTCTGCAAAAAAAAAAGATCAAGCAGCTGTCACCCTCTGCCATGCAGGTCTACCCTTGGGGCCCCAGCCACCTGCCATCACGGATGCTCTGGGCAAAACTGAGCCCACTGTGGGCCAACATGGACCATGATCCCCAAGTGAGGACCACTCCAGCCTGACCTTGATCAGTGCCTTCATTGGTATCCCCAGCACAGTCTCTAAGCCACAGCCGTCTCGGCGTTGGATCGAGATCAACCCGATTTGACCAAGTGTGAGCCCTGTGACCTTTGACAAGTTACATAACCTCGCTCACCTTTGTCTCCCATCTGTCAAAGAAGATTGGAATTACCAACCGCCTTCTCCCTCACATCCTTTCCGGAATGAGGCATGTCCTTGAGTTGAAAGTAAACTTACATGGCGAGCAGGAATAAACTCTGCCCCCTCTGTGGCTCACACAGAACACTTCTGGGACCAGATGTGTGGGGTTTTTCCATATTACCAGTTCTCTGACACCGGCCTGGGGGCCTCCAGCTCTGTGCTGACCTTGTCTCCCTGCAGGTAGCTCTCGATCCCACCATCAAGGGCTCAGGACCATGTGGCTTCCGACACCAATTACAAGTCCCAGGTCGTCCCTTGGACTTCTGACCGACCGGCTGTGCACAACCCCCTCCTCAGGTTCAGTCATTTGCTGGAGCAGCTCAGCTCACAGAACTCAGGGAAACACTTATGTTCACTAGTTTATCATATAACAGAGGATACAGATGAACAACCAAATGAAGAGGTTCACTGGGTGAGGTCCTGGAGGGTCCTGAGCACCGAGGAGCTGGGGTGTCTCTCTCGGCACACAGACATGCCAGCCAGGAAGCTCTCGGAACCCCAGACTTGGGAGACGTTTATGGAGGTTTCCTCCCGTAGCCACTGTCGATCATTAACTCATTCTCCAGCCCCTCTTCCTTCTCCAGGGGATGGGGGTAGGGTTGAAAGTTCTGAATTTCTAATCATGGCTTGGTCTTTCTGATGGCCAGTCCCATCTTGGAGCCGCCCAGAGTCACCCCCTTAGAATAAAAGATACTCCCGTCACCCAGGAAATTATAAGGGATTTAATTGAGGAGCCCTGTGTCAGGAACTGGGGTCAAAGACCAAATATTAACAGGAACTGGGGGCAGAGTTTGGTGCGTGCGTGTGTGCGTGTGTATGTCTTATTTCACACTGCCATCTCACAAGACCGTTGTGGGTAAGATCTCTAGGAGTGCCAAGGGCAGAGTGTGTTAACCTTGAGGGAGCCCAGGGCCAGTGACAGAGTCCTCTCTCATCCGACCAGGGACAGCCATGGCCCAAGGGGCAAAGAGCCAGACCTGAGGCTGCTAACAGTAGCTGTCCCCCCAACCCCCGCCTTTCCAACCCAGCCATCCCAGGGCAGGAGAGGGGCCATTCTGAGATGGAGGGGACCATCCACCCAGGCAGAAATGCACTAGGAAGCCGACCTCTGAGTATCTCCTCATCCCTGGAGCGCTGGGGCCTGCAAGGCCTCAAGGGGCTTCTTGGGGACCTACGATTCTGCCTCCTAAAGAGGTGTGCCCTTTCAGACTTCCCAGAATCAGCTGCTCCCTGGGACCCCGAGCCAGCAGTGGGGAAGATGCAGAGGGCAACCTCGTCTTGCCATCAGTTAATAACAGCCCTGTCTGGTTTCTCCCTCCCTCCCTCCCCCCGCAGACCTGGCCGAGGTTTTGCAGAGCCCCGATGGGAATTGGGTGGCCCTGAAGGATGGTACTCTGCCGCCCATCCGCCTGCTGGCCAAACCTAAGAGTGGCACGTTCCAGGCTCTGGAGGCAGCCTCCAGCGTGGCCTCTGCCTACGACGAGATGGGCTCTGACAGCGAGGAGGACTTTGATTGGAGTGAGGCCTTGAGTACACTGTACCCATGGCCCCGAGGCCAGCCCAGAAACCCCCAGCCTCAGCCCACACAAGCCCAGAGCTTGCACCAAGGCCCATCAGCCGCCAACTCTGGGCTCTCTCCGAACCCCGAGGCCATGTGTTCTGACTCGGAGACCTCCTCTGCAGGCTCTTGCCGGGAAGCTGGGCACCGGGCAAGACTGTCCTGGTTGCCGAGGAAGGCCCCCAGGGACCCCACAGCAGAGAAGCTGCGCCTGCAGGGAGAACTGGACGTGAACTTCAACCCCCAGGCCCCCAGCAGGGAGACCTCAGACAGCAGCGAGCCTGAAGAGGCCCCCTATGCCATGGACCGGAAGGCCAGGAGGTGGAGAAGGGCCCGCGTGGGCTCCGAGGAGCCAAGTGAGGAATTGTCTTCTTCCAACGCCCATTCCCAGGGTCTGGACATACAACAGGTAATCAGCCGGATGTGCCCTCCTCCAAGCGGGAGTGGTGTGGAAAGGGTTAGAATTCACAGACCCAGATTCTCATCTGTTTGCTGCTAAGTAGCTGAGTAGCCTAGATAGCACCCATCGCCTCTCTAGGGCTCTGTGACCTCCTCTCTGGAGACAAGAGCTTATGGCTCCAAGCGGGTTTGCAGTGTGACCCCCCCCCAGAGCAGTAGCAGCAGTGGGGAACGAGTTAGAATACACACTCCCAGGCCCTGCCCCACTCAAAAGCTCTGGGGATGGGGTTTAGGCAGGTGCGGTCACCAGCTCTCCTGGGGATTCTGCTGTCCTAAAGCTTGAGGGCCGCTGGCTTGGAGCTAAGGGTTTGGGGTCTAGAGACAGGCTGCCTGGCTTCAGATCCAGCCGTGTGACCTTGGGCTAGGGCTCAGTATCTTCATCTGTAAATGTAGATACTATTACCGCCCACTTCAAAGGATGATGTGATGAATGAATAAGACAATGTTTATAATGAACTAAGCTTTGTCCTAGACATGGTATAGGGCTCAGTAAATATTACTTTAAGATGATAACTCAGGGCACAGTTTACTCGCATTCTGTGATTCTTTTGGTCACCTCCCATCCCCTCTCAGAATCCTCAGTGGCTCTGCCCATGAGGATTAGTTCATGAACCTCCTTTGAGACTCTGATAAAATCTATGGACTCTCTCCACAGAAAAATGCACCCATACACACACACACACACACGCTTGCATGCACTCCCACACCATTTGCTTTGAATGACCTTATAGAAACAATGGATTGCATTTGAAACTGAGAGTCTAATGGAAGACCTGGTTAGGTTCTTCTCCCTTCTGTAGGCTCACATTGCCATCAACTTGACTTTTCACACTCCTGGAGAAACCACACCCACTTCTGGAACCCTACTGCCTCTCCAATAATAGTCAGCCACTGTGCCCTGCATCCCTAGTTTGGGTCTCAGCAAAGCAGCCTCTGAGTCAAGGATTCAGGTGTAGGTTTAGGTGGAAGGAAATCCCAGGAACCCCAAGAGTGAGCCAGGGCAGTGAGAAGGGCCTATTAATGTAGGCTATAGACTACCGGGGCCGCATCCCACCAGGGACCCTCCGAGACCCATGTGGGACACACCCCCCACCTGAGAACAGGAGTCTTCATCCAGTCTCCCATCTGCCTTTGGTACAGAGTGGCCCCACCCAAGGGAGCATCAACTCCATGCACAACTGAAAAATCCTTCAGGCAAAGAAGAAGAGACAGACCCAGGTCTCAGGTGGGAAATGATCAGTGAGCCAGAAACTGTCCCCAGTGGTTGCGGGCAACTCAGGTTGCTCTCGGGGATGCAGGTGGGGACATCACCTTCGTCTGCTATGACTGCGAATGCATCAGCCGGATCCCTGATGGAGAGGCCCCCGTGGACATAGTTGTGGACTCAGAGGCCCTCAGGTCCCAGAATCAGGCATCAATCCTGCCTGAGCTGCTAATATGTAGCCTAGAAAACATCCTTTCTTTGGTCCAAGGTCTCGTGTTTTCCTCTGTAAAACCAGATCGTTACAAATTTGTCCTGTGGGGCTGTTGCAGTCCTACAGTAGAAATAGAAGCTTCCATTCAATGATGACTCCTTGTGCTCTAGCTCAAGGGGAGGCTGTCTGACAGAGACTTTGGGTCCCTTGCCCGAAGGGATAGTCTTAAGGGCTGTCTGCCTGATTCCCTTGCCGTGCATCCACACCCACTGGCTATGTGAAGCTTCCTGTCTGTTGGGAGGTGGCTTGAAAGTTGTCTTCAGGGGGTCATCTTTGCAAGGCACTGAGCGGGAGAAGACAGGGCCTGTGTTCTCTCTGCCTCCCTGACAGTGTCCTCTCCTCCCCGGTAGGTGGCGGTGGTGTTGCACTAACTTAAGTCCTCCTTCCTCTCCCTTTTCCGTTATTAAGGCAATTCTCAAAAAAAAAAAAAAAAAAAATTACATGTATATACACACACACATACACATATATATACATAATATATATACATATATATTTTATAAGGTTAGATATATTTCAGGTTAGATCTTATATATGTGTGTACATGTACATACAGGGATATAGACGTATTTTTAACTGTTTGCATATTTCTTAATTATATAAATAAGTGAATATAATGTTTAAAAAAGAACTGTGAACATATAGATATAGTCTCCCCCGACCACAACCTAAATCCCCACCATCTCCCCCAGAATAACTGCAGTGGTATGTATTTGTACATTCACATGTGTATAGGACATTTAGAAATACACTTCTGAAAAGGTGTCATTATTTTCGCAGCATCATCCTCTTACTCTCCATATTCCCCTGTTGCCTGCTGTTAACAGTGAGCGACAGAAATGTCAGCGCACGTGTCCACACAGTACCTGCCAAAGATTTGCCTTGAGGTGGTTCCTGACAGGCAGTCGGAGCCGTCCATCCAGGGTGCAAGCAGTGGGCATGCACGTCCTGTAGAGAATTTTAAAACAGTAATAAGCCCAATAAAAGTCAGTCTTCTTATTATCACCTTGCACCAGGCAGGGACTATTCTGAGCAATGTAATTTACAGTGAGCCCTTTGGTTCCTCTGTTCTTTGCTCTTCTGGATGATAATGTGGTCAGATCTAACCCTATTGTTTCAAAATAAGCCTTTGTCACCAAATCATGAGTAAATAATTCATCTTTAATTTGCTGGCTTCAGATGCCCCCTTTCATATATATTAACCTTTTTTTATTCCATGAGCCCGGCTTCCTTATGCTCTCTATTTTGTTCCATGGATGCAGAAGTCCCATTTGTGTACAAAAACAACTTAATTTTAATTTTAATAACTTTGTAACATACTCTAATATCCGGTGGATGGTCTTCCCTTCACAGTTGTTTTTCACTGATATTTTATAAAGTGTCTTAACTTTTCTCAATCCTTTACTCACATGAATGACTTTTTACAATCTTGAAAAAAAAATTTTAAGTTTTGATTGGATTGTTCCAAATGCATTTATCTATTTGGGAAAAATCTATGTCTTTATAATATTGTGACTCCCCATCCAATGGTGTCATATTTGTCTCCATCAATTTACTTTTACTCAAGTTTTAGAGATTTTTTTCAAGGCCTCCTACTTTTTTCGTTTAGAGATTTTTCAATATGTTATACATGTTGTTGATATTGTAGATGAGATCTCTTTTATCTATTATACATTCTAATTGGTTTCTGATGGTGTATAGATCACTGTTGATTTTATGTTTGTATTTTATAACTTAGCACCTAATAAATAGATTCTTAGTCCTACTAGTCTTTGACATGATTGTCTTAGCTATTCCAGGCAGATCATCATCTTGTCCACATGGAGGACATTTTTATGGCTTTTCCCATGATTCACTCTTATTTCTCTTCCTTGTCTTAAACGGCCCTGGAGACAACCGAGGTTATACTCCGAAGCAGTAGTGACATTGGCATTCGGTCTGTGTCCGGCTGCCATCCTTACACACCTGCTTGCCCTGCTACATGGTCAAGTATGTTGCCTCCTCTATGTTTAGTAGATATCCTCAGAACTGAGAAGCATCTGCCTGTTCTTGGCTTCCTAAACACTTTAAATCGGGAATGTGAGTTTTATCAACTCCTTTCTGCCCTCTCTTGAGAAGATAGTTTTTCTTCTGTTAATGATTGTAAATGGCATTAATAGATTGCTTAGCTCTGAGAGGTCTTTTCATTTGTTGCGTAAATTATATTGGGAACTGAATCCTTCCTATAAAAACTGGTTTCTGTTTGCAGGTTTCTGTGTTCATGCCATCTTGTTCAGTTTTGCCATCAGGTTATACTAATGACTTGGCAAGAGTTTTTAACTCTTTTTCTACAATACTTTACATGACGTGATAATTCTCTGAAAGTTTGGAAGAATTCACCTGTAAAGTTATCCAGGTCTGCCCCTACTGAGAGGCAGTTTTAGAAGTGAATTTTATATGTTAGATTATGTAGAAAACATATGTATTAGAAAATATTAGAAAACAGGAAAGTAAGAGGAAACTATTACTTAATATAAAAGCAAAACAAAAACTGTTCGATTCATAAATTGAAAAGCTGACATATATACATATATATATATTTTTTATACAGAGATGATGTGGGTGAATATATAATGAATTTCCCCTCCAATGCAGTTCTTTTGCATTAGTTGCAAAAGAAACCAATGCAAACCAAATCTGGTTGGTTTGGCTTTGTTTTTGACTCTAATTTTGAGTCTTCACAGCATTGCGAGCAATAAATATGGTTTATGTGGTTTTGCTGTTGGCAATCTGTTGGGATTTCCTTTGTGACCCAATCTATGGCCAGTTTTTATGACTACTGCACACATGTGTTTGAAAAGAATACATATTCTCTGTTTGTCGAGGGCAAACTCCATGTGCACATGCACATTGTTCTGGTTGTCAGCAGGACAGACAAGGTCCTGCCCAGAAGCTCACATTCCCTTGCCTTCATGTCTGCCAGGCCTCATTTCTGTAACATCCCTACTCTTTTCTACTGTTGTCTTCATGGCTCTGTGGTTTTCTTACTTTCCGTCCCTTCTGAGTCTGGCAAGTCCCTAGGAGGCACATCAGCACAGGCTGGCAGCTCCACTCCCTGCTGCACCCATGCTCTCACCAGCCCTGATTAGCAGGTAGAGTCTGCTGAGGACAGAAGTCCTGTCACACATTCTCTTAATTGCGTCCGCAGCCTCAGATCTCACCACACCTGTAACTTTGCACGTGGAGTCTCTCTGTAATCCGTTACCATGGATGGCTGAACAGGTTCTCTGACCTCTGGAACCCCGACCCCCAATGTCCACTGGTAGGATGACGTCTGTAGGTCAGAATTAATTTCCCTCCAAAGCCCTGAAGCCTGTATTTACCACCTCCTGCCTTAGTGTGAAGAACAGACACCTGAAGACAGCCTAATTTTTCCTTTCTGTATAACGGCTTTCTCTTCTCTCCGACATTTGTTTGATTTGCTGTTACCTTTAAAGCGCAAACCTTTTTCCAGAAGGGTGGTGTGCTCTCATTTTGTACCCTTGCACGTAAGACAGTGAGCTCTTCTCTGCACACTCAGGTATTTTCTCAACTCAGGAGTGTTTCCTTCTGTCATTTTGATTCTGACTTCTTCCAGGCCACCATAGTGCTTACGTTGAATCTCGATTCTCTGTCATCCATGTCTATGATCTTCTCTCCCTCCACCTTCTCCGATCTCGTCCTCCACCTTCTAGACGTCCTTTCCAGTTTCGTCCTCCCGTCACCCATCTGTGTTCCTAGGATTAGTTCTGCGATTACCATTGTCAGATGTGGGCTCCAGCCCTACTGCTGTGCTTCCAGTGTTGCTGCAGTCTTTTGTCTCAACAGTCTCACGGTTCATCGCATGCCACAGCCTTGCTTAGTCTGAGTGCTTCTCCCTCATAATTTTCCATATCTCTTCATTGACATTCTGTATTGTTATGCCCTAATGAAAGCACAAAATCACTATCAGACATTGTGTCTTGCTTGTTAGTAAAATTAGTAAAACATGAGGCCTTCAAGCTACCTTTGGTTTCCTTTGCTCCGCAGTATTTTTCCATAAATTCCATGTTAACTTTTTCTGTTAGTCATCCCTAAATGAGGAGAATGTTGTCTCCACCCCACTGTTGCCAATATCTAACATACTCAAACCATTTCCCCTCGGCCAGCTTGAGAGGAGCTTTTCCCTACTCTCATTATCTTGCTATATGTTTCTTTGAACAAATGGCTAAGAACCTACAACTGAAAATGCATATGTTGATTGAATGAATGAGTGAAAAAGAACAAAATTCATTCCATATTTCCACATGGTTTATAGTTCCCCCTCTCCCGCAGGGCTTTACATGTTCATGACCACATCTCCTAGAATGCAACATCGTTCCATGACGAGTTCTTCCCTCTGCCCTCCTGAATATTTTGGGCAGATACATTTTCTAAGTGGTTATAAAACTAGGAGGAAGTGAGAGTTGGGAGTAGGGCTTGATTTTTGTTTATTTTATTGTGAGAATTTATCTCATATTCTGAACCAGGGTTTGAGGTTGGGAGAACACTGGGGGGATGGGGGCGTGAAGGTGGGGGTGGGCAGCAATGATCCTGACTACTTAGGAGAGAGAAAGAGTGGACCAGTCTCCAAAAATTTTCTTTTCTTTTCTTTTCTTTTTTTCCAATTCATTGGCATGGGCTTTGTACTTAGTGAAAAATTGTCCCCATCCATTTACTAGTAACAAGCTGACTTCCATTCTTTCTTGGTTATATAAGTTTTCACTTTTTTCTGTATCTTCCCACACCATTTTGGTGGAAAATTTTGAAGAGGTTGTAGAGTGATGTTTGTCAGATGTCATTTTAAAATGGAAACCTGCTAATTAATTTTTCGTTGATTGAGACATCAGGATGGCAGGAGGCAGCTATTTCAGTTTCCTCTGACGTTTCATTTTTTGTAGTACTCATTAGTGCAACTTGTTTCCTTGAGGTAAATTTGCCCCTTGGTCTAGAAGGCAAGGTCTTAATTACTCTTAAAAGATGTCTGTTCTAAGAATCTTGCCACATTGGGAAGCTACTAAATCTTTATAACTAACAATCTGTAAATATTTTTGTATTTCGTGTGTTTATACCCTGCTACAGAAAGAATTTAAAGTGGTTTTCATAAATATAAACATAAGAGAATAAAATGAAAACATGAGAAAAGCAGGACAAAGGGAAAATCAGGATGGGAGAAATAAATGAAACTAAGAGTAACGTTAGTTCATAATATGGATGCAATGAGGTCCTAATTACAAGCTAACAATGCCCCAAATTTGGCTCTGTGCTTTCTAGAAGATGATGGGAAGAGAATGATATGAGCAGCTTGCTGAGTCATGGAAACCATATTACAATGCTAAATCTGTTCCTTAAAGGATGCTGCTCTTGGAGCTGAGATCCATGAGAAATTTATCCCATGGGGCCTCATGGAGAGAAAACAGAACCCATCACCCTCCACTATAACCTGCTTCCAATGAGCACACACGTTAGAGGCTGTTTCTCAGTGTGGACCAGTACATCACTGCAGGCACATCTCAATCACATCAGTCTATCAGTGGCCAATTACACTGACCTCTCCTGGTCCAGGTCACTCCAGGATTCAGTTTTGGGATATGTGAAGGAGTGGATGACTACCTCCTCAAGCCCTGGTTCATGAGAATTGTTCAGTTCTAAATTCAAGGGGATGGCCTCTGAGAAGTGCCAGGAAGATCACGGCAATTGGGGGTAGTGTGGCACCCCTCATCCCATGAACACGGAGACACCCAACAGGTGCACATCCCTCTAAGGTGTGCCTAGAGAAAACCCCCAAGCAAGCTCTTCAATCTTCTTCAGTTGTATTTGAATTTCCTCCAGTATACAGATCAAAGAGTGGTAATCCCTGCATCCCACACCAAATTCTTCACATTGATTTTCAAATCTTTTTAGGCATGGGACTTTGCCTGAAATGAAAATTTAAGGAGAAGAAAATAATTTGGCTGGAAGCTGAACCACTCTGAGACAAGGCCACCCTCCACCCTTGCCCCTTCCTCCCACCTACACAGCAGCCTAGGCAAGTACTGATAATAACCCAGAAACAGTTTCGAGCAGGTATGACCCATACCCCCTAAACAAAAGAAAAGTCTTAGTGGGGTATCTGTCAAGGGACTCCCTCTGAGCATGAGGAGTGCTAGGTGTGCCCTCCAAGACAGTTGCAGAAAATAGGTCTGGAAAACAAGGAGATGCTTGCTGAGTAATGGTGATTCTTAAATATTTTTGAGTCATAGACCCTATTGAGAACATGAGGAACACAAACTCTTCTCCCCAGTGTGTGTGTGGGGGGGGAGGGTGCATGCATAAACACAAGGCTTACATACAATGTCAAGGAGTTTTTGGAGCAGCAACTTCCCTAGAGTTTCCACAGACTCTGGGTTAGAAGCCCTGTTGTACGGGATTTTTAACCGAGAGCCATCAGAGTAATTAAAAGTGATGACATTAGTTCTGCAATAGTTCAATTATAGTCTTTATTTGGGGCAGATACTAAATACCAGGGCTCCCTATCAATTTAGGCCTTTACTTATTTGTGGCAATCAAACCACGTTCGATCTGTGAATAAAATGTTGAATTCTCTATCCCAACTCAGTTCACTCAAAATGGATAGCAAGTCTTTAGGAACCCACGAAAAGAAGGGGATCTGGAACACCCCTCCGTCCCTCTACCCCAATCCCCGCCCTGAATGCCATCACTTTTAGGAGACTCTTCCTGAGAGTTCTGAATCGTGTGCTGGCACTAAGGTCCAGGTCCTGAACTGCCATCAAAATCCAAAGGTCTACACCCAGTTTCGGTGCAGAGTCAAAGGAACAAACAAAGATGAAATCCGCCCTTAATCTGCTTCATTCCTTAACCGATTTCTCTACAAAACGATAGACCAGTTGTGGTCAGCATGAAAATAATTGTGTCTCAAATGTCTGTTCCTCATGTAAATATCGACCTGAGCAGGCCAGGCTGGTGATTTTCTAGATATTTTATATGGGGCTACCACAACTCGGGAACGAGTACAGTCTCTGTCAGATAGAAGGTGATAAAGAGAAAAAATATGGACGAGCTGCAGAGCCCATTAGTCAGATACGATGTTTTGTTCTGGGAGAGGGAGGTGTGCCCCAGATGAGATTAAGGTTTTGTCTGTTTGTTTTTAAATCAATTTTATAATCTGAAAGACTCGGAAAACAGCCTGGGATCCACATCAGGACAACTGACCTGTAATTGTAAAAGCTAAAAATAAACCTTCTTGATCGATATCTAGGTGCTAAGTTTTCACGACTTCCTTTAACCAAAGGCAGAGCTCACATCTGCCCTCTGGGCGGTTCCACGGGCCAAACTCAGGCCCTTCTTTGTGAAGGGGCTCTCACGGAGGCAGGAGGAAATGGATTGTAATATTAAATTTGCTAAGATTCCAGGTGACATGTTCCCATTTCCACCATGTTAGCTAACCGAGGATTTGGTATGTGTCTGTGTATACGTGACTGCTCTTATCACACCAGTTATGAGAAAAATAAATGTCTTCATCACCGCGGCACAGCCTGTGAATAAAACTAGTTTTAGGTTAATAGTGATACACTGGGAGAGGACAAACCTCTGTGTGAAGGCACCAGAGACAGAAATCGTCTGCGTCCTCAGAAAAAAACAGGTCAGCAGGAAAGTCAGCCAAGCCCGAGGCTCATCCTCTCTTCTCCGGCTTCAGCACAACTCCATCAAGACATTTGCAAGTAAAACATGCATGTGGCACAGACGGTACTACCAGGGCTGGGTAACCTGTAAGTCAGGGCTTTTCTCTGAAGTTCACTAAAATATCTAAAAGCAAGCTGCAGAAATTCTGCTTTTTAGGTCAGGTTCGGTATTTTTCATCAACAGAAACAAGGAGAACCACCAGGACATGAGGATATAGTCAACGAAGTCCGATATGTAACATTTGAAAGTCATCCTGTAGCTGGGCCTTTTTTTAAAAGGTGGAGAAAATGCTGAGCCTCCCACTGCTCCCTCAAATGACCCAGCAGATGAAAGACAAGCTTTGTGGGGGGAAAAAAAAAGATTTCTAGGACCAGGGTTGCTCAGTCTAGAAGACATTGACAGGGCTCCCTTCAAACATGTGGAGAATTTTGTTAAAGATGATGGGGAGGCATAATAAGCGAGAAATTGCTTTAAATTAAAACAGGCAGGATTTCAGGGTGCATAAGGTCAGATCACAAGGGTGAATGAAGGTAAAGACAGTCAGTCCTCTAAGGAAATCTGCAGGTACCAGAAAGCTTTGAAAAAAAAATTATCTTCTCCCTCATTGAAACTTCCACTTGAGAAGGGATTAAATCATTTTCCTGTCCAGTTCCGTCCCTACACCATGGTTCTATCTTCCTCTCCTAATGAGCCTGATTTAATCTGGAGCATCTGGCCTTGTCTTGTAAGAATGGGAAGAGCTTGGCCTTTGCTCGACCCCACACTGGTCATGTGGCCTTGGACAGCTTCCTCAAGCCCAGCGTCCTTGTGGATACAGCGAGAACTACCAGGCCACTTGAATAAGATCTGGCATGTCTTGTGCCCAGTGCAATACTCATCCACACTAATGTGCTCAGCTCTGAGAACCGTCCAGGCCTGGCCCCCACTCACATCCGCATCACCTCCATGTGCTTCCCTTTCTGTGTTTCCCCAAACTTGAGAATCCCCAGATTCCTCAGGAATCGGTCAGAGGATACCTGGCTCAAAACCTAAGATCCATGGAGGTCAGGTTGGCAACACTCTGTTGCCCTGGTGACTGAGATGATGCCTTCTTTCCAGATGATCAATGAAAGGAAAACCGAAATTTAAAAATTATTATAAATAGGGACTTGCAGACCACTGAGAATAGATCAGCAGACTCTTGTTTAAGAAACCATCCTAGCTTATCTTAATGAGTATTCCGTCACTAGGTGTTTTAAACTATACTTTCTTATTTAGCCTGGGTCTCCAGTTCCACATGCTACAGTGACAGGTACAAGGAAGAGGGGATGGTTTGTCCTTCTGTAACTGCCATACCCTTCCTCTTCCACCTCCTCAGTCTGCAGAGCCAGCAGCAATATAAACTAGCCAATCCAGGAACTCTAAGCCTCTTCTGATTTCAACATCTTTATCTCTTTAAAATCATCTTTCCTCTTCTACGTAAATAATCAGCCCTTTAACCCCTCCACTTCCTCCATGTTTGCCATCTGGGGGTACCTCAGGGGGAGCCTGTGGTGTCCTTGCAGCTGCAGGGCCATCTGAGGGCTGAGATGGGTCCTTGCAGGTCTTCTTAGTGATGGGGTGCCTGTTCATGAAGTTGTTCCTGCCCTGCTATCATCCCAAAGCCTGAGAACCTGTGGTCTATTCCCTGTGTACAAGGTCAGAACCCGGTCCTTCTCCCTCAGGCCCCATCATGGCTGTCACTCTCATTCCCCACGAGACCCAGGGCCCTGACTGTCTAGCCCCAAGGCAGCCCTTCCCTCCCACTGTAAGAGTCCCTGGGAAGCTCACCTTCCAGCACCACCCACAGTCTTCCATAAGCCTGCTTCTGGATATTCTCTGCTTCACAGAGGAGCTGAGGGGACCCAGAACCCTTCAGGTCTGCCTCTGAAGCCTTTCCTCAGGGTCTGAGTCAACTCTGCTATAGCTGTCCCAAATTATTAGGGGCTAAAGGGCCAGAGACCACAGACAGCCTATGAAGCTCCTCCTCCCTGAATCCCAATTAAGGAACAAGCAAAATCCAGTGTTTGAACTTTAGAGAACCTCAGCCTCTAGAAACCTCTTCTGTCTTCCATAAAATCTGGACCATGCGGTCAGATTTGTTAAAGAGGTGAGCTGAACAATGACCCCTGATCTGTTCCTTCTGGATCTATACTCTTTTCTCTAGGGTAAAATGCTTAGGCTTAGCTAAGAAAATGAAGAGGCAAGGGAATGCAGTTTTAGTGGGAACTGAAAAACAGGAGTTTCTTGTTTTCAAAATAATGTCCCCTTCTATAGATTAATGCCAGTCTGTAAAGTGGGGGCATTGAGACAAAGCACCAGTGGGCAGAAAATTCTGATTTTCAACCAATTATGGAAAATGTTTTCTGCCCAGATACACATATTGCTGATAGTTACCCAGCTTGATTTTTCTCTTTTTCCTGTCACAAAAGTTTCTTAGAATTTCCACTGTCTTTATAACGCTCTTGGTAATCTGTTTGAGTCACTGCCTAACACTTTCATAGTCAAGGTTCCTTTGAAGTACAAGAGAACATTCTTCAGGCTGGAGATTCTGCAGATCCTCATATTCTCTACATGCTGGGTCCAGGTTCCCAACAGACCCTGGAAAACACCTGCCCTTCTCCCTCTTCCTCTGAATTCAGCTGGAAGTCTGCCACCCTGTAATCAAGTAACATGTACTTATCTATTGTTGTCTCACCAGGAAGTAAATTGTGTGTTCTTTTCAATGCTTCTTAGCCCTTTGGGGGCATAGGTGCCAGTGAAAATCTAATGAAAGCCAGGACCCCTCCCCCTAGAAAAGTATGCATGGAAATCAAAGTCTGCACACAGTATCAAGGATCCACAGAGGCCAACCACAGACCCCCATTAGCTAAGACCCCAACTGAACATCTACTTCCCAGCTCTCATGGAGACTGACATGAAAATCAGTACATGGGGAAAGCATGTAAGTTTATAACATGGAGTAGGGATGGCTTGATCCTTTGTAGGATCCATTTCTTTGAAGATATATTTGTTGATGTACTTGATAAATATTACAGGGCCAAATACTACTTAGTAAGCTTTGAAGCTGTGGCGGCTTTGATAAGGATGCTTCCATCTTTGTTCATGGTATCACCTCTCCTGGTGTCGGATCCCAGTGCGTATGCCTACAGTGTTTATTGAACTCCAGGGCCATCATTTAGCATTCGTACAATTCTCAACACTCAGATAAAACTTGACATATAAATCCTGATCATCTCTAGGAGTTCATTCTTGAAGAGTTCACTCAGCTGTCACCTTTTCTTCTTTCTCTCCCAACAACATAAATCCAACCAACCAGGTGAGGGTTCCCCATGATCCCATCAAATGTTCATGTGTGTGCCTGGCACACAGTGTGTCAAGATGGTGTCTCTCCATCACACTGTGAATGCCACCAGAGCAGGAGGGTTGTCACTCCCACCTGTGAGCTCCAGTGGCCAGCACAGGCCCAGCACATAGTAGGCACTCAGTGCATGTTCGCTGATTATGGACTGAATCACCATTGACCCAAGTCTTCAAAGGTTCTTAGAAGGTAAAGAAAGAGGCCAAAGCTAAAGCAAAGTAGGGGGACGCCTGGGTGGCTCAGTGGGTTAAGCCGCTGCCTTCGGCTCAGGTCATGATCTCAGGGTCCTGGGATCGAGTCCCACATTGGGCTCTCTGCTCAGCGGGGAGCCTGCTTCCCTCTCTCTCTCTCTGCCTGCCTCTTCATCTACATGTGATTTCTCTCTGTCAAATAAATAAATAAAATCTTTAAAAAAAAAAAAGAAAGGAAAAGAAAGCAAAGTAGGAGTTAAGATGAATTGATATTTCAGTGTGTTCAATCTGTTGAGTGAGCTGATAAGAGAAGGTTCCCAAGTGTGGGTCTGTGGCCAGTTGCTGACTTCTGGGCTAGTTTAATGTGCAGACACATGGTGGCAGTGAGATCATCTGGTAGACAAGCTCAGCGACTTATGCTCATCCTTAACCCTCTGCAGTCTGGCCCAGGCCCATTTTCTCCTCACTTGCAAGCCCTGCATTGCCCATTTCTGGGCCTTATTGTTCTAGCTATACCAAGCAGTCTCATGTACCCTGGGTCTTACTGGTCCTGCTATTTCCTCATCAAGAAGGTCTGGCCACGTCTACATATTAAAACTTCCCTCATCTTTCAAGAGTCTGTTCAGAGGTCATTCTTCCCATTGAGATTCCCTGTGTCCCCAGACAAAAGAACCCTCCTTCTCTCAAGTATTCTGGGAGCACAGATCACCTCTTGTAAGACCCTCATCACAGATTCTTGCTCAGGACCAGAGAAACAGTCATTTCCAGTGGACTCTTTATTTTATCAACCTAGGAGCTCTTCTTTTTCACTTCTGCATCATCTGTATCCATCTACTGACCTTTATATAGACAGCTGCCTTTAACATTTGTCCAGTTACAATGGTGTCAAGTAAATTTGATGCACAAACAACATAAAGGATCAAAGAATCTGTCTCATATTTTTTAGCACAAGATGGTCCAGATTCTTGAGACAAAACGTTACATGATGAAGTCCTTCCTGTTGAATGACGAATTGAATGAAAATACCATATTTCCTTTTTTTTAAATTTTTTATTTTTTATAAACATATATTTTTATCTCCAGGGGTACAGGTCTGTGAATCACCAGGCTTACACACTTCACAGCACTCACCAAAGCACATACCCTCCCCAATGTCCATAATCCCACCCCCTTCTCCCAAACCCCCTCCCCCCAGCAACCCTCAGTTTGTTTTGTGAGATTAAGAGTCACTTATGGTTTGTCTCCCTCCCAATCCCATCTTGTTTCATTGATTCTTCTCCTACCCACTTAAGCCCCCATGTTGCATCACCACTTCCTCATATCAGGGAGATCATATGATAGTTGTCTTTCTCTGCTTGACTTATTTCGCTAAGCATGATACGCTCCAGTTCCATCCATGTTGTCGCAAGATTTCATTTCTTTTGATGGCTGCATAGTATTCCATTGTGTATATATACCACATCTTCTTGATCCATTCATCTGTTGATGGACATCTAGGTTCTTTCCATAGTTTGGCTATTGTGGACATTGCTGCTATAAACATTCGGGTGCACGTGCCCCTTTGGATCACTACGTTTGTATCTTTAGGGTAAATACCCAATAATGCAATTGCTGGGTCATAGGGCAGTTCTATTTTCAACATTTTGAGGAACCTCCATGCTGTTTTCCAGAGTGGCTGCACCAGCTTGCATTCCCACCAACAGTGTAGGAGGGTTCCCCTTTCTGCGCATCCTCGCCAGCATCTGTCATTTCCTGACTTGTTGATTTTAGCCATTCTGACTGGTGTGAGGTGATATCTCATTGTGGTTTTGATTTGTATTTCCCTGATGCCGAGTGATATGGAGCACTTTTTCATGTGTCTGTTGGCCATCTGGAGATCTTCTTTGCAGAAATGTCTGTTCATGTCCTCTGCCCATTTCTTGATTGGATTATTTGTTCTTTGGGTGTTGAGTTTGCTAAGTTCGTTATAGATTGTGGACACTAGTCCTTTATCTGATATGTCGTTTGCAAATATCTTCTCCCATTCTGTCAGTTGTCTTTTGATTTTGTTAACTGTTTCCTTTGCTGTGCAAGAGCTTGCTTCCCTTGCCTTTGGCGATGTTCCTAGGAAGATGTTGCTGCGGCTGAGGTCGAAGAGGTTGCTGCCTGTGCTCTTCTCAAGGATTTTGATGGATTCCTTTCGCACATTGAGGTCCTTCATCCATTTTGAGTCTATTTTCATGTGTGGTGTAAGGAAGTGGTCCAATTTCATTTTTCTGCATGTGGCTGTCCAGTTTTCCCAACACCATTTATTGAAGAGGCTGTCTTTTTTCCATCGAACATTCTTTCCTGCTTTGTCGAAGATTAGTTGACCATAGAGTTGAGGGTCCATTTCTGGGCTCTCTATTCTGTTCCATTGATCTATGTGTCTGTTTTTGTGCCAGTACCATGCTGTCTTGATGATGACAGCTTTGTAATAGAGCTTGAAGTCTGGAATTGTGATGCCACCAACTTTGGCTTTCTTTTTCAATATCCCTTTGGCTATTCGAGGTCTTTTCTGGTTCCATATAAATTTTAGAATTATTTGTTCCATTTCTTTGAAAAAGATGGATGGTACTTTGATAGGAATTGCATTAAATGTGTAGATTGCTTTAAGTAGCATAGACATTTTCACAATATTTATTCTTCCAATCCAGGAGCATGGAACATTTTTCCATTTCTTTGTGTCTTCCTCAATTTCTTTCATGAGTACTTTATAGTTTTCTGAGTATAGATTCTGTGCCTCTTTGGTTAGGTTTATTCCTAGGTATCTTGTGGTTTTGGGTGCAATTGTAAATGGGATTGACTCCTTAATTTCTCTTTCTTCTGTCTTGTTGGTGTAGAGAAATGCAACTGATTTCTGTGCATTGATTTTATATCCTGACACTTTACTGAATTCCTGTACAAGTTCTAGCAGTTTTGGAGTGGAGTCTTTTGGGTTTTCCACGTATAGTATCACATCAGCTGCGAGGAGTGATAATTTGACTTCTTCTTTGCCAATTTGGATGCCTTTAATTTCCTTTTGTTGTCTGATTGCTGAGGCTAGGACTTCTAGTACTATGTTGAATAGCAGTGGTGATAATAGACATCCCTGCCGTGTTCCTGACCTTAGCAGAAAAGCTTTCAGTTTTTCTCCATTGAGAATGATATTTGCGGTGGGTTTTTCATAGATGGCTTTGATGATATTGAGGTATGTGCCCTCTATCCCTACACTTTGAAGAGTTTTGATCAGGAAGGGATGCTGTACTTTGTCAAATGCTTTTTCAGCATCTATTGAGAGTATCATATGGTTCTTGTTCTTTCTTTTATTGATGTGTTGTATCACATTGACTGATTTGCGGATGTTGAACCAACCTTGCAGCCCTGGAATAAATCCCACTTGGTCGTGGTGAATAATCCTTTTAATGTACTGTTGAATCCTATTGGCTAGTATTTTGGTGATAATTTTCACATCTGTGTTCATCAAGCATATTGGTCTATAACTCTGTTTTTTTATGGGATCCTTGTCTGGTTTGGGGATCAAGGTGATTTTGGCCTCCTAAAACGAGATTGGAAGTTTTCCTTCCATTTCTATTTTTGGAACAGTTTCAGGAGAATAGGAATTAGTTCTTCTTTAAATGTCTGGTAGAATTCCCCCAGCAAGCCGTCTGGCCCTGGGCTTTTGTTTGTTTGGAGATTTTTAATGATTGTTTCAATCTCCTTACTGGTTATGGGTCTGTTCAGGCTTTCTCTTTCTTCCTGGTTCAGTTGTGGTAGTTTATGTGTTCCTGGGAATGCATCCATTTCTTCCAGATTGTCAAATTTGTTGGCGTAGAGTTGCTCATAGTATGTTCTTATAATAGTTTGTATTTCTTTGGTGTTAGTTGTGACCTCTCCTCTTTCATTCATGATTCATCATTCTCTTTTCTTTTTGATAAGTCTGGCCAGGGGTTTATCAATTTTATTAATTCTTTCAAAGAACCAGCTCCTAGTTTTGTTAATTTGCTCTATTGTTTTTTTGGTTTCTATTTCATTGATTTCTGCTCTGATCTTTATGATTTCTCTTCTCTTGCTGGGCTTAGGGTTTCTTTCTTGTTCTTTCTCCAGCTCCTTTAGGTGTAGGGTTAGGTTGTGTACCTGAGACCTTTCTTGTTTCTTGAGAAAGGCTTGTACTGCTATATATTTTCCTCTCAGGACTGCCTTTGTTGTGTCCCACAGATTTTGAACCGTTGTATTTTCATTATCATTTGTTTCCATGATTTTTTTCAATTCTTCTTTAATTTCCCGGTTGACCCATTCATTCTTTAGAAGGATGTTGTTTAGTCTCCATGTATTTGGGTTCTTTCCAAACTTCCTCTTGTGGTTGAGTTCTAGCTTCAGAGCATTGTGGTCTGAAAATATGCAGGGAATGATCCCAATATTTTGATACTGGTTGAGTCCTGATTTAAGACCGAGGATGTGATCTATTCTGGAGAATGTTCCATATGCACTAGAGAAGAATGTGTATTCTGTTGCTTTGGGATGAAATGTTCTGAATATATCTGTGATGTCCATCTGGTCCAATGTGTCATTTAAGGCCTTTATTTCCTTGTTGATCTTTTGCTTGGATGATCTGTCCATTTCAGTGAGGGGAGTGTTAAAGTCCCCTACTCTTATTGTATTACTGTTGATGTGTTTCTTTGATTTTGTTATTAATTGGTTTATATAGTTGGATGCTCCCATGTTGGGGGCATAGATATTTAAAATTGTTAGATCTTCTTGTTGGACAGACCCTTTGAGTATGATATAGTGTCCTTCCTCATCTCTTATTATAGTCTTTGGCTTAAAATCTATTTGATCTGATATAAGGATTGCCACTCCTGCTTTCTTCTGATGTCCATTAGTATGGTAAATTCTTTTCCACCCCCTTACTTTAAATCTGGAGGTGTCTTCGGGCTTAAAATGAGTTTCTTGGAGGCAACATATAGATGGGTTTTGGTTTTTTATCCATTCTGATACCCTGTGTCTTTTGACAGGGGCATTTAGCCCATTAACATTCAGGGTAACTATTGAGAGATATGAATTTAGTGCCATTGTATTGCCTGTAAGGTGACTGTTACTGTATATGGTCTCTGTTCCTTTCTGATCTACCACTTTTAGGCTCTCTCTTTGCTTAGAGGACCCCTTTCAATATTTCCTGTAGAGCTGGGTTGGTGTTTGCAAATTCTTTCAGTTTTTGTTTGTTCTGGAAGCTTTTAATCTCTCCTTCTATTTTCAATGATAGCCTAGCTGGATATAGTATTCTTGGCTGCATGTTTTTCTCATTTAGTGCTCTGAAAATATCATGCCAGCTCTTTCTGGCCTGCCAGGTCTCTGTGGATAAGTCAGCTGCCAATCTAATATTTTTACCATTGTATGTTACAAACTTCTTTTCCCAGGCTGCTTTCAGGATTTTCTCTTTGTCACTGAGACTTGTAAATTTTACTATTAGGTGACGGGGTGTGGGCCTATTCTTATTGATTTTGAGGGGCGTTCCCTGAACCTCCTGAATTTTGATGCTCGTTCCCTTTGCCATATTGGGGAAATTCTCCCCAATAATTCTCTCCAGTATACCTTCTGCTCCCCTTTCTCTTTCTTCTTCTTCTGGAATCCCAATTATTCTAATGTTGTTTCGTCTTATGGTGTCACTTATCTCTCAAATTCTCCCCTCGTGGTCCAGTAGCTGTTTGTCCCTCTTTTGCTCAGCTTCTTTATTCTCTGTCATTTGGTCTTCTATATCACTAATTCTTTCTTCTGCCTCATTTATCCTAGTAGTGGGAGCCTCCATGTTTTATTGCAACTCATTAATAGCTTTTTTTATTTCAACTTGGTTAGATTTTAGTTCTTTTATTTCTCCAGAAAGGGCTTTTATATCTCTCAAGAGGGTTTCTCTAATATCGTCCATGCCTTTTTCGAGCCCGGCTAGAACCTTGAGAATTGTCATTCTGAACTCTAGATCTGACATATTACCAATGTCTATATTGATTAGGTCCCTAGCCTTCGGTACTGCCTCTTGTTCTTTTTTTTGTGTTGAATTTTTCCGTCTTGTCATTTTGTCCAGATAAGAGTATATGAAGGAGCAAGTAAAATACTAAAATGGTGGCAACAACCCCAGGAAAATATGCTTTAACCAAATTAGAAGAGATCCCAAATCGTGAGGGGGGAGAAAGGGGATTAAAAAAGGTTCCAAACGAAAGAAAGAAAAAAAAAAGAAAAGAAAAGAATTTAAAAAAAGAAAACAAATAAGAAAAATATAAAAAAGAAAAAATATATATATTAGATAAACTAGTTAAAAAACGTTAAAAAAGAAAAAGGTAAAAGGTAAAAAAAATTTTACCAGAAGGCGAGAAAAAAAACAAAAAATGAAAAAGAAAAAAATTAAATTAACTGCCAGACTAAAAAAAAAATCACAGGGAAAAAGCCATGAGTTCCGTGCTTTGCTTTCTCCTCCTCTGGAATTCTTTTTTTTTTTTTTTTTTTTTTAATTTTTTATAAACATATATTTTTATCCCCAGGGGTACAGGTCTGTGAATCACCAGGTTTACACACTTCACAGCACTCACCAAATCACATACCCTCCCCAATGTCCATAATCCCACCCCCTTCTCCCAAACCCCCTCCCCCCGGCAACCCTCAGTTTGTTTTGTGAGATTAAGAGTCACTTATGGTTTGTCTCCCTCCCAATCCCATCTTGTTTCATTTATTCTTCTCCTCCTCTGGAATTCTGCTGCTCTCCTTGGTATTGAAATTGCACTCCTTGGTAGGTGAACTTGGTCTTGGCAGGATTTCTTGTTGATCTTCTGGGGGAGGGGCCTGTTGTAGTGATTCTCAAGTGTCTTTGCCCCAGGCAGAATTGCACCGCCCTTACCAGGGGCCGGGGTGAGTAATCCTCGGGTTTGCTTTCAGGAGCTTTTGTTCCCTGAGCGCTTTCCATAGAGTTCCAGAGGACGGGAATACAAATGGCGGCCTCCTGGTCTCTGGCCCAGAGGAGCCGAGAGCCCAGGGCCCCACTCCTCAGTGTGCCCTCAGAGAACAGCGCCCAGTTACTCCCGTCTGCCTGACCTCCGGCCGCGCTCCGAGCTCTCCGAGCCTGCGACCGGTTCAAGGTAACACCGAGCCACGAGCTTACTGTCGGCTCTGTCTCTGTAGCCGGCTTTCCTGTTCCAATACCCGCAAGCTCTGCGACACTCAGACAACCCCGATCCTTCTGTGACCCTGCGGGACCTGAGGCCACGCTGACCCCGCGTGGGCTTCGCCCCGGTTTAGCCTCTGGAGCAATGTCCCTCAGCGGAACAGACTTTTAAAAGTCCTGATTTTATGCGCCGTTGCTCCGCCGCTTGCCGGGAGCCAGCCCCTGCCCCTGGGGTCTATCTTCCCGTCGCTTTGGATTCACTTCTCTGCCGGTCCTACCTTTCAGAAAGTGGTTGTTTTTCTGTTTCCAGAATTGCTGTTCTTTGCTGTTCTTTGATCTGCCGATGGATTTTCAAGTGTTTGCAATCTTTAGATAAGCTATCTAGCTGATCTCCGGCTAGCTGAAGTAGTCTCAGCCTGCTACTTCTCTGCCATCTTGACTCCTCCCCTCACCATATTTCCTTTTGTCCTTATAAACAGTTTACTCTTGAGTTTGAGAAAACTCACCTTCAGACACTGTCATCTGAAGGCTTGTACTTATACAATCAACTTACTGTCATTGTTAGAGTCTAAAGAGTTGTTCTCCTTCTCTTTGAGTTCATCTTCTGAGTCATCTAATAATTGTGAAATGTTGTTCTCTGTCACTTTTCTTCTCTGCAAATATGAAAAATTCTAAATTCTCAACTGTATGCAATGAGCTAAAAGCAGACTCAAAATAAATGATGATTTATTTCGTTACTGAATCATCCCTCCAGGCCATTCCATTCTTCTGTTTTATTACTTTGGTTTCTTTTAGCATAATTGGGAATAATTGATGAGTAATGATGAAAGATCATTCCCAGGATGATGAAAGAGCAAGATATTTCAAAAGATAGGAGAAATAAGATCACAAAGATGTCATCGTACATCATAGATTTATAAAAGGGTCCAATGAACCCACATAGTAATTACAAAATAGAACGAGTTTTATTTTATTTTTAAAAAATAAGTAAATTTTCTCTGTGTTCTTTGGAAACCCTTCAAAAAGGAGTGAAAGCAATGAAATATCAAGCCTTTTAAATAGAGCAACTCAAAGAGGAAACTCAAAAACTAAAGTTGGGTCTAATGGACCCTAATGGTATACTGAGAGTTATTGTGTTAAATTCCATACACGTCTGTCCAACTTAAAGTTAAGGATAGATTGAGAGTCACCATCTCCCTGTCATCCTGAAGTTCCCCAGGTCAAGTCAGGGATCTACTCCTGTAAGAAACTTCGGAGGTGTTCACCAAATGGAATAGTAGGAGCCAAGGGTGTCGTTATTAAGCTGGGACTGTAATTATCAAGGGAATGCCATCCATTATTGCCTACCTAAGTGCAAGGACCTCACACCATCTCAAAATCTTTGCCCTTATCCTATAATACCATTTATCCACTCTGTCCCTTTTAGCTGGGCAACTGCTATGCTTTAAACAGCACTTCCACTTTGAACATCACTTCCACAAGGAAGCTTTCCCGAACTTTCAGGCCTGCCATTAACTGCCCCTTAATGGGCTATTAGAACTACCATGTCACCTCCACCTGAGGGCTGCCAACCAGGTGTGCTCAGCCTTGTACCATCAGCACAAGGCGGGTACTCAGTAAGCATCTTGTAAATGAAAAACAATGAATTCAAACATGTTTCTGAGTACAGATGCTTACCTGCCTGACCCCTGGAACAGAGTGTTAAGGTGCACCTGTTTGAGAAAGTAAAAGTGAAAAATAAAAGCTCACATGTAGAGACAGTAGATCAAGTTAAGAGAGCTTGGTTTTCCTAGACTGTCCTTTCCTGGGGTTGATTGGGAACAAACAAATCTGATTATGGCAGAGGAGTCCTCAGCTCATGCTTCCGGCTTGCATTTAAGGTGTCAGGTGATTTGTCAGAGACTGACCTCAGCAATGAACCTCGGCACCCTCGGACTAGCGTGGCCACCACTGAGGAGAAACTGAGAAACAGGCTGTACGAGTTAGCAATGAAAATGAGTGAGAAGGAGATGTCTTCGGGAGAAGATCAGGAGTCAGAGCCCAAAACGGAGTCTGAGAACCACAAGGAAAGTCTGTCCTCTGAAGACAACAGCCAGGGCGTCCAGGAAGAGCTGAAGAAGGTAAGGGCGGTGAAGCTCCATGTGTGTAGCAGTGGGGTGGGGAGGTGGGCAAAGGAAGTTCTGTATTTGCACAGAGTTGTGCTGGGCTCCCCATGAGCTGTCTCTCAAATGGCCATCCCATGCATGCAGGAGAGCCCCAGAAACCCCTGCTGATTTGAGCTAAGTGGTTCAATCCAGAAGAGGGCCTCGTGGGTCCCAGGCCTCCAAGACCTGTCCTGTCCTTCTACTAACTATCCTTCCCAGTCTATACTGGGAACTACCCTTCAAGCCTATAATTAATGCTCACAGTCTCTCTTGCTGGTAAAGGGCCATGCTACTTCTTCCTTCCCCCGCCCTTTCCCAGAGGAACTTTGCCTGTGGGTTGAGAGCATCTCGCCATCCCCCTTTTAGTCAACAGCAGTGTTTCAGACCATGATCTTTGTGCTACACGTGGCCTACTATGTCATTTATCCCTGCAGTTTGCATATTTGGGCTTATCTTAGCCTCAAAATCATTTTCCATACAAGCCTTATTTGGAATCCTGGTGTTTAAAACAGGTAAAAGCCCCCAAAACCCAACCATTTGATCTCCTATCCCAAACCACCCCCCTAACTACCCAAGGGCATTGCTAGAAAACCACAGAAGGAAGAACCCCTGGCAGAAAGGAGGGGTCCTAGGCCCCTACCCCACAATCAGTGCTCTACCCCCATTCTTTCCTCTACAGCTTCTCCAAGCACATCCCTATAGACTTGGCTACTGGACAGTCAGGCTATCCCTACTGCTTCCAGTGGAAGAGAAGGAGGCTAACATTTGTTGAGTGCTTATGTTAATGAACTCATTTCATAAAAACCCTTTGAGGGACACCTGGGTGCCTCAGTGGGTTAAGCCGCTGCCTTCATTCAGCTCAGGTCCTGATCCCAGGGTCCTAGGATCGAGTCCCGCATCGGGCTCCTTGCTCAGCGGGGAGCCTGCTTCTCTCTCTGCCTCTACCTGCCACTCTGCCTGCTTATGTGTGCACGCCTTCTCTCTCTGATAAATAAATTTTTAAAAATGTTTAAAAACCCTTTGAAGGTCATGCAGAGGCTTGTCCTGAAGGCACTTACGCAAGGCCCATAACTAGTCAGCTTCAGAGCTGGGGCTGCATCCCAGACATGCTTAGCCTCAAATCACAGGTCCCTTCTTTACTATGACGAGCTGTCTCTTCTGTAATCAGATAAGGTCTTGCCTGGAAACATGTAGATTTCTTGGCACTCCTGGTCAGTTTTTTCCCCTCTTCTGAGAGTACATTATATAAGCTATCAATTTCCTGGTAGTGCACATGAGTGGGGGAATGAGCTCCTTCATCTGTACAACAGCCAAGCTGTGGGAGGAGCCAGGCCAAGCCAGCAAAGAGCACGGATATGGCAAGAGCCGGCCAAGAGCCAGCTGGGGGCCCTCTTCCACCGCCGAGCCCCTGAGCCCTCCGACAGCTCAGACTCTGCGTCTCATTCATTCCCATTCCACCCTCCAGAGCCACTGAATCCTCCTACTCCTCAGTCTGTCAGGTCCTCTGCCCAAGGGCGTGCACACATCTGTCCCCTGCCATGTCTGTAGGCTGGAGGCCGGAGGCAACCCCTCCCTGGGATGTGGGCTCCAACCCATCGCTTCCTCCGTGGTAATGGGCTCTGCTCCTCTCTGTTACTTGAACCAGTATCCCATGACAGTCACATTTGTCTGCCAGAACTCAGAGCCAGATGGTAACTGAGGAGTATCATGGTATTTCTTACAATGCCTCTGCATCCTACTGGCTTTGCTGCCTGATGGTCACAAGGCTCCCCACAGGCCTGCTGTTCCAGCAGCCTGCCAGGCCATGATGAGTCATGGACTCCCAGCCCCTGTCAGCCTGCAGGCCTCACCTTCTGGAAGCAGAGCAGCCAGTCTGCACTGTGCTCTCTTGGGTAGAACATGAACAGGGAAAGGAGGAGCCAGGGAAAGAAAAATCTATGATAAGCCCCCGTTCTGCCCCATGCCCTCACTGAGCACGAAACTAGGAGAGTTGTTTTTATTCAAGCTCCCAAATATGTTGGTTTCTCAAAACTTAAGTCTTCCCCTCGCCTACCATGAATCAGTGCATTAAAATATCCATCAGCTATCATTTATTGTATGTAAAAATCTAGGGAGCAAACTGAGAAAGATAATTAACATATTTTCCTCATCAGGCATGGTTTACTCTGGGATGGGAACACAGAAATACAGGTTTATATCTTCGCTATTATTTACAAGCAAAAGAATATAGAGATAGGCTTCAAGATAAAACTGAATTCGAAATGCAGCCATGCAATTTGCAAACTCTGCAAACTTTGGCTAGGGCTTAGAACAAGCCAAGGTGATTTCTTGCCTCCCGCTGAACCCTGTTCCCCAGCTGCTCTCCCTGTCCCTCCAGTCCGTGCATGACTACTCCAGTTCTTCCTCCACTCCACAGCCACAACTGCCCTGCAGTCCCTGAGCTTGCTCCCAGCACTGAGACAGGCCCTCACCTGCTGTGCTTTTCAGCTGATCCCTGGGACTCAGCCCTGGGCCTCATGGTTGATTGCATAAACACATCTTGGCCTCATCTGTAAAATGAGGATAATTGTACTCCCTGATAGAGTTGTGAGGGTTGAATTTTACAGCATGGTGCTTAGCACATAGCAGGAACCCAGCAAATACCGGATCCCCTATAAACCTCATGGCTGTGAGTTAACATCCATCTTCAGGTACTGAAGCAACAACTTAATACCTATTTCAATTTGACACCTGGCATGTCTAACATAGGTCTGTAACCACATCTGGGGCTTTGTCGTGCTGGGTAGAATATAAGTGGGAAGGCACTACATGAGAATGCCCCATGTTCCCATCTTCAGTATCAGAATAACTGTGACTGTGGGCCAACCACGACTGATTTGTACAGCATGTGTGCACACACACACACACACACACACACGTATGGCTGGCACATGGCATGGTTTGGGAGTGGAACTGGGCTCGTGTAATGATTTCAGAAGTGGTCAGTGTTCCCCTGATCTCTTTACTCTAGCAGTGCATACTGGCCCAAAGTCTAGCCGCTTGAAGACCCCTAATGTAGCAGGAGCTTTTCTTCCTCTGCAAAAGTCAGGCTGAAAGGGAGAGCAAGAACCCCAGCTGGGAGCAGCCCTAACTAGTGACCACCAAGAAGAAAATCAATACCCCAGCTGTTTGGCCTCTGTGGGCGTGGTGACTCTAGGGCAGAGCTGCATACTGACTCCCCGAGTTCCCCAGCCACCCGAGCTCTAGGCACCCAACACGATGAACAGTCCTCCTCGACTCCCTTCCCTCCCCTGCCCCCACGTGCCCCTCCTCCACCATCTCCACCCCTATTTCCAGGGATCGCCTCCCGCATGAACTAAATCCCTGTCTCACATCTGCTTCTGGGTGAAACCAGACTAAGTTGGTAACTAAACAGGAGAAATGCATGGTCCCCAGTTCACAAATCCTTCAGTGCTGTGTAGGCAGCAAAGAAATGCCAATGCCCAATTGGCTGCTAATTGCCTTTGCTTTATTAAGAGGAGCCTTGCCTTACGCAGAGAGAGGTTTGCTCAGCCTTCACTGTCCCCCTGCCTCCCACAATGGCCCTGCTCTCTGGGAGCCAAAGCAGAGGAATGCACATGTTCCCACAGACACTGGATATCAGTGGCTGTTTAGTGTCTTTAGTATGACAACCCACATAAGAACCGGGGCTTTAGAATCCTGCCCAGCAGCAAAGAACCATTTTAGAAACATGCTTTATCTTGACTGAATTCAGTCCTTTGCTGTAGGCAAACTTGTCCTATAGGTGGCTCACTTTCTCTGGGGGTTGGAGGGATGGTACCTACCATCTGAATTTTAACCAATGGAAGAACACGCTTGCAGAGCTAGAAGGAAGCCCAGAAACCTCTTGGGTGCTGGATTCCCAAAGAATCATTTTGTTCTTGAAGTCATTTTATTCCATCAAAGCTTAGGGGGTCAACCCCCTAAACCATGTGATCCTTAGAGCCCAGAAGTGAGCACCACTTCTACCACTGGGCAGATGGCCATGCCAATGGTTCTGGGAGAAAGTCCTGGCCAAAGCAGTTCTTAGAAGGGTCTGCATCTAGGTATGCAAGGGCAGCATTCCTGAAGGAGCAAAGAATGGCCAAGAGTTTGGAGACTACGTTCAGGGGCTGGATTTCCCACAAGTCCGTAATCTTCCCAGGCTTAGAGCAGTGGTCCCCCAGGTCCCTTCTGGCTCTCTAATCCCCTGATTCTAGAAATGTAACAGATTAGATTGATTTTTTTTTTGTTTCCTGACCTAAGTATCCTTTATGACACTGTTTATATGACAAAAGATGTCCCATGTATCAAGCTCTTGGAATATGAATGTCTGTTGAAGGCCCAGATTAGTTAGTTCTTGCATTATTGTAAAATTTGTATAGCTGGTGTCCTGAAAGCATTTTATTTAAAGTGCTTTGTTTATAACCATAAGAAGTAGCTGGATCATTGGGCTTTGCTTTCACAGGGGAGTCACAGACCAGCAGATAGCTCCCATATGCATAGTTTCACGGAATAATTCTCATCATAAGTATTAAGAGTTCCCTAAATTATAATATGTCTTTCTTCCCAAACAAGAGATGAATTTATGCATCTTCTTCTGTCTGCTCATTTACTAACACCAAGGAACAGAGATACATAATCCTGGTCAGTGATCAAGGAGACAGGTCTCTTGACTATTCCAACATACCCAGAGCCTTTTGTTACTGAATTTTAATGTGCTCATGAAAACCTTTTTGTTGATATCAGTGTTAACATAAAGTCAACTGTATCTGTATGTGTCTCACCCCTGTAAAATAACACACGTTCATGTAAGGATTCAGTGTCTTTCATCCCAGGTCACATTCTGTTTCAGAGTGTCTTCATCTCTAGTTGGTGCTAGAGAGAATATAGTGTTAGGTACTGACTTGTATCTTACAAGTGATTGATCTCAGTAGGCCTATGCTTGTTGAAGAATTAACACTTCTTTTCTAACTCTCCATTTTTTTTTTAAGATTTTATTTATTTATTTGACACAGAGATCACAAGTAAGCAGAGAGGCAGGCAGAGAGAGGAGGAAGCAGGCTCCCTGTTGAGCAGAGAACCTGATGCAGGGCTTGATCCCAACACCCTGGGATCATGCCCTGAGCCAAAGGCAGAGGCTTTAACCCACTGAGCCACCCAGGCACCCCTCTAACTCTCCATTTAACTGTTGCCTTGGGTGGCGGGGGCGGGGTACGGGGAGGAAGCTTTAACTGTTCACTTAGAGCCACAGCTCTTATCCATAGGGCTTGAACAGGTGACGGGGGACAAAGAAATGTGGAGCAGGGGTATCCATAGGAGGTCTGAGAAAGCCTCAGAATCCCTGGTAAAGATGATAGAAGGTATTTCTCTCCTGAAGTCAGTCTGTAAAGACTGGAGGAAGTGACTACTACTTCAAATGCAAAGATAGCTACACACAACTTAAAGGAAAATGAAAAATCAAGGAAATATGACACCACCAAAAGATCACAATACTCTTCCAGTAACTGACCTCCCAAAATGGAGATCTGTGATTTACCTGATGAAGAATTCCAAATAGGTTTTTAAAGCAAGCCAATGAGCTATGAGAAAACACAGAAAGTCAATTCAACAAAATTAAGAAATCAATGCATAAAACAAAATGAAAAGTTTAACAAAGAGGTAGAAATGATAAGAAGGAACCAAACAGAAATTCTGGAGCTGAGGAATACTATGAATGAAATAAAAGGTGCAATAGAGAGTATCAAGAGCAGAATGGATTGAGAAGAAAGAACATGTGAAGTAGGAGACAGGACCTTGGAAATTATGCAGCCTGAGGAGAACAAATGAAAAAGAGTGAAGAGAGCCTATGTGAACTATGGATACCATCAAGAGAAGCAATCTGAATTATTAGAGACCAAGAAGGAGAAGGAAGAGAGAAGTGGGCAGAAAGCCTGTTTTTAAAAAATGATGAGGGTGCCTGGGTGGCTCAGTGGGTTAAAGTCTCTGCCTTTGGCTCAGGTCATGATCTCAGGGTCCTGGGATTGAGTCCCGCATCAGGTTCTCTGCTCAGCAGAGAACCTGCTTCCTCCTCCCTCTCTCTCTGCCTGCCTCTCTGCCTACTTGTGATCTCTGTCTGTCAAATAAACAAATAAAATCTTTAAAAAAAAATGATGGTGAGGGGTGACTCAGTTGGTTAAGTGTCTGATTTCAGCTCAGGTCATGATCTCGGGGTCCTGGGATCAAGCTCCATGTCAGGATCCCTGCTTGAAACTGGTGGAGAGTCTGCTTCCCCCTCTCCCTTTGCTCTTCCTTCCCATGCTCTCTCTTGCTCTCTCTCAGTCTCTGTCTCTCAAATAAATAAAATAATAATAATAATGGTTGAGAACTTCTGAGCAGAGTTTTGACCATCCAAAGCTTATGAGCTTCATGAAGCTCATAAGTCCTCAAAGAGGTTAAACTCAAAAACTTTTTTCTCTAAGACCCACCCATAATAAAACTAGCAAAGATGAAGGACAAAAAGAGGATCTTAAAAACAGCAAGAGAAAAGAAACTTATCACTTATAAAGGAATCTTCATAAGGCTATCAACAGATTTCTCAGCAGAAACCTTACAAGCCAAGACACAGTGGAATGACATACTCAAAATGCTGAAAGAAAAAAATAATCCTGCCAACCAAGAATACTTTATCTGGAAAAGTTGTCCTTCAGAAATGAAGTACAGATGACCTCATTCATTCCCAGACACACAAAAGTTGAACAGGTTAAGCAACACTAGATCTGCCTTACAAGAAATGCTAAAGTTCTTCAAGCTGAAATGAGAATGAGCTAATTAATAATATGAAGGCATGGAAATATACAATGCACTGATAAAGGTAAATATATAGCCAAGTACAGAATACCCTAATACTGTAATATGGTAGTGTCTTAAGTACTTAATGCCAGTAAAAAGATTAAAGGACAAAATATGAAAAATAACTATAGCTACAATAATTTGTTAAAGGATACAATATAAAAAGAGGTAAATTGTGACATCAAAAACATAAAGGGGGAGAGTAGAATGTAGTTTTGTATGCTACTGAAGTTGTTATCAGCATAAAATAAATCATCATATCTATAAGATGTTTTGTGTAAATCTTATGATACAAGCAAAATCTACCATAGATACACAAAAGATAAAGACACGGAAGTCAAAGCATACCACTACAGAAAATCATCAGTCACAAGGAAGATGGCAAGAGAGGAAGAAAGGAACAAGAGAACAACAAAACAGCCAGAAACCAATTAATAAGATACATTAATTAGTCCTTACCTATGAATAGTTACTCTAAATGTAATAGTTACTCTAAATTCACTAGTCAAAAGACATAGAGTAGCACTATGGATAAGAAAACAAGACCCAACTATCCACTGCTTACAAAAGACTCACTTCTGCTTTAAGGACACATATAGGCATAAAGTAAAGGGATGGAAAAAGATATTGTACAAAAATGGAAACCAAAAGAGAACAAAGGTAGTTTTAATTATATCAGACAAAATAGACTTTATTCAAATTCTGTAATGAAGCAATGTCATTATAAAATGATAAAGGGGTCAATTCATCAAAAATATATAAAAATCATAAATATGTATGCATCTGGTATTGGAGCATCTAAATATATTAAGCAAATACAAACAGATCTGATAGAAATAAACAATACAGTAGGGGTAGGGGCCTTCGGTACCCCACTTTGAACAGTGTATAAATAATCCAGAGAGAAGATCAATAAGGAAATGTTGGACTTGAACTATATTTCAGACCAAAAGGAACTGAAATATGGATATATATATATATATATATATATCCATATATTATATCCATTCCAACCAACAAAAGCAGAATGCACATTCTTTGCAAGCTTACATGGGAAATTCTTCAGGATAGAACAAATGTTAGGTTACAAAGCAAGTCTTAACAAATTTAAGAAGGTTGATATCATACTAAGTATATTTTCCAACTATAGTGGTATAAAACTAAAAATTAGTAACAGGAAGAAAACTGGAAAATTCACAAATATGTGGAAATTATATAACACACTCCTAAAAAATCAATAGGTTAAAAAAACAAATCAAGGGGTGCCTGTGTGGCTCAGCCAGTTAAGCATCTGTCTTCAGTTTAGGTAGTGATTGAGCCCCATGTTAGGGTCTGGGCTTGGAGGGGAATCTGCTTTTCCTGCTCCCTCTGCCCCTCATCCCCTCACCCACTTGTGCGCTTACTTGCTCACTCACTCTCTCAAATAAACAAAATAAAATCTTTTTAAAAAATAACAAAGTAATAAAATAAATCAAAAGGGCAATAAAGTCTTCAAACAAATGAAAATGGAAACCAAATATATCAAATCTTATGGGATGTAGCAAAAGCAATTCTAAGATGGAAGTTTATAGTGATAAATGCCTACATTAGGAAAAAAAAATCTCAATAAACAACCCAACTTTACACCTCAAGAAACTAAAAAATAAGAATAAACTAAACCCAAAGTTAGCAGAAGAAAGGAAATAACAAAATACAGAACAGAAACAGATGAAATAGAGACCAGGAAAACAATAGGAAAGATCAATGAAACTCGAGTTGGTTTGGGGGGAAAAAACAAAATTGACAAAATTTTACCTAGACAACTAAGGAAAAGGAGAGCAGATTCAAATAAGTAAAATCAGAAATGAAAGAGGAAACATAATAATCAATATCAGAGAAATATAAAGTACCCTGAAAGAACACTATAAACAATTGTATGCCAACGAATTGGACAACCTAGAAGAAATGGATAAATTCCTAGAAATGTGCAACCTACCAAAATTGAATCACGAAGAAATAGAAAATCCAAATAAACCAATAATGACTAAGAAGACCGAATCAGTAATCAAAAATCTCCCAGGACAGAAGTGCCCAGGACCAGTGACTCATTCTGCCAAATATTTAAAGAAACATAAATGCCATGCTTTTTTTTAACTCTTCCCAAAAATTGAAGAGGAGAGAATACTCCCAAACTCATTCTATGAGGCCAACATTACCCTTTTACCCTAGCCAGATAAGGACACTAGAAACTACAGGTTAATATCCCTGATGAATATAGATGCAAATATTCTTGACAAAATATTAGCAAACTGAATTCAATAATACATTAAAGAATTATACAGCATGATCAAGTGGGATTTATCTCTGGGATGCCAAGATGGTTCAACATATACAGATCAATAAATATAATATACTACATTAATATAATGAAGGATAAAAATCATGATCTTCTCAATAGAAGCAGAAAAAAGCACTTGACAGAATGCAACACACTTTCGTGATAAAAACTCTCAATAAATTGTGTGTAGAAGGAACATCCTCAGTATAACTCACAGATGACAAGCCCATAGCTAACATCATACTCAATGGTGAAAGACTGAAAGCTTTTCCTCTTTTACAAGGGCGCCCACTCTCACCATTTCTCTTCAACATAGTAGAGGAAATCTTACACAGAATAATCAGTCAGGAAAAAGAAATAAAATGCATCCAATTTGGAAAGAAAGTAGTAATTGTCATGTTTGGAGGCAATATGATCTTATACAGAGAAAATCCTGAAGACTCCAAAGAACTGTTAAAACTAATCAGCAAATTCAGTAAATTTGCAGAATACAAAATCAACATACAGAAGTCAGTTTTTTTTTTTTTTATATACTAACAAGGAAATATCTGTAGAAGAAATAAAATAATCCCATTTGCATTTGCATCAAAAACAAAAGAATACTTGGGAATAAATTTAATCAGGAAGGGGTGCTTGGGTGGCTCAGTCATTAAGCATCTGCCTTTGGCTCAGGTCATGATCCTGGGGTCCCAGGATGGAGCCCTGCATCAGGATCCCTGCTCGGCGGGAAGCCTGCTTCTCCCTCTTCCAACCGCCCCCCCTGCTTATGCTCCCTCTCTCACCATGTCTCTCTCTGTCAAATGAACAAATAAAATCTTTTAAAAAAAATTTTAACCAGGAAAATGAAAGACCTGTACTCTGAAAATTATAAGACTTTGAAGAAAGAGATTGAAGAAGACACAAACAATGGGAAAATACCCCATGTCCATGGATCAGAACTAATTTTGTTAAAATATACACACCATAAAATCCTTCTATAGAATCAATGTAATTCCTATCAAAATTTTATTAAAATTCCAATGACGTTTTTCACAGAAATAGAAAAAAGCAATCTTAAAATTTGTATGAAACCACAAAAGACCCCAAATAGCCAAATCAATCCTGAGAAAGATGAACAAAACTGGAGGATTTGCATTCCTGATTTCAAACTATGCTTCAGTGTCATAGATGTCAAAATAGTATGGTACTGGCATAAACAGAGACATACAGATCAGTGAAAGAGGATCAAGAGCCCAGAAATAAACCCTCATATACTCAATTGGGAATACTCAATGCTAAAAAGATAGTCTCTTCAATAAATAATATGGGAAAACTGGATTATCTCCTGCAGAAGAATGAAATTGGACCTATACCTTACATTATTCACAAAAATTAGCCCAAAATGAATTAAAGACTAAAACTCCTCAAGAAACATAGGGAAACATCATAGGGAAAAATAATACGTGAAATAAATAAGTGAAGCTACATCAAACTGAAAAGCTCTTGTATAGCGAAAGAAACAACCAATGAAATGGAAAAGCAACCTACAGAGTAAGAGAAATTATTTGCAAACCTTATATGCGATAAAGGTTAGTATCTAAAATATATAAGGAATTCCTACAACTCAATAGGAAAAAGTGAACAACCTAATTTAAAAGTGGGCAGAGGGGGTGCCTGGGTGGCTTAGGCTGAAGCCTCTGCCTTCAGCTCATGTCATGGTCTCAGGGTCCTGGGATCAAGCCCCGTGTTGGGCTCTCTGCTCAGCAGGGAACCTGTTTCTCTCTCCCTCTCTCTCTGCCTGCCTCTCCGCCTACTTGTGATCTCTCTCTCTGTGTGTGAAATAAATAAATAAAAGCTTTAAAAAATAAAAATAGAAAAAATAAAAGTGGACAGAAGACCTCAACAGACATTTTCCCAAAGAAAGCATACAAATAACCAATAGATAGGGACATGAAAAGATGCTGATAGAAAAGACACCTGTTAGAATGGCTGCCATCAAAAAGAGAAGTGAAAACAAGTGTTAGTGAGGATATGGAGAAAAGGGAACCCCTGGGTACACAGCTGGTGGGGATGTAAATTGGTATAGGCGCTGTGGAAAACAGTATGGAGGTTTAACTACCATGTGGTCCAGTAATGTCCAGTAATATCTGGGCATATATCCAAAGGAAAGCAAATCAGGATCTGGAAGAGATATCTGCTCTCCCGTGTTTAAGGCAGCATTATCCTGTAGCCAGGATATGGAAACAATCTAAGGATCCACCTACAGATGAATGGGTAAAGAAGATGTGGCATATATGTACAATGGAGTATTATTCAGTCTGTGAGGAATAAGGAACTCTTGTCATTTGTGACAACATGGATGGACCTTGAGAGTGTTATGCTAAATGAAATAAGTCAGAGAAAGACAAATACTGTATGATCTCATATGTGAAATCTAGAAGAGGTGAACCCATAGACACGGAGAGTAGAGTAGTGGTTGCCAGGGTCTGTGGGATGGATGAAAGGGGGAAGTGTTGGTCAAAGAGTTCAAACTTCCAGTTACAAGATGAGTAAGTACTGGGGAACATAGCATAGTGACTGTAGTTAATAATACTGTATTATATAGTCCGAAGTTGCTGAGAAAGTAAATCTTAGGTGTTCTCACCACACACCAAAAAAATGGAGATTATAAGAGATGATTGAGATGTTAACTAACCCTATTATGGTAATCCTTTCACAGTGTATAAGTGAATCAAATCATCCTGTTATACATCTTAAATTTACACAATGTTATGTCTCAATTGTATCTCAGCAAATCTTGGTGGGGTGGTGAGACATGTTCATCCTTCAAAAGCCATAAAGTTAAAAGGCAAACAATAACTGAGAAGACATATTGCTTAAATACATAATGGGCAAACAATTACTTAGCCTCATAATGCTAATGGGTAAAAAAGGCAACACACATGAGCAGGCAATCCACCAAAAAAAAAAAAAATGTAAATGACCAATAAGCATGTGAAAAAAATATTTAGCTTAAACTGTATTTTAGCTGTATCTAATTCAAGATGTAGCTCAGAACTTAGCATATGGTCTGCACATTCATCTTTCCCGTTCAACAAATGCACAGTAAGATGCTGAGAAGACGGCCATGAACAGGGCAAAGTTCATCATTTGTTTAGACGAGCAACAAAAATGCAAATTGAAATACCAAAATGTCACTTTGCCTAACAAATTGGATGACTAAAAAGAATCATAACCAACGTTGCTAGGAGTTCAGGGAAAGAGGCAGTCTAATGCACACAAAATAGTAGGAGCCCACGTTAATGTGCTGGGAACTGGGTAAGTCCAAGCCATCAGAACAGGCACACCCTTTGATTCAGCAACTGTACTTTGCATCCTTTATCCTATGGAAAAACTGAACAAGCCGCCCAGGGTACACCAATGCAATCCATCAAGCATTGCATTATTCTTGTAGGGAAACAATGACCTAAATGTCCAACAATAGGAACTCTTGGAAAAATGGAGGGGACAAGGTCCAGAAAACAGATAAGGCATCAGCACTGCAAGAGCAGACACATTTGGTCCAGATACAAGGAATTATGTAAATTTGATGTCAGAAGTTGGAGAGGTTTTGTTTTATGCTCTGTATCGCCCCCCCATCTAGCCCCTGCTCTCTGAACTAAAAAGCAAGTCTGTCTTCTGAAGGCGAAGGGGTGGTAGAATTGACATTTCCAGATTGTAGAGAGACTTGAAATAGCTCTTGCATAGAGTGGGAAAGGAAATTATATGGACAAATAGAAAGGATCCCCACACAGCAAGGAAGGCCTGCATAAGGCCAGAGATCATGAACATTTACCTGAGACACAGAGCCTGCAAAAGATTACAGAAACCTTGAACACAAATAAATGCAAAATAAAAACCCATTCTATTGGAAGAAATGGTCTGTTAGTAGCAGGTATATTCATAAATCCACATCATTGGATGTAATTACACAGTAGTACAGCCCAAGTGTCAATTCCAAGATTTACATTAGAACTCCTCATGTCAGGGGCTTCTAGTTTAGTCATTAACCTGCAATGAAATTCATGGATGAATCTCTAACCAAGTTTGGGAGCTGGTGAGAGCAGATAAAATGGAAATGAATCCTCTCCATACTAGGAACAAAAAATAGGACATTAAAACTTTAGAAAACTGCAAGTCTCCAGGAAACATAGCTGTCTAATGGAAGAAAAGATAATGTAAAGGTGAATTCTTCCAAAATTAGGGCAGAAGCCTGATGTAAATCAAATCCAAATCTGAACCAGACATTTTTTTAACTTCTTAAAAGAAAGAAAACCTGATAGAAAAAAATCCAGAATAATTTAGACACATTTACAAAAAATAAGATCTGAATGAAGAGGACCCCCGTATTAAGATATTACAGTATACTTTAAAAGCACAGTAATTAAATTTGTGAGAGAGTTATACAAGCTATAATAAAATAGGCCAGAAGTACGATCTAGAATATATTAAAATTTAACTCATGATTTATCTCATGATTCCCACCTACCTCTCACCCCCCGTCGGAGAAAGAAACTTCTTAATAAATGATGTTGGGACAAATATCCACTAGTTATTTGGGGGAGGGGAGGAGGTAGCGAGGGGGGAAGGCCCTTAATTTTCCCTCCAGTGAAGGGAGGAATGGATCTTCCTGGTGTGCAGGCCCAACAGGACTTACAGGAGACAATCCCTTATGAGAAGAGGCCACACAGGCTCTAGAGAGCGAATCCCTGTTCCTTTGCCATTTATTCAACAAATAGTTGTTGAGCTATTCCAAGAGATGCAGTACAGCAGGGATAAGAGAGAAGAGTTACCTGCCTCATGGAATTTACCTTCTATTGGAGGAGACAGCTGATAAATATGTAGACAGGTTCAGGGGATGATGTCAGATTGTGTTAAGGACTAAGAAGAAGGTGAGTCCAGGAAGGTCTTTTCGGACACCATTCTGACCAAGTGTCCCTTGGACTGAGGCCTGAAGGACAAGAAGGAAGAAGTCGGGGAAAATCTAAAGGAAGGTTCTTCCCGGCAGAGCAACACAAGAAAGACTTACGGTGGAAATGACCTGGACAAGTTTAAGGAACTGATGAAAAGAGCCAGGGTGGTTGGAGCAGTATGGCAATGGGGAGGACAGTGAGAGGAGTGACGGGGGCTATGCGGAGAACCTCAGCTTTTATTCTGAGTGACATAAGGAGCACCTGGAAAGGTGTCCACAGAGAATGACAAGGAGGACCTTTTATTTACCAAGATCCCCCATGCTGCCAAGAGGTAAAAAGAATCACCTCCTTTCCCAGTGATCATGGAAGATGGTTTCACGTCTCACTGGGCTTCTTCAGAAGTGAGCACGTGCCCCAGCAACCCCCCGGTTACTGCCAGCAGCAGGCAAATACTTTCAGTCAGTATCAGAAACAATTTTTCTGGAGAACAGCCAGTAAGTATGCAAAAGCAAAAAAGACTGGTGACCATGATCACCCCCTCTGCTGGGAAGGCAAGTCCTGCTTGCCAGACACCGACCAAGGCAGGTGCAGGCAAAGGTAATGGCCCCTTCATCCCCCTCTTTTGTCACCTCCACCAGTCACGAAGTGGCCTTCACTGGATATCAGTTGGCCGGCATTAAACAAGAACATGACCTCAGGAAAACATACAGACCAGGGAGTTTAATTCTGGGTTGAAAGTGCAGAGTTTTCAAAAATTCACTTCTGTCATCACCATTAGGACAGCAAGTCATTTCTTTCATACATGGCCTTGACCATCAAACCCTACATGATTTAGGCCCCAAACATTCCTAGAGGACAGTTCTCTAATCTCTGTTATGGTTTGTAGTTTCGTTTTATTACATATGCGAATTTATTGTTCACACTCCAATTTCCTTCCACAATTCTGTGTCACGCTCTTTTGTCAAGTCACTTCAGGGACAGGGGTCTGTTCGTGGAGGATGTATTTTGACAGGTTGTAGAGGCCTCGCCAGAGCGCCTTATGTCTTATGAGAGCTGAAACATATTTGCATTGAATTTTTCTAGCAGATTTCTGTGGAGTTTTTCTAGCAGATTTCTATGGAGTTTCTTTTCTTACCTTTGAAAAGGGGTGGGGGGAATACATGAAATCAGGATAAATTTCCTTGTTTCCTCCTGGTAGTTTGATGGAAGCATTTCTTAAAGCTAACACAGCATCTGTAATATGGGACAGAAAAGTAATGAGGAGACCATGAAGTCTGGACCACGCTTAGAGCAGATTTCCTTAGAGACCACATTCCTTTTCACTGACTGTCCTTGCTGGCTCAATCCCAGGTAGGTTCAGGAAGGCTCAGAACCAGAGCTTGTCACTGGGGAGATCTCAAGCTCCGTAGTGTGGCTTGGTGGGTGGTGTGGCCAAAGCTTATTCTGCTGAATGTCAATGCAGCCCTTGTCTCACTGACGTATCTATTGTTATTGATCTGATTATTCAGTATAATTCAGTTCCACAGTCACTTCCTACAGACCACTGGGTTCCAGGAATTATGTGCATAGGAGGTGGTGTGACAGGTGGGAAGGAGCGTGGGCTTCGGAGACCAAAGTCTCTGGGCTCAGATCCCAGCTCTGCATCTTCCCTGAGCCACAGTTTCTTCATCTCTAGAGATGGAATTAAAACATCAACCATGTCAGGTTGTTGTGAGGGCTAAATGTAATGATGAGAAGCCTGGAGTCCTAATGGGACCAGGACCCACATTAGCTCTGAGCTCGCTGCCTTCTTCCTTCTGTTCTCTCCTAGAGGGGTCTCAGGAGCAGCCTTCAGCAGGGGAGAAGTGGGGCCCCATGTGGGTTTTATGCAATGTGAGCTCCTGAAGGGCTTTTCTATGCTGCATGAGCACTACCCCTTTATGTTCAAAAAGGTCCTCAGAAGAGCCCCGGTGAAGCTTTTCCCTGCATTACCTGGAAGGTCCATGATCTCCCATCAGCCCCCTGAGGAAGGTTCATTTATCACAGGCTCAAAGGAGAACAGGAGGACCTCACACCTCCACCATTTTCTCGTTTTTACCAACCCAGCTATGAAGGTTGTGTCCCCCCAATCTGCTCTGGTGACCTGACAGCAAAAATGACAGATTCAAGGGGTACATGAGTTGACTCAGTCATTAAGCATTTGCCTTCTGCTCAGGTCATGATCCCAAGGTCCTGGGATCTAGTCCCACATCGGGCTCCTGGCTCTGTGGGGAACCTGCTTCTCCCACTCCTCACCCACTAGTACGCTCGCACGCTCTCTCTCTCTTTCTCTCTCTCAAATAAATAAATAAGTACTTTTTAAAAACCAATATAAAGACTATAAGGGTGACCTGGAGCTTATTCCATCCTGGCCATTAGCAATCACTGTCTCTTGGATGGTCAGAAAGGATTTCTGCAATACTATATTTTCCCTTATTCCAAGAGCCCAGGGAACCCTTCTTTCTCTGCTGGTGTTGAAATCTCCTTACCAGTGTCAGTTTGTGCCAGCTCCCTGGGCTCACTCAGCTCAGCCGACTGGGCTCACAGCCCGTCTCGCTGCCTCCCTCCCCAGTCCACAGCCCCGACATGCTCTCAACTCTTTCCAGAAAAGTGCTCCTCACCCTTGTAACTCCTACACAGCTGCCCCACCCCAGGCCCCAGCAACCTTGAATTCCAGCTGCAGTAAGAGTTTCCAATGCTTTTCTCTGCCTCAGCTTCTCCCCAGCCCTTAATCTGTCCCTTCTCTCCCAGTCGGCACTGCCTTCCTACAAACATAGGCCTCTCGAGGGGCCTGTGAGGAATCTGGGGTTCAAAAACAGGCACATCTGGGTGCAAAGCCGGCTCCTTCAGAGCAGACCCCTCCCTAAGGCTCAGCTCCTCATCTGGGAGATGTGGTCATAGTACAGGCATCAGAGGGCAGTCAGGAGAGCTCAGGGAGGCAAGGCCAAAAGTGCTCATCCCAGAATTTGGCATGCGGTGAGTGGTCAGGAAATGCCAGCTCCTGAGAACAATAGCCACAAACCTGCTGTGGCACCCGCTTTCAGGGGGCACAAAACACAAACTCCTGAGTGTGGCTTTCAGGGCGTTGCCCTGCCCCCGTCTCCCTTCTTCTGTTTGTCATCCTTGTCATGCCCCAGACTGCAGTGCCAGTCCCTATGGGGTCAAGGCTCCGGGACTGGTGTCCGAAAGACCTTCCTCGTCTTCGCTGTTGGTCGTCATGTCCCTCTCCCCTTTCTGCTCTCTGAGGACAGGGATGATGGCTGACTGGCCTCTGCATCCCCTGCAGGGCACTGTGCCAGGGCCTGGCATGGGACAGACTCTTTCTCAAGGCTTGCATTTAATTAGTGCTGATGGGAAACAGCAGGTGATGTCTGAGGACCTGGTTGTTCAGTTTCCCAGATAGGCAATGACATCGCTTGTTTTTTTTTTTTTTAAAGATTTATTTATTTATTTGACAGACAGAGATCACAAGTAGGCAGAGAGGCAGACAGAGGGAGAAGAGGAAGCAGGCTTCCCGCTGAGCAGAGAGCCCGATGTGGGGCTCGATCCCAGGACCCTGGGATCATGACCCGAGCCGAAAGCAGAGGCTTTAACCCACTGAGCCACCCAGGCGCCCCAACATCGCTTGTTTTTATTGCATGTCAGTACTCCCGGTTCGCTCTGCTCCCAGTCAAAGGGAAATACGTGTGTATGTATTTCCCAAAATACGTGTCTGTGCCTGGCGGGGGCGGGGGTAAGGGGTGGGCGGTCTGCATGTCCATGTCAGGTTGCCCATTGTCATTTCTTTTTTTTTTTTTTAATTTTTATTATTTTTTTATTTGACAGACGGAGATCACAAGCAGACAGAGAGGCAGGCAGAGAGAGAGAGGGAAGCAGGCTCCCGGCTCAGCAGAGAGCCCGATGTGGGGCTCGATCCCAGGACCCTGGAATCATGACCTGAGCTGAAGGCAGAGGCTTTAACCCACTGAGCCACCCAGGTGCCCCCCATTGTCATTTCTTAGGACAGACCATTCTAGAGTCAGATACTACGTTCTCTTTTTTTGTCATTAGGTTACCCCTTGTTTATGAAATTATGGTGGTGGTAGATAATACTAGGTCATGGTGGGGTTTTTTTCTTTTTAAAATATTATTTTTTTTAATATTTGATTTATTTATTTGAGGAAGAGAGTGAGTGAGAGAGAGCACAAGCAGGGTGAAGGGCAGAGGGAGAAGCAGACTCCACGCTGAGCAGGGAGCCCAATGCAGGACTCCATCCTGGGATTCCATGAACATGACCTGAGCCGAAGGCAGATGCTTAACTGACTGAGCCACCCACGTGCCCCTCTTTTTAAAATATTCCTAGTTCGTAAGAAAAAAACTAGGAAATGAAGAGAAGCAAAGTTTAACTTTCTTCAGTAAAGAACAGTGAAAAGCATTCTTCAGAACACAGGTAGGGGGGCGCCTGAGTGGCTCAGTGGGTTAAAGCCTCTGCCTTGGGCTCAGGTCACGATCCCAGAGTCCTGGGATCAAGCCCCGCATCGGGCTCTCCTCTCAGCAGGGACTCTGCTTCCTCCTCTCTCTCTGCCTGCCTCTCTGACTCTCTGCCTACTTGTGATCTCTGTCTGTCAAATAAATAAATAAAATCTTCAAAAAAAAAAAAAAAAACCACAGGTAGGCAAGGAAAGCTATTTCAAGAGCATGGCATATAATGGAAGGCATCTGAGTCACCAGGCCATCGCCATTAACTGGTCCACCTAGAGAGAGTAGGCTAACCCTGGACCCAGGCACTGTGTGGCCCCTTGACACATGCTATATAATTTACCCTCCAAAGTCTCTTGAGCTAGATGGTGTTACCTCTTTCACAGCGGGGTCTCAGAGAGGTTAAATCATTTGCCCCGGGGCGCCTGGGCAGCTCAGTGGGTTAAGACCTCTGTCTTCAGCTCAGGTCATGATCTCAGGGTCCTGGGATCAAGTCCCGCATGGGGCTCTCTGCTCAGTGGGGAGCCTGCTCCCCCGACCCCTTCTCTGCCTGCTGTTCTGCCTACTTGTGATCTCTGTCAAATAAATAAATAAAATCTTTAAAAATAAATCATTTGCCCAAAATGTCACAGGCAGTGTAATCTAAAGTTCCCAAGCCTCGTGGTCTGGGGTATGCAAGAGAAGGTTACCCTTACATCAGTCCTCAGTAGGAAGCCACAGGACGGCAGCACCCACGACCTTCCCCCCATAGCAGTTGGGGGAAACTAGGGAGGCTTCTCCAAGCATGCATGGACAGTCCACCCATAGGGGCCTGCTTGGGGCCTTTATAATTATCTAGGGAGGACAGCAGTGCCTCCCAGAGGACAGGCCTCACCAGGCCACTGCTGCCCACATGCCTTCTCACAGACAGGTTCCAGAGCAGCCATGTCAAGGCCAACATATGACTTCCGTACCCAAGCACTTCTGCACCCATGGGCCCTTTCCTCCATAGAACCCACTAACAAATCAAATTTTACAACTGTGAAGGTATAAAGATTAATATAGGAATATTATGAATTAAAACATGTTCCTGGACCTAAGAGTTCTTTTTTATCATCTTCTTTTTCATTTAAAAAAAAAATAAAACATTTTTATAGGCTCCTAAAAGAATGATGAGCAGTGGGCTCCATGCCTGCTGAGCCCAGTGGACAAGAAGTGGGAGTCTTTTGCCAGAATGGGAATCCTCTCACCACTGCCCACCCCTGTTTCATGGATTGGCCCATGGACCTCAAAGCCTACTGCCTCTTTCTTTATCTCACAAAAACCCTAGTGCTCAGGTCCCTCAGTCTCTACCTGTTTAGCTCTTCTATTCTTGTTATAGGCATTGGAACCGTTCCCAAGCTAGAAAAATGTCTCTTCTGCCCCAGACGTCTGCATACGTCATTTAACCTGGAAGGCTTTTCTCCTCCCCACATTGTATTTGATAAGATCATATCAAGACTTACATCAAGTCTAATAAATAGACAGCCGGGCCTCTGTCACAGCCTCGGTCCATCACATGCAGCCCGACATGGGATCTGTTTTGGCCCCGCTGAGTCAGGCAGACACACACTTGAGCCTGGGTGGAACCAGGCCTGGAATCAGGCCTTTGGCATCCAGAGTGTTCCCTCTCTGGAAAGCCAGGCATTTCATGCGCTCCCACTATTCGCGTTTGGCAATCTTGGGATATTCTGGTAAGGAGCATTCCTGTCTATTCCAGCTTGAAATGAGTCTGCATTTCTTTGTCCAACACAATGCTTTGAAATGAATGATGATGCCGGAAAAAAAAAATCTCAGGAGAGTTTACAAGGATTGCTACTGATCAAGTATATCTATCATTTAGGCCGGAAACTGTCTTTTCTTTAGAACTCTGTAGACTCAGAATCTGTCCCTGGGAACACCTTGCATTCTGCTTGTCTTGGGCAAACGGTCTATAAGGAAGAGTAAATGGAAGAGGAATTCGTTCTGGCAGCATGTTTTATGTGAAGGGGGAGTACATGGGGACGGGATGGAGAGATCACCACAGCTAAAGTTTGTGGGGAGTGAGACAAAAAGGAAAGAAGTCTTGCTTCTCTCTGCAGTCCCTAGAGAGAAAAGCAGGAGACAGCTGGGGTTTATGACTCGGGTCCTGCCTTGCTCTTCTGCTTTCTTGGGCCCATTGAAATGGCCCCCATGGCAGGACCCCAGCCCCAGAGTGATCCGTAACCTTCTGAAGGGTCTGCCTTGGTCCTGCTGTTGCTTACAGGCAGCAGGAAACATGACTCTTTGCTGAGGTTCCTTACTGTGCCGGCTCTGGTGAGTGATCAAGGGAATCGGAGTGCTTCTCATTACCTTCGGTATCCTGAGTGTAGACTGTTTGGGTCAACCCCAGAGGTAGTGAGAGGTCACCATGATGGATTTGATGTTCCACATGGGTCTGGGACACAGACTGACCCTGGCAGGGCACACTCAGGCTCTCAGTAGTGACCACTGAGAACCATGCCCCAGCTGCTCCAAGCCATGGTGGCACACACCAAGCATTTAATAAGGGAATCGCACGGGTATCTGGCGTTCATTATTCATTGTTTAATTTGTATTTCTTTGATCACTAGAAGGTTGAATTTGTTATTGCATGGCCATTTCCATCCTATCATCTGTGGGGCCCTTGGCCTCAAGTGTCCTTGAGACCAACCTTCCTGTTCCGTAATTGCCCCTATGCTCTCTGCTAATGTCCACACTTTCACCTCTCCCTTCTTTGATCCCATGAAACTGTCACATTGAATCCATCTTATAATTACTCTCTGGAGTACCATCAGCTACATAATAGCTCTCTTTGGGCTCTCAAATTGTGCTTTGTTTGTGCCATTCAGCTAGGCCCTCCGGGGCTGTAAGCAACAAAGCAGAAGGATCCTTTAGCTATTCACTTCTCCCACACACAGGGCTTCCTGCCAGCACCCCGGTCCACACCAGCTTTTCATCTGAACAAAACCCTGTCCAGTGCTAAACATAGCTTTATTTAACATAATTGTACAAGGTGCTTTCTACTTTTAAATCTAGACTGGCCAGGGAGTGGGACATTTACATAACTAGCTGGTGTCAGCCCTGATTTCCTTTATTGGAGTGGTGAGGAAACTAAGGAATGGGGAGGTTTGTAGCCCTGCTCCTGTCATAGGACTAATTAAATCCCAGGTATCTTAACTTCCGGTAGGTGCACTGTTCACTCCCACCCCCCATATCCAAGCAAATAACCCAGTCCTTGGTTGTGGGCAAGGAGCCCCTGAATTCCTGCAAAGGCTGGTGGATGGCAGTGTGTACTTCCCCTCTGAGAGCTCACCCACCAGACTGGGGGAGGGGTGCTCCCGCCATCTGACTCACCAACCAGAGATCTTGTCCAGTTTGCATATACTTTTTTTTTTTTTTTTTTTTTTTTTTTGCCACTACCCCCAACTGGAGGCTAGTCAGCTTCTGAAGTGTTCCAGGGCTTTCCCCAGACCACAGAGCTTCCAGGTGAAGCTGTGGTACGCTCTTCAGCCCAGCTGCCAGGTACTGCCACATTCTGACTTAGTGGCAAAAGCAGATGCCTTCAGGGCACCTGAAGTATGTCTGCATGTCAAGTGGCTGGCGTAGGACTAGGCATGCCATGAGGGCGGTGCTTTACCCATTGTCCACTTTATCCCAGCACCTGGAACAGAGTCTGCACACCCTAGACCACCCCCAATAAAATATGTAGGGGGAACAGTGAGATCTGGCAAGTACGTGTCTCATGGAAACCATTCTTGTTAAAAAGCACACCTCTGGGCAATATTTGGCTTCCAGCTTCCAACCCCTATGGTTGAATAAACAAGGCTATTTATGGATAGAATGGAACAATGACCACCAAGCAACAGTGATGCCCCGCTTCTCGCTTTGATATAATGTGTTCGGTTGGAGTCAGGACGCAGGACCAGTTTAAGCACCTCTTAAATCCTTCCCATTAATAACCTTGACCCTTTAACAATGTTGTCCTAATTGGAGACGTGTAAATTTTCACACTTTCTTTTCTAACTGTGCTGTGGTCTTTTTCTGAATCTTTTAGTCATATGCCTTTCTTTTCAAAAAAAAAATATACAAAGAACACCCCTTTTACCAAATAAGGAACAGACTTTCTAAACACAAACTTATGTCCTGAGAGAAGGGTGACAAATCTGCTTTCATTCATACAACGTCACTTTTTCTAAAATGGACTTAAGCAAACAGTGGCAGCTGTTTAGTGCCAAAAACATTTTGAGCCCAATTCATCTTCACAATCCGCCACAGCGAGTCACAGCGTCCTGGATCACAGGGGACAGCCCCTGTTTCTCCTCCGGTGAAGCGTTGATCCTGGCTGTTCCCAGGGACACTGACCTTATTCCACTGGGTCTGTGTCATCGTCCTTCCATCCCATTCTCCCAACACCCCAGACCCATTTGTTTGGGTTTGTAGCAAAGTCCCCTGAACCAAAAGGAATGCGGCTCTTGGGTCAGCCAAGCAGCTGTTCTAGAGCAGACGGGCTGGATGGGGAGCCCTCTGGGCACACGTGCCTTAACCCTACAAAGGGTTGACAGATATGAGACCCTGTGCCTCAGCATAGAAGCCCAGAGTCAGCTTTTAGACTGTGACTTGTCACTTAAACACATCAAATCGGGAAGGGTATCAAAACATCCTCTAGCAAGTAGAATCTACTTGAAAGAATGGAAAATCAAGCGATAGCCATCATTAATATTTTAGCCAGGATATAATCAAGCGATAGCCATCATTAATATTTTAGCCACCATTAATATTTTGGTACCTTAGAAGGTACCAAAAGCATTAAAATTCCAGATTTTCTTGAAACATTTTACTGATAAATTGTAAACACACACACACACACACGCACCATTCAGCAGCAGGCAATATTTGACTTCCAGTTTGCAAGCCCTTTGATGAGATAAATAAACTGGGTTCTAGATTGAAACCATTGCCATCCAGAAACACCAGACTCCAGCCTACTGCTTGATGTTCTGTTCTCACAAACTTAAAGATGTGGATAACTTTTTGTGGTGGCAGTGCCTCTCTCCATCAGTGACCTTGGCCCAGATCTGGACTGATAATAATTTTCAGTCCTGAATGTAAAAGCTTGTGTCAGTGAGGACTATATTCAGCTGCAAATAACAGAAAATCTGGCCAACAGTGGTTTCAATGGTAGGGGACTATTTTCCTCAGGTAACAAGATGTTCAGAGGCAGGGGTGACTCACAGTGGTTCAGCTGATCTGCGGCTGTCTGGGCCAGGCTCTTTCAGGCTTTCTGACCCACCCTACTCAGCATTTTGGTATTTGCCACAACTGCACACCTGTGATCAAGGTAGTCAGGAGTGGGGAAGGAGGGCATCAGCTGGATCTATTCACCTGGTTAAGGAAACCAAAGCTTTCATTGAGACCCCTGCGCAAGCTTTCCTGCCAGGCTTACTGATCAGAATTGTGTGGCGGGACTACCCCTGGCTGTGAGAGATGAGGGAAATGGAGGGTTTCTCCATTCAGCCTCTATGGTCAAGCAGAGCAAGGGAAAATGGGCTTGACAACAGGTGTGAGGGAGCAAAACACACAGGGGCTACTGACATACAGCAGAGGAACTCTTCCAACACTCATTGTTCAGATGATGAAGCTGAGTTCTAGAAGTACACAGTAACTGGGTTAAGATCCCATCATCAAATGAAGTTAGAGCCAGATCTAGAACCCAGGTCTCTTAACACCCAGTCCAGAAGGCTCCCTAATGGACCAGCCAGGGTTGTGGTTGGACAGAGTCTGTAGCTGGAGCTGTATCAAAGAAGTCATCCTCCAGGAAATTAGCTTTGGTGATAAAACCACCAGCAGTGGACAGGTGATGGAATAGCCCCCCCTTGAGGTCGCCGTCTTCCCTGGAGGGGAAGGACAGTAGAAGGACAGAATCAAATAATTGTGTGTATCACAGAAGCCAGGCCACATCAAATCAGGCGACCTCCAGGTGCCCTCCAGCCAGGTAGACTTTTCAGTTTCTCGTTCTTTTGGCACATCGACGTTTGTGTGTGTTATAATGGAATCAGTCTCATGATGAGCACCGTGATGATGTCAAATTTCCATGTCATTGTTAATGTGCTGTTCTTGTCTTCTCTTCCCTTCTGTTATTGGACCAAACAGAAGTATTCTGCTGTTTCTCTCTGCAACATCTCCACAGAAGTCTTGAAGGTCATCAATGCCACAGAGGAGCTGATAGCAGAGTCCTCAGGGCCCTTGGAGTTCCCACCTGTTCCTCCCGACAGAGAGAAGGGGACATTTCCTCTCGGGATAGACCAAGTGAGACTGGATGAGCAGCTGACTTCCCTGGAAGAAAACGTAAGACAGTGGGGATGTTCCCTGTCTAGGGCAAACTAGTGCAAATAAGAAACCAATGAAGGTGTAGCCCATCCCAAACAGTGCAGGGATGCATACACACTACCACCGTAGCAGATCTATTCCCAGGGAGGCACCGGGCTGGGTTCTCCAGAAGCAGACCTGGAAATGTGGGTTTTCATGCAAGTGATTTCCTTGGAAGCACTCTGCCAGGGAAGCTGGTTAGGGAATGGGGGAAGACGGGGAAAGGGAAAAAGTCAAGGGAAGGTGTGACCTTTTTTTTTTTTTTTTTTTTAAGATATTATCTGTCCGTTTGACAGAGAGAGAGAGAGAGCACACAAGCTGGGAGAGGGAAAAGGCTCCCCACTGAGCAGAGCCCAACATGGGGCTCAATCCCAGGATCATGACCTGAGCCAAAGGGAGACACTTAACCAACTGAGCCACTCAGGGGCCCCAACAAAGGTGTGACCTTAAAGGAAGAGTACCTTTGACCTGATCCAGCAGGAAGCACTAGGGCGTCAGTTGCATCTCAGGGTTGTCCTGACTTGAGGCAAAGGAATTGGCCTTTCCTACAGCCAGCAGACGGTGTCTTCTTGTGGGGGTGGGGGGGATGCAGAAACTGTAAAAGGGACCCAGTTGGGATCCAGGTGGAGCACTGCCACAGGGAAAGGGGGTGGTTGCCAACAGAATATAGGTCCCAAGTGGTCTACCCTGCTTCCAGGCTTGTGTGCTGGTAGTGGATTTTTCTAGTCTAACTTGGGAGGATGGAAAGGAGGTACCAGATTTTTACATATAAATATCCACACTCATTCTTGAGTGTTTTAATAAATTCCTGATGAGAATTTCCCAACACTCCAGACTAGGGGGTGGCACAGAGCTTGGGACAGTAGCCACTCGGGCCATAGTCTCTGTCACCAGTGGGCATAGTCCTGCCCATGGACTCAGGTAGTTCCATCTTTCCGGACCCAGCAGAGTCAACCCTGATTGTGGGGTGCTGTCATGAATACAGTTCTCAGAAATCAGGATCTGTTAGTACAGGTGATTTTTGCAAAAAGTTGGAACAACGAATCAAAATGACTCAAGGTTTTTTAAAAAAATGCCAATAGTTGCTTTATCTTAAAAGTTAAAGACTCTCTCCCTTGGAATTCCCATAAAACCTAAGTAGAGGTCTGTTTGTCCCTTGTCTCCCTGTTACTGCCCTTTCTCTCCATTCATCTGTCCCCATTAGATTGGCACCAGTGACATTTTGGGTTCAATAATTCTTTGTTTTGGGAGGTGTCCTCTAGGTGAAAGATGTTCAGCAGCATCCCTGGCCTCTACCCATGAGATGCTGGTGACATCAAACTGTGACAGTCAGGGTGCCTGGGTGGCTCAGTCGGTTAAGTGTCTGCCTTCAGCTCAGGTTTTGATCCCAGAGTCCTGGGATCCCCACGTCGGGCTCCCTTGTCTGCAGAGAGTCTGCTTCTCCCTTTGCCCCTCACCCCACTTGTGCTTTCTCTCTCTCCCTGTCTCTCAAATAAATAAATAAAATCTTTAAAAATAAAAGAAAAGAAAGAAAAAGAAAGGAAAGGTAAAGAAAAAAGAAAAGAAAATGTTTATTAAAAAAAAAATATGACAGTCAAAATGTCTTCAGGCATTGTCCGATATTGGAGGGGGAGAGGCATGGAGGCAGGAGCCCAGTCATCCCCAGATTAGGAATCCGCTGTATGAATCCCTGCAGAACACCATCTTTCCCCTGAGTAGCCCCAGCCCTTGCCCAGAGCTTGATGAGGAGGTGCTAGAAGAATGTTTACCTGATACATAGTTCAGTCGAATGAACTCCTTTTCTTGGAAAGAAATGTTTTATTGCTAACGTGGAGGGTCTCTGTTCTTTAAATATGTCTACAATACAGTTCTTTCAGTATTGATAGTTCTAAAAATAGCCTTAATCCTGGACACGCAGAGCAGAAAAAGTTAGAGTCAAGATATGGCTCACCAGGAAAGGGCTGGTTTTCTTTACCCAGTATTGTATTTTTTAAAAAATGCAATATGTGAAACATTCAGATTTAAGAGGTGACTGTGGGTTCCCAGGAAACACTTAAAGCAAAGACAACATGCCTTTTTTTTTTTTTCCTCCAAGGGGCATGTTGAAAATGCAGTGGCTTTGTGGGAGTTTTCCTTTTGTAAGATCATTTTATTATACACTATGTTTCTTTCCTTGGGTTCTTGAACATTTTCAGGTGGAAACACATCCACTTAACCCGCTGATGTGAGATGTCAGAAACCCCAGCAGGGACCAGCGCTCTAAGGCGGGGGGTTTGTAATTCCTTGCACCCCTGCTCCCCAAGAGTTAACTGCTTCTTCCCCCTCCCCCCTTCCCCCTTCCAGCTTTACACATCGCGCCTCATAAAAACGTCTCCGTTCCTTTGAATTCTGTGGTTCTGAGTCAGAGAAGGGCTGACTCTTCTCTTTATCTCTTTAGAGACAAAGATCACAGAGCCCCGGGGCCGGTTCTGCTCTACGGTTTCCAGGACGGAATTCAGCGGAATTCAGCGAGCAGCCTAAGGGCGGGGCTGATTCTCCAGCGGACCTCTGGGTGCCGCGGATTTAATGGATTTAATTAAACCGGGCTTTTTGTCCATCTGTGCTCTAAAGGGCGCTCCTTCGTTTTTCATTGTCCTCGGCGGCCCTGCTCCTTTGTGCCGAGGAGCCGGGAGCGCCAAAAATAGAACCGGAGACACCTACTCTCACCTTCTGGACATTGGCTACCACGGTTTCAGGAAGGGACTATTGTCTGAGGTGTGGGTAAGGTTCAGGGAGGCTATAGCCTGTAGCCCCAGAGAGTGGCAGTCGGAGCTGGGGCAGGGGTTGGGGGGTGGTCTTCACCCCTGGGCTGTGAGGTCCACGGAGAGCAGGAGCCTGGAGGAGCGCCGCCTAGTGGGAGCTGTCTCCTCCTCCTGCCATCCATCTCCTGCCGGTTGTCTCCCAGGGGCCAAACCCATCCTAGCCAGCAAGGGTGCCTGGGTGATGAGGTTCACGCAGGTCAGCCTCACAAAGAGGGCGGGGCAGAGAAGGGTGGGAACTGGACCTCGGGGTCAACAGAACCACTGGCATGACCATTCTCAGACCTTTGGTGTGAGGAGTAGGGACCCATAGATGCCATCTTGTGGATTTAGGCAGGGTTATGAGTGGGAGAGAGGAGTGGGCTCTCTCACACCTCCCACCATCATGGGAAGACCTTCCTCATTCTCTTTTTTGCTAATCGACCAACAGCCTGGAGCACCTGGTAATTCTCAAGAGAGAGACAGAGCAGGAACAGCCCCAACTTCCCTTTTAGTGCTGCCCGATAACTTTTGGCAACACCATATCCCATGGTCTGTATCTTTAGTGGCCTCAGACACAGTAGAACTTCCCTAGGAGGGAGCCCAGCTCTGTCACAGAATCTGGGAGCAGGCAGAGGATGTTGGTCCTCCTCCTCAAGGCTCTTGGGTGCTCTCCATGGTACAGGAGAGGACGTGGGCCTGGGCCTTGTGGAGATGGTTCTGGCTACTTCGGTGGTCCTCTGACTTCCAGAGCAAGCAAAGAAATGCTATCAATTACTGTTTAGGCATAGTCCTCTAGAATGTGTTTCATGGAAGGCAAGTCCAACAGGATACTATAAAATCAGATCCGTTTCAGCAAGATGTATAGTCTTTCTAGGAAAGTTGAGAGCTGTGTTAGCATATTAAAGACTCTGAGAAGTACTGCAGCAAAGAAATCTGTTTAATTTTCTTTACCCTTGAAGCTTTGACCACAAAGTCCTTCCTTAGTGAAACACCTGTTCTTGTTTCTTGAACCATTTTGAGGAAGTTGAGTTGAACCAGGAGCCAGTCCATGAAGTCACGGGCATCAGTGGCTGGAGTTTGGAGAAGACATAGCTTACAGAGACATGGTAGCCATGGTTCTTGCCAAAAGTGAGCCTTTACTCAGCCAGCAATTCCAGGTTAATGGTTTTCAACTGGATTGTTTTTTTAAGACTAGAATAGCATTCCATTATCATAGCATGTTAACGGGTTATTTCACCCCCAGCAACAGAACCAACGTCAGGTTGATCTATAACCACAATAACTCAAGTACCTTTAGGTCAGAGTTTCAAGTGTAAAACATCATAATGTTGCAAGCGAGATTAAGTATTAGGGCATCAGGGGACAGGGCAGATAAAGACATGGGATCTGACATCAGCCCCCAAGAGCTCAAATCCCGAGTCTACCACTTCCCAGCTTTGAGGCATGGGGAAGTCACTTAACCTCCAGGATCTAACATTCTCCTCTTTAAGACAGTGATGATGATCATAGCACATACCTCAGGGATTGCCATGAACATTGAAGGAGAAATGTCCCATAAAACCCTTGGCTTAATGCCTGGCTCAATAAATATGTGTGGTCACCATCATCGCCAATACCAGCCCATTAGGCACCATCACCTTGTTGGGGAGTTCCTGCTCAGCCCGCATCAGGGCCAAACCACAGAACCTTCCCTCACCCCCTCATGCCAGGAAAGCACACTTTCAGGGAACACAGAGTAAAAGATGAACATCCTGGCCTTGCTGAAGGCTTGGAACTAGTTGGCAGAGAAAACAAAGAATATTAGCAGATGACCACGTTGAAGACAAAACAAGAGACTGTTAAGATGACATAGCTGTGGGATGTGATGGTGTTGAGCTTTGTGTGTTTCCAGAAAAATCAAGGTTCTTGAGACTAAAGTTATGACAAGTTATGTTTAGCCCTATTGCCATACTCATTCAAATTATTCATTTCATTTAAATAATCATTCCAAATTTTGTTTCATTGCACAACCCTGTAAGTCTGAATTTAAAGTGATCTCATCATTTGCCTTTTATCATCTCTCCCTGCCTGTCTCTTTCTCTTTCCTCAATTTTCTTCCCCTCTGAAGAGAAGTTTTCAACTTCGTAACTTTTGAGACATAAATATTTAATGTTTTCTCCACTCAAATAGGTTTGAAAGATTCATTTATTTCCTTCGTGTGACAAACAACAAAGAAGTGTATTTTGTTTCCAAGACAAAGAATAAATGTCTTATATTAACTGTGAGGATCTTTTAGAAACAGAAGTTCTCAGATTCTTCCATATGACAAAGAAGGACAAAACTAAGGGCAGACGAAACTATGGCAATCATTGACAGACAATTGATTCATGGCCCCCTCTCTGACTGAAGAATCACTTAACATGGCATCCACAGTGCCCGTCACTGCGGGAAGCTCCCCCAGCCCAGCTCATCGTGCCTAGCGTGGCACAAATGCACATTCATCAAACCTGCCCCTTCCTTTGTTCCACTTTGAAATGTTTTGTAAAATTGTCAGTTTTAATTCAGATGTGTGAATCAGGCCAGAGAATGGATGGAGTAGGAGCACCTCAGCGCTCTTCTCTTCCTCACCAACACTTGGTGTCGCTCAGTGCAAAACACTTGCCTGAATTGTGTGTGCAAGCTCTTGGCTTATCCTTTTATTTTTTTTTTAAGATTTTATTTATTTATTTGACAGACAGAGATCACAAGCAGGCAGAGAGGCAGGCAGAGAGAGAGAGAGAGAGAGGAGGGAGCAGGCTCCCTGCTGAGCAGAGAGCCTGATGCGGGACTCGATCCCAGGACCCTGAGATCATGACCTGAGCCGAAGGCAGCGGCTTAACCCACTGAGCCACCCAGGCGCCCTCCTGTTTTATTTTTTAACTCAAGTTAAAAGAGCATGTGTGACCGTGTGTTTTCATTCAAATGACTCTAAATTGCTGTGATTACATGTTTAGAGCTTTACATATGTTGATTAAGTTTCAAAAACTGCTCATTAAGTAATTAGCTTCTTTGGATCATTCTCATTCTGTGTAGTTGGTTGTTGCATCCCGTGACTATCTAGGCTGAAGGACATTTGTTTCGCTCACCCTGGCTGGCATCCCTCAGTCTGAATTATCCCAACAATTCTACCTTCTGTTTGCCCACTTGCATGGCAATTGCCTTATAAACTCATGAGTCAAATTTTTGCCCTTTAATTTTTCCTCAGATCATTCCCTTTACTAATTTTCTCTTTAATTTTCGAGGACTCTCAAAAAATTGATGGATAAATGGATTTGACATGTTTCTTTCAACATCACACAATTTTCTAAGAAATCAACTATTTTTCTACTACACATTTCAGGTTCATCTTAATGCTCTTAACCAGCTTCAAGCCAGCCGAAGACCATCAATCAGAGTTAATTCACTCAAAATGTGGAATTGTTTTAAATTAATTTCATCTCTTTTATGTTTTCTGATTTTTTTTTTCAGTTGCTAAATGCCAACCAAATTATTTCTTGGAAAAATCACACCATTGGTTTTTCTTTGTGTCTTCTGTCTTGGCATTATGGCTGTTATACTCACGGGACAAATTTTCAATTTATGTAGCTGACACCCCGTACTTTGGACTAGTTTTTCATATTTTCAAGACATAGAAGTTGCTTTTTCCTGCAGGAAAGTTTGGGGGAGTGGTAGGTGTGGTTGACAGTGAGGGGTTACTAAGACCCCATGCTACCGTTTCAGTTGGGGGCATTCCCTGACTTTTCCCCCAAGGCTGAGCCTGGTTCTCTGTCTGGGGTACCCTGAAAAGACCCCACCAGTCCCAGTTCCAAAACTTGAGCTCAGAGGCTGTGCCTCCCCTTCAGGTGTACCTGGCGGCAGGCACCGTGTACGGACTGGAAGGCCAGCTGAATGAGCTGGAGGATGCCGCCCGCTGCATCCACAGTGGCACCGATGAGACCGAGCTGGCAGATCTGGAGGACCAGGTGGCTACAGCGGCAGCCCAGGTCCACCATGCTGAGCTCCAGGTAAGAACTCCCCCTCTGCCCAGATGGAGCACCTTCATGAAAGGGGAGAGGGCACCCTGTCTTCCACAAGAATGATTGCAGAGCCTTTCTATCTGGCATGTTCTCTGGCATGCTTGCATGGTCCTTTTATGTGGATTCCACCAAATACAACTTTTAAAAATCACAGCCTTGATAATATAACAGATTTCTCTTTAAACCTATGTCACCTTTCTCTGATGAATTCTCTGTCCCACGGGTAGGTCTCCTGGCTATATGGGTTCTCATTCCACCCCAAGACCTCCCCTCCCCTTTATCACACTGTTGATTACTTACTTGATGGCAGTTTCTCTCTATATACACTAAAAACCCCATGAGGACAGGACTACAGCTGCCTAGCTTAACACAGAAACTCCAGTGCCTAACATAATACTGGACATGGGTTTGGCACTCAATAAAAATGGCGTGAATGAACGAATGAAATGAAATTGTAGATTTCACAGACCAGTAATTTGCATTATTTAGATATGGCGGATTCAGAACTGAAATGATGTTATCTGTATCTTTGTGAAGACACTAGTTTGACATTTTCGTGGGTAGTCCCATGGCCTCTGACTCTGAATCAGAGTGGACTGTGGACAAAGTCGCTGATTCTCAAACTGGGGTCCATGAGACATGCTGGTTTCTGTAGTATATGTTCAGTGTAGACCTCTGGTTCAGTGCGATTTCTAAAGACCTTGCATCTTAAAACTGCACCCTAGGGGAACTGGGGTCAGTAGAAACCACCTATGCACAGAGAAGATTATGATCTCGAGTGGTAATCATTTCTTAAATAAATATTTTTGTTTTAGAGAGTCAAAAATCCCTAAAGCCATTGGCAGCATTAAGCACTCTCAAGAATGGGAGGTGCCCGTTCTCCACCCCGTGGAAGAATTAATGCTGTGTTCTAGGAATGGTCTCCTTGCACACGGCCCTGTCGACTATTCATTATCAGCAAGAATTGCTGAAGAGCATCTCTCCTCAAAGACAAATCATTTTCCAGAAATACCACCTAACATGTAATCAATTTATGGTCAAAGTTATACAAAGTAGAATAAAATCATTTGTTTTCTGAGGTACAGTTTGGTGGTTTAGCAAGAAATAACATCATGTATGGGTGTTTGGCAGGGTTTTACTGGATAGTTATTCGTGCTCCTAGATATTTCTAGTCTTAAATTATTGGAACCATGTTTTGTGGCAGAAAATCCTGGAGTCCAAAATGACCATGTTCTTTCTGTTTTAATGTGCCTAGTCTTTATACATTTTAAAATATGACAGTAATGTTATCAATAATACCTAGTGTTCAGTGATCATTACTTGGTGCCACGAGTTTTACTCGACACTTAACCTCATTATTGTAATCAATCCTTTCAGCAATTCCATGACATAGCTGTTATTTTCCCCCTTTTTTTCCCCTAGGGAGACTGGGGCTCAGAGAGGTTAAACCACTTGCCCAAGGCCAAATAGCTAAAGAGTGATAAAGCCAGGATTTGAACCCGTCTTTCTGACCTCACAGCCACATTCTGTACCAGTTTGTGCTGCGTGGTTTTCTGAGAAATGTGTTGGTCCTGCCAACAGACATATATCCACTTGCAAAGGAGTCCTTAATTTGCAAGGGAAGTTGTCAACACTGCCTTCGGTTTTATAGATCTTCACAACGTGGGAATCTTCAGTACCATGGAGACTCTCTCCCTGCTGCCTGCTGCCAGCTGCCCCAGAAAATAAGCCTCTCACTCCCTGTTGTCTGTTCTCATCCAAAGTTGTTCCCACGGAGGAGGGTAGATGTGCTAAACTGTGTTCTTGGATTAGATCAGAGCCTAGGGACTCTATCACCCTTGGCACAGGATTGCCCAGTGCTCTGGGAGATTGCAGGATGACCCATGGGGCGGGGGTCTATTGTACTATGGTGCTGTCCACTATATCATGTGGCATCATCTCTATGGATTTCCTGGGGGAAGTTCTCTCTTAACTCTCAGTACCAGGAAAAGCTGTTCTTGTGAGCATTCAGTCTTTATCCTACACGGATCTCTTTGCTTTGGCTCCCGGGAAACTCAGAGCTGAATTGGTCATCCCCACTAACAAGTGTAAGGGCCATTGGATATGCAGTCTTAGGAAGGAAATGGAGCACAACTAGGTGGATAGATGGAGGGGAGAGAGAGAAAGAGAGAGAATGCAAAATGTAGGCAAAATCAGCCCTCAATAGGCCTCCTTCCTCTTTCTTTGGCTTTTGCCCTCTGATCTAAAACTCAAAAAATTGACCCCTTCTTATTCCAGAGCCTTATTCCAGAGTCAGCAGACTGTCAGGCTCTGGAATAAAATCATTTGTTTTCTCTGGAATAAAATCATTTGTTTGCTGACTGTCTGCTGACTGTCAGGCTCTGGAATAAGAGGTGAGGAGGTCAGGAGGTGAGCAGTCCGCTCTCCCATTGACCCATCTCTCAGGGCCTGATGAGCAAGGGCCTCCATCTGAGCAGCTTCCAGGGAAACCATGGGAATCTAATCCACACCAGCTGCACATAACTGATAAAAGTTTAGCCTGCAGCCTTTCTAAGGGGGCTGTGCCGTTTATTGGTCTATAAGCTAAAGGAATGCAGTTTTCAATATGAAATTTGAGGAGTCAGAACAAGAAGGCATCTGGGGGGCCAGGGAGGGGCAGGGGCTGTGCAGTGTCTTCCCTGGGAGCAGCTTGGAGTATTTCACCGGTTGCCTTGGCCTCCTCCCTCCTCCTCTTCCTCTTCGGACCAAGACTACCCCCTACCCCCACTTGGGGATAGGGGATGCACCTCCCATATTCGCTGACCCTTCAGTCCTTCTCTCTGCACTTCTGCAGCCTCTGTCCCAGTAGGCTCTTTCTGAAGAGGTCCCTAGTAAATGACAGTAGAATTCGAAGCTGTCCTGAGCAGCTCGAGACAGTGGAGGGATGGGGACGGGGACAGAGAACTCAGGGTCCACCCAGATTGGCTGCTGGGCCGACTTTCAGGTTCCCTGTCTGATGCCCTGGCAACGTGCAGGCTGTGTCCGGAGGTCAGCAAGGCAGCTGTGATCCCCACATCCTCCTTCCACTCCGCGAGCCTGCTCCTGCCTCTCCCTGTGTCCCCCATGCCAGGCTTTGGCAGGTCCTCAGCGTGGTGAGAGCATGAGGGTTGGCATGAGTTGGGAGCTCTGCCCAGACCAGCTGTGAAGTGCTGGCTGGGTTACTTACCCTTCTGAGCCACAGAAGCCTCATCCATAGAGCCGAGAGAATGGTACCTCTGTCATAGGTTTATGAATGAGTTCCCATATTCACAATGCTTAGCAGGGTGACGGCACAGATTATTGCTCTTTTCTAAGAGCAGGGATTACCTCGTCTTCATCCCTGGGGACATGGGTAGGTTAGGGTTCTTTCTGGGCACTGACTGGGCTCTTGCTCTCTGTATCTGCCTTAAGACTCTTGAAAAGTAATCTGAACTCTCTCTAACCGTCTGATATTATGGTCCAGGAAACTGATGCCCAGAGAGAAGAAGGAGTTTCTCAAGGCACTTGTCCTTTTAATGAAAGAAATGGATTGGAATCAGGGGCTGCTGGGCCTCCCTCCTAAGAGCCTGTGCTGTGGTTTTGGCTCATGGAGTCATGGAAAAACGAAGAAGGACCTATAAATCATACTCGCCTTTCAAAGCTCGCATCAAGTGTGGCCCACTCTGGAAGCCTTCCTGACCACCCCCCGCCCCTCTCCCTGCCATGCTGGGCCAGGGCTCCCATCATGCCCTGGGCTTCCACTTATCCCCAGAGATATATCCCTGACAAGGGTGTTGATATTCTCTAGAGCTACCAAACTAGACATTTAAATTTACAAAGGAAGGCCTGTGTTTTATTTTCTTATTACAGCACTAGATAGAGAAGGGCTTGGTAGAAGTTGGACAAATGAGGGGTGCCTGGCTGACTCAGTCAGTGAGAATATACGATTCTCAATCTTGGGGTTGTGAGTTTGAACCACACGTTGGGTGTACAGATTACTTTAAAAAATAAAATCTTAAAAAAATATAAAAGAAGTTGAATGAATGAATGAATGAGTATACATCAAAGCAGATTTGTTCATTATAGATTCCTGTCATTTCTAACAAAGATTCTCCCCTCCTGTGCTTTCCCCCTACTGATTCTGTCTTTCTGTTGCATCAAGATTTCTGATATCGAGAGCCGGATTTCAGCTCTGACCATTGCCGGATTAAACATAGCACCATGTGTGCGCCTCACGAGAAAACGAGATCAGAAGCAAAAGAACCAGGTGCGTTTGTCCCTTACTTCATCTGTTGGAATATTGCACGACCTGGAACATTTAGATCAAATATCTTTATCTTTGCGAAGGTGTGTTGACAGCTGTGTTCTATTTGTAGGTACAAACCATAGACACATCAAGGCAGCAGAGGAGGAAACTGCCTGCCCCACCAGTGAAAGGTGTGCTTAAAATAAACCGCAGAACTACCAAAGAAATAATCCGGACTTACTTTGAGTTACTCAGCGATCTGAGTTTGAGGACCGGATCTAATGCAGATTTCTCACCAGAAGTGCTCTTGTGAAGACTCTGTCTTGACTTGAATCCCCCAGAAGCAGACCCCAAGACAAAGGCGGGATTTGGGAAGCAATTCCAAGAAACTGGTAGGACAGGAGAGAAATGATTCAGGAAAGGAAATCAAGTCAATGCAGTGCAATATAATTTGTAGTTTATTTCTCCAGGCAAATGAGACTAAAATACTGTCTCCCAGCAGTCCTTAGCAGGATTTATTGCTGAGGACTTCTGGGAGATAGTATTTTTTTTTAAAGATTTTATTTATTTATTTATTTGTCAGAGAGAAAGTGTGAGCAAGCCCAAGCAGCAAGCAGAGGGAGAAGCAGGATCCCAGAACCCTGGGATCATGACCTGAGCCAAAGGCAGATGGCTAACTGACTGAGCCCCTGGAGTCATCCCTGGGAGACAGTACTGATGGCACCTCACAGTCCCCTGCCCAAAGAATAGGAAGATGAGGATTTCAACTCTCAGCTATCATCCCCTGACATTTATGGGGGTGGGGGAAAGGCATTAATTCCCTGGTACTTCTGCCCCACCTCATACACGAGCCAAGAGAAAGTGACAGTGCTCGCAGAAGCATGCTGTTGGAATGTGCTGGATGCCAGAATGTGTGACATGTCTGGGAAATGTGGGCAGGGCACCAGAGGCATCTAACACAGTGCACAACCCACAAGGGATTCCAGCAATGCCGGTGGGTCCTCCTCATACACTGGGCATTTTCAACAATTTCCCTGGATTCAAGAGTCACATATGATGATGCCAAACTAGGAATTTAGATCTACAAATCAGAAGAGTAGACAATCAGAAGGTATGTTTGAGTCTTGGCTCCACCATTCTTTATTCAACATTTCTTGAGTCCATAAAACCTTATTCAAGCTTTGCACAGTGGCAGTATCATAGCCAATGAAGTTTATCGGAGGCACGATTATTGCTAATTGAAAACCTTATACAATTACAATGTGTTACAGATCCATTGCCCCTTATTTGAAACCTTGGATAAGTAAATGTTTCAGAATATCCTGGACATTAGAAAAGTAATATGTTACAAGTCCAGTATATTTCCTAATAGCCCCTGCCCCGTGGTGTCTCGGGCAGCAGCTGATAAACACTTTAATATCCTTGCACCAAAACATGAGAATGTTCACTCTCAGTGGGATGGACAAGGATTTTAAATGGCTATATGTCAGTGTAAGTCATGTTTGGCCATTGGACAATTTTGGCCCCAAAGTTATAAGGATTTATAACCTTGAAAACCTTTTATATTCCAGAATTGCAAATAAGAATTTATGAACTATGCCTGGGTTGCCTGGGTGGCTCAGTCGGTTAGGCATCTGACTCTTGATCTCAACTCAGGTCTTAATCTCAGGGTCATGAATTCAAGCCCTGTGTTGGGCTCCATGCTGAGCATGGAGTCTACCTTAAGAAAAATAAAGAAAGAATTTATGAACTATGGTGGATTATCTCCAAACTACCTTTTCCTGGAGAGCCACTAATGAGTCTTGAATTTGTTTGGTGTGTATCATAAAAATAAACATAAAATTAAAAACTTCTGCAGTCATACCTGTAGACTGGAATGAGATACCAAACCTAGAACCAAAATCTGGGTCATGGGGACACCTGGTCTTTCTTCCTCAACACTCGGACTGCTTCTGGGTACCACTTATTTCCATCTGTTTCCTTTTAGCTGAAAACATGGAGTCATCTTCAGTGACCACCACAAAAACATTTAACCACAACTTCATTCTCCAAGGCTCCTCGACAAACAGGACTAATGAAAGGAAAAACACCACCAAGGATTTGATGGTAAGTTGTGTCTCGATGACCATCACTTGCACTGTAGATGAGGCCTCCATTCTGTAGCCCTCCTGTCCCCACCTCCCCCATCAGAGCCCCAGGAAGCATCCTTCCTGCCTGGTCTCACGGTCTTCCCTGGTCAGGGAATTGGCAGTTAAGTGTGCCAATGAGAAGCGATGAGCACCCTGCCTGGTATTGCTAACCTCTTTGATACAGGGATACATCCTCGCAACTCCTTGTAGGGGTTGATATGAGAGAACTAAAAATGGGTACATAGGAATGTAGGGTCTGGTTGAGGTATCAGAGTTTGCATCCTGTTTTTGATCCACATTCACTCATCCTTAAATTTCTTGTGAGTCATTAATTACTTGTTGTGTGTTCCTGAAAAAAAAGTTCAACAGCTGTCTCGAAACACAAAGGAAGGGACAGTAGATAATTTGCACAAACTCTGGAGAGCTTGTACAGAGGGCTAACGGATCATTTGACTAAACACCTACCTATGCCTGGTGGGGCTTCCGTGGGAAGTGATAATCCAGCTGAACTGACCCCATGGTACCATTACACTGAGGGCAGATAGCATCTGGGTGACAAGACTGAAGCAAGGGCAAGTTTATTCTTCTGCCTTTTATGCATCACCATTCTTCCCTTCCCCTTCCTCCGCCTCACGGTCCTTGTCCCCTGAGAGCAGGAGCCCCAAGTAACAGCATAATGGTGGGCATGTCCTTTGGGGTTACAAATCACTGCATCTCTTGGGCATCACATGACAACAGCTCTGCCCACTGCCTCTTCTTCACTGCTCAGCCACTACCCCTGACCTTTTAAAGTCCAGTTACCTTGCTCCCGACTGTTACTTCAAAGAGCTAAAAAGATGCGTTTATCACATTTTAAAGGGCAGACCATTAGTGCCAGGGAAGGAATCTGTTATAAATAAGATAGTTAAAAACATTACCTTTCCTAGAGCTAGAACATAGATTAGTGGTTGCTAAGGCCTGTGGGGAGGGGCCATAGGAAGAAACCACTTGGTGGGTAAGATGTTTTACTTTAGAGGCACAGTAGGCTTTGAAACTAGGTAGAGGTGGTGGCCACGCGACATTGTGAGTATAGCAAATGCCACTGAATTATTCCCTCTCTGTGGGGTGGAGGGGCAGAAGGAGAGGGCGAGAGAGAGTGTTAAACAGCCACAGTGCCCTCTGTCTCCCCACAGGAGCCCACTCTGGAGTCAGCGGTGATGTATTAGCGTCCCGGGACTCCACTGCCAATAACCCACTGCCTCCGGCTGTACACGACAGTGCCTTGACCCCACAGCCATCAAATACTGTGCGGATTTCCACCTGAAGAGAGGGCCTGGGGAGGCCACGGTGCACTGCTGCACAGGGCTGTCCCGATACCTCACCCAGCAAGCAGTCCTGGACTTGGGCGCTGCCGGCTTGCCCACTCTCTGCCTTAGGCTCCCAGGGGAATCCCAGACAGCAAACTGAGACGCTGGCTTCCAACAGCAGAGCTCCATGTTCAAAAGATGCATCTTTTCCCTATCTGCTTTGCTACTATGTGTTGTCTTTAAGATTGTTTTTGGTTTTGGTTTTTTGGGGTTTTTATTGGTCCCTCTCATTCAAGTAGAAGTACGTGCCAACAGTTATTTGTCCAAAGGAAAACTACTGGGGGCTGGGGGGTGGAAGGAAGGGAAATCTGTATCATCATTTAATTCATCATCAGGTCTTGCTAATCTCTCACAAGCATCTTTGTCCCACAAGTGCTAAGGAAAAAAAAGTGCAAACGCCCCTGTAGTGAACATCAGGACTGTCCCATTTGGGGAGCGTGCACCCAGAGAGGATGCCGCCTTTCAGCCGCCTCCTTCCTGGGAAGTTCCAACCTCCCCCACAGCCGGCACAACCAGTCATTCCCATCACTTTGCCATCACAAGCCACGAAGTGGAAAGCTCTGCCTCACTCATGCCATGTCCAGGCCTATCTGAAACAAGGTCTCACTGAGAATTCAGGGCTCTTCCCTGGACTTACGGACAGTCTCCCCACTCTGAAGGGGAGTGGAACTTGAGAACGCCTACCATTGGCTTAACTTTAGGGCACTGTCCAGAATCCACATGATGTGGTTTAGCGATGATCATGCGTCTAATGGGGTTTGAGTAAATGGATTCTTGCAGACAATAACCACGTGAGAAATTGTCCTCCGAAATTTATTTCCCAATAAATATTCAGCAAAAGTAATAGAATGACCTTAAAAGTAAACATGATTAAAGAATCACCTGGGGGAAGAACAGGCATAAAAAAGGCAGGGATAAACTGAATTAGTGGACACAAGAGCTGACGGGAGCTCCACATTCCTAGTCTCAAATGCATGACTACGTAGAGTGTGTTTATAAAGACAAATGGAATGGAATTTCACACAATGAATTGAGCATTTACAACCTTTCTTAAATCTGTCCCTGGGACATTCTGAATCAAAGGAAGCAAATCATGAGAAGCAAGGGGATAGTTTGACCGAAATGTATTAAGTGACTGCTTTCAGGAAGCAGTTTCTTCTAACTTTAATCCTTAGAGCAACGCTCTTTGGTAGGTGTCCCCATTTTTCAGATCTGGAAACAGAGGGGGCCAAAGAGATTAGTTTGCCCAAGTCACACCTTGAAACTAAGTCTGATTGGAAAGCCTCACAAAAGCCTCACTCCGTGTTTGTTTCAACTTCTACATTCTTTCGCTGCTACGCACATTCCCAGACCTGATTTGTTGCTGAGATGTGTGTTAGGATCCCTTCCTGACGGGGGTCTACCTATCTTCCAGTGATACTCTCTGCTGATGCTGTGTATGTGTTACCCAACAGAAATGACTCTTTGGAAATTAAGTCTTTGGCTTTTTTTTTCTGTTGGTGTGACTCAAAGCAGACAAATACAAATTTTAAAAACACAACAAAAAAAGATCTGAGTTCCAAATAGAATGTTTTCTTTAAGAGGCATGAAAAGCAACTATTGTTGTGTTACAGTGTTAAAATATTCAGTTTTCTTTGACAAAAATGTGTAAACTGTCTAAGCCTTGCAAAAAAAAGAAAAAAAGAAAAAAAAGAAAGAGAAAAAGAAAAATAAAAGAAGATGCCTGCTCTATGGCATTCAAAATTTTATAAAGGTTTCCTTGTGCCAAATAAGTGCAAAGATTTAATTTACTATTAAAAACCATAAGTATATGTTATAGTTTCAGAAGAATTATTTTGTCATCAAGTGATTTTGATCTTCAGTGTCAATATTTATATTTAGATTAATTTTTATAAATGAAAATATTTTAATGGTTTAAGAAAATGAGGACAATAGGACCATATCTCTGATGACTTCTGAAAGTTATGCTTGCCTTCATGTTATATGCACATTGCCAAGAATTACTGTCAAGAGAAATGATAAAGAAGTAAAAGTCATTTATGAAAATAATGTATGTGGGTGTGCACTTTTTGGGGTTGGGGAAGACTGGGAGTGCCGAGGGGACAGGGAAAGAAGTCAATATTTAGTCATTGGAGGGGCCAACCTTCAAAGCTACTGTTGCCTTACACCCCCGTTCCTTCCAGTCTCACCACTTGCTTCTGGGTTACTCACTGTCCTGAGAGCCACAGTATTCAAAGCAGAGGGGGAGGAGGGGAACAGTGTAGATTTCTCCCTCAGGAGACCTTTCTGATGGTCATAACTTGGCGGGGGGTTGTTACTGGCATACAGTGGACAGTGGCCAGGGATGCTGCCAAACATCCTACAATGCAGAACCACCTGCAACCAAGAATTATCTCACACAAAATGTGATCAATGTCAAGGCTAAGGACGCTGGGACCCTGGAGGGAAGCCTGGGTGTGGGCAGAGAGGCCCCTGCACAGGAAGCAGGACTCTGAGTCTCCCAGAGTCTTTCACAGGTCCAGTGACAACTGTTGCTTCTCTGAGGCTGGCCTGTCCTGACACTGGATGTTGCCATCCCCAAGAAGAAGTAGGAACCCTCCTCCCACTGGAAGTAAATGAGTGAATAATAATAATATGGAGAGAAGCCACTGGCCTTCACCACCTGGTGGCTTAACACGGTCATATTCAAACTTGAGTGGGCATCAGAATCACCTGTTAAGACACAGATTTATGGGAGTCACCCAGTCATCCCCAGAGCTCGGTCTACTTTCTCTACATTACTACGCATGTGCCTGGCACAACAGTGTTTGCTAAGCACCGAGAGCAAACAAGCTAACATTTAGGTGGACAGGGTATTTCAGAAGTGGGGGAGAACACCATCTGTAGACCCATCTGAAGTCCTCTTCGGGCAGCATTTCCTGGCTGGAATTCTTGATTTCTCCATCCTCCGTCCCCACGGCCCCATCCCAAAGGACAGCTGGACATGTAGTAAAGACAGTCCAGTCACACTCCAGCAGCAGGAACATTCCACCTCTCTAGCCCAGAAACCCCCAAAGCATTGCTGAGCAACCAATCTGCCTCATCCATCCGAATATTCAAGAGAATCCATTTGAGCAAACAATTTGAATATCAAGAATGATGCGCAGCTCTTCTTGCTTCTGGGGTAAATAGGAACAGTGTAGCAATGATATTTTCCCCAAAGAGATAAGTGCTTGATTTGCCATGACAAAAATAAATAAATAAATAATAATGTGACCTAATATTCAAAGCACTTGAAGGCTGCCAGAAAACACTGGGTTCCATTCTTAAGACTTTCCATTTACTAGCTCTGTGGCCTATGGCCTTATATGTGAGATGGGTTATAAAAATCTTCTTCTTGTTGTTACAAGGCTAAATGGAGTAACCCATGAAGAAACTCAGCAGAATCCTGGAGTACTACAGGTACTATAGTATACTTAAGGTATTTATAGTAAATGTGTATATATAGTATATATAATATATTATAGGTACTTTTACTCTTAGGACATGAAAATCATTCAAATATCAGCACCAGGACTTAGGTAAAATGCTGTGCCCCACTTTTCCCACTGACAGTCAGAAAGATCATTGTTCCACATACGCACTCCCTTTTCACCCTGACTCTGGGAGCCGTGCACTACACTGGACTTTGGGCTGGGTCATGTGACTTGCCTTAGCACTGGTAGAACATACTTCTCTTAGTCCATTTGGGCTGCTATGACAAAATTCTAGAGACTGAGCAGTTCATAAACAACAGAAATTCTTTCTCACAGTTCTGGAGGCTAGAAATCCAAGACTGGAGTGTCAACATGGCCGGGGGTACCAGAAGCCATTGCAGGCTGCCGGCCTCTCACTATGCCCTCACATGCTGGAAGCAGGTGAGAGATCACTCTGGATCCTCTTCTAAAAGCACACTAATCCCAGTTTTGAGGACAGACCTCTCCTGACTTCATCACCTCCCAAAAGCCCTATCTCTTTATACCATCACCTGAGGCATTGGGATTCAAAATATGAATTGGGCAGGGGCGGGGACACAAACATTCAGACCGCAACATTCTCCAACCCTTGGTTTGGACTTGGCCACATGACTTGCCTTGGCAAATCAGATGTTAACAGAAGAGCTACATAAGGGGCTTCAAATATGTTTATTGAGTTGGGTTTGTCCATTTTTATTTTGCCATTCCCACCTTAAGAACGTGCCACAAGCCGCCAACTGGTCCAAGGAATAGACCCAGACCGGACCAACTTGTGGTTTGCGGCCAGGTTCAGAGGAGCTCAGCTGAGATCAGCAGAGACACCCCACCAACCTTTAGACCTATGAGCAAGAATAAACAATCCGTCTTTTAAACCACTGAGACTGGCAGTAGTTTATTACATGGAAATGACTAACTGATACACTCCCTGAAAAATACATTTTAACACCTTAGATTAATCCTTCTGTTGGGGGCGAAATGAAGATGAGTGGCTATCAAAGGTTAAAAATCACATAACAATATGAAGGATGGGTAAGCAAAGTATTGACCTGCTTGGTTTTGACATTTCCAATTAATATATAAAACTTCTGTTATGTTTACATGTTTCCCAAAATGTAGCACCTCTCGCTCTCTCTCTTTCTCTCTCTTGCTCTTGCTCTCACTCTGTGTGTGTGTGCGTGTATTGATCTTTCTAAAGGGTCCTTGATTCATTGAAATGTTTGGTAAAACACTAAAGCACGGGAGACATTTGGTGTGTTCTTTTAAAAATAACTTCTCGCACAGCAGCTACTCCATTTTCTCCCAGGGGAAGTATTTCCCATGCGCAATTTGCATTTTACAGAACGGTTGATTGTGTGAACCTTCTGTCTCTACAATTGAGTTATAATTATGACAAAGTGCAGGTAAATGGAGTTGCATTTTAAAGAGATTTCAAGGGACTAGAAAACTTTAATATCCACTTCAAACACTGGAAACCTCAAAGAAGTTATTTAGAGGGATCCAGTTTGGAAGAATCAAGTCCTACAATATGGACAACTATGTTTTATATCAAAGCTATCATGTTTGATAAAGATGAAAGCCTTAAGACAGGCTTCTTAAGATAGTGCTTCTCCAATGTTAAGGTGCAAACAAATTCTGCTTCAGCAGGTCTTGGTTGGGGAGGAGGGTGCACAGTGCTGCAATCCACCAGCTCCCGGGGGATGCCAATGATGCTGGCCACAGCTGAGCAGCAAGGTTCCCAGGTTCCGTGGAGTCCCTCAGAGGGACCCCTGCAAGATAGAGGCCAGTTACCCACAGCAGCACCCTGTTCATTATGCCTCACTTCTGACTATCCGTCCCTTCATGTACTCACATTCTCCCTCCCTGAGCACGTATCCTGGGGTCACCGCCCCAAGGAACTACTGAACACAGAGCCTCCTTTGGGGAAAACCCAGATCAAGACATCCCCTGCAATGCATGCTCATGTTTGCATAGTTTTCCTGCACCGACCTGAAAGCGTCTTCAGGAACTGGTTTATATTCGTCCCACCCAGAGCCTGGCATGGAGCAGGTGTTTGAAACCAACGTCGTTCATCTGGGCTGTGTGGTTGCCCCACACCCATGTGACTGAACTGAAGACTTTGTACAACAGGGAGCCGTCCCTCTCATGCCCACCCACAGGTGGGCGGTGAGCATCCTCATAGCACTGGAGTGCATAGGAGGAATCTCAACAACAGCATGGAGCAGCAGGAGGCTCCCCCAAACCTTCACTTCTCCCTTCTCCCTCTCCTAGAGACATTAGGGCAGTCCAGTGGGCAATAAACCATTTAGGCATCTGCTCCCTGAAGTCTGAAAACATAAGCCCCTGTATCCATAGATACTCACAACCCGTGGGTCCCAGTGAATTTGCCAGTAAATTTGGCTTAGTTTAGCTGGACGTCTTAAAACATGGTCTCCAGACTGAGCGAGAGTTAACACAGAGTTCTTGGATGCAATCACCCCTTCTTGCCATCACTGATAAGGTGGGAGAACTTTGAGACGCTCACGCATTTCACTGATTTCTTTGGACACAGCCTATGTGCCCATCCATGACCCAACTTTCCTTCAAGTGGATCCCTCTTCTTTGTTCTTTGCCCACCAAAATCCAGAACATCAGGAACTTAACAATTAAAGTAGTCATCCAGAGTGGGGGTACAGATGACACATGGGGTGTAGAGATGGTCAGCTGGGGGCAGGTGAAAGAAATATTAAAACTTCTTTTTATACTTATTTTTTATATGGAAGTAAGCTTTCCAATATGAAATATGTGATAGATGAGAGTACATATAAATAATTTACAAATGAATATACTTATTTTGAGCATGCATTGTCAGTTTTTTGTAATGGAACATATAGCCAAAAAGACTTGGAGAACACCTACTAGTTGGAAAACCCTAGCATACTTTTGATGACTCAAATTCCCCCCCACACAAGCTGGTCCCCATCCCTGTACTTTCAGGAACAGTGCTAATTCTCAAGACCTGACCCGGTGCTTGAAGGGCAGCTGAAAGCAGGGCAGAGGTGGAGAGGTCATCCTGAGAGCCCCAATCTATTGGTCTGGCCTGGGATGGGTTTTGCCCATGCCTTCAGGGAAAAGCTTTCTGTCTGTCTTGCTGTCTTCCTTGCTCTCCTTCCCATCCCAGGGAGGGAATGTCTATTACTACCCAACTCCCTTAACTGAACTACTGAAAGACACCAGGTTATTTTTGTCTGGAAACAACCCAGTGGGTGGCCTTGAGGTGTGGGGATTTCCCATCAAGTTTCCTTGCAGTTCTCTCAAGTGAACCCAAGTTAAATCTCTGCTAGTAGAGGGAGAGCCATGTGGCATTGGCAGTCAGGTGAACCAGGCAACAGCTCTAACCAGCTCTACCTCCCTTGATTTATAGCACCCAAAGCCCTCCAGTCAGGTAGGCTCAGCTGTTCACAAGCCCAGCTAACCTGAGAACCTCTGGAAAGTCTATTTGTGCAGGCAATGGGCAATGAACATCGCACATCTGTCATCTCTTAAGATCTTCCGTAAGTCCAGGAGAGTCTGTACTCTGCTATAATCAGAGCCATTTGGAGAGTATGTCTTTGGCACTTCCCAGACAGCCCCAACAAGTTTGCCAAGTTCTCAATCTATACTTTCCCAAGAAGGTTACAGAAGCAAGGCTGAGTATCTGGTGGCCTGAAGACCATGAGAGTCATCCATGTTCTTCACCATGTGTTGTGATATCAAATGAAAAGGAGCAATGCTGGCCCAGAGCCATGATGGGTCACAACCATAAGGGGTCAGGTAGTCAGGTGACAGAATGAAAAGGCATGTAATTGTTGCCCATAGAGCAATATGTCCATTTCTTAATTGAAGATAAAAGGGCAATTTGCAGGCAGTGGGGTTAGTAAGTATTTTCTGTTGCACTTCCATCTTCAACATGCCCTTCCTGTTTTCTCATAATGACAATAACTTTTACTTTCAAGCCTGTCTTTTCTAGTTTATTCTTCCCTACTATTTTATTCTTTTCATGACAGACTCACTCAGAAGTCAGAAAAAGGCTTCCATCTTTGAGGAAGGGCCAGTCTTTAAAAGGGTAAGGCTGGACAAGTATTCTTTGCCCTGATAAATGTAGCCCATGTGTCACAAATGCTCTGCTGAGAACAGATTCTGTGAATGAGCATTTCCACCCCATTTGTAATTTGGGTCTTTGTAGAACCATCCTGGTGATGAATGGGTTGCTCTCCTCAGTCTGGCAGAATCAAGGTTCCTTTCTGTCTTTGAATGACACTGTTATTGGCTTTTCTGTGTCCAGTAGCAATTCCTCCTTGTGACCATGGGCTATTGAAATACTGCTTATCTGAGGTTCAATGGCTCTGCTGATGTCACTTGGCCAAATGTCAGCTTGGTGCCCATCAATTGTTGAACTGTCCGATGACAAAGGATTAAGACACCCCTTCTTGACTTGAAGCATTTAAGATTCTGCTCTCCTGGCCTCCACTCAGTCTTTGATTGCAGGAGAAAATATACATCTCAGCTAATGCTAAAATTAAAGATCAAAAAATGGTTGGAAAGCCTATTCCAGGCATTGTCACAGCCCTGTACCCTATGGGAATTCTGAATCAAAGCTCCTGGCAGGGTTCCACTTACACTCCGGGGGTCACAAACCATTAAAAATAAAACTTTTCTCAACTCTGTGTCTTCCCATATTATATTCATCCCCCTGGAGTGCCTCCCTCTTACTGTGAAAAGCCTATCTATTTTTTAAAATTTATTTTTTATTTTCAGCATAACAGTATTCATTATTTTTGCACCAAGCCTATCTATTTTTTAAGAAGGCTTGGCTCAAATGTCACCTCCTGTATGATGGTCCTGACCCCTCCCAGCCTAGGAGAACTGTAGTGTAACCCAGACTGCTGGAGGTGGAAGTAAACTACATGCCACTTAAAATCTAGTTTCAAATCTACACTGGTTCAAACTCCTAATTCTATTTCCTGTGAAACCCAAAGCCTTTCCCAGAAGCCTGTGAGTTTGCACTTGTGAAAATCCACAGTTTCTCATCTTTTCTCCCTTGTTGCAGGCTCTATTTTGCACTGCATTTATCCCTTCACTATTTTCATTCAAACAACAAAGACAACAATCAATCATCCCTTAATAGTAAACATCACTAAAGGGCTGATGGGCAGCAGAAGCTTGCAGGGGTTGGGGGTGGGGTGGGGAAGTAGGTGGGGGCATATCACCTAGTAGCTGAAAATTCCATTTTGGTATTCCCTTTCTAAAAGTCCTCTTTCCAACCAATAGTGGACTTCCCACACAGCACCAGTTTCCTGCTATGTCCTGCCTCCTCCTCTCTGATCCCCAGGATTGTTTGGCCAACTCCACAGGCCTCTGTGATGCCTTGGCCCCACTGAAAACTCAGCATATAGGTGTCCCACTTTCTGTCCCAAGCACTTACCCAGAGAAAGCTCTGCGCCTAATCTGAGTACTGGAATTCACTATTAAAATATCATTTTCTACCTCGTTGCATGATTCCCTCCTTCCTCTCACCACAGAGCATTTTGCATGTTCCCCCATCACCATTCCATTTATCACAGATAAACATCATTTATGTGCATGTCTGGATTGATACAGGGCATTTTGTCCTCAGTCCATGGTTAAAAGTAAGACACTGAAAAGTTTGAGAGGCAAGTGGCCTTGTCAGATAGATTTATGAATTTATTCTTTTTAATTGCTCTGACTTTTTTAGTGTAAGGAATACATGACAGCAGAGCAATGAGACTGTGGATAAACTAATTTAGAGACTTCCTGTAGAGTCCAGGAAGGAATCAAGACAGCTTAGATTAAGGCAGGGAGAAAGGAGAATTTTGGTGCATCCAGGAGACATTTTAGAGTCAAAAACAGGATTTGGGAATTGGTTGGATATGGGGTGTGAAAAAGACTGAGGTGTGACATAGGGAAAATATTGGTCCCATTCACTGATCTGGGGGATATTGAGGGAAGACAAATTCCTTTTTGGATATGTTGCATTTGAGATACTGACCAAGTGGAGAGGTCCAGGAGGTAGGTAGATCTACATTTGTAGAGATCAGGGCTGGAGGTTGACATCAGAGGGTGAGTGGGACATGGATGGAAGTGGAAATGTATAAATAGACGAGGTCACTTGGTGACCTTATAAAATTTCATTGGTACCAAGGGCCCTGGACCTGTGGGCTGGCAGAGGAAGAGTAGCCAGAAAGGTGGAAAGAAAACCAGAGGAGAATAATGACTCAAGAAACAAGAAGTTTAAGAGAAAAAGTGAGTGGCTACTGAGCACTCAAATTGTACACACACTGGAAAGGCTGAGCCTGCATGACTCCATTCCACCAACCAACACAGAAATGGAAGTACAAATTTAAGCACAATCCAGATTAAAAGATCAATTTGGGGTCATGTTGAGTTCAAGGTGCTTCTGGAACATCTCTATAGAGATATCCAGGTGTGGATTATAAACACACATTCACTCACTCACTCCAGCAGCACGGGCTTAAGGTCTACCCTTTGCCAGGCAAGGTGCCTGGGACCAGATAGATAAAAAGAAAAATATATAATCCTTCCCTCTGGAAGTCTACACTTTAGGAAGGAAGAGAAGACACAGAATTAATGAAAATTTATTTAACACCTTGCAGTTCTTAACTGTGGGGAGGTTAGGGTCAGTATCCCCTGGGATGCTTTTTAAGAATACATGTGCCAGCCCATGCCAGTCCCCTTCCCCTACCAATATTCTAAGATTTCACAAAATCCTACTCCACATCTGATAAAATGGGCAGTTAGCTGGGTATGAGCAAGGAACAGAATTTTGGGGCCACTAAAAATAAAAATCAAAAATAAGTAAATACATTAATTAATAATAAAATTTTTTTTAAATAATTTTAAAATCCAGAAACTGCCAACTATCCCCAGAACACAAAGAGCTGGGAAAACCCCAGGGAGCCCGCCTGTACTTTTCCTCATAACTGCTGCCCTAAAGTAACCTATAGCTTCATTTACATTGTGGTTTCTACCCCTTTAGGGGGAAGGCTGTCATGATATCTGACAAGGACCATGTAGGGCACCAAACTCCCCTTCCCAACCAGTAGAAAGAATCCCTTAGATGACTGGAAGCAATCTCAGAGATTGCTCTAGCGCTGTTCCTTGAACAACACAAGCATAAAAGAAGAAGACTGCCCCAACCACTCGTACAGTAGCCATTTCTGGACCAGTTTTCCCATTCTGAGAGTGTACTTTCGCTTTTGATCTTTCTAAGAAGGGCTTGCTTACTTGAGAGTCTGGCATTAGAGTCTTTCTTGGTTGTACTCAAGAATGAAGGTCTGTGTGGAGGCAGGGAAGGGACCCACAGATGACATAATCACCTCCGCACCCAGGCTTAAAGCAATAATGAGGCTGAAAGAAGGTGTTCAAGGGTTGGCAACTGATTCAAAGGACCAAGCAGAAAGAGTGGAGAGAAGGGAAGAAGGGTAGGAAGGCCCCCAGATTTCCTGCTAGGCCTATTGGGTCAGTGGCAACTGACACAGTGAAACATGTATGGGATATAGTAGTACTTTCTTTTACTCTGAAGTTTGCTCATATTTTTGTTTGAACTGGTTTTGCAATCTCCATACTTTCTAATTAGTTACTCTGAAAGACACCTAAAATTATCACTCTGAGTAACTAAAAGAAGACAGGCTGTAGCGTTTCCACCACTACTATAACTTAGCACCCTGGCTATACAACATGGGGACTGCGTTTATGGCCAATGGTTCATAATATTTTCACAACATCCTAGCTCGTGCATGAAGACGAATCTTATTCTGTTAGCTTAGAATGATCTTGCCCTCCAAACCAATTGCTCTTATTGACAGCTCTACAAATTTTCATGTTTCTCTTAAGGAGTATTATCATTAAAGAGGACTAATATGCAAAGGGAATTAAGGTGAGGTGAACTAACAGATTTTCTTTTAATTAATCTGTTTTCTCACACTCTCTCTGTGTCCTCCCCATTTCTCAAGGCTGAATGGTTTTATTTAAATAATTGCCTACATTTTTTTTCCTTCCTCAAAGGTGTTTTTGATGCAGAATAATTTCCTCTCTCTCTTTATTCTTTAGCTCAAGGGGGAATTCTAATGCATTTCCTTCTTTCTAGTAGCTTATTATAACCAGTATAACCCAACTGGGAGTGATCTGAGCCCCTTCCTTGTCTCCCAAATGTTTGGAATAACTAACTCCTCTACTTCAGCTCTGTCCCTATCCTGACACCATAATGCCACTGAATGCATCTGTGAGGTTCCCAGGTCCCTGGGTTCAACTGTCCTCTGCTGGTGACTACCACTCTTAATTCAGCCTCAAGGATCCACACCTCCTTCCTTTGGTATTCAAAACTTCACCTTCTGATTTTCCTCCTACCTTAATGATCACACTTGCATAGTCTGAGCAGACAAGGAGTCAGCAAAGGTGCTGGAAATAGTAAGACAGGTGATATGGAAATAAACAAAGAGAGGGTGATGTCATAGAAACCAAAAGAAGAAAGGAGTAGTTCACGTCATCAAATACTGAAGTCAAGTAAGGGGGGAAAAAAAAACAACCATGTGAAATAACAATTCAACTGGCAATATGAAGGTCAACCAAACTCTGGCAAGAATGGTCTCAGTGCTATGTAAAGAGAAGCCTGTTTGGAGGGGGCTAGGAGAGATGGGTCTTGAACAAGTGGAGAGAGTAATAAAAACAACTCTTTGGAAGATTGGAGAAATGGTCTTGGCAAGAAAAGAATGAGGTAAGGGAGGTTTTTATTTTTGTCTTTTCGAAATGGAAATTGTTAGAGGGTTTTTACCTCCTGGTAGAACTATACCACAGAGAGAAAGGCATTAGAAATGCAGGCAAGAGAAGAGGATTTGTCCAAGAGCAAAATCCTAGAAAAGACAAAGGAGGAAAGTAAGTGATCTTCATCCATTGCAACAAGAAGCAAGGTGCAGAGCAGAAGCGCAAATGCAAGGAAATTTGGAGATTTGGTTGGCTGGATGATGTTTGTTCCCATCTGATTGCTTCTATTTTCTCATCAAAGTATGAGCAAGCCCAACAGCTGGGATGAATATAGGGGCAGAAGTTGGGTTTTGCAAAGACAGAAAAAGTCTGATATCATCACTGTAGTGAGAAAAAGAACATCCTAGGAAGTACAGAAAGAAGTGAGGTGCTGACTGCCCTTTTGAGATTTGTGGTCTAGAATTTAAAATGAGGCTGGCTAATGAAAACAGAAATATTGTGTGTAAAGCACTTAGCTCGGACTGGGTACATAATGCATACTCAGTAAATGCAAGCTATTACTATTTTGCCACGTGAATATGTCTTTATTGTTTGCTTAGATGAGATACAATCCTATGAGGGCACCTGGGTGGCTCAGTGGGTTAAGGCCTCTGCCTTTGGCTCAGCTCATGATCCCAGGGTCCTGCGAATGAGCCCCGAGTAGGGCTCTCTGCTCAGCGGGGAGCCTGCTTACCCCTCTTTCTGTCTCTGCCTGCCTTTCTACCTACTTATGATCTCTGTCTGTCAAATAAATAAATAAATACAATCTTTAAAAAAAAAAGAGAGAGAGAGAGAGAGATACAATCCTATCAAGGAAGCAAGGAAGGAAGGAAGGGAAGAAAGAAGGGAGGGAGGGAGAATGAATCTTGGGTGAGATGGTTTTACCAGCATTATAAGCCCATTAAATACAGAAAATATTTAAAGTAAAGTAAGATGGTTGAATATAAGAGTCTTAAAAAGTAGACCTAATGGCCTAAGGAACCCCTGAAATATGAAGAGCATGATATCAGTTAAATAAGATTTTGTAAGGACATGGTAGCAAGCTTCCATCTCAATGTGGCTGTTACCAGAAGCTTGTGCAACCCTGTAACACAAGGGCATGGTTGGTCTGGAATTACCTTGGTGGGCAGATTACAATATGGGTATATCATATATAAAAAATAATATACTTAAAGAGTAATAGAATCGATTAAGCAGCTCTTATATTGAAGTGAGCTAAGGAAAGAATTCAGGGAAGCTATTATTACAATGAAAATATCAGCATAAATTTGAGACTTGGAAAGGTCACTGCTCTATCCTTGAAATTAGACATAACAACCTCCTGCATCATTCCACTTGCAGAAAACCTATGGGATGATGTAACATGCAGCTTTAACCTCAACACCATGGTCCTTGGCCCTTCCTGCACTGGAGACAAAGGCCAGGGATGGGGAGTGCTGTCCATGGAAACAGAACAAGGTGATTGAAATCGCTTTTTATTTCATCTCATTGAGAGGAACACAAAGCTCGGATCACTTAATTTGTCAGTATATTGGGAAAGTGAGGGATCAGTCCTTTCTCATGGTAATGCTTCTTGCCCTTAACTAGAGTTAAAGCCTCTTTGCCACTTTCCAAATGTATATTATCCCTTTCTGAAGAGCCTTTTTGAAATTAGCTGACTTGTATCTATGATGTTGACCTTTCTTTCCCATGCTGCCAGGGGTCTCACCTTCTCCATCTGAGAGATGCAGGTCTCCATCTCTTCCACTTGATTATCACCAAGTCTCCATCCCCCTGCCGAGCATCCCAAAGCCCCTCCAACCTTACTAACTAAAAGGCAACTCCCACTAATGGTCTTGGCTATATTTGTGTTATAAAAGCCTGTCATTCTGACATGTTAAAGACTTGCAATGTGGGGGCGCCTGGGTGGCTCAGTCAATTAAGCGTCTGCCTTTGGCTCAGGTCATAATCTTGGGGTCCTGGGATTGAACCCTGCAGAGCCGCTTCTCCCTCTCCCTCAGCCCCTCCCCCTAGCTTGTGAACGCACATGCACTCTCTCTCTTTCTAAATTTATTTTTAAAAAGCTTGGCAGTGTGGAAGGTTAATAAACTCTTCTCTCTGTTCCTCCTCCAAAATGGCAAAATCCTGTATTTAAATCCTTATATATTAAATGCCAAATCTTTTACTGTAATTGTAATAATATATTTACTTGTGATTGATTACCCTAGCATGTCTGGGTTAATAATATACTTTTTATATAGTGCTGACTTAGTTTGCTAATATTTTATTTGATATATTGACAGTGAATAGGAGAAACTGGTTTTCACTTTGTTTGAATACGTTCTAACAGTTTGTTGAGATAGAATTCATATACCATACAATTCACCAATTTAAAGTATAGAATTCGGGCGCCTGGGTGGCTCAGTGGGTTAAGCCGCTGCCTTTGGCTCAGGTCATGATCTCAGGGTGCTGGGATCGAGTCCCGCATCGGGCTCTCTGCTCAGCAGGGACCCTGCTTCCCTCTCTCTCTCTCCACCTGCCTCTCTGTCTACTTGTGATTTCTCTCTGTCAAATAAATAAATAAAATCTTTAAAAAAAAAATAAAGTATAGAATTCATTGACTTTTACTATATTTACAGAGTTTGTATAACCATCACCACAATTAATTTTAGAACATTCTCACCACCCAAAAAAGAATCCCATTAGCAGCAACCAGCATCTCCCCTCACATGTACCCCTAACCTCTGGCAACCACTAGTCTACTTCCTGTCTCTATAGACTGGCCGATTCTGGACAATTCACATACATGGGATCATGTAATGGGTGGTCTTTTGTGATTGTTGTCTTTCATTTAGCATAATTTTTTCAAAGCTCATCCTTGTTATAGCATGTATCCTTCCTATTATGGCTGAATTTTCATGCATATACCACATGGTGTTTATTCATTCATCAGTTAATGGACATTTGGATGATTTCTGCCTTATGACTCTTACGAATAAAGCTGTTATGAACATACAAATTTTTGTGAGCATATAGGTTTTTATTTCTCTTGGGTATATATTTTAGAGTAGACTAGCTGGGTCATATTTCAAATCTGTGTTTAATCTCTTGAGGAACTACCAGGTTGTTTTCTAAAAGACATTCCGTGTTCCTGCAAGCAATGTATGAAAGGTTCAATTTCTCCCCATCCTCATCAACACTAGCATCTCTGCTTTTGATTGTAAACATCCTAGCGATGTGAAGTGGTATCTCACCATGGTTCGGATTTGCATTTGATGGCTAATGATGTTGAGCACATTTTGCATGTGCTTATTCACCAGCTGTGTGTATCTTCTTTGGAGAAATGTCTATTCAAATCCTTTGCCTATTTTTAATTGGATTTTTTTTTATTATTATTAGGTTGTAAGAGTTCCTTATGTATTCTGGATACAACTCCTTTGTCAGGTATATGATTTGCAAATATTTTCTCCCATTCTGTGGGTTAGCATTTCACTTTCTTGATGGTGTCCTTTCAAGCACAAAAGTTTTTTAATTTTGATGATGCCCAGCTTATCTTGTTTTCTTTATTGGTGTTTTTGGTGTCATACCTAAGAAACCATTGCCTAATCCAATGCCATGAACATATACACTTACTCTTTCTTCTAGAAATGTTCTAGTTTTAGCTCTTACCTTTAGCATTATGGTCCATTTTGAGTTGCTTTTTGTGTACAATGTGAGTTAAGAACTTCATTCTTTCACATGTGAATATCCGGTTGTCCCAACACCAACAGTTTAAAAAAACTATTCTTTCCTCCATTGAATTGTCTTGTCACCATTGTCAAAAAAACAATTGACCATAAATTTAAGTTTTTTTTTAAAAGATTTTATTTATTTGACAGAGAGAAGGCACAAGCAGAGGGGAAGGGGAAAGGGAGAGGCAGACTCCCCCCTGACCAGGACCCTGGGATCATGACCTGAACTGAAGGCAGATGCTCAACTGACTGAGCCACCCAGGTGTCTCAATTTAAGGTTTTTGGGTTGTGATTTTTTTTTTCCCCTGAGCTCTGAGTTCCAGTCCACTGACCTAGATGTCTCTCCTATGCCAATACAACACTGTCCTGACTACTGTAGTTTTGGAGTAAGCTTAAAATCAGGAGTATGAATCTTCCAACTTTCCTGTTCTTTTTCAAGATTGTTTTAGCTATATAGATTTCTTAAATATGAATTTTTAAATCTCCATATGAACTTTAGGATCAGCTTTTCAATTTTTGCAAAGAAGCCAAATGGAACTTTAATGGGTATTGTGTTGAATCTGTAGATTAGTTTGGGAGTGGATTACCACCTTAACAATATTATGTCTTTTGATCCATGACCATAAGATGTTTCTCTACTTAATACTTGATGTCTTTTGAGAATGTTACATAGTTCTAAAAGTACAAGTTTTGCACTTATTTTGTTAAATTTATTGCTCAGAATTTTATTAGTTTTGATGCTACTATAAACTATTCCTTTTACGTCATCTTTGCTTTTGGAGCTCTAAAATAAGTTAGGAAGGTCCATCTTTTTCTATGCTTTTGACATTTTATGTGACATGGGATTTTTGATGTATGATGAACTTGATTATTCAAAACTATTTGGGCTAGGCTCCCTTTTTAGGAAAAGATATATTTACCTTTTAACTTCTTATAAACCAATTATAGGAATTTATGAGAAATCATCCTTGCATTTATATTTTCACATTTACTCAAATAAGGACAGTGCAAATTCTCATAATTTTTAAAGTTATCTGTATCTGCTACATCGCTTCCTTATTATTAAGGTTATCTTTATAAGGCTTCTCTCTCCCTTTCTTTTTCTTTTTTTTTTTTTTCTTAAGATTTTATTTTGAGAGACAGAGAGGGAGGGAGCACAAGTAGAGGGAGAAGCAGAGGGAGAAGGAGGAACAGACTCCCCATGGAGCAGAGAACCCAATGTAGTGTTCCATGTCAGGACCCTGAGATTATGACCTGAGCCAAACCCTTAACCGCTTAACCCATAAGCCACTCAGATGCCCCCTCTCTTTTTCTTGATTACAACTGCCAAGTGTTTGTCTATTTTAAAAGACTTTTAAAAGAACAAAATTTGGCCTCTTACTGATCAGTAAGTTATACTGATAAACTACTCTTGTTTTTCCTAACTTATTTTTGCTTTTCTCTTCATTATTTTGGGGTTTTCCCCCACATTTTTGGACTTACTTGTTATTCTTTTTCTAGCACTTGAGTTGAAATATAGTCCATTTATTTTCCATGTTCTCTCCTAATTATAAGTAATGCTACACATTTTCCCCTAATTCTGCTTTAGCTATATTTCCTAAGTTTGGATGTATATTGTTTTTAAAAATCAATTCTTTAATAATTTATCAATTCAATTTTGATTTCTTATTTAATCCAAGAATTAGAAGTATCTTTTTAAAATCTCCAAGTAACACCCCAATGTTCATAGCAGCAATGTCCACAATAGGCAAACTGTGGAAGGAGCTGAGATACCCTTCAACAGACAAATGGATAAAGAAGATGTGGTCCATATACACGATGGAATATTACTCATCCCAGGACCCTGGGATCATGACCTGAGCCTAAGGCAGTTGCTTAACACACTGAGCCACCCAGATGCCCCTTAAGTTCTTACTTTAAATACACAAAAACAGGGGTGCCTCGGTGGTGTAATCAGCTAAGTGTCTGACTCCTGGTTTTCATGGGGTCAAGCCTTGCCTTGGGTCTCCTGCCCAGTGGGGAGTCTGCTTAAGACTTTCTCCTTCTCCCTCTGCCCCTCTCCCCCAACACTATCTCTCTCTCTAAAATAAATAAATAATAGATCTTACTAAGTAAATACACAAAAACAGGACACTCTAACCAATACATTATAGGTAGAATCTGTGATACCAAGGAACTCCAATCAGTAAGCCAATAATCAGAAAAAGGTCTTAGCCCAATATTGAAAGATTATCAAATTATATATTTTAGCAAAATATAAAACACAGTATGTCTATCACTGCAGCCAATCTTTACCATACTTTTTTGATTAGCTACCTTACTAACAGCCAAAAAATACCGGGAAAGAGTGTCTAATATACTACAGGTTCCAGATTTCTCCCCACAAACCATAAGGTCCCCAGAACCCACAGGTCTTGCTTGGTGAAGAGAGAATGCTGCCAAAGAATTTGCTTTTCCAGAACTTAATGCAAAATGCAATATACAACATTGTCGCTCTTTGCTCTTCTTGGCACTATGTAATGAAAGACTCTAGCACAGGAAGTCCTCTCTGCTGAAATCGGTGAGGTTTTAAGGGAGGCAGTTAAATCGCTCTGCAGAATAAAGTACCAAAAAAGGTTTATTGTCCCCTGGCAAGTGGTTTCCTCGCCCAGAACACAGAGAAAGGAAGAGTGATGGAGGGGTCTCAGGAGGAAGTGACCGTACCTAACCCTGAACTTGGAAGTTGATCCCCAGCCTGTGTGCCCCTTGGGTTCTCTCTAATTTTCCCATCAAAATGCTACACATTATAACCCTATGTTAGCAGAAGTAAGGGAGGAGGGGCAAAGAATTCAACCAGAGTAAGAATTGAAAGTGGGAGAGGATCAGAAGGAAGCAGACCTCTGCAGAATCCTTGGAAATTGTAAGTAGGGTACCAGACGCCCCGCAGTTACGTGGGATAAAACTTGAATCAGTTTATTAACAGAAGGAAAAAAAGGAACCATAATCTCAGAAGACACAGTGCTTGGGTATGCCTGCATTACATGTTTATGGACCTTATGAACAACAGACTTTCCATGTTCGACAAAAGGCAAATCGGGACAAAGCCTACAAAGACATTTTTATTGTGCCTGGCTTCAAATGAAAGCAAAGTGTCCAAATGTCATTCTACAAAGCCCTAATCGTGCTGGTTATTACCAAAAACATGGTGGGAAGAAGAACTTAGGAGTCTGTAGACAAGGCACATACAGAGAATGCCCTCTTCAGGCACTTACTGTTTGTACTTCAGAGCTTTGAAAGCGAGTACATAATTATTACTCAGTACGAATCTGTGATAAGTTAATGTTAAAATTCCGCTGAGGAAAAAAACACAAAATGCCTGTGTATTTGGATTCCTTTGATCATCTATCTGCTTTGATTTTTCATAGCTCAAAGTATTTTCTCCCTTTCCTCCTTCCTTTGTTTCTTTGCTTCATTCAGAATGACAGGGGGAAGAGAACACTGGACACTTGGAGACAGGCTTCTCGGAGGAAAAAGAACAGCTTTCCAGGAGTAATACAACTGTTTTTGCTTCTAAGACCAGTTAGGCAAGTCTCTGAGGAGTCTTATAAATAGACACTGAGATACAAAACAGCACAGCTTGACAACATTCTGTAAGACAGACGACAGTGAATGTCATTTGGGCCGTTTCCTCCCCTGTCTCTCAGCACAGGCGGATGACATCACCCTGACAACAACTCAGCAAGACCAGTTCTCCAGAGGGCAGCGGTGACAGGAACAAACTGAAATGAAACACACAATCTCAGTTCATCTGCTGACCTGATTTGATCCAGGGCTGGACTCTGGAAAATCTAGAACATCACCCTCTGCCACGCTTCCATCAAACTACTGACAAAAATTGGGCAGCAATGAATACATTGCTGCGAAAATGAACACTGGGAGCTCAGATGCCTAATTTTAAAAGTGAATCGTGACCAGATTCAGGAAGGCCTTGCTGCCAGGCATCAGCCTTTCAGCTGCTTGTTCAGGCAGTGGTCTAAGAGATCCAAAGGGAGAAGCATGGGCTGAGGATGCAGGGCAGTACCTATTTGCCAACCAGCATGAAATTAGTTTAAGAATTTAACATGTAGGGCGCCTGGGTGGCTCAGTGGGTTAAGCCGCTGCCTTCGGCTCAGGTCATGATCTCAGGGTCCTGGGATCGAGTCCCACATCAGGCTCTCTGCTCAGCAGGGAGCCTGTTTCCTCCTCTCTCTCTCTGCCTGCCTCTCTGCCTACTTGTGATCTCTCTCTGTCAAATAAATAAATAAAATCTTTAAAAAAAAAAAAAAAAGAATTTAACATGTATGCTTGCAGTTCTGGACATCAGCTGGAAGTCAACCCTCCAACATATATAACTACATCATAAGGAGCCAAAGAATGTTCATGGGATTTCAGACTTTTTAAACTTAAACTTTAAGAAGTCTGCTTCCAGTTCCAGGGTGAGAGTCCAGACATGCTGTTTCCAAGGCAGACAATAAACAAAGCAAAATGTGATCAACTCTTCCCTTTAAAACTCCCATGGGGTGGGGGCGGGGTGGCATGGAGGGTGGGGATAGCACCTGGGTGGCTCAGCTGGTTAAGCAGCTGCCTTTGGCTCAGGTCCTGATTCTTGGGTCCTGGGATCAAGCCCCGCATTGGGCTCCCTGCTCAATGGAGAGCCTGCTTCTCCCTCTCCCTCTGTATGCCGCTCTGCCTACTTGTGCTCTCTCCCTATCTCTCCGTCAAATAAATAAAAACCTCAAAAAATATATATAAATAAAACTCCCATAGCCACCATCTGTCACTGGTGTTTATTGCAAAGTCGTGAGAGCCCAAGGCAACTGATGGACATCTGCCCTGCCATGTGGCCTCTGAAGTGAGAGACACAAGGTACCATCAGTTTGTTTCTGGCATGTCCTCCCATAACCCACGCTGTAGCTGGCCCAACTATCCTGGTCACAGCACAGAAGGCATGATCCAGGCCACAGACAGAACCAACAGGGGTCACGAGGAAAGTGCATGCCCATCTTCCCTGAGCCCTAGGTCTAGACCCAGGCAGTGGTCTAAGAAAGGGCTTCACTGAGCCCTTTTCGTTCACAAGCACTCTTTGTCTGGGTTCCACTTCAGAGGCTTAAGCACATGGGGTTTCTTCTGCCATAGAATAAGGGCAGAGACAGGCAATACACGGCCCTGGGCTCCCTCTCTCATTCTGAGCTACCAGCTGCAGTCCGTCCACATGGCAAGGTCACCTCACCGCCCAAGATGGCTGCTGCATTTCCAGCACCCTGTCTCCTTTCTAGGCAGCAGGCAGGAAGCAGAAAGGAGAGCAAATGGACACTTTTCTGAACCGAGTCTGCTTCCTTTAAGTGAACTTTTGGAAAGCTCCCTCAACATTTCTGCCTACGTTGCATTGGCCACATCTAGCAGGGAAGACTGAAATGCGGGGCACACTGCAGCCCAGAATAAAACTGGAGATCTCTCTTACTATGAAAGAAGGGGAGGATGGATATCATGTAGCAACCCGCAATCTCTGCCACAAATCCCAGGGCACAGAATAGCAACACACAGAATGGCAACTGCTGATGTATTATGTACACTAGGCTAACCCAACTCAGAAGAAGAGCCAAAAATTCTCTGCCAGCAGATGCTCTCTCCAGCCAAACAGTTCAATTTCACTTTTTAATACAAGACACAAATTCCTTCCTTCATGACTCTGCCCTTTCACTTGGCACTAACTCTTCCCAAAAATGTTCCTGAAGATGGAACAGTCCAGACCTGTCACGTTTGGCTCCACCTCTTTTTCTATCCTTTAAAAAAAAAATATATATATATATTTTTTTTTTTTAAACTCACTGGTTTTTTTGTTTTTGTTTTTGTATTTAGGTTTTTTCCATCATAATTCTATTCACACAGTTCCATTCACGTTGTCCCACTGCCTGGGCAATCAGAAGTCAAATATCTACAGATTAGCCTTGACGGATTGTTTTTTGTTTGTTTGTTTTTTGTTTTTTTACAATAAGCTGTCAATGTAGTTTTTTTAAGTGCAGACAGAAGTCTGAATTTTCATGTGAAATATGACAGCTAATTTACCTTTTTTAAAACAATGGGTGGGCCTCTGTTTGACCAAGTCCTAAACTCCCACTTGGGTCGGTGCCGCTGTGCCTTGGCTTTCCTCACTTTGGTTGTCATATGGATGCAATTCTTTCCACACAGCATCCTGGCTGCCTTTTCCACCCTGTCCTGCCTCCTTCCCTCCCTTCTTTCCTCCCCCTCCTTCCCTGTATCTGTTTGTAACTGAAGTAACTGATTTTCTTCCTACTGACCTACAGATTTCTTTCCTGAAATACTCTTCTGATCAATACTTCCCTCTCAACATCTAGTTTTGATATGCGACTACAGACACTCTTCTAAAATCCATCCCATTTCTTTCCCATTAACCCTTGACTCTCAGGAAGCTTGAGCTGAAAACAATGCATAAAAGTCTCCATCATGGGGACACCTGGGTGGCTCAGTTGGTTAAACAGCTGCCTTCAGCTCAGGTCATGATCCCAGAGTCCTGGGATCGAGTCCCACATCGGGCTCCTTGCTCGGCAGGGAGCCTGCTTCTCCCTCTGCCTCTGCCTGCCATTCTGTCTGCCTGTGCGCTCGCTCTCTCTCTCTCTCTCTGACAAATAAATAAATAAAATCTTAAAAAAAAAAAAAGTCTCCATCATGCCTTCTCTAAATCTCTAGCAAGAGGCTGCCAGCCAAGGCCACCAGCATTTAGTGAGTCAGGTGGTGTTCTGGACAACTGATAATGGCAAAGACAATGTGCACTCAGCCTCCATGATAAAGGGACTATAAGGAATAAAAGGTATGTAATAAATTCAAGAACTGTGCCTCAGCTAAGGTAGAGCAATTGCTCTGAAATTTGTAAAGAAGCTAGAAATTCATATATTTTCCTGAAGAAAATAAATTTTATACAAAATATGACATGAATTCACTTTCTTAAAAAACAAGAAGGGGGTTTATATTTGCAAACTTTGACCTCTGGCGTACTGAATTACCCCCTAATTGATTCAAACATAGGTCTCTTTTCACAGCACCTGGCAGGTCGTGAAGCTCTCAATAAAGGCTGACTGATTGATGCTATCACCTGGTCAACAGACTTACTTGTACTCTTGGGGGAGGGGGCGGGGATTCAGGACTCTCTCAGAAGCTGGATGAGGTTAAGGAACTGAGAAATATTACCTTGGTTATGATGAAGGGAAGATCTAATTGCTTTTTTATTTCCAATCAATTAGAACAGTGTGGTTTTATACCTAATTTGTTATCAACAAAAATCCTGGCATTATGAAAAATTAGCTTTAGTGTACACTTTAAGCCAAACTTAGTGACTTTTTAATTCCTGAATGATTTTAGGTCATTTGTCAGCAACCACTGAAACTGTACTTCACCGGGCACGTTCTGCATGTTTTCAATTGGCCAGATTTGCCTATTCTTTTCCTGTAAAAATACTAATAAGCATAGTATGACTCAAACTGTATGGTTAACTTCCATAAAAGAGTAAGAATGTAGGAGAAAAGTTTCGCTGCTATAAAATAGTAAGGAATAAATAGTATTTATAAATACACATTCCTAAAAGCCTAGGGTGCCTGGGGGGTTGGGGGGCTCAGTTGTTTAAGTGTCTGCCTTCAGATCAGGTCATGATCAGATCAGGTCCTGGGATTGAGTTCCTGCATTGGGGAATCCCTGCTCAGTAGGGTGCCTGCTGCTCCCTCTCTCTCTGCCCCTCCCCCCTGCCTGAACTCACTCGCACTTTCTCAGTCTCTCTCTCTCTCTCCCTTGTTCTTGCTCTCTCATGCGTGCATGCTCTCTCAAATAAAATCTTACAAAAAATAAATAGAAATACACATTTCTAAAAGTCCTGAGGCACAGGTTTTTAATACTTTAAGAAATACACCTTTGGTGGATAAAAAATTTGTACACGCGTACACTCACACCATATTGCAAGGTCACTGCACTGTCATATCCATATTGCAAGGTATCTTGCATATCCATATTGCAAGATCACTGCACTGTCCAAGTGTCAGACATATTGAGAGCAAAGGGTTTAATCTCAGGATGGATGCCAAGGAGATGCTCATTCATTCATTCAAAATACACATACTGGACTTAAGCTGTCAACCAAAATGTATCTACTGAATTTACTCTCCAACTGAAATAACCAAAACACAGGACACAGTATAAACAACAGTGTTTCAAGAAACTCTGAATCAAAGGACAGCAATCCCTAAAAGATAGAAAAGGAATGCAGTGAGCCCTGCGATTACCCTAGCTCACTGCCTTGAAAGAGTTTCAAGGAAAACACAGGCAAAGCCCAACAGACTCTCTATGTTAAGCAGAAAAAGTCAAGAGCCCAAGACAGAGTTCACAGAGTACTGGAAAGAGCTTCAGAGAGCGGGGGAACTCCAAAGAGCTCTTAGGCCCTCCTCCAGTATTTAGCACAATCCTGATCAGCCCAGGAATGTAAGGTAACCACACGAAGCCTAGGAAGAAACCACCCAAAAGGTTAGGGCAACTGTATGCAACACCAACACAGGATAGTGCCTGTATACATCCCTTGCTATTTCTCCTTCTCTGTTGGAACACATGCAAATATATGGAAAGAATTTGTTACAGGGGATTGGCTTATGTATTGCGAGGGATCGTTAGGCAGCTTCTATAAGACTGTATCTGATGCAGAGTCCAGTGGGAAGGCAAAGGAAAGAAGAGGAGGTCCAAGCAAGTTGGAACCCTGCATGCATAAGCTGGAAAGGTGAGGATGGACTGAAATTCATACTCTTTCTTCTTGCCTCAGAGTTTGGTGCAACGTATACAGCAGAGGCAGAACCTCGTGTCTCACCCAGCACGGGGGGGGGGGGGGGGGGGGCTGCGTCTATCAGTTTGGGTCCTTTGAGAGGCAGACACCGAGATGGGTCTGGATGTACAGGACATTTATTGGTGGAACACCTGTGGGGGAAAGAGGAAGGAGTCAAACGAGGTGACCCTACAAAGGAGAGAGGGAAGAAGGGGTGAATAAGAAGAGTCTTCGATCTCAACCCAAGGCTAGGAACGTTCAGCCAGGCCCATCGAGAGTCCATGATGAACGAAGCCCTCATCTGGAGAAGAGGCCTGCACTGGATCCTTGTCACATGCAGTAATTGGCTGGGAGCAGCTGGTAGGAAGTGTGGCCTCAGCGGGACTCAAGGTTGAACTCATAGCGCAGTGGCTGGGGCTGTTGATCAATTATGCTCACTGAAGCAGGAAATCTGAGTGGTGTGTTCTCACCAGCACGCCACAGCAGGATGGCTGAGGACCCAAGTTTCTAACTAGAGAGCACGTTTTCATAACTAGCAGATATAAAAAACAGCAACATAAAACCCACCATTGTCTTCGTGGTAGGCAAACTGGTGGGGATGCTGTCCACTACATCACAGTGTCCCCTTTATGAGGGCCCAAGAAAAACAGCTCCTGTGGCTCAGGGCCAGGCAAAGTCATTCCTCCTGCGCAACTGGTATGTTTTCATCCTGTAGCTATGTGAATTTTGTCACTGATTTTCTTTTTGTCTTAACCATTAGGAAATTAAGATCCAGACCTGGGTTCTAACTTTAGCTTTGGGGCTTTCATTTTTCAGCTCTTCTACCTTTTTTCTACTCTTTCCTGATTTTCAACACTACTCTTCTCTGCAAGTGATCCATACTCCTTTCTGAAATAAGGCAGGAAATATCAGCTTCGACTAGGCTAGTAACTACGAGAACTAAAAAGACCAGATTTTAAATGCTTTAGTTTATTCCTTTTATGATAACTTTGCATAAAGGTCAATCCTTTTGCTCTCAACCAGCCCTAATAGAAATAGTGAGCCGCCCACATGTAATTTTAAATTTTCTAGTGGCCACATTGTAAAAAGTAAAAAGAAACAGATAAAATTGAAACAATTTAAATCTTTGAAAGGCCAGTGTGTACTTCATAGGTAGAACCTGTATCGAATTGGATCGGGCCCACTGCAAGTGCTCAGTGGCCAGATGTGTCAAGTAGTTACTGTATTGGACAGTGTCAGTCTAAAAACAAAGCTACCAATAACCAAAGAGTCCAAAAAAATTTTTAAGATAACAATCACAACTGTACCTAACCTATATAGTTGGCTTTTATTAAAGATTTCCAAGGTTCTAGGGGTTTCTGATTCAATACTAGGAAGTAAAAAGGAATTCTCCTCCCAGGGGTAATGATCATGAAATCCCTAAGATACTGGAATTTTTTTAAACTTCTGTATGTATCTTTGTTATCTGATTCTTCACTGGACCACCCCTGTCTACTTCTGAAAAAAATGTAATATAAAATGGTTATGGACATCTATTAAGAAACAGACATGCATTTTATTTATCCTATATTTCATCTACAGTAGTATTAAAAATTACTTCAAAGCATGTGTATAGAGCTGTAAGACCAAAGAACAGAAACCTCTCTAGGTGTGATCAACAAATGAACAACAACAAAAAATGCTTAATTCTTGCTTGGGGACCAGCTCTAACACTTACACCTAAGTTTGGAGAAAAAAAAAAGAGTATTATTCATTTACATCAAAATTAGAAGACTAAAAATGTAGTAAGATTTCTGAGAGTTATGAATTGGGCATTTTTAAAAGATTTTATTTATTTTTGAGAGAGAGAGAGAACGAACAGGCACTCCAGTTGAGGGTAGGCAGAAGGAGAAGCTGACACCACCACCCCGCCCCTAGCAATGAGCAGGCAGCCCAATGAGAGACTCCATCCCAGGGCCCTGAGGTCATGACCTGAACCAACTGAGTCACCCAGACACCCATGAACTGTATTTTTTAAGGCAATTTATTTAACCTATGAGAGCTGCCATTTCTACATATTTTCAGTAGAGTTATATCACAGAATGGCTAAGAAGATCAAGAATACTGTGTATAAGTCCAACAGACAAATACTAAGCACTCAGTGAGAACATCATTTTTTTTTTAAGATTTTTATTTATTTGACAGATAGATCACAAGTAGGCAGAGAGGCAGGCAGAGAGAGAGGAGGAAGCAGGCTCCCCACTGAGCAGAGAGCCCAATGCGGGGCTCGATCCCAGGACCCTGGGATCATGACCTGAGCCCAAGGCAGAGGCTTTAACCCACTGAGCCACCCAGGCGCCCCGAGAACATCATTTTTAATCACAAAAGGTTATTAAATCCGAGTATTCTTAATTTAGGATTTACAGACCTCTAGTCCATAGATAAAACGGCAGGGCTAGGGGGAACACCCAAAATTGAATAGGAAATAAGATTACATCAATATTTTCACTAACCTCTAATCAAAATTTAGCATTTCCCCATTATGAATACTGGCAAGAACAGTATTAGAAGAACCTGCCACTTTGCACTACAGAACAGGTATTTTCACATCACATTTCTGATGTCACAAGTCTCTCAAAATACCTTTCATTATCTTTTTGAAATTCTAGTACTTGTTAGACCTACTACCAGATCTTGTTAATCAATGCATTAGAAAAGAAACAATACTGTTACCAACATATTGTTTTTAATTTCAGTATAACTAGTTTGCTTTGTAATACTCCACGTTTTATTTTTTGCACTTAAAGCATGATTCTGAGAAAGGCTCCCTAGGTTTCACAAAACTGCCAAGGCTCGAATAAAGTTTAAGAATCCCTAAATTTTAGTCTCAATGTTTCTTTCCAGAAAGCCAACCAAGTTTGATAATTGAGCACCTGCCTAGGTGAGCCCATTCCCAAAGTCTCAGGTTTGTTTTCTATGTGTGTAGCTCTGTCAATAAGCTGTTGCAGCCCTGGTATCTGACTCTATCAATTAACCTGTTTGCTGAGCTCACCTTCAATCTATGGCTGGTACCTACTCTCTTCAAGGTTCTGTGTCCAACTTGACAGGCTGGTTTTTTTTTTTTTTTTTTTTTTTTGTTTTTTTTTTTTTTTTGTTTTTTTTTTTTGGTATGTTTGGATGACACTTACTGGCCCTCGCGGGATGTCAGGCCCCTGGTGAAGCTGCGCAGTGATTTTGCGGTGTGGTCCCAGACCAGTACATCAGCATCTCCTGGCAGTTTGTTAGATTTGCCAATTCTTGGGTCCCACCGCAGACCCAAAACAGAAGCTCTGAGGTCTATCAATGCGTGTTTTATCAAGCCTTCCGGGAGATGCACGCTGGAGTCTGAGAACCACCGCGCTAGGGAATGGGAGGGCAGCCCAACCGGGGGCGGGGGTTGGGGATGGTGCAAGGAGCTCTCTCACATCCAACCTCCGTGGGGACTAACGCTGCTTGTCCAACTGGGGCCAGGGACGGGGTCAGATTTGGGGGCCGGTATTGCGATGCAGGAGGTGCTGAGCGGCCTAATGAGTCGAAAGCCAGGGCTAGGGTGCTTGATTTTCTTCTGCACCTCGGTTTTTTTTTTTTTTTTTTTTTTTTTTTTTTTTTTTTTAAAGATTTTATTTATTTATTTGACAGAGAGAAATCACAAGTAGATGGAGAGGCAGGCAGAGAGAGAGAGAGGGAAGCAGGCTCCCTGCTGAGCAGAGAGCCCGATGCGGGACTCGATCCCAGGACCCCGAGATCATGACCTGAGCTGAAGGCAGCGGCTTAACCCACTGAGCCACCCAGGCGCCCTGCACCTCGGTTTTAATTATATTACTCCAAGCCTCGACGGTAACTGACAAAGAAGGTCCCCCCATACCAACCCCTTGGCGCCGCCGCTGTATGGCAAGAAAAAAGAAGTCAGGGAGAGAGCCTGGGCACCGGGTAGCGCATGGCCCCCCAAACCCGCGGGCTCTGTCCCGACCGCCCCGCAGCCCCCTGAATTGTTCCCCAGCCTCTGCAGGAGCCGGAGGGCGTGCTCCCTGCCGGGAATTGCGGTCCCGGAAACCAGCCAATCCCAGCCTGGACGGTCTCGGCTGCCTCCAGAAAACTACAAGTCCCAGGATGCCCGGCGCGGGCGTGTCACGAGGGAGGGGCGGCGGGCGCGGCTAAATAGCCTCCATCGGCCATTTTGTGGGAGAAGCCACAGCGCCGCCTCTTCTCTCGCGTCTTCCCCTCCGTGGCCGCCGCCTCTTCCTCCGCCTCCTCCTTCGCCTCTTCCTGCCTCCTCCCGGCTTCCGCCGCCGCCGCTCCAGCCGAATCCCAGCCCCGGGGCGAAGCGTCTCTTTATTTATTTACGTTTTCTCGCCACTGCAGCCGCCAGACACGGTGATCCGGGCGGGCCCCGCAGGAATTTTATCCCCTCACCGGCCTCACACTAGTATCGCATGTCCACTATCCAGAACCTCCAATCTTTCGGTAAGATCAGGCCGCCACCGCCCCGTGCCCCCGCGCGCCTCCCGACCGGCCGCCACTACCCGCCCTCGCCGGGGCTGCTGGCCGCCCCGCAGCCCCGAGGGGCCCCCCGCTGCCCTCCCCGCACCCCGAGTGGGGCTTTGTCTCGGCGCCCAGAAAATGGCGACTGGGCCCCTGGCGACCCCCTCCCCGAGGACGGCTGCGGCCCCGCTCCCTCCCCGCGGAACCCCCTGCCCCGGCTCCCGCCTCTGCCAGCCGGGCCCACCGCTCCCCGACCTGCCTTTCCACTCGCTAGGGGTTTCCAGGCCCGGGGCTGGGGATCGGCGTCCATCGGCGGTCGGAGTGGACTCGGAGCAGCTCCTTCTCCGGCATTTGGTTAAAGAAGCGGATCCGGCCCTCTGATCTGTCACGGGGCTGCGGTCCAGCTTCTCTGTTTGCGTAGTAATTTGTGAAATTACGCCTCTTGACAGATCTATGTGCGTCTGTGTCTATGTAGGTTTCTTTTTCTTGTTTACTTGTGAAGGGCACCGTTACGGTGAAATGATTGGGGTGGACACGTTTTGACTGTTTTGTTGTCATCAGAATGTAATCGAGGGACGCCTGGGTGGCTCAGTTGGTTAAGCAGCTGCCTTCGGCTCAGGTCATGATCCCGGCGTCCTGGGATCGAGTCCCACATCGGGCTCCTTGCTCAGCAGGGAGCCTGCTTCTCCCTCTGCCTCTGCCTGCCATTCTGTCTGCCTGTGCTCGCTCTCTCCCCCTCTCTCTCTCTGATAAATAAATAAAATCTTTAAAAAAAAAAAAAAAAAAAAAAAAAAAAAAAAAAAAAAAGAATGTAATCGAGATGACGCACATTTTTATAGTAGCTATAAAATTACGGTTATTTGAAAGCTCTTTTCTCATTAGAGGACTGCGTTCAGTGATAACAATCTGCCAATAACAACGTTTTCTATTCACATGTCCGTGGACTAGCTGTTTAAATTTTTCCTCTTTTTGTGAGACTACCTTGGTAGTTTTCTTAATACCTCGCCCCGTCACCCCCTTCCCATTCCCCACCCGCAAAAAAAGGCAGAGGCACTAGAACCTTCTTTGCTGCTAGATTGTAGTGTGCCCTACATTTGGGAATGACTGACTAAAAGATGTTTTTCTGGTTTGAAATGTTTTTTTGTATCCCTTTGCAGACCCCTTTGCTGATGCAACTAAGGGTGACGACTTACTCCCGGCAGGGACTGAGGATTACATTCATATAAGAATCCAGCAACGGAACGGCAGAAAGACACTGACTACTGTCCAGGGCATTGCAGATGATTATGACAAAAAGAAACTTGTGAAAGCTTTCAAAAAGGTAAAGGTGTTGGGAAGAAAAGGTTAAACTATAATTATTGATGACTCCTGAATAGGACACCTTTACCTGACTTTTAATCAGTATGGGTGAAAATGGTTGGACCTAAGAAAGCTGTGTTGGTTCTGTTAACACCCAGGTATTTGTGTTGTCTCCCATTTTAAAATAATATTTTCATGGCTTTCAGACAAAATGGAAATAATTCAGTTCTTGCTGTTCCAAGTAAAATCATTTTCTTTATGTTTCCTGCTGATTCACTTGCAAATTAATTTGGGAGTGCTGGGGATTACAGGAGACAAAACCTGTTTCTTAAACATGGTCAAGTCTACCAAAGTAGTCAATATTAGTCTTATGGTGAATATAAAACCTCATTGTATCTGACTCAGTTATGTTAAACATACACTTCTCTAGAAATTCGCCTGTAATGGTACTGTGATTGAACATCCTGAATACGGAGAGGTTATTCAGCTTCAAGGTGACCAAAGAAAAAACATTTGCCAGTTTCTCTTGGAGGTGAGTGGCTTGGGTGTTTTATGTACAACCTTGAGATTTCTTCCAAAATTGTATTGAAGGGCAACATGAATTATGAATTATTTCCTCCTTAGTTAAAGAAAGAAAGAAAAGAAAAGTCGTATGAATGATGTAAATTGATAGAGAAGTACAAAGTTGGTACTTATTTTGAAGGCCATAGAACCTTTATTCACTTATGTTATCATTCGAGTGACCTGATCATTCCTGTACCTACATCATCAGTTGAGTTTGGAGGCATATGGAGATATTTAAGTGTGTGTGGAATTGTTTAGTGTTAACAGTTAATAGTGTAAGTAACAGTGTTGCAGTAGACTATTAACAATGATTCTTTTTATAATCAGCGCTCCATGTTTTCTTAGGGATGAAATAGATAAATTTCTCAGTGATTCTGTTAAATTTTGTTTTGCAGGTTGGCATTGTCAAGGAGGAACAGCTTAAGGTTCATGGATTCTAAAATGAACCTAAATACGTGGAGAATTTCTTGAATAATTTTGTTCTCTAAACCCAGTTTGGCTGCCTTGTGAAATGATTCTCTGCAGTAAATGGACTTTTCATGTATTTAATCATTCAAACTCCCATTCACACCTGCATGATTACAGAAAACATGGGGTATGTAGGTTAGTAACACATAAGAAAATTGCAGTAAGATGGTAATGAAACCCCGTATTCATCTTAACATGTTTCCAATGGAAAATATTTTGTTTTGAGTGTTTATTTGTTTATTGTTCAGTTTATTTTTTTTCACTTGATTAAATGTTTTTTGTTGTATTAAACCATGTATGTTGCAGCTTAACAATAAAGAAACATCTATGAATCCTTTGTGAGCAATTAGGGTCCCAAATCTAAGCAAGTAAATACACATATTTCGTCTTTCATAGGTGGAGTTCTCATTCTGCAAGGTTTTTTTTCGTTGTTGTTTTTTAAATAAGGAGCGCCTAGGTGGCTCAGTTGGTTAAGCATCCGACTTTTGATTTCGGTTCAGGTCATGGCGTATTCTAATTAGTTTTTACCTACTGTTAAATCCAAAGATGGAGGGGAGCATTTGTTATATAACTTGTGTTCTTCATTTACTGACTTAACTAGGAACAGGAGTATAAGCTCGGCCAGAGCCAAGATTTATGAGAATAGTGTTAAACTTTCAAAGAGAATATGAAGTACAATTTAAATTCAGAAGTATTAACACATGGAATTCTTTTATATGTTTTTATTGATGATGTTCCTGGGCTGCCAACATAAATCTGTCCCAGTATTATGCCAGATAATACCGAAGGCTCCTGACAGAAAATAAGTTTAGTCACAGGCACTGTCCTGCAAGTGTTAATGGGTGGGATCACTGTCATACAGATGGAAGACAGAGGTGCAGAGATTAATATACCCAGAGTGTCAGGAAGTGACTGAATTGGGGTGCCAGCTCAGGGCTCCAGGCCAGAAAATTCATGTTCTTTCACTACATGGGTTTCACCAAAGGAAATGAGAACCGTAGGTCACAATGCTTGGGGGGTTGGGGCAGCTTTTAGAAGATTTCTGCAACTCTTCCTGAGTTACAAGCTTCTGCTTTTTATGGAATAGTAATAATTTGCTCCATTATACAAGCCATGTCATTAAATCCATTTCACCAAGACAAAAAAATGCATCTGTAAATGGGTAATCCAGCTTAATGGGGTGGAATAATGATGTGAGAAGTGTCTCAGTCAGGCCACCACCATGTTCTGTACCAGCTGAACCCTTGCCCCTATTCTGTATTTATATAATATTGCTTTTGGAAAAGCAAAATTGGCCACCATATTTTATCTCTTAAAGACACTAAATAGGTTTTGTTACTTCCTTGCCCTGTGCTACTCCCAAGAAAGACTGGGACTATTAAGTGTGAGTATACCAGAATACAGTGCTGACTTTGGGAGGCTCTTTCTGAAAAACAAAATTTGACCAAGAACAAGCAGTTTAAGAGCATTTTCCAGCTAACCTGAGAAATCCTCGTATTTATACCTGTAATGTTTTGTAATGATTCCACCTCTAGTTGAGATGTGCCATGGAAATAGTTTATGAAAACGATAAAGCAGAAACCTAAGTTAACGTGTGTTCAAGAGTTGTCTCCTCATTGTAATGTTTTAAAATAGGGGATCCAAGCTAGTGCCCAGGAAATAATTGACCTTTAAAACTGAACAAAGACAGGGAAGAGAGAAACCTCACAAGAAAGGCCCCTCTTCTTGGCACCCATAGGTAAGCTCTCCATAATCAATGTGTCAGGCCACTCCCACTGGATGAATGAAAATCCTCTGGTACAAAATGATTTCTTTGAGGAGTGCCTCTCTTGATCACCCTTCAGCCCATGAGCCCCAGACACCTGACTGGACTTCTCACCTGCACGGCAGTCCCTATCCTTAGAGCAAGAACAGGTCATGTACCTTTTCCTTCTTTCTAGTGTTTGCAATGCAATGGAAATAAAGGATGTAATTAAGATCTGTGGATTTCCACAATTTGCTGAAACTTTGTCAAATAACTTAGAATAAATATCACTCTCGTGGAAAAACTGACTGGCAGTCTTGGAGGTACCTAAGAGCAGGGGAGCAGAGCTAACTGCTCTTGTCTGTTTCAGAGGCAAAAAGGACTAGGCAGCCCTGTATAACTGAGGAAGGAAAATAGATTACGACTCAACAAATGTAGCAAAAATAACCAGCCTGAGGGGCGTCCCTCCTTGTGCTTCCCATGTGGAATATTTAGATCTGCACTTTCTTTAGTGGCCTGCACTCCCAGGATGCAAAGTGGAAAGAAAAATAGTGAATAGAGGACAAGTAAAATTGTCCCTGACCTAGACATGGCAGAGGTCTTGGATATTAGGAAAATGAACCTTTGGTTGAGGCAGGGCCTGGAGTAAAGTGCTTCTAGCAGTGATCTCTGCCTCCAATCCCAGACCCCCTGAGGCCCAGAATAGCCTGGGGGAAGCAGCCTGCTCTATGTACTTAGGAATTCACTTAATAGTAGCTGTTCTCAACCATCCTAGAAAGGGCAGCAGCTCTAATACGGAAGGAACAGTTCTAGTCCCATTCAGACGGCAGTTAACAAAAATAACTTAGAGAATGCAAACAGACTTCTGTGTGCCACCTGTCACCGGCTGGGCTCCAGCTAAAAGAATGGGTAGTTACAGCTCCCGAAAAATGAACCTCATCAGATTGCTCACAACCTCATTAGCTTGTTCCATTGGGCCTCTTGAGGATTCCCCTTATTAAGCCAGAATTCCTTGTGGGAAGGAAACAAGTTAAGGGTGGCCCTGCTGTAACTAAAACTCAGGGAATCCTCACTTGCTGTGGATTGCTACCAGCTGCTCTTACTTGACAGGCGATAGCCAGGCCACGTGATGTTTGTCTGGGGTCAAGGGGCCAAGTGAATCAGCTAGAATTAAGCAGGAGCAAAACCATGTAAAGGACCCTCAGCACTGACAGCTCCTTTCGCATGGCTATGCAGGCATTTAACTCTGTTTTATCCTGATAATGGAAACGGGAAAAGAAAAGCTATCAATCAGAGGAATGGCTGTATTACTTCACGCCTGGAAAATCATTCAGAGCAGAATTGATGCCAGGAAGAGGAGGGAATTTCAAACTGTCCTTGAACAGCCCCTAATCCAGGCATTTTTGGGTTCAGTGATGTGTGGCCTGTAGGGAGTCGCTGACCTATACAGAGAACAGAAATGGCCATTTAAAACTTAGCCTGGGCTGTGAGGATGCCCATGTGGGTCATGTAGCTCATCTATCTGATTTTGACCTAGCAGAGGGAGCAGTAGTACTGCCATGGGTCTGTAGCTCTTTCCCCAACGAATTGAGGGCATGATTAGAATTATGGTTGGCACCTTCATCTCAAAAGGAAGAACAACTTCCAGACATTTTTCATGCAAAAAGCAATTAGGTACCATTCATTCAAGGCACAAAAGAGGACTAAAGTTCAAAGTCAAAATCCCCCACAGGGCATCTAAGTGATCTCAGCCCCCAAACTGGGCTTCAGGCTGAATGAAGCTCTCTGTTCCAGCCTGGAGGATTTTGAAGGGCCTCTGACCCTTACAGCACAGTCTAAAAGGAAGGTAGTTATGACCTGCAGGTTTGTCTCCATGTGTCCTTTACCCATTCTTACTGGGGCCCCAGGCCAACCTCCTGAGTCCTTCAGGCAAGGGACAGCATCCAGTATGGCAGTGGAGATGGAATCAGAAAGTACTTTAATCCACATAAGCCATGACAAATTCTGCAGAGAAGACATCAAGGATTTGGAGAATAGTATAATTTTTTGAAGTGCGGAAAAATGGCCCACCTGCTCCCTGGTCATGAACTGAGTGCCCTCTAATCAGGCACTTTATTGCCACTGACGTTTTAAAATACGGGAAACGTTAGCCCTCTCGCTATTCAGATTGGACTACTGGAACCACTGGTGACCTACTTGGTAGACCAGGATTGTTGAAATAAAACAACATAGACTTCCCCCGGGGAATTGTGCTATTAAAAAGTAGGGAATTAAAGAGGTGGAGGAGGAGGGGAGTGATCAGGGCAAGTGTGTAATCCTTTATCACCCCCTTGTGGCCATCTAAAGACCTCGCTCGCGCCTGGCAGTTCACAGTAAATTACTGAGGTTTCAGTAATTTACTGAGGGGCATCATTAAAGCTCTAGCTGACAAGTTTAATTTTGCCAAATGGGAGGCAGATATTGATCCAGCCAATCCTTTACCATTGCAATCCATAAAAATCTGTATCTATTTGCTTTTCTCCTGGAGAGACAAGAAAATGCTTCTGGAGTCTTGCCAGAGGGATATATAAAGCCGCCTCTCCCACTATCTCCCACAGTGTTATTAGAAGGAATTTAACTCAAATGTAAACAGAGACATCTGTTTATGGCCTCCAGAGGATGGGTGATTAAACTAGAAAGAATTAAGGCTCTTCTCAATTGTCACCTGTTGAGGAACATGATCCAGAGCTTCACACATACACATACACAGAGAATCTAAATGTATGGGGCTTTCAATTTAAACCTCTGTCGCAGGTTAGCGTGCCTTCTTTGGCTACAAGGACACACCCATGTTGAGTGTCACATGAAGATCGGCGATTTTTACCTGGGAAAAGTAGTAACTGGATTCCCCAGAAGCTCCTCAGGCCACAATACAGGATGCTCCGCTAGGCCCAGAACAGGACCCACTTGCACAGCCTCACTGTCGCCAGTGGGGGAGGCCTAATGAGAGTTCCGGGCAACATGGAAATTATACTGCAGGGATTCTATGCGGTGAGGGTCAGCTTCATGAGATGGGCTCCAGACCTGGGAATCCCTGTGCCAGGGAGGTATTACCAGAATATGTACCACCTCTCCAAGAGATCCTTCGACACTTCCCACATTTTGACCAACATTGCCCCTCATTTCCTCACCTCCCGTACAATAAAAGTAAAAGTGGCTAGCCTCTTTCCAGCGCTTGTAGTCTTCAGCTCTGACTTCTGTTCATGGGTCTGCTCAGGTGCTCACAGACCCTGTGACCCAGCATGGATGCCCTGGTCTACTGTAACAACCAACACCTTGCAAATACCCTCCTCACCTCCTTTGGTCCTCTCTGTACTCATTTGTTAAGAGCTCCACCCTTGTCAGGTGCAGCCACTGACTCCATGCCCACACAGAACAGCAGGAGGTAGCTGGAGAGAAACGCTGGTTTCTCCCTTTCCCTTAGCCCTCATCCTCCATTCTGCACAGCAGAAGGCTTTGTATCATCCATCACTGAGATATTTGCGAATCTCTCATTTTTCCAACTCCAAATCTTCCCACCTCAGGCCATCGTTCATACTCTCTGTCCTCTCTTCTGTTTATAAGGAGTGAAGTGTCCCTGCTCCCGTCAAAACCAACCCTTCCATTTATTTCTGGGGCATGGTCCCCTCTTCTCTATGAATTACCACTTAAATTATTCTATTTTTTCTGCATCATTCATTTCTTCTTTCTCTGCTGGATCCTTTCCAAGAGGCAGAAATACTTGCAATATCTGGGCGCCTGGGTGGCTCTGTGGGTTAAAGCCTCTGCCTGCAGCTCAGGTCATGATCTCAGGGTCCTGGGATCGAGTCCCGCATCGGGCTCTCTGCTCTGCAGAGAAGAGAGCCTGCTTCCTTCACCTCTCTCTCTCTGCCTGCCTCTCTGCCTACTTGTGATCTCCGTCTGTCAAATAAATAAATAAAATCTTTAAAAAAAAAAAAAAATACTTGCAATATCTCCCATTTTTCAGATGGGAAGAAAAGAAAACCTTTTTTGATCCCATATTCCCTTCAGCTGCTAACCAGCCTGCTTGCCATCCATTTGGATGTGTAACAGGCATCTCATGACCAACCTGACAGAAGCAGAAATATTGACTCCATCCTCCCCCACCCCCCCATTCTCTTTCCCATCAGCCTCATCTAAGCAGTGGTACCACCATCCACAAAATACTCAAGATTAAAACTTAATCACCTTCGAATCTTCCCTTCCTTCACTGTCTACATTCCCATCCAAATCTGATCAAGTCTTCTAGTTCCTATTTGTAAAATATATCTGTGTTCATCTTCCCTCCCGCATCTCTTGACCTAGTCCAAGTTTGAGCCACCATTGTCTTTTACCTTTCACTGATTTCACAGGTGGTAAGTAGCCCCCCAACTGATCTGCATGTATCCATTGACCACACAAACCCGAAGATCCTTTATAAAATTCAAATAAGATTTTTATGTCAGTTCTCTGCACAAAATCTTCTGTGAACACTGCATTTAATATTGGCGCTGAATATATTACAAGGGCTCATGGCATCCCAATGACCTGTTCGCTGCCTACCTCTTGTTCTTGCCATCCATCCTCTGACTTACTACTCTGCTTCCATAGTGGTCACCTGCCTTAGTGCATTTGCACTTGTGTTCACTTTGCCTGTGATGCTCTGCCCCCCTCCATCACTCCTGTTGTCACCCCATTTTATCTTTCTAAAAGATTTGTTTATTCATTTTAGAGAAGAAGAGAGCACACACACTAGTGAGGGCAGGGGCAGAGGGAAAGAATCTCCAACAGACCACCCCACTGAGCGCAGAGCTTGAAGCTGGAGTCCAGGTCCCACGACCCATGAGATCATGACCTGAACCAAAACCAAGAGTTCATCGCTCAACCGCCTGAACCACCCAGGTCCCCTTGTCACTCAGTTTTAGTTCAAACCTCAAGGAGGGCATTCCTGACTACCCAGTCTAAACAAGCCCCTACCATCCATTGCTAACAAAACACCTTGTATTTTGCTTTCTTCATAGTACTTCTATTTGTTCAAAAGTATCCTGTTCATTAATTGTTGGGGTTTACTTCCCCCTCTTCCCATCACTAACATGTAAGGAACGCGAGAGACCCTTATAGGCGATGCAGTCAGAGCCTCACCCATATCCCCTTGGCACTCACCATTCCTGTGCATGTTCCCTGGGTGATCCAACTGCAAGCATCTATGACCTTTCCTTGAGGGCTTTCTCTGGCCAAGGGTCCATGCTGGGACTAGACAGGGTAGGATAGAAGTCCAGGGAGTTAACACCAGTCGCCTGGCCCTGACTAAGGGAAGTTGGTATATAGTATCCAGATTCCTCGCCCTCAGGTGGGAAAACCTGGAAGCATGTTCTATACTGGCTCCCAGAATTCCCCAGCAGGATGGGACCTCAGCTGCTCATAATGATAACCTGTCAATATGGTACCCTTTATTGGCTTCCTTTCTTCTCTGGCCTCAATTCCCCATTCTTCAACCAGTACTTTCTAAGCTTACCTCCAAGATAAATTACTTGCACTTAAATCCTTATCGCAGCCTTCTTTGGGAACCCAAGCTAAGACACCTCTGTATCTCCTACTTCCAGTGCTTAGATCAGGGTCTTGGGTGGGGGGGCATGTGCTCGGTAAATATTTATTGAACAAATGACTAAATCTCCTTTCCTCTGACCTCCACTCACCCTTTGAGAAATTCCAGTCCAATGACATCACTTAGCTGTAGATCATTCCCAATTGTGAAGAAGCACATTCATCCCTGACATGGCAAAGGATGATGGTTTTTGTCAATGGATTGTTTGAACACAATTATTCCTGGCAAACAGAATCCTGGCCCTGTCTGTCTCCCATGCTATCTCTCTAGAGTGGAGCAGAGGAGTGGAATTTAGTTCTAGGAGAAAGAAAGCTGGCAGAATGACTGACAGAGGCATATTCTATGAGGGCCTTGGAAAACCCCGAGTGCCAGACCCCCTTTGCCATTCACCAACATTACCCTAGTGCCCCAGTCTGCCGAGATGCTGTAGGAGACTTAGTTACAATCTTACCACAAAGCTTCTCTATCACAGTGGATGCCCACTGGGGAAAGGAATGGATTGTTTAGTTGAAAGTGTTGGAAAATTTGGCTAAATGAAGAAAAAGCTAGGTCCCTATTTCACAAGCATAAATAATGGTGGATTCCAGTTGGCTTAAAGATCTAATTGTGAATGACAAAAATATAAAGGTAATCAAAAAAACCAGTAGGATATGTTGTGACTTTGAAATGCCAAAGGAGGTTTTTCTACTATAAAATACACATGAGATACAATTTACCCTCTAAGCCATTTTTAAGTGTAGTCAGTGGCATAACATTTACAATGTTACCACCATCCATCCATTAGAACTCTTCATCTTGCAAGAGATGAAACTCTGTACCCATCAAACAGTAACTCCTAGTTCTGCCCTCCCACTACTCCTGGCAACTGCCATTGTACTTTCAATCTCCATGAATCTGACTATTCTAGTTACCCCATATAAGCGGAAGCAGACAGTATTTTTCATCTTGTGATTGACTTATTTGGCACAATGCCATCCATGTTGTAGCATGTATCAAAATTTCCTTCCTTTTAGAGGCTGAATAGTAAATACTCCATGGTATGTATGTGCTGCATTTGGATCACCCATTCATCCACTGATGGACACTTGGGTTTCTTTCACCTTCTGGCTATGGTAAATAAAGCTGCTATAAATATGAGGGGAAAGGAATTTTTTAACTGGACCTCAAAACAAAGTATAAGGACACAAATTGATGGTATGGTCTCTGTTAAAATTAAAGACTATGTTTTGTTGAAAACATACTGGGCCAAGTTAACAGACAATAAGAGAAGATATCATAAGGCCTAAGAACTATAAAAGGTTTAGAGCAAGTTTTTAGAATATATATAAGGAGTTCTTGCAAATCAGCAAGAAGAGCCTTCTGTACTTGAAAATGACTTTTAATTCCATAATGTTTATTGGAGGATTTTCTCTGCCCTTTTCCTAGTTGTTCAAAAGCTAGAACCTTTAAAAATTAATTGATTTGGCAAAATTTTTAAATTTCTGTTTTGTGTAAACCAAACAAAAGAAAATCAAAAACAACAAAATTTAAAAACAAAATGATAGTGGAAGGATGCCTGGATGGCTCAGTTGGTTAAATGTCTGACTTTTGATTTCAGAGCTATGAGCTTGAGCCCTGAACATGAACCTACTTTAAAAAAGAAAGGGGGAGATGGGGTGCCTGGGTGGCTCAGTGGTTTAAGCCTCTTCCTTTTGCTCGGGTCATGATCTCAGGGTCCTGGGATCGAGCCCCACATCGGGCTCTCTGCTCAGCGGGGAGCCTGCTTCCCCCTCTCTCTCTGCCTGCCTCTCTGCCTACTTGTGATCTCTCTGTCTATCAAATAAATAAATAAAAATCTTTAATAATAAAAAAAAAGAAAGGGGGAGAAATGTTTTTAACATTTATCAAAGTGTTATAGTTTCTTTCAAATCAATTTTTGAGAAATGTGTATATATCATCCCTTTCAAAGAAAAAAGAGAAAATACTTTTTAGCTACACTTGAGGGAAGACAGTTTCATATTTTGGCTATTAGTACTGGAAATCATTAAATAAAAGAGTAAGCCTTTTATTTTTCATGAAAGCTTAAACTTTTCTATTGTTATCTCTGTAATATGTCATTTTTGCAGTCCTTTTGGAAAACAGAAAGAGCCCAAAAAATCTCAGAAAATCCAGAAGAGCTCAAAGGAAAAATAAGTTACCCATAATTCCACCATGTTGGGTCCCATTGTTATCATGTTATTGTATAACCTTAGAGTTTTTTGGGTTTTTGGTATGGTTATATTTACAGTGAAAATAGAATTGGCATATTCTATTTTACAACCCATTTTGTTGATTTTTTTTCTCCCATTAACAATTTTTGTGTCATTAATTATTCTTCCCCAGTGGTTGATAACCCCTACTCCCTAGGATCTTGCCTTGGACTCAGGTGTGGACATTTTGGGTGTTTCCATTGCAATTTGTGAAAGCCAAACTTTGGAGCCAGGCAGATCTGGGTTTGAATCCCAGGAGTCACTCAGAACTATGAGACCTTGAACAAGTCACTGAACCTCTCTGAGACTCAATGGGTATAATGATCCCTGTCTCCAGGGTGGTTGTGAGAATCTAAAGGCTCTCATTGATGTAAGGTGCACAGTCAGCCAGCACCCCTCTCCCCCCGCCTTCCTCCGAATGTCATCCCTGAGGCTGAGAGAGCAGATTAGGAAACAATGGTCAGGATGGGCCAAAGTGGGCATCACCTTGGCCAGGGTGTGCCTGTCAGGAGCCCTCACTACTGAGGGGGCAGAGAGAGGGTCAGGGAATGCAGAACAGATAGAACTCAGAAGAAGCCAGAAAATCTGTCCTGTGAATCCTTCAAAAGACTGGTGGGAAGCGTGAGAGGGAAGAATCCCTTCAGGAGAGACGGTGATCCCGGGGTATGCCAGGCTGAGTTTGGATTTTCCCAGTCCCAGAAGCAGGAGCAAACAGGAGTCTGCAGCGAGCTCCAGGGTCATGCAGTGAGTGCAACTGGGTTGAGAGAGGACATGCAGGGGAAGTGGCAGGCAGAGAGAGAGAAGCAGGCTCCCTATTGAGCAGGGAGCCCAATGCGGGGCTTGATCCCAGGACCCTGGGTTCATCACCTGAGTGGAAGGCAGTCACTCAACTGATTGAGGCCTCCAGGAGTCTTAGTTGGTCCATTTGTACTTGACATTTGTGTATTTGGTGTAAGGCATGGATCTAAATTCATTCTTTGGCATGGAGATACCCAGTTGTCCCAACATCATTTGGTGAAAATATTATTCTTTCCCTCATTTAGTGGTTAAAATTAAACTGGCCATAAACAAGAGATTATTTGTTCTCTCTCTCAGGGACCTTGTGGGGATAGCTTGATTCCTGGGCAACCAAATGCCCTAATTATCTTCCCAGCTCAAAACATCACTATCTTTATAATGAAAAGGATCAGAATATGCCACCCTAAAATACGCCACTTTGGCATAAGAATTATTTTGAGCTGAAGGCAGACACAAGAAAAGCTCTCCGCCCATTACCCCTCCCTGTCCTACCCAGTATTTGCCTAAAAGCAGGACATAAATTTGTAGAGGTGTCAGCCCTCATCTCTCTACCAGGAAGGACTGGAGACAACTCTAGACCATTATCAGCCTGCAGACATGACCAGAGGACATGACAAACCTGCCTAACCAGCATCTTTACACCGCTGGTTTCTGCTGACACTCACCTTCCCACAACTGGCTGCCCCTAGGAGCTCAAAGTCTTTCTCCCTTCCTCTTACCACTTCTCCACAAAATTACTGTTCTTTGTTAAGATGCTACATGGACCCAAGTGCTAAGCATCCTTTTGAATTACTTATCACTGAGCACTCCTGTGTGTTCCTGTGATGCACATGTTAATAAACTTCTGTTTCTTGTTTTCTTATTAACCTGTCTCTGTTGCCCAATCTACAAGTTCCCAGTGGAGGATGTAGAAGGATAAGGAAAAAAGCTAAATTTCTCCTCCCCTGCAATACCAGTACCTTAGACTCTGAACCCAACAGTGTCGCCCACTCTGGCTCCTGATATCTCAGGGAGAGATGGAAGGCTCCAAATGCTGGAGGGCAGAGCAGCTCCAGGTTAAAACCCAAGTGAGCTTTCTGTGTGTTGCCGAGAGTCTTACAAAGGCCAGATGGTCTTTGTTTCAACAATCTGACTCCTCTTGGAAGCAAGAAAGCTACCACAGACTGTAGTCAAAGAGTTGGTGTGGCTGTGTTCCAACAAAACTTTATTTTATTTATGGGCCTGAAATTTCAATTTCATAGGAGTTTCACATATCACAAGATGCAACTCTTCTTTTGATTTTGTCCTCCACCATTTAAAAATGGAAACATCCTTCTTTCTGAACTTGCTGGCCACAGAGAAACAAGCAACAGGCTGGAAGCAGCCCAGGGTTCATAGTTCATGGACTCTAACATGACACAGGAAACATCACACATAAAGAGATCACACACAGAACCAAGAAACTTCTGTTAGCAGCTCATTCTGATTACAACATTTTGCAAAACCACGCTTCTCCCTGATGTAAAGCAGGTTTTTATCTAACACTCCTGAAAGTAGGAGCCCTTACAAGTAACATGTAATAGCCCAGGAACAATGGATGAAAGCCTGTTTAAGGAGCTATTTCCAAAACAGACCAGAGAGTGAGAACTGAGGCAGACGCTACTTGTCCCCCAAAGCCTTGGACACCCCTTCCAGGTAATCAGTGCCTACATCTAAGACCAAAGGTGCCTCCGTGGATTCATCCCGAGTCACAAAGCACATCCCCACTCCATTTGCAGAGGGAGAGGAAAAAAGAAACACCATTTAGAGTTGTCTTTTGGGCACACATAGTGTTGGTGTCACTAGGACTTTGGTGGGAAAGACCTGGAATCTTCTGTCTGCTTTCTCTGTGACTGAGAGACTCCAAACCCCAACTGCTGAGCCACAAGCGGGTGCCCCGTTTTTCAGGCTATGCAATATCGGGGAGAGTTCTCTATGTCCCAAAACCTCAGTGTCCTTATCTCTAAAATGGAGATGATGATGATAATAATAATAGCTAGAGAACTCACCGTGGGGATAATCACATGGTACTTGGCACATAATAAGCATTTAACAAATGTTCCCTTGTGTTATTATAAAGGAGAAGACATTAGTCACGTCCAATTTGCAGATATCAAAAAGGTGCATGAAGTGAAAATGTGAGAAAGAAAGCTCTAAGGTGGCATTTCAGCCATCCTGTTAGAAGCAGAGGCTGCAGAATCCTGGAGATTAAGTCAATGCGCTCACTAGGTTTGGGGCAGGGACAGCAGCCCCGTTCACTAGTCATCTTTAAAGGACAAAGAGTAAGCTTTGAACTTAAGGTGCTTAATCTTCGTAGCACTGTAATTATGGTTCCTCTTCTATTCTTATTTGTACTTTCTCTCTATTTCTCTTGATCAGTATTGCCAGAAACTTATCAGCATTTGTTAAACACACACACACACACACACACACACACACACACACACACACACACAAAACACACAAAACTTCTTTGGTTTCCTTGACTCTACCTATTCTAGATTTCTTTTCTTTTTTTTCACTTCTGCCTTGTATCATTTTCTCCCCCCGCCCCCGCTTTCTTTGTCCTGTCCTTCTTGTCACTTCTAAAGTTAGTTGCTTAGCTCGTTCACTTTTAACTTTTCATCTTTGCAGTTGTAAGCATTTAAGGATATAAATTTCCTTTTTGCAACTCACAGGTTTTGACAGCTAGTCTTTGCATTATCATTCCCTGAGAACTACTTTCTAGTGTCCGTTATCAGGTGTCAACTAATTTCCTTGAAGATGGCACTTCTTTTTCACTTTGTGGTTCCTCTTTGTTACTGCGTGGGGATGGGGAGCAGATAGCTTTGTCTTATTTAACCACAATTTTACTAGATATTTACGGGAAAAAATAGTAGGTGCAGTACCCAGATGTGACCAATAGATGACGCTATTGACCTGTTTAAGGCCAGCTCCTCCTTTTCCTATATTTGCTCTAATCTCTTTGCCTTGAAGTTTGTTTTAGAGGAAAGGATCCCCATGTCTGAAGAGGTAGAGAGGTTACAGGATACTGGCTAACCACTTAGATGCTCCAGGCACTCAAGATAAAAACATAATAAAAACTTTGGTTTAAAAAGGTGCAGAGAAATCTCCCTCTGAGAACTTCTCGTTCCGGAGGTCCAGCGACCTTACAGGAGGAAGAAGCATTTGCTTCCCAGCGTCCCGATGTCGCAGTGATCTGTCCAGCCATTTCCTGGAGATTCTTCTCCTGGCACAGCTACCTGGCTGACGTGTTTCTGATTACAAATGAGCGGTCCTCCCAAAAAATTACCTTCAAGGATTAAAAGAAGGTTAGACTCTTTATTGGGGGAACCATTTTCCACCAGAGTGAGATAGGAAGTGGTGAGGGGACCATCAGCCTTTGAATGATTAGACCTTTCCAAGGTGCACATATCCTCATGTGCATCCTCTCTGTTTCTCTCTCTCAAATGACTTCTATTCAAACCACCATCTCTTAAGCACTCCTTGAGATTTAATGTGATTAAGAACCACCTGGTGTCCCACCTCTGGGTATCTATCTGAAGAAAACGAATTCACTATTTTCAAGGAGATACCTGCCCTGTCCTGTTCATTGCAGCATTATTCACAATAGCCAAAATGTGGAAACAACCTAAGTGTTCCTTGATGGACAAATGGATAAAGATGTGGTGTGTGTGTGTGTGTGTGTGTGTGTGTGTGTGTGTGTGTGTGTTTAAAACAGAATATTGTTCAGCCGTTTAAAAAGGGGGGAAATCCTGCATTTGGGACAACATGGATGGACCATCCTCTCCCAACTCCTCCGAATCTCATAATTGAGGGAATTATGCTAAGCAAAACAAGTCAGACAGAAAAAGACAAAGACTGTATAATCTCACTTATATGTGGAGTCTAAAAAGATGGGATTTACAGGACCAGGGAGTGGAAAGGTGGTTGTCAGGGGCTGGTGGTGGGAGAAATGGGCACTATTGACCAAAGGATACAAAATTACAGTCATAAGATGAATATGTTCAACTACAACATGAGTACTACAGTTAGCAACACTGTATCCTATACTCAAAAGCTGCTGTGAGAGTAGAGCTTTAACCTTCCACCTTAAGAATGACAACAATATAGTAATTGTGTGAAATAAAGGATGTATTAACTAACCTTATTGTGGTGAACATTTTGTAATACATATGTGTGTCAAATCATCACACTGTATGCCTTAAACTGACTCATTGTTATATATGAATTATATCCCAGTGAAGCTGGCGGGGGTGGGGAGAATAACCTGCTGATTTTGTTAAAAGGCAGATTCTGACATAGGAGCTCTAGCACATGCGTGAGATTCTGGATTTTGAACAAGCTCCCAGGTGAGGCTGGTGATGCGAATCTGCCAGCCACACTTTGTGTAGCAAAGGCTCATGGTAGTGGTCTCATGACGGGAGTCAGTGTGGATTTTGAATCAGAAGCCCTGCTTTCAAATACAGGCTCCAGCACTTTCCAGGGCAAGCTGAGGCTTTCTCAAGGGCCTCAGCTTCTTCAGCAAGAACTCAGGGATCTTCTGCTTAGTAACACAGGAGGAGAAATGAAATGATTTGAGCATGGCTCCAAACTCAATGCCTTGCCAGGGAAAGAAAGAGCTTGGTCATGTTTTCAGGAAAATGAGACTTACACATAAGATGGCGTGTGATTACCAATAGAGAACACCCAAGACCACTTCTCATTGTCATGGAAACAATCTGTGGAATCATTTTCTAAATCTGCCCAGGACATAGTGAGAAAACACAAATGCTCGAGACCCATCCTCTCCCACATCCTCAGAATCTCTGTGGAGGGAAGGGACTTACTTTTCTAATAAGCACTCAAAAACATTCTTGAAATGAGGCAAGTTTGAAACACTGGTGTACAGAATAAAAGATACAAGGAAACCTGCCTCCATATTGGAAACTAGGGAAACACACTGTCCATCTGCCTGAAGTGGCAGCATTATTCCTTGGCTTTCATAAAGATGGGGTCAAAGGAAGCCTGGAGAGACAGCCCCAGCCCACTCGTGGAAAACAGAGGATGGAAGTAGGGGATGGCAGTCACCAGACAGCCCTAGAGGGACAGGCAGGCAGCCTCCAGGCTTCCATCTGTGAAGCATGTGCACTCCCAGAAGCAGGGCTTCCTACGTGGCAACAGGGAAATCACTTCATGCCAGTCCTGGTCTGGGATCTGCCACTTGTTTTTTTTTTTTTTAATTTAATTTATTTATTTGACAGAGAGCACAAGCAGAGGGAGCAGCAGGCAGAGGGAGAGGGAGAAGCAGACTCCCCGCTGAGCAAGGAGCCTGCCATAGGGCTCCATCCCAGGACCCTGAGATCATGACCTGAGCTGAAGGCAGATATTTAACTGACTGAGCCTTCCAGGTGCCCCTGGAGTCTGCCACTTCTCCTAGAGAATGAGAAAAGGAGGCGAATCAGCAGGATCACACAGATTGTATGATTTTGTCCAGGACATTTTATCATTTTCATATCAAAAAGTTAAGTAAGAAATCTCTTCCCGTCTTTCAATTCCACTCTGGGAATTTATACCAAGGAGAGAATCAGAAAAAAGGACAAGGTCGAATGCATTCAGATGGCTCATGCATCATTGTTTTTAACACCAACCAACCAGAGACTGAATGGTTAAATACATTTGGCCTGAGGAGTTTCTAAGGAAGCCAAGGAAGGGAGGTGTCAAGTTTCAGAAAGCAGACTCAGCAGACAAAAAGCGTCCCATGAGAGAGTAGATGACCAAGGCATGGTGAGAACACTGGACAAGAGGGCAGGTTGGCAAGTAAGGAGGAAGTTAGAAAAGCAGATGGCCAGGGCACCTGGGTGGCTCTGTTGGTTAAGCATCCAACTCTTAATCTCAGGTCTTGATTTCAGCATCCGTGAGTTCAAGCCCCACATTACGTTCCGTGCCTACTTAAAAAAAAAAAAGAGAGAGAGCGAGAGAGAAAAGTGTATTAGGTGTGCCATTGTTCTGTTTAAAAATTAAAATGACATCTTAGTATATACATAGAAAAGATCTGCACGAACAATCACCCAACCGTTCATGATGGATACCTGTGGATGGTTGGTTGGAATGGCTTATATTTCTCCATTATATGTCTCTGTCACATTTGAATTTTTATAAAGAGCATGGCTGTTACCTTTGTAAAAATGAGAGAAAAACAACAAATAGAACTCTTTTAAATGAGAGGACCCAGTGTTGGGGAAGATGCTGTGATGTGGGCATATTTGCCTCTTTGGAAAAAGTATAAATTGTCACATCTTCCTAGAATGAAATTTGGATTTCCTTTGAACAAAATTACATGCCAAGAGCCTTAAAAACTTTAAACCTTTCCACTTCTCAGTACCTTTGCTGGGAAAACCATCAGAGATGGTTGTTAGGAAACATGGAAAAGTTTTAATGGTTTAAAGATGGTGATTTGGCCATAGGCCCACCAACACTATAATTGTCCCAGACTATGCTAGATCCAGCCATCCATCATCCCCATCAGATCCCCGAGGGCACTGAGGAAACAACTGCTCAGGACGGGAATTGCCACCTGATCATTATCCACTCCGTGTCTGCACCTCCCTGCGGGTCTCCACGGAGCCCCCACACTTAGTCTGCCGCCCCAGGGAAGTTGCTCTCTCCCACATCCAGCTTCTGGCTGAAGAAGAGAGGGACGGGTGAGATGGGGAGATGGCCAAGTTCTCCCTGGGAAGACCAGTTTCCCTGCACTGTTGGGAAAAGAACATCAGCCACAAGACTCAGGCTTAAAGGCACCAGCTTCTAACTGCCATAAAATGTCACCCTCCATCCCAACCACCAAAGCAGCTTATTATTAAACTCCAGCCTCAACAGGCTCACCCTGAAACAAACACACTTTCAGGTTCACACTCCCATCCAGGTTTCCTCCAGGACCCCAAACCTAGCTACGCAAGCATGCATTTTTCTCTCTTTCCAAAGAGTGTCTCTGAAATTGCATGAGCCTCGGGTCCTGACAGATTGGGAATGTTCCCGGTGTCAGAAACTTGAGCTGGAAAAGAGGGAAATGATCAAGCAGCTGGTAGGCCTTGCAGCTTTCTGAAAAGAGACCCAGGAGAGACCCCAGCTGAGGAGGAGCATGGGCGATCGGGACATTGGCCTAAACTGGAGTTGGGTAGTGTCACTGGTGGGGAGGGCTAACGGGGTGAAAATGGCTCCCGGGTCCTGCTGAGGAGTGAATGAATGCATGAGACAAATGTGTAGAAAGGTCTGAGCATGTGCCCTGCACAGAGTCGGCACTCACTCAACTTTACTATTAGCCTCATTATCACTACCATCACTAGCATTGTTGGTGTTACCGTGATAATGGGCCAACTGCATTCCCCGAAGCCCCTAGAGCTGCTGGGGGCCAGTTTCTGCCACTCCAAAGCCTGGCACCACTAAGGTTTGCTTTGAAATTTCCATAAAGTCTGTCTTCTTCATGACTATCATGTTCTTGCACTAAATTCCCGTGTGACCATGCAGCAGGCCTACCCCTGGCAGGTGTTATCTCACGAGAACCCCCCGCGGGGGTGGGGTAAGGCAAGTGACCTCATCCCCACTTCACAGGTGAGGGGACTGCGGCTCAAATTGCTTCTGCATCTCACCCAACGTCTGAGAGTCTGTGTATGAGAAGGCCCATGCCCGAGCCCAGATGGTGGCTTTTCTGATCTTCCCATGACTTCTCTGAGCAGTTAAGTCAGCTTGGCAGTGGACAGAGAAGCCGGCTTATTGTCCCAGTAAGAAGTACTGAAGGCTGCTTGAGGGGTCCAGGGGCTAAAGAGCCTGGAATCCAGGATGCCAGTTGGATTACAAACCCAAGAAGCCACTCTGCATTTTCTCCTCCAGACGGCCGTCCACACTAGCCATCCGTGTTTTTACCACCTTATTTCTCAATGTTTTTCTTTCCCTTTGCAAAAGAGAAAGAAAGATGTCCCACAAAACTGCCCTGGGTTGGGGGGTGGTTACTGATCACACACAAGCCTGGGAGAGCAGTCCCACACGGCAGGCAGTCCTCGTGCTGCCCTTTCGAGCCATGCCTACAGGAACTGCCCATGAGGAAATAGGCCACCCCTTCTACAGTGGAGTTTCACCTGTAATTAAATGCTAATTCACTCCTGCCTTGTCCCTGTGGCCACGTGCTGTTGGGAATCTGTGCCACAGTAACCTGGAACAAAGCCAGGGCCTCTCAGAAGAACACCAAGAAGCATCACTGAGTTAAAATAGATTTTCCTGACTATTAAATCCAGTGCTCCACCGGGGGAGCCAATAAGAGCACTCCCCAAGGAAGCTGAGAGCTGCCTCTGGGCAGAGAACAGATGCGTCCAGTAAATGCACCCCCCACACACAACACACGCACACGCACTTGCACAAACAAATTGGTATTACTCGATCACCCATTAAATTCATCATGTTTCTGGTGGGAAGTCATCAGGATGAGGATGAGAAAGGCAAGAGCTTCTAACCATTCTCACTGAAGATGTGCTAACTTGGTGCCAGGCCTTGTGGGGAAATGAGATGAGGTCACCTTTCGGCAAACAGGGCCAGCGCCCCACTCACTGTGCACCTGGAGATCCCCTATGGTCCCTCGGTTTCTTACCCTAAACCCCCACGTCTCTCTGGCTGGGGCCATCACTGGCTGGGGGAGCAGAGGGCCTGTGGACAGAACTGTCCAAAATGCCACGAACTTAACGGCCCCACGAGGGGATCCAAGGAGGGAGGAGGGGTTGGATAAAGACCACAGCTTCCTCACCTCTCGTTCTACTCAGTCTCTCAGAGGCCCTTCAGTGGGGGGAGGGGAGGAAGCGCTGGTCATCCACCCTGGCCTCCTGCTCATTAATTCCCCCTGTCTTGGGAGTCATCCTTTTCTGACTAACTTTACAGAATCACTTTTCAAATACACTAATTGCATCCAAATCCTAGTCTCAGCAACTGCTTTCAGAGGAACACAAACTAAGACCTCAGTTTTACTCTTAGTGTCAGTAATGACATTTCCAAGTTAGCTGTCTTAAAAGTGAATATCTCAAACCCAAATATCTACAGGCCAAAGCCATGAGTGGAGAAGCCAACTGGAACATGAGGGGTCCTGAGGGCCCAATATCCGGTCTCTCAGGGTTAGCTACTACGCAACTTAAGAGACCATTGCCACGCAAGGAAGTGGCACTATTGCTAGATCTCTCCATTTTTGTAGAGTCTGAAATTCTCTATTTTACATGAGCTTTTTTAATGTTTAAACTTTGGAATCAATTACAAAATGTTAACATACTATGAAGTTAAGAGAAACCTGCTCACGCACCAGAGCCCACACATAATCCCCCAACTTATAATGTCTGCTTCCACTGATTTTGTCAGTCAGGCATCCACTGGGGACCTCTTCCTGGGTCCTTTAAAATGAGTGGTGAAGCCAGAAAGCATATTGCGGAGAGGAGAGGAAAGAATTAGAGGTGAGGTTAGAGAAAGCCAGTGTAGGTGTTCGGTACAGAGCAGACAGAGTAGTTCTTGAGGTCAGAGAGAGAAGCACCTGAGTTTTTTAAAGTTTGGTCGCTCGAGAATGTAAGCAGAAAGACCCAATAACAAAGAGAAGATTGAAGACGGAGGAGAAAGACCGGGTAGCCGATTGAGAAAAGTCTGTCAAATGAGGGCAAGAATGGCTCAGGGGGCCAGGTGGAAGCTTGGCCTCCATAATAAGGCAAGCCCAGCACCCTCGGAGATGGCCCTGGGGCATAGAGGGGCAGTGGGATCCCTGACACCCTAAGGTAAAAAAGTTCTGAAGCACCCCAAGGCAGACTGTCCCATTCCTTTGAAAATAACCTGTATTGGGTATTTTTTAATTTCATTTTATATATCTAATTACAAAATTGGTAACGTGTTTATTATAGAGATGTTGGAAAGCGCAGAAAAGTATATAGAAGAAAATAAAAATGTCCTGTTATCCCACAACCTAGAGATAACCACTGTTTATATTTTGCACTTATACATTTGGCCTTCAAAGTTGAACTATAAGGTACATAATGTTTTATAATCTGATTTTTACTTCTTAACATGTCATGAACATTTCCCATGTCATTAGATATTATTTTAAGATATGAATAGTTGTATTCACACGGTATTATCCAAAGACTCCCACACTGGAATATAACACACACCACAAGCTCTTCCTACAATGTGACATGCCTCTATTAAGAGGTGGGATCTTTGTGTGCTTGGGTGGCTCAGTGGATTAACCCTCTGCCTCTGGCTCAGGTCATAATCTCAGGGTCATGGGATCAAGTCCCACATCAGGCTCCCTGGAAGCTGCTTCCCCACCCCCTCTCTCTGCCTGCCTCTCTGCCTACTTGTGAGATATCTCTGTCAAATAAATAAATAAAATCTTTAAGAATTATCCATGGATGGACATTTGGATTGTTTCTTTCTTGTTCCTCTTTACCAAGACACCTGTACTGAAACTTGTCCTGCAGATACAGTCATTTCTTGTCACTTGTCTGAATTCTTCCCAGGTTCTTCTACTCAATTACTGAGGAATATTCGTCGCTCTGTTTTTCACCCCTAAAAACAAATTGATTCCTTACTGAAGCCCTCCTTTAAACTGACTTGCATTCAATTTTTCCCAACTTACTTTCTTTTTTTGAAAAAGGCTTTATTTACTTATTTATTTATCTGTTTATTTGGAGAGTGTGAATGGGAGGAGGGGCAGAGGGAGATGGGGAGAGAGAATCTGAAGCAGACTTCGCCCTGAGCGTGGAGCTTGAGCTCAATCTCATCACGGTGAGACCATGACTTGAGCTGAAATCAGGAGTTGGACACTTAACTGACTGAGCCACTCAGGTGCCCTCTCCAACTCACTTTCAAAGCAAAACAAAAATCTTTCCAGAGTCTATCAGGTAACTCAAAAAATTTTTTTGTTAAAACAGGCTTTGTAATTCGAATAGGGTTGAGGCAAGGCTAGCAGGCATTTCTGATTTAGCTGGAAAAATCTGGGCCAAGTAAATGTTATCAAAACTCTCCTTTGTGCTTCCAGCAGATCTGATAAATTAAGCACTTGACTTGAAAGAGAAAAGAAGCCGGTTATTTGGTGTTAGAACAAAGAGGCTCAAGAAGGAATCGGTGGTGGCGCTCCCTATCTTTACCCAGTGTGTTTTCCCAACACTGACCTCAACACAGTCCTCTCACTGTGATGTGTGATGGACATGGTGCACAGTGGGTGTGAATTTGATTACCCCTCCTGGGCCAGAACTACAGCGTGGCTGCCCCATTCTTCAGTCCAGTTGTTGGATCCATGTGGACACTCCAGGAGCCATGGCTGACACATTAGAGTCAAGGGCTTGTGTCTCATGCACTTATTCCTTCTGAAGACCTACTGAAATGGGGGCTAAGTATAATGGGTTCAATTAATTGATCTCACTCAGAGGAAGAAATAGTTCACTGAAGCTTAAGAGTGAAAACATTTGTATGGCCAAATCTTACTGACCAGTTCTATGTGTCATTAAAGACTAAACATCAACATCAACCATCAACATCCTGATCTACTGAACAGTTCAAAACAAATCTATCTAAACAGTATAATTCTTACTTCTTCTCCAAAGTAAACACTTGAAAATTACTCCAAGATTCTGTTTGGCATTTTCCGGTCTTAGAGGTCACGTAGGATACAAGTTTCCCTTCACTATCTGAAAACAGAACGTTCCTATGAAAAGTTGCATAAGTTGAAATGTTGTGAATGGAAAAGAATTACCATTTTGTAGAAGCAAAAGTCATCTTCAAATATTGTCGGAGGCAGGCCCCTGGCCAGGGCGGCCTCCGCCATTAAAAGATGGCGCCTGGCTAGTTGCCAGGTTAGGATTGCTTCGTGAGACTAAGTGGAACACCCAAAGAGGAAGTAAACAGCATTGGTTGCTAGCGAAGTTGTTCGTTTAGGTGCACAGCCTGATTCGCTCCCTCCTGTACCCTGCTCGCTGATTGGTCATGTAAGAGTATATAAGACTTGCGGAGGGAAGAGAGAGAAGATGCATCCGAACCAGGGCGTCTTGTCGTCCTTGCGGGGCGAGGGTGATAAATGGCGCCAGCACCCGGAAACTAAAAAAAGGAATCTTGCAAGGTAATCCGCAGGAAAGCGGGGAGTAAAGGTCCGCAGGTAAGCGGGGACATTAGCCACGTTCAAAAGTGGGAATTCCGTGGTAAAGCGGGGAGTAAAAATAGAAAAACCTTGCAAGGGAGCAGTCCGCAGGTAAGCGGGGTAAAACCACGACAAAGGTGGTGGGAAACTTGTACAAAACCGCAACAAGAAGCGGGGCGGCCATAGAGCCGGGATTTTCTTATCGAAACCGCAGGTAAGCGGGGAAGGGACCACGATCAAAGTGGTGGGAATCTTGTGCAAGTCGGCAATAAGAAGCCGGGTGGCCTTAGAGCCGGGATTTAGCGAGTCCGCAATAAGAAGCGGGGCGGCCTTAGAGCCGGAATTTAGTGGCGAGTCTTTAACGTCTGTGTCTGTTGTCTGTGTGTTCATAATGGGATCTGAAGTATCTAAAGTGCGGTTGGAAGGGTCTTTAGAAGATCTGCTGAAAGCCAATGGAACTCCACTAAAAGCAAAAACTGCTCGGGCCTTTTTGAATACAATGGAAAAGGCGGCTCCAGGGTTCCTAGATGAAGGCTTGCTAAACATACCTCAATGGGACCACTTAGGGGAGGATTTGGAGAAACAGGATGCTTTAACTCTTCGCCTCAAATTTAACATAACAAAAGCACTGGCACGGGACACAGTAGTCTCCTGCAGAAATTGCGTGACCTTACTACCTACACCATCCTTGGGGGTTAATCTTAAGGGTTTGTTACTAATCATATATGGCAAATGGATGTCACATATGTTTCAGAATTTGGAAAGTTAAGATATGTTCATGTCTGTAGATACCTGCTGGAATAATTTTCACCTCAGTGCATATGGGGGAAATCCAGAGATGTTATCGCCCATTGCCTACAGGCTTTCATGGCATGGGGAAAGCCACACCAATTAAAGACAGGTATGGTCCAGGCTACACCTCACAACCCTTTAAAGCCTTCCTACAACAACTTGACATTCACTTGATACATGGAATACCCTATAACACACAAGGACAGAGTGTTGTGGAGCACGCGCATCTTACAATAAAAAATGTGCTTTATAAACAAAAAGGGGGAATAGGGGACACCTTCAGGTCCCCTAAAGATAAGCTCAACACCATTCTCTTTATTTTGAATTTTTTAACGTTGTACAAAACGAGTAAATCAGCTGCAGACAGACATGCAAGTGATGCTGCTGCTTCCCTTAAGCCTTTAGTACTTTGGAAGGACATCCTCACAGGAAAGTGGAATGGACCAGATCCAGTGTTAGTATGGATTAGGGGGTCTGTATGTGTTTTTCCACAGGAAAAGGAGGCTCCAATTTGGATCCCAGAGCAGCTGGTGCGTGCAGCCTTGCCTCCAAACACCAGTCATGATGCTGAAGATGCTGATGATAACTCTGGGGATGCTACACCTCCTGCGGCAGACTCAAGCCAGAGAGCTGTGAGCAGTGGTTAAAGCATGGCTATATCCTTTACCAGTGACTAACTCTTCTCTCATATTCCCTCCTCTCCCTTTGATGCATGGCAGGTCTGTAACTTGCTAGGAGCATGTACTGATATCTCAGCAGTTAAATGGTGGCAAATTCCTCAACTGTTCTTATAAACAAAATGACTCTAGTATCTTTGAGACAACAGTTAATGTGTCTTGTCCCAGTAATATTACTTATCAGCCCACTCCTATATGGGTCTCGCCACCGTTCCTTTTCCTCGTAACAAATGCTAGCGAGCTGAATGATACGTTGAATTGCACTAAGAATTGCTATCTTTCCCAGTGCTGGAATGTTACGGCCTTCAAGCTGGCTGTGATTATGCGTATCCCTACTCATGTTCCTATCCCAGTTTCCATTCCAGAGGACAAGTTACCAGTGGTGCTATCCAGAAAGAAGAGAGATTTTGGTATCACAGCTGCCGTTGTGACAGCATTGGCTATATCTACAGCAGCTGCCACGGCAGCAGCAGTCTTGCTTGCTGCAACTATACCCACTGCGGAAGCTATGAACACCTTGCAGAAGGAACAGCGGCTGCCCTTCAAACATAGACTCAGATCAATGCACATCTGCAAGCAGGAATCCTGATAGTCAACCAGAGAGTGTATTTGGTTCAAGAACAAGTGGACATATGGGGGGCCCTATTGGGACTGGGATGTATAGTACCCTTCCCGGCAATTTGTGTAACTCCCATAGCCTATACTAATATGAGTGACTTACAGAATGTCTCCCGACAGCTCTCCCAATACTTGCGGGGGAATTATTCCGCAGAATTCCAAAACTATACTCAGCACCTGCTACTAGGCATAACAAGGATAAATAACACCAGAGGTGAGCTTGCAACCCTCCCAGAGATAATCAAAACATTGCAAAATGTGTTAACCTTTACGAAACAATGGGCTAGCGTAATTGGTCTGATGTTAATCCTCGTAGTGGGCTTGATTCTGCTAGTAAGGAAACTGCAAATTTGGAGGCGACAGCAACCTAGGCAACAGCAAGCCATGGTGCAGGCCTTGTTAGCCATCGAGGCTGGAACATCCCCCCAAGTGTGGCTAAGTATGCTGGATCGGTAGTCAACGACGGGTAAGATTGGTGGGGGAAATATACCAACCTAAGACAGGACGCAGATCATTGATATCTGCCGTCTGATGACAGGTAAGGATATTCCCCGCCACTGACAACCTAAGACAGGCACGATCCCTGCCATAAAAGAAAAAAGGGGGAGATATCGGAGGCAGGCCCCTGGCCAGGGCGGCCTCTGCCATTAAAAGATGGCGCCTGGCTAGTTGCCAGGTTAGGATTGCCTCGTGAGACTAAGCGGAATGCCCAAAGAGGAAGTAAACAGCATTGGTTGCTAGCGAAGTTGTTCATTTAGGTGCACAGCCTGATTCGCTCCCTCCTGTACCCTGCTCGCTGATTGGTCATGTAAGCGTATATAAGTGTGTAGACTTGCGGAGAGAAGAGAGAGAAGATGCATCCGAACCAGGGCGTCTTGTCGTCCTTGCGGGGCGAGGGCGATAAAATATCTTTCAGTTAGCAAAAGAATGGGTACTGATGTAGGTCTTTTGTAAAAACAAACTGTCATAAAGCAAACTCTCAGACAGCAAGGGAAACTTCTATTTTGATCTGGGTGAGGGTTTTGGGGTACTGATCAAGGATATAGTGATCAACAGATGAGATGCCTGAAGACATATACTCCCACCCCCATAAGAGCATCTCTCAAGTGGCAATGAAGATCAGAAAGTTTTACCGGTAAGGGGTCTTCTCTCGTCCTCTGCTACTTAGGATGTAGGCTGCTAATAGTTACGGAGATGGGTTGAAAGGGAAGACATTTTGCAATACAAGTAGAAGCATGTATTACTAGTCCAGATTGTTTGGGTCACCTGTGACAGAAACATAGCACAGATTAACTTAAACATTAAAAAAATCAACTTATTGGTTAACTAATGTTCAGTAATGGCTGATCCTAGGAGCTCAAACTACATCATCCATTCTGCCTTCTTTGGTATTGTCTTCAGTTAGTAGATGAGGTCAGCTCCACCTGAACCAAAAGATGGAGAGGGTTAGTCCACTCAAATAAAAGCCAGGATTTCAGGGTAGAAAAGGGCAAGAAATTCTACCACAAGAGACCATAAAAGTGACCGCCATGAATCTTGCCCTGAGAGACCACAATGCCTGATCTCATGGTGCCTTTTCAGCGTAAGTACTAGAAATACACTGATGAACAAAACCAATACTCCCTCTGCTTTCATGGAATTTGCGTTTTAAGGTCAATATACTTTATTATGACTCCATCTAGACTAGCCCCTGTCTTTATTAATTACCACACAATAGCTTATGAGAGGAGTATCAAAGGCCAGAGCCTGACACAAATACTGGGTAGATATGATTTACAGAGGGAGTGTTCTTAGGAGGGAGAGGAGGGAGAGGAGGGATAGAAATAAGGTGGAGCAGGGGGAGAAGCTAAGCAAGAGAGTGGTTTCCGCTGAAGTCAGCTTCAACCTTGATCCCACGGGAAGCTCTGGAGCATGAATTATACGGCAGAGTTGGTCCCAGCTGGAGGCTAGAGGACTGGCCTTGTGCAACTCCGTGTCAGTCACTCATTGGCTGTGGGCTGCCCTGGGTGTGCTGGGGTTGTAATATTCCAGGCCAGATGGCTCCTGGTCTGGCTGAACAACACTCTGAAGGGGACAGCTCTGAGCCATTAACCACCAACACTCCCAGCTGCTGGGGGTGATCTACTGGTCTGGTGAAGGCACCTGCATGATATCAATGGTGCTCCCACAGGAAGGATGATGTTGACTACTTTTCTCATCATGTAATATACAGTGCCTATCTATGTATTGGATAGCAGCTTTTATTTGATTAGCTAATTAATTATTCAGTTAGTTAAATAATATGACCAAAGAGCAAAACAGCAGTACTAGTAATAACAATCATCATGAGAGATGAATTAAACTTTCTTTACATCTTTCCTAGGACCTTGGTCGTTCTTTTAGGAAAAATAATAATAAAAAATTTAGACTGCAAAGTAAGCTGAGTCTTTCTCAACAATGCACAAGGTAGTGAGGGGAATTTAAAGGAATGAGGTTGAGTACTGTAAATTGTGTTTTGTCTCTGAAGAGTGCATGTCTACCAGGAAACCCATGCTTCCTAAAAAACGAAGCACTGATAAGGTCAGGACAATTACAGCCTTTAGTCATTTGTAACTGAAAGCTTGTAACAGAACAAAGTGGGAGTTGAAACCTCAAAATCCAATTTCTCACTAATGGACAAAAGATTATGTCTCTTGGAACATCCATTGCAGATAAACAATGAGCAGTGTTGGTAAAAATTGTATTCTTTCTTCAATTTAAAATGATTCTGTTCATTAGGAGTTGTATGTTTATTAAATGCAAAAGCTTTACAAGGCATTAAGATGTCAAAGGATCAACTTTCCTAGAAAGGGAACTGGAAGCCCTGGGGGCCCAGGGTCTGCAGGTATGCTGCAGTCAGGACTGAGGCCTGGGAACCTGAACCCACTGTAGGAAATGGCCCAGTGAAGGTTTTGTGTTGAGGAACAGAAGTGATCACATACCTGGCTCCCCACCACACAGAGAGAACTTCTGCCAATATTACCATGACTTTACTATTTTCATCACATTTATTAGCATAACTTTGCCATGGCAAAGTACTTTCCTGGGCAGGAAAGTAACTTCAAAGTTAATTATATGATCCCCCCAAAAGACCCATAGATGCCCTACAGGAAGCATCAACAGACAGCTTACTTTCTAAAACTCTTTGAACCCCTCACCTCAGAACTTCTACCTTGCTGTTTTCCCCAATTCTAAACCATTATGTCATGATCTTTGTCAAATCCTAATCAAGCATCTCACTGAAAGTTTCGCTTTAAATAAAACTTCTATTCCTCAATAAGATCCAACTTTGCCTTTGCCCCTTGAAGACACAAAGTTCTGTTGCAGTTATGCTCTCACTTATCACAGCGCGCAATCAACTCAGCATTGTCTTATCAATCGGCTGTGTTGATATTTGGGGAGCTTGTATTTGACAGAGTTTAATAGCTGTAGCCTTTCTCAGACATGAAGCTTTGTGCTTGCTTCTCTCCCATCCTCAAACTTTTGCTCCAGGGTCACTTGTTGAATCCCTCCTCTTAATATTGTGATATTTTCCATCTTACTCTAAACTCCCTCAAATGAAAAAAATAAGGATAGAAACAAATCTTAAGGGCAGGTAGAAAAATTACATATGTGAACATTTAAGCACCTAACATTAAAGCTTTGAAATCTGTCTGTAAAAACAAAAATGATAGATATACAAGGACATATCCACGATCTTTATGACAAAATTAAGAATATCAGAAGTTGACAGAGTAGATACAAACAAGAATATAGGATATTTGAGTAATAATTAACAATGTACATTAAATATTATAGCTTCAAGACCAAGAATACATTCCCTCTCCTTGATTCACTTTCTATACCGAGCCTCCATGACCCATTCTTCTCTGTTTTCCTCCCACTTCATTGGTGCTTCTTTCTCAGATTTTTGCTTGTTCCTCTCACTCTCTCAGACTTAATGTGTGTGTCCCACATCTTGGTGCTGGCGCTCTTCTCCTCTCTATTTACACCCACTCCCTTAAAAAACTCATTTGGTCTCTTGGCTATAAATACCAACCTCCTATTAGCAGCTCCTAAATTTGTATCTCCATTCCAACCTCCCTTCTGAGTCCTACATTCACGGATCCAATTATGTACTCAACACACTTCAAATTTAGTATTTTGGAAATCAAATTCCAGATCTTCACCTCCCAATTTGACTTATCAATAGACTTCCCCACCTCGGTAGATGACAACTGTAGAAAGTCACACAAGTCAAAACCTTGGCATGATTCTGGACTCCAATCTTTGATTCCCATCGCTAATCTGCCAGGAAATGCAGTTGGCTCTGCCTTCAAAATATATCCCAAATCCAATTACTTCTCCCCACCTCTAAGACTGGTGATGCAAATCACCAACAGGTCCTATCTGAAAAATGGCAACAAGCTCCCAGCCACCTCCCTGCTCTTGGCTTTCTATAGTCAGTTCTCACAAAGTTATCGGTGTGAGCACTTAAAAGCTAAATGAGATCATGATACTCCTCTGTCCCAACCCACTTTACTAGGAGTCAAGGTTCTACACAGCCCTACAAAGCCCTGCAGGAAGTGCAAATATATGCATGCACACACAGTTACCTACCTCCTCTACCCTCACATTGTCACAGCATCTTTTCAATGAGGTCTATCCTGACCACCCTATTAAACTGCAGTCCCAATCCTGCTTACCCTACTCTATTATTTTAGAAAACATCTGTCACTTTCCATAGTACATATATCATTATTTTATAATTTGCTTATTCACCAAGTATTGCTTATTGTCTGTTTCTTCTCGGCAGGATCTTTGTTGTGTTCACTGATGGATCCTAAGAATCTGAAGAAGTGCCTGGCACATAGTGAGCCCTCAATAAATATTTGTTTAATGAATATGCAGTTTTTCATGCTAAGATGGAACATTAGCAAATTTTGACTACACAATTAAGCCACAAAAGGAATGTTGACAAATTCCAAAGAGCAGAAATTAAGTCACATTTAATGACAAATTAACAACCAAATAATACTTTTAAAAATCTTTACACTTTGATACTTCATTTATTTATTTTTTAGGAGCACTTTGATATTTTAAAACACTTTTCAGCTTCTCTCTTTTCTTCCTCCCTTCTCTTTCCCTAGCCCAGCCTGCCGTGGAGCCCCCCAAGAAGCTTGTGATTTCCCGGTGATACTCTATGCTTTGTGCTACCAACATGCTCAGTTCTGAGCTGCAAGACTGTGGTAAAAGAGGAACCCTGCTGTAGAGCGCCACTACCAGATCAACAAACACGAACACATTCTGTCTGTGAGAGCATCAGCTCAATGGAGGAGAAAATCAGGCAATGGGGTACAGCATTCTATGCAATGACAGTGAGTACTTTGCAACTGATCTGAGATATGGTATGTCCCACTGTGGGCAATCAGGCAAGGAGCCCAGGCCTGGAGACCTGACTGAGTTTTTCACACTGGCTATGAGCACTGGTCCCATCTCTGTGTTAAGTGAGTTTGGAGACACACGTGATCCATGTGTCTCCAAGACCGTTGTGATCATGGGACTTGGATATCTAATGTTCATCACATTCTCTTTCATTTTATTTTACTGAATACACTGTTTAAAGTTGAAGTTACCATGTGTTTAAAAAAAAAAAACAAACATACAGATCATAAGTGAAGAGCTCTGCTATGGACCGGATTGTTTCCCTCCCATCCCCCAAATTCATATGTTGAAGCCTTAACCCCCAATGTGACTGTGTTTGGAGATACGGCCCATAATAGGATGATAAAGGTGAAATGAGGTCGTAAGCGTGGACCCTAATCTCGTGATCTCATAATCAGGTGTCTTGTAAGAGGAGGAAGAGACACCAGAGTGCTTTCCCCTCAGCCCCTCTGCCATGTGAAGACAGAGGAAGAAAGCAGGCATCTACAAGCCAGGAATAGAGTCCAGAAATTGGCTGGCACCTTGACCTTGGACTTCTTAGCCTCCAGAACTACGAGAAAATAAGTTTCGTTTCTGAAGCCGCTAAATCTATGATACTTTGTTATGGCAACCTAAACTGACTAACACAAGCTCAATGCATTTTCACAAAGTGAGCCCACACCCATGTAATCACCAGAGGGGGTCAAGATAGAAAATTATCAGCATTCCAGAAGTCCTCGTCATTTCCCCTTTACCAATCCCTCTCTTCCTCAAAGTTAGCCAATATACTAACTTCTACTAACCATAGATCAGTTTTGCTTATTTTTTTGGACCTAAATAAACGGAAGTATACAGAGTAAAAAAACCATTTTCTAAATAATTCCTAGGCCAAGGGCCAAGGAAAAAAAAAAGTAAAAGAAAGAAAACTAAACACTATTTTTTTTAAAGATTTATTTATTTATTTGACAGACAGAGATCACAAGTAGGCAGAGAGACAGACAGAGAGAGAGGAGGAAGCAGGCTTCCCGCTGAGCAGAGAGCCCGATGTGGGACTTGATCCCAGGACCCTGGGATCATGACCTGAGCCAAATATTAAAAATAAAAGCACGGTCTCTAAAAACCTGTGATACAATCTAGTTATACTTAAAGGAAAACTTTTAGCATTACATGAACTTTTTAAGATAAAAAAAAAAAGATTGAAAATATATAAACCCAGTAATCTGTAAAAAGAGCAAGTGAGTGGGGCACCTAGGTGGCTTGGTTGCTTGGGTGTCTGCCTTTGGTTCAGGTCATGATTCCAGGACTGAAGTCTGCTTTTCCCTCTCCCTCTGCCTGCTTGCCCTCTCTGCTTGTGCTCTCTCCCTCTCTCTGCCAAATAAATAAATAAATAATCTTAAAAGAGAGAGCAAGTGACTCAAAGCAAAGAAATTAGAAGAAAGAAGTTAATAAACATAAAGGCAAAAAAAGATGAAATAGGAAACAAAAATTAACATGGGGGCACCTGGGTGGCTCAGTTGTTAAGCCTCTGCCTTGGGCTCAGGTCATGATCCCAGAGTCCTGGGATAGAGCCCTAAATTAGGCTCTCTGCTCAGTGGGAGGCCTTCTTCTCTTTCTCCCCTTCCCTCTGCTTGTGTTCCTTCTCTCCATGTCTATCTCTGTCAAATAAATAAATAAAAATCTTAAAGAAAAAAAATTAACTTAGACCATCGAACTAAGTGCTTGGTCTTTGAGAAGACAGTCTTCACTGAATGACTTTCCTTTGTCCTTCAAGAGCCTTCATCTTATCAATCTGATTCTATGTTCTGAGATACTGATCTCTGTGTACTATACCCCAGAGTCCCAATTGGACTTGGCCACTGGGAAGCACCATGTGGAGTTGGGAGAGAAAAGAGTCAGATTAGAACATTTATTCCTTTATTCCGTTTATCTCCTTGGCTGTGGACTGTGTCTGCCTGTGTCTCATTGTCAAATCGGAGCTTCTCCCAAGGCAACCTCCCCAGGGCTCTCTTCCAGGTTTTGGTCACTGCCTCCTCCCCTCACCCATTCCTGTCTAGGGGTGACAAAGCCACCCTACTGCTAACCCCTGGAATTTGCCTGTATCCTGACCACACCTTTGTAAAGTTTTAAACTTTTACAAAGTTTAACAAAGTTTGTTAAACTCCTCTCAAATTACCCGATTTGAGAGTGCCAACTATTTCCTGACTATAACAGCAGCCCCCAAATTTTTAAATTACAAATTAATTAAAATTTTAAAGTATTTTGGCAAGCTCATCAAGAAAAAAGAAAACACACACACTCTTAGGATCAACAAAGGAGAAATGACTGCAAACAGGGAGGTTTGAAAAGTTTATTTTAGTCAATTATATGAATAAATCAATTATGTGAAATTTTGTATGAATAGATCTGGAAAACTACAGAAAATGGATTATTTTCCAGGGCAGTATAGATGATTAAAATTGGTTTGAGAGGGGCGCCTGGGAGGCTCCATCATTACATGTCTTCCTTCAGTGCAGGTCATGATCCTGGAGTCCCAGGAGCAAGTCCCACATCATCAGGCCCCCTGCTCCCCAGGGAGCCTGCTTCTCCCTCTGACCCTCACCCCACTTGTGCTCTCTCTCTCTCTCAAAAAAATAATTAAAAAAAATTGGTTTGAGAAAGAAAACAACCAAAAAAGAAAAGGCAAAGATCTACCTAAACAAGACACTTGGGGTAAATGATTAAAACAAGACAAGAGAATATCCATGTTACATAAATTGTCCTACAGCAGAGAAAAAGGTGAACATCTCCCCAGCTCATTTATGCTTGTGGCATTAAATCTGACACTAAAGTTAGTAAATGAGAAGAAAGCAATTGGTCAGAGCACCTGGGTGGCTCCATCGGTTAAGTGTCTGCTTTCAGCTCAGGTCATGATCCCAGGGTCCTGGGATTGAGGCCCACATCAGGCTCTCTGCTCAGCAAAGAGCCTGCTTCTCCCTCTCCCTCTGCCTGCCACTCTGCCTACTTGTGATCTCTATCTCTCTGTCAAATAAATAAATAAAATCTTTAAAAAAAAAAAAAAAAGGAAAGAAAGGAAAGCAATTGGTCAATTCTACTTAAGAATATAATGAAAAAATATCCCAATAAAACACTAGTAAACTGAGTCCAGCAGTGAATTAAAAGAGTAATATATTATGGGTTTATTCCAGAAATGGAAAGATGATTTGACATTAAGACATGTATTACTATAATTTAGTGTAGTAAGAGATTAAAGGAAAAATATATCATCTTCTCACTAGATGGTGAACCACCATTTGGTGACATGAAGATTATTCCACATTATATTACTCTCAGCCCCACAGCAGAGGTTTTCACGAGATGGTGGGGAGAAAATGAGCAACAATCATCCGTTTCCCCGTCCTGGATTGTGAGAGAATAAAGAGTCATGTGGAGGGAAGCACTCCCCGTAGCCATGATGGGGGTTAAAGGCAGGGAGGTGGGGAGAGCATTCCCAGGAGTGGTTGAGGCAGAAGACAACATAGCTTTTCAGGAAGTGGAGAACGGTGGTGACTGAGTCAAGGACAAAGAGAACACAACATGCATTATGTGACAGGTGAGACAGTAGAATCGCCTTCATCAAAACCGGGTCCCTGGGCTCCTAGGTGGTACCAAGGGATTTCTGAGAGCAGACAGGATTCCGGATCCTCACCTTCTTTATGAACTCCTTCCTAACACAAATCTCTCCGAGAAGAAGCTTGCCATCTGCGATTCCTCCTTCTATCGTAGACAAAGATCACTTCACACATCCAAAAGCTTCCCAAGAGAATTGTGCTAGGGCACAAATACCTCCAGGGCATCCAAAAACTGGACATGTATCGCTTCTCGGCCTTTTGGCTAAGATCAAGTGCAAAAACTGGACATGTCGCTCCTAGGGGAGACTCTACATAGGATCACTACATAGTGATGTAGTTGTAAAGGAGTGAATATAACATATTTATTTGAATTTTAAATGCAGCAACTTCTGAGAAAAAGTAGACCTGGTCTAGAGGTTGGGTTTGATCCTGGGGACTGGCATTGCCAAGGAGACTGTACCCAGGTATTTTCATAATTTTAATAGGCTGAATCTGTGACTACAGTGTTTGGACAAAAATATATTTAAGATTCATATATTAAATGTGTACACTGGAGATCCTACCCTTCACAGGAGTCTATGCTTCATCTGATCTTAAAATGAAAAGAAGCAGATGTTAACTGAAAAGTGTATGAAGGGTACATAGTGATGATATATTCTTTAAGTCCAAGAGCTTGAAGAAAAGTGCAGTTGAGGTCTGGGGAGGTGGACACTGGCTAAAGAAAACAGATATTTTTCACCATCTCTTGGGGGTGAGGAAGGGCACTGTGGGGAGGGTTCATTTCACGTGCTTGGGTCACGGGGGATCCAGAAAACTTGCGCTTCGCAGCTATGGGAATGGGGGAGGGAGGGTGAGTGGAGGACATGGAGAATCTTCTGATGGAAACACTATTTTTTTGAAATCTCACTCTGCTTTCCACCTTTGCTTTCCTTTCTCGATGTATCTCTCTGCCCTCTGCCCTCCGCCTTTCTGTTTTTGTTGAAAACCTCTTCCTCCCCCACTCCTCCCCATTCCTCCCTTCCTATGTGAGGAAATAGGAAGGAAGGAAGCTTGTTGCATTTGCTTCCTCCCCCTTCCTCCTGTGACTGAATCAACATCAATCCTGAACTAATGAACATGCTCTACTGTTAATTCATGTTTTCGTGGTTTAGGCTTTTAGTTCTTCTGGAAATGGTGTGAGACGTATTTTATTTCTCTCTTTCCAAAAGTGTTATTCAGTTACCATTTCCTTGTAAATGATAGGTGCTTGCATTATTCTCTGTAGTTCAGAAGGTCTTGACAAGCTAGGAAAGAGCTCGTCTGGGCTGTATCACACTACACACTTTCCCTGCTTGATGCTGCTTTCCCTTCTCTTAGAAACTGCAACATGGGGGTCTCTGTGACCGTCCTCCCAAGGGCACAGCAAAGGTCAGGCCTCCCCTCCTTTCTTTCCACAGATTGCCCCTTCTTTTTTCCACTTTGACTGTGAGGGTCATGAGGGTCTTTTTCCTTTATTTCTGGTTGGTCGCACTCCCCGATTTCTGCCCTCAGGGTTTCTGTTGTTCCTCCATCACTTCCTGAGGTTTTGATTGCCATGGCCTTCCTGCAGGCCGGCTTTCACTGGGGGCCTGGAGTGTCCGGGAGGTTCCCCAACCTGCAGGACAGTTCCCTTCTCCTTGGCAGGGCTCCTCAATGAGTTGTTTCTTCTGTGAAAAGTCAAAGCATCCCTTTAGTCATGTTTGCAGAAACTTACTGTGAAAAGGTGTGCAGAATATCATTGTCTACACCTCTTTCACACCTTTAATAATCTAGTGCATGGGGGCACCTGGGGGCTGTCTGGTGAGGGTTGGATCAGGTCACGATCTCAGGGTCCTGGAATCGAGCCCCGCATCGGGCTCCCTGCTCAGAGGGAGCCTGCTTCTCCCTTTCCTGCTCCCCCTGCTTGTACTCTCTCTCTCTCAAATAAATAAATAAAATCTTAAAAATAATAATCTACTGCATGGACCGTAACCAGGCTGGAAGCTGGTTTTCATCTCAGTTCTGCAAATACCAGTGAGATTCTGGGCTGGTTTCTTAATGTCACTGGGCCACGTCTGGAAGGATAATTTCTAAAGAGGACCAAGTTTGTGATTCCATCAAGTCCTTTGGTTAGTTGGCATCACAGCAAAATACAGAGTGTCTTGCTAATGAGCCCCTGTCAGCCTCACTCCTCCTCTCTGTAATTCCTGAACCTAGCCAGGCATTGACACATGGTAGGCCGTGAATGAAATTTGATGTTTGAATGAATACATGACAGATTTCAACAGACACCCTGGAGCCTGCTTGGGCAAGGACGTGGTAAATGCCATGAAGATCATGGAGTTATAAGGACTTCTAAGGACTGGGCTGCTCTCCCCTCCTCTGCAATTAAACAAGACAGCCTTGGGGACGGTGTTGCTCCTCCCCACCCTGCCCTCTCAGGCTTGTCCTCCCACTGGATGTTCTGCTTGGGAATGAATCCTCAGGGCCCAGGGGAGAAGTGTTTAGCAAGCACTGGACAAAACACAGTATGCTTAATAACCAGTTAAGCTGCCTCCAAATCGCATCTTGTCTTCAGCAATATCTGTAATTGATGTCTAAGTAAACCAGCAGCTAAACTCACCACTAGCTCCGGGAGAAGGATCTACTGTCAAGATCAAGGACAGAACGTTTGGCTTGAAGTCAGCATCCTTCCATTCTAAAAGCAGCAGCAAATACAAGAAAATTAAAAGCAGGGCTCCTGCCTCTGAGAAAGAAAAGGGAAGTTGTAGTTATTGTAAATCTGTTGATTTTTAATTTAATGGCATGATTATTTTTTCCAGAAAAACTGTTACTAAAGCATCAGTATAGACTACTATGGGTGATGTGAAGGAATGATGACCTTCTATGTATTTGCAGCAAAAGTCACTTTATTGCATTGAGACTAAGTTTATTTTATGGCTGCACATCTCATCAGATTTTTTTTTCTGTCTTAACTCCTTTTATTATTATTTTTTTAAGATTTTATTTATTTGTCAGAGAGGGAGAGAGGGAACAAGCACACGTGGTGGGGCGGGGGCAGGCAGAGTTGGAGAAGTAGGCTCCCGCTGAGCACAGACCCCTCCCCTCCCCCCGCCCCAATGTGGGAGTCGGTCCCAGGACCCTGGGATCATGACCCAAGTTGAAGTCAGACAACTTTTTTTAAAAAATTTATTTTCAGCATAACAGAATTCTTGTTTTTGCACCACACCCAGTACTCCATGCAATCCGTGCCCTCCTTAATACCCTCCACCTGGCTCCCCCAATCTCCCATCCCCACTGCCCCTTTAAAACCCTCAGATTGTTTTTCAGAGTCCATAGTCTCTCATGGTTCACCTCCCCTTCCAATTTCCCTCAACTCCCATCCCCTCTCCATCTCCCTATGTCCTCCATGTTATTTGTTATGCTCCACAAGTAAGTGAAACCATGATACTTGACTCTCTCTGCTTGTCTTATTTTTCTCAGCATAATCTCTTCCAGTCCTATCCATGTTGCTGCAAAAGTTGGGTATTCATCCTTTCTGATGGAGGCATAATACTCTATAGTGTATATGGACCACATCTTCCTTATCCATTAGTCCGTTGAAGGGCATCCTGGTTCTTTCCACAGTTTGGCAACCGTGGCCATTGCCGCTATAAACATTGGGGTACAGATGGCCCTTCTTTTCACTCCATCTGTATCTTTGGGGTAAATACCCAGTAGTGCAATTGCAGGATCATAGGAAAGCTCTATTTTTAATTTCTTGAGGAATCTCCACACTGTTCTCCAAAGTGGCTGCACCAACTTGCACTTACACTTACTTTTACACTCCCACCAACAGTGTAATAGGGTTCCCCTTTCTCCACATCCTCTCCAACACGTTGTTTCCTGTCTTGCTAATTTGGGCCATTCTAACTGGTATAAGGTGGTATCTCAATCTGGTTTTAATTTGAATCTCCCTGATGGCTAGTGATGATGAACATTTTTTCATGTGTCTGATAGCCATTTGTATGTCTTCATTGGAGAGGTGTCTGTTCATAACTTCTGCCCATTTTTGGATATGATTATCTGTTTTGTGTATGTTGGGTTTGAGAAGTTCTTTATAGATCCTGGTTATCAATCTTTTGTCTGTACTGTCATTTGCAAATATCTTCTCCCATTCCGTGGGTTGCCTCTTTGTTTTGTTGACTGTTTCCTTTACTGTGCAGAAGCTTTTGATCTTGATGAAGTCCCAAAATTTCATTTTCACTTTTGTTTTTTTTGCCTTTGGAGATATATCTTGAAAGAAGTTATTCTGGCTGATATCGAAGAGATTACTGCCTATGTTCTCCTCTAGGATTCTGATGGATTCCTGTCTCACATTGAAGTCAGACACTTAACCAACTCAGCCACCCAGGCATCCCATCTTAACTCCTTTTAAATTAATATGTTTTAATAACAACAATATATTGGGTTATGGACATTGGGGAAGTTATGTGCTATGGTGAGTACTGTGAAGTGCTATGGCGATTCACAGACCTGTACCCCTGGGGCTAATAATACATTATATATTAATAAAAAAATTAAAAAAATTTTAAAAATAGCAATATAAGTGAATTATTCTGGAACAACCCTTAAGGACAAACATGTTCATTGCTTATGTGCAGGGGATAAAACAATTTTTAAAAATGCTGATAAAATAATGCAGGCACATAATTTAACAATTAGTATAAAAGTTAGTTCTCTCCCCAACCTCCCCCTCCCCCCAAATCCCCCCTGTTCTTCTTCAGGAGCACCTGCTTTCAAGCCTTTTAGTGTTTCTTCTTGGACTTAGTCCCTTACTTGCAAATAGGATGCTCTTGATTTCCATTTATGGCATTTGTGAATTTAATTCTTACAGAGCATGGCCTCTGCTGCTGCTTCTTCTTATCGTCTCAATATGGTTTTATCACACTTTTTTGGTTGAACAAATGGCCAATGTCAGTATTGTTCACTGGTGAACTAAATAATTCTACGATGTACTTCCTTCTTTCACAGTATTCTGTTTTCCCCTAGTTTTTATTTGCTTAATTTTCTGTGTATTTTTTCAAGTGACCCCCTCCCCCGAATTTTTTTCATCCTCCCCATCCTGCGATTATCACTGCTGGTTATCAACAGCAACACCAAGATGCCTCACTCCTTTACTAAGAGCCTCCTCTGTTCCCACTTACTTTTCACTGAGACTGTGTTACCAAGACAGTCCTATTTGGAAAAAGGTAAATTTGAGTTCTGTTTCCTCCAGGGATATTTCTGCCTCTTCTGGGGCTGCTGGAACACCCTGAATGTTTTTCCTGAATTCCCCTCCTCTGCCTCACAAAGTAAGCAGGGCTCAAGGTGTAAATTCGCCTGTTCACATCAGAATACAGATGGCTTCACCAGTGAAATCCAAAGAAGGACTTGTTTATGTGCCAGGTATCACAATGGATGCAGAGCGCCAGATATGTTCCCTAATGTCAAAGATACTGCAATCAGGTGTACCTAGTAGCATAGGGGTAAGACAGAACCAACAAGAAGTGCTATAAAAAGCTGACTTTTTTCCCTTCCCACCTCTGACTGATATTTTTGTCACCTCTTAAATGTAGTAATATTTGTAAATTTCTTTCCTTCTGTGTGTTTACCCTCTAGCCCTGTATGTCAGATAAGACATTAATGTCTTTTGCATAATTTTCATAATTTTTTGGAAACTCATTTGGCCTCCAAAGCTTGCTATCTGCATGACTGCTGACAAACTACTTAAACTCGTTGACCTCAATTTCTTTATATCTAAAATGAGAATAATAATGAAGAGTATCTTAAACCTTTGTTGTATTTAATGAGAAGATGAACGTGAAAAGTTTAGTCTAATACCTGACACCTGATAAACAGTCAAATATTAGCTATCATCTTTAGGTTGGAATTATCATTTATTACCATCCTCCTCATTCTACCTCCTTGTAAACGCCCATCGGAGGGTTTCATACACTCCATTAATTCCCGTTCCATAGCCTTCTTTCTTGTTTAATGGCTTCCATACCTCCAAGCCTGTCTGAGAAGCTGAATGGCTGTTCTTTCGTATTTTCTTCTATTATTTGCACTGTCTTCATTTTCTCTGAGTTCTTTTTTTCTGGCTTGTTTTGTTTTCACTGTTGTTTCTTGTTTTCTCCCACTCTATCATGCATGTTGGTGGCTTTTCTCTACTCCGTCTTAGCTATCAGATCAGACTTATCATTTAGCCTGGAGCTGAGTTCTTCAGTCATCACCAGAAATCTAATGAATCATCCAAACCAGACTCTAGAGTCTAGACTATTTGTAGGAGAGCCTCAGAACACCCATCTATAATCTCCTGTGGTGAAGCCATGAAGGGTTTGGTCAGAAGAAACTCAGCGAAACAGCCTGATCGTTTTTAGACAGAGGGCCTAAAGGAGGCCTAAAGGAGGTCTTCAGACAAGACTCTGCAATACATCCCCAAGCACTCCTTTATAAGCCCCAGTCAAGCTCATGCAAACGTTTGGGAAGAAATGTGATCCCTATTAGCCAGTTTCCCTTGAATTTCTCAGCGCTCTCTGGCAGTTTTCCTTCCTAAATAGACATCACAGTTTACTCCATTTTTTTTTTTTTTAATTTAACAAAATAGTTTCTCTCCAAACCCAAACAAAAGCAGTAAAACAAGCAAGAGCATGCTTTCTGGGAAAAACAAACAAAACAAAACAACACCCAAAACAGAAATAGGGGTGTCGTGGTGGCTCAGTTGGTCAGGCACGGAACTCTTAGTTTCAGGTCAGGTCATGATCTCAGGGTCTTGAGAATGAGAGGGTTTTCAGGCTTCAGGCTCTTGAGCTCAGCAGGGAGTTTGCTTCCCCCACTCACCTCTCTCTCTGCCCCTCCCCCAACTCATGCACACATAGTCTTTCTAAAATAAATAAATAAAGCTTAAAAAAAACCCAAAACAAACAAAATAAAACCAATGACACCAAATCAGAAGTATTTAAGGATCATGGATTAGGGCACAGGGCAGGAAGATGAGAACCAGAGCTCAACAAGCTGACATTTAGTAGACAGGGTCCTGAGCTGATACTCAGATACCCTAGCTCAAGGGGCCCTGAAAAGAAAAGTGCAAGGCATCAATTTGGTGGGAAATGGCCACCAGAAACCGAATATTGAATAATTCTGGGGAAGAAATTTGCATACTAAGAAGAAAACTTTAAATATTAACAGTCAAAAAGGAGGTAGATATATTAAATTCCTTCCAAAATTTGAAAATTTTTCAGAAGAAAATTATGGGCAACATTCCCATTCCCATTAAAATATAGCATTCAGTCCATTAAGCATCTGCCTTCAGCTCAGGTTATGATCCCAGGGTCCTGGAATCAAGTCTCACATCGGGCTCCTGTCTCCCTCTGCCTGCGGCTCCCACTGCTTGTGCTCTCTCTCTCTATCTCTTCTCTCTGACAAATAAATAAGTAAAATCTTTTTAAAAAAATACCACAATAAAATAAAATACACCACGTTGTTGGAGAGAGATTTACTTCCATCACACACCCTTTTGCCAGACTTCTGTGTGGCAGAGACCCCACCAGCCAAGCAGGAACTGAAGGTCTGGAAGCTATGGAGGTGCATGACCTGGTAAGTCCCTGTGCCAGAAGGGAGGACTAGCTCAGCTGAGCAGCCTCAGGGCAGAATGAGCAAGAGAGGCCAGCCCTACAAGGCACAGCTTGGGTGTACTATCACAACATAGAACCTCCCCTTTCCTCAGGCCAGCTCAGACCCCATCTGGATGTGGCAACCACTCCCTTTCATTGAACAGAGTGGCAGGTGTGGGAAAGTAGAAATCAAAAGGAGGCGGGCAGTCCCCACAGGGCACTAGTGCATCCTGCAATTCACTCCCTGAGCTTGGCCACTGCTCTTGCAGGTGAAGCAGGTGTGGCAGTTTTCCCATGAATACTGACAGTTCTCTTGGCACAGAGACATGTCCACACCTGCTCTGAGTGCTTACTCTGGTCCACCTGCCAGATCCAGTCTCCAGGTTAAAGGAATGGCATAGAGGCAGGTGTCCCAGATGAAGGGGCATTTTCAGGAGGATCCCATTTTTCTGTGTGGTTCCAGTGAGTCTGTACAGGCAAGACATGTCCTGTGGGCTTCCTGGGACAGCCAGCATTCTTCCAGGGACTGCACTACTCATGCAACTTATCCCTAAGTCTGGCTTTTCTTTGTGGTACTTAAGCATCCCTCTGGACATGAGAAGGTCAGTTCTTGCCTGCAAAGTCCAAGGCTGGGTGCCACAATCACAGCTGCCAAGACCCAAAAGAGTAGCCACCGCGCTGTCATCGATCAGGCCATGTCAATTTGAATCCTGCAACAAACAGCCTAGGATTGTCAAATCCTCCCAAGATTCCAGCAGGTCCAAGCTCTCTGGACACAAACCTTATGTTTAATCCTTTACCTTTTCAGGGGCGCCTGGGTGGCTCAGTGGGTTAAGCTGCTGCCTTCGGCTCAGGTCATGATCTCAGGGTCCTGAGATCAAGTCCCACATCGTGCTCTCTGCTCAGTGGGGAGCCTGCTTCCTCCTCTCTCTCTGCCTGCCTCTCTGTCTACTTGTGATCTCTCTCTGTCAAATAAATAAATAAAATCTTTAAAAAAAAATCCTATACCTTTTCAAAAAAATTCATTTCAAAGATGAACAACCTAATTTAAAAAATAAAGCTTATGTATTCCCAGTTCAACAAAATGAACAAATGAAAAAAGCAAATGGCCAATAAAATATGAAAAGATACTAAAATATTTTGTCAATATTTGAATATGATTACATCATTCTGTCTTTGTAATAAGAATCAAGGGTGGAAACTAAAATTTTCTCCAGATCTCATATATTCATTAGTTTTTCGAAAGCCCATAGCCCATAAATGCCTTTCCCTTGGTTCATTCTGTTTTTTTCTTATATCAGAAGAGCAAGGTAGGCTCACAATTTCAAAATGAAAACTAACTCAAAGAAAGAAGAGCCAAAATATATTCACCTCTTTAGTAATGCCATCTATCTTCTTTGATTCCTATTATCCATGGTCTGATTTATTTAGGTACTGAGTTCATGCTAATATCTGAAGCTGATATAATTACTGACATAATTACTGATGTCATCTTACTGTGACAGTTTTAAAGCTAGAAATTTCTATATTTAAAAACAACATAACACCTCACAGTTAAAACGACACTTTTTTAAAAAGTATAGGCTAGCAGGCTACCTATCACGTTTTCTGACTCTGCTCTGATACAATTTTTAAACTGTGTTAAAGAAAGAGATGCATTCAGCTCTGTCATCTACAAAGAACAATAGGAGGCAGAGGCATTTAAAAACAGAAAAACACAAGGAGCGCCTGGGCGGGTCTGTCGGCTGAGTAACCGACTCTTGATCTTAGCTCAAGTCTTGATCTCAGAGTTGTGAGTTCAAGCCCCGTACTGGGCTCCACACTGGGCATGAAGCCTATTTAGGAAAAAAAAAAAAAAGAAGAAGAAGAACACAAGAGAAGTATTGAGGATGGAGTGTGGATCACGTGCATCTGAGGCTCATCTCCTTCATGTCTTCAGCAGGACTTTGGGGTAGGACCCCAAAGAATCAAAGTTGCATCTCGTCAACACCTAACATAGCCAGAATCTCTGGTTATAGGATATCCGTATGTCTGAGCTGTCTTAAGACCTTTGTAGGTCCTGAGCATTCTTACTTTGAAAGCCCCACCTATATTCTTAACAAATCCTTTAAAAGGCACTCATGTCATAAATACTTATTGAGCTTTGTCCTAGGCATTGTTGCAGAAATTTGGCATATAGTAGTGAACAAAACAAAGATCCCCACCTTTGCAGAGCCTTTATTCTACATAATTCATATACAACCATGGAGGAGTCAGGTTGAACTGAATTAAGTATAGTTGAATGGTTGGCACGTTACATTAGGTAAATGCTTGTACACAGTTTAGGCTAGACTCTGCTGACGTAACAAACAGTCCTGCAAATCTCAGTGGCTTAACAGAACAGAAGTGTTTTTCTGACTCACTACATATCCAGTGGAGGTTGGAGAAGCTCTGCTGACTTGGGAACCCAGGCTTCAGAAGGCATCATCATCCTGTAGCTGCACCAGTGAGAACATATGACCTCTTCAGTCTCATTAACTAGAAAAGAGTAACCTGGAGAGTCATGCACTGGCTCTTAAGTCTTTCATACCAAAAGGGACAAGAGCCGCTTGCAGGCATAGACAATAGCAGAACCAGCCACAGAGTGCTGTCTAACTGCAAGGAAACTAGGAAATGCAGGGGAGCACAGGGTTATTCATGAGCAGGAAATGTCCCTGCCATAATGCTTATCTAATATTTATTGATCTTATTTCCTTTTATAGTATAGAGCTAGTCAGTGTTTTTTCAAGCCTCAGATATTTGCACAAAGTGCTCATAGACCTTAACCACTGCTGTTATAATGGTTCATATTTACCAAAACTTTGTTACTGTTCTACTGTATAAATACTGATAAAATAAGATTTATTTTATTTAATAAATCACCCTTTTTGGTGCTTTGTAGGCATGCATAAATGTGCAGCTCCTCTCCTCATCACAACAACCCCGTGACACAGGTAATTAATCCTGTCCCCATTCTATGGTTGAGGGGATGGAGGCACAGAAAGGAGTCGTCACCTGACCCAAAGGCACACAACTAGAAAATGGCAATGCCTGAGTGCCTACCACCTAGCTTCACTGCCTTTAACACAAGGAGAAGATGGCCTTGGGCCATGCAGTCTTTATCTTTTCTGCCTGTACCGACGCTAATAGTAACAATAATGAATGAAGAGAGAAGAGGAGGGGGATAAGCAAGATCCTTCCTGCCCAAGTCAAGCCCAGTAGTGAGTAACTCTCATTTTCCTGTGGGTGTGTTTTTACCCAGCACAGTGCTGTAAAGAAATAGGAGAAGTAGGAGGTGGCCCATCCTTTCAAACCTACTACAGTCCACACTCTGGTAAAATGGCATAAAGCACTTACTCAATCAGTGCAGCCCAAATGAAGTTAATTTGGCTTTCAGATAAACATCTAATGTGATCAGAGAATAGAAGTTGTTAAACAGATGAAGTTCACTGAGGCAATGATTTTCATCATTGTGCCTGAAGCAAACATAAATGTAATCTACTCACCCTAGATGTGGCCTTACCCCAAATGTAGCCATTAGAAATCTATAGCACATCCATGAGTCAGCACACGATTTCACCGTGCATGTTGATTATTTCTGGGTTTGTACTCGATGTGTCACCAAGAAAGGCAAACATGTCTCAGAGTACACAAGCATGTGTTAGCACACACACGCCCATTACCTAGAGCGAGAAACGACACTTGAGGTCTGTACTGTGCCATTCCATCCATATACAGTTCCAGAAGTGGCAGAACTTATTTATGGTGACAGACATCAGAATAGTGTAACTCCTGAGAGGTGGCATTCTGAAGCAATGGAAATGTTCTAAATCTTGAAGTAAGTAGTTTACACATTAAAAATTCATCTAAGCACTTAAGATGTGTGCATGCATATATATATATATATATATATATATATATATATATATATATATATATATGGTATACTTCAGTGAACTTACCTCACTGGAAATCACTAGTCAGGTTGGATAAAATTCCACCATAACAGGGTCACAAACCACACTTTTAGTTGGGTGATCTCGGCTAAATCACTACTCTCTACATTCCAATTTCCTTTCCTATAAAAAGGGTTAATCACTGTGCCTACCTTCAGGTGTTCCTACTTATAGTCCTTTAGCCCTAGACACCAAATACTATGTTATCTTCATTAATTCATATGTTTGTCTGTATATAACTAGATCTATGTTTTGGTGCTTTAACCTTCATGGCCCATCTCTATGGGAGACAGAATCATTAGCATCCAACAACCGGTTCATATTTCCTAAAGACAGGAAGAACTTAACCTTCAAACAACCCCAGAGATGAGTTGAGGGGCAGGGAAAGTGATGGGTGGGGGGTGGGACTCAAAGAGGTACATACCTGGAATGCCAACCTTGGGCGTTGACCTCGTACAAGTTATGGATACAAAAAGGCAAGAAGTGGGGAGTAAAGGGAACCCTGCTGCTCTGGAAGCCTGTGCACCTCGCCAGGTCTGGGTCACTGTATTTAGCTATGTAGGCTACACATTGCACAGTGCCAGGGCTGTAGTCCACGTGAATGGCGTCCCCTGCAGTTGAGTTGGGCAGGATCACTGTGAGAAGCTGTCAGAGGGCAGAGGTCTCACCTGCTGAATGTCACACCTTCTCCAGGAGAACCTCTCAGGTTAGATGGCACCTTGGCTGCTTCAACCTTCACCTGGTGATTTCTCAAGTGAGCAAAACCCATCATTGCAGTGGACTCTGTTCCAACCCTATCAGACTGCCCTGCTCCATTCAACTTCACTCTGTAGTGATCTAGGAACACCTAAACCCAGTGGAGGCCCTGGACAGCCACAGGGTGGAGGTGTGAAACTCTGAACTATACTTGAGGGAATTGGGGAGCCCTGATCTGAGTGGTGTGAGTCACACACATCCTCACTGTGTATAGTGGTAGCAGTACTAAGATGGATAAAACCCATAACTATAGCTATTAGGGTGCTCAGAAAGGTCTATGACATAGGATTGTGGTCTTATCATATCAGAATGCATCAATATCTGCATTTCTTAAATCTGTAAAACCTCAGAAAAACCAAATCCTTTATGCAAACTTTTTGGCAAATTTCCCCATCCTCTGACTACCAGATAAAGTTAAAAAGTGGTGAACCAAAATAAAAAACAAAACAAAACTATTTTCTCCTGGAAATACAATCCTGAATTTTACTGTCCATTCCAATGTTATAGCAGGGAGCAGGGAGGGACACATTTAGGGCTTACAGCCTCCTGGGGGGGACACTTAGATTTTTAGGCAGTACAAGATGGGGACCCAAGGCTTTGTGGAGCTAAGAGGGGGATGCTTTCTTCTTCCATTATAATCTGTTTTCTTCCTTACAGAAACATGTTAATTTTAGAAAATAGAGGAAATCAGGTTTGCCTCACCACAGAAATGAATCCAGTGGGACAGCTCATCCATTGTTCTTACTCTCTTATTTTCCCTTTTTATTCTTTTATAAAACTCTTAGTGGATTTGGTACTGAAGTTGATTATTAAGGCAATTTTTAAAAATTGTTCAAATTTTCATGAATATACACATGGATCCTACATCTACCCTGGGAAAATGAGACTTATAGCTTTTGGGGAATATACAGATTAAGGGAAGTGGGATAGATGTTGAAAATTCTTGCTTGGCAAGTTCTGCTTTTGTATTTCTCAAAGTATGTGTGTTAGAGTAGATGTGTGTATATAGTATACGTTTTATTGTTACTATTGTTGGGGAATAATAGTTCATGAAATAAGGGAGCCCCTTAGCCCTGGCCCACAGTTCAGAGAATAGTGGATATCTTGTTTTTTTATTTGGAACAAGCTGAATCCCTGCCTAAAATGTCCAAGGTCACCCTTTGTGAAAGCCTCAGATAAAATGGTTATTATAACTGGCCTCACCACGAGAGCAGGTGAACCTGTCTATTGGTGACATCAGAGAGGAAAAAGAATGAGTGTGGGCTATAAAAGAATAAAAAGGACTTAAGAGACGTAACAACCAAATACAATATGTGGACGTGGTTTAGATCCTGACTCAAATAAACCAACTATAAAAGACACCTATTAGGAATGCCTGGGTGGCTCAGTCAGTTAAGTGTCAGCCTTCAGCTTGGGTTATGATCCCAGGGTACTCAGACTGAGTCCCGCATCAGGCTTCTTACTCAGCAGAGAGCCTGCTTCTCCCTCTGCCTGCTGCTCCCCCTGCTTGTCTCGCTTTCTGACAAATTAAAAAAAAAAAAAAAAAAGACACCCATTATATGATACTTTTACCATTATTCTGTTATGGGGAAGGGAACAGGAGCTTTTAATGTCCCTATCAGTTTACCAGTGAAATGATAATGTCTGATATTTGCTTTAAAATTTTTGCAGAACAAGTGCTGGCTAGGGGCATGTGGAAGCAACAAAGTTGCTTATTGAAACTAGACTGTATTATTGAAACTAGACTGTAGGAGTTTACAGCACTATTTTCTTCATTTTTGTGTATGGTTAAATTTTTGATAATAAGAAATTTTTAAAAAGAAGCAATGGAGGGGTGTCAGGGTAGCTCAGTCAGTTAAGCAACTGACTCTTGATTTCAGTCCACTGACTGAAACAAGTTAATTTTAGAAAATAGCTCAGGTCATGATCTCAGGGTGGTGAGACTGAGCCTTGTGTCAGGTTCCACTCTGGGAATGGAGCCTGCTTAAGATTTTGTCTCTCCCTCTCCCTCTGCTCCTCCCCTCATCTCTCTCTCTCTCTCTCAAAAGAAGAAGAAGAAGAAGAAGAAGTAGAAGAAGAAGAAGAAGAAGAAGAAGAAATGGAGAACAAATAAACTGATGAACATAACAATTGAATGAAAAAATAAGTAACTAAATCTCTTATACAGAAGAATCTTAAATATTTTATGTAGATGCTTTGCTCTCCAGGAGGTAGAACATAGCTTCCCACCCCTTAAGTATGGGATGTTCATGGTAATGTCCTTCTAAGAAGCACACAATGGAAAAGAAGAAGAGTAACTTCAGATAGAACTAATGAACATGCTCAGACCAGGTGCTCAAGGTCAACATCATCAGTGACAAATCATGTTGACAGCATGTACCCCTAATAGATGTGATGAGAAGGGCACCTCACCTCTGTGAGCTTCCTCCCTTAAACCTATAATTACTGTCCAACCATGAGAACATCAGACAAACCCAAACTGAAGGGCATTCTACAAAACACTTGCATAGGGTATCTCAAACTTGTCAATGTCATCAAAAATAAGGAAAATCTGGAAAGTCTAAGAGGAGCCCAAAGAGAATGACCACAGGTAATGTGGTATCTGGACGGAATCTGGGGACAGAAAAAGGATGTTAGGTTAAAAACTGTAAATCTGGGGGAGGAGTCAAGATGGCGGAGAAGTAGCAAGCTGAGACTGCTTCAGCTAGCCGGAGATCAGCTAGATAGCTTATCTAAAGATTGCAAACACCTGAAAATCCATCGGCAGATTGAAGAGAAGAAGAACAGCAATTCTGGAAACAGAAAAACAAACACTTTCTGAAAGGTAGGACCGGCGGAGAAGTGAATCCAAAGCGACGGGAAGATAGACCCTGGGGGGAGGGGCCGGCTCCCGGCAAGCGGCGGAGCAACCGCGCACAAAATCAGGACTTTTAAAAGTCTGTTCCGCTGAGGGACATCGCTCCAGAGGCTAAACCGGGGCGAAGCCCACGCGGGGTCAGCGTGGCCTCAGGTCCCGCAGGGTCACAGAAGGATCGGGGGTGTCTGAGTGTCGCAGAGCTTGCGGGTATTGGAACGGGAAAGCCGGCTACAGAGACAGAGCTGACAGTAAGCTCGCAGCTCCGTGTTACCTTGAACCGGTCGCAGGCTCGGTGAGCTCGGAGCGTGGCCGGAGGTCAGGCAGACGGGAGTAACTGGCGCTGTTCTCTGAGGGCGCACTGAGGAGTGGGGCCCTGGGCTCTCGGCTCCTCCGGGCCGGAGACCAGGAGGCCGCCATTTGTATTCCCGTCCTCTGGAACTCTACGGAAAGCGCTCAGGGAACAAAAGCTCCTGAAAGCAAACCCGAGCGGATTACTCACCCCGGCCCCGGGTAAGGGCGGTGTAATTCCGCCAGGGGCAAAGACACTTGAGAATCACTACAACAGGCCCCTCCCCCAGAAGATCAACAAGAAATCCAGCCGAGACCAAGTTCACCTACCAAGGAGTGCGGTTTCAATACCAAGGAGAGCAGCAGAATTCCAGAGGAGGAGAAAGCCAAGCACGGAACTCATGGCTTTTTTCCTGTGATTTTTTTTAGTCTTGCAGTTAATTTAATTTTTTCTTTTTCATTTTTTTTTTTTCTCTCGCCTTCGGGTAAAATTTTTTTTAACTGTTACCTTTTTCTTTTTTAACGATTTTCTACTAGTTTATCTAATATATATATATATATATATTTTTTTTTTTTACATTTTTCTTAGGTGTTTTCTTTTTTTTAAAAATTCTTTTCTTTTTTTTTTCTTTTTCTTTTCTTTTTGTTTTTTTTTTCTTTCTTCCTTTTTGAACCTCTTTTTATCCCCTTTCCCCCCACTCACGATTTTGGATCTCTTCTAATTTGGTTAAAGCATATTTTCCTGGGGTTGTTGCCACCCTTTTAGTATTTTACTTGCCCCTTCATTTACTCTTATCTGGACAAAATGACAAGACGTAAAAATTCAACACAAAAAAAAGAACAAGAGGCAGTACCGAAGGCTAGGGAACTAATCAATACAGACATCGGTAATATGTCAGATCTAGAGTTCAGAATGACAATTCTCAAGGTTCTAGCCGGGCTCGAAAAAGGCATGGAAGATATTAGAGAAACCCTCTCGAGAGATATAAAAGCCCTTTCTGGAGAAATAAAAGAACTAAAATCTAACCAAGGTGAAATCAAAAAAGCTATTAATGAGGTGCAATCAAAAATGGAGGCTCTAACTGCTAGGATAAATGAGGCAGAAGAAAGAATTAGTGATATAGAAGACCAAATGACAGAGAATAAAGAAGCTGAGCAAAAGAGGGACAAACAGCTACTGGACCACGAGGGGAGAATTCGAGAGATAAGTGACACCATAAGACGAAACAACATTAGAATAATTGGGATTCCAGAAGAAGAAGAAAGTGAGAAGGGAGCAGAAGGTATACTGGAGAGAATTATTGGGGAGAATTTCCCCAATATGGCAAAGGGAATGAGCATCAAAATTCAGGAGGTTCAGAGAATGCCCCTCAAAATCAATAAGAATAGGCCCACACCCCGTCACCTAATAGTAAAATTTACAAGTCTCAACGACAAAGAGAAAATACTGAAAGCAGCCCGGGAAAAGAAGTCTGTAACATACAATGGTAAAAATATTAGATTGGCAGCTGACTTGTCCACAGAGACCTGGCAGGCCAGAAAGAGCTGGCATGATATTTTCAGAGCACTAAACGAGAAAAACATGCAGCCAAGAATACTATATCCAGCTAGGCTATCATTGAAAATAGAAGGAGAGATTAAAAGCTTCCAGGACAAACAACAACTGAAAGAATTTGCAAATACCAAACCAGCTCTACAGGAAATCTTGAAAGGGGTCCTCTAAGCAAAGAGAGAGCCTACAAGTGGTAGATCAGAAAGGAACAGAGACCATATACAGTAGCAGTCACCTTACAGGCAATACAATGGCACTAAATTCATATCTCTCAATAGTTACCCTGAATGTGAATGGGCTAAATGCCCCTGTCAAAAGACACAGGGTATCAGAATGGATAAAAAAACAAAACCCATCTATATGTTGCCTCCAAGAAACACATTTTAAGCCCGAAGACACCTCCAGATTTAAAGTGAGGGGGTGGAAAAGAATTTACCATGCTAATGGACATCAGAAGAAAGCAGGAGTGGCAATCCTTATATCAGATCAATTAGATTTTAAGCCAAAGACTATAATAAGAGATGAGGAAGGACACTATATCATACTCAAAGGGTCTGTCCAACAAGAAGATTTAACAATTTTAAATATCTATGCCCCCAATGTGGGAGCAGCCAACTATATAAACCAATTAATAACAAAATCAAAGAAACACATCAACAATAATACAATAATAGTAGGGGACTTTAACACTCCCCTCACTGAAATGGACAGGTCATCCAAGCAAAAGATCAGCAAGGAAATAAAGGCCTTAAACGACACACTGGACCAGATGGACATCACAGATATATTCAGAATATTTCATCCCAAAGCAACAGAATACACATTCTTCTCTAGTGCACATGGAACATTCTCCAGAATAGATCACATCCTCGGTCCTAAATCAGGACTCAACCGGTATCAAAAGATTGGGATCATTCCCTGCATATTTTCAGACCACAATGCTCTAAAGCTAGAACTCAACCACAAAAGGAAGTTTGGAAAGAACCCAAATACATGGAGACTAAACAGTATCCTACTAAAGAATGAATGGGTCAACCGGGAAATTAAAGAAGAATTGAAAAAAATCATGGAAACAAATGATAATGAAAATACAACGGTTCAAAATCTGTGGGACACAACAAAGGTAGTCCTGAGAGGAAAATATATAGCGGTACAAGCCTTTCTCAAGAAACAAGAAAGGTCTCAGGTACACAACCTAACCCTACACCTAAAGGAGCTGGAGAAAGAACAAGAAAGAAACCCTAAGCCCAGCAGGAGAAGAGAAATCATAAAGATCAGAGCAGAAATCAATGAAATAGAAACCAAAAAAACAATAGAACAAATCAACGAAACTAGGAGCTGGTTCTTTGAAAGAATTAATAAAATTGATAAACCCCTGTCCCGACTTATCAAAAAGAAAAGAGAAAGGACCCAAATAAATAAAATCATGAATGAAAGAGGAGAGATCACAACTAACACCAAAGAAATACAAACTATTATAAGAACATACTATGAGCAACTCTACGGCAATAAATTTGATAATCTGGAAGAAATGGATGCATTCCTAGAAACATATAAACTACCACAACTGAACCAGGAAGAAATAGAAAGCCTGAACAGACCCATAACCAGTAAGGAGATTGAAACAGTCATTAAAAATCTCCAAACAAACAAAAGCCCAGGGCCAGACGGCTTCCCGGGGGAATTCTACCAAACATTTAAAGAAGAACTAATTCCTATTCTCCTGAAACTGTTCCAAAAAATAGAAATGGAAGGAAAACTTCCAAACTCATTTTATGAGGCCAGCATCACCTTGATCCCAAAACCAGACAAGGATCCCACCAAAAAAGAGAGCTATAGACCGATATCCTTGATGAACACAGATGCGAAACTACTCAACAAAATACTAGCCAATAGGATCCAACAGTACATTAAAAAGATTATTCACCACGACCAAGTGGGATTTATTCCAGGGCTGCAAGGTTGGTTCAACATCCGCAAATCAGTCAATGTGATACAACACATCAATAAAAGAAAGAACAAGAACCATATGATACTCTCAATAGATGCTGAAAAAGCATTTGACAAAGTACAGCATCCCTTCCTGATCAAAACTCTTCAAAGTGTAGGGATAGAGGGCACATACCTCAATATCATCAAAGCCATATATGAAAAACCCACCGCAAATATCATTCTCAATGGAGAAAAACTGAAAGCTTTTCCGCTAAGGTCAGGAACACGGCAGGGATGTCCATTATCACCACTGCTATTCAACATCGTACTAGAGGTCCTAGCCTCAGCAATCAGACAACAAAAGGAAATTAAAGGCATCCAAATCGGCAAAGAAGAAGTCAAATTATCACTCTTCGCAGATGATATGATACTATATGTGGAAAACCCAAAAGACTCCACTCCAAAACTGCTAGAACTTATACAGGAATTCAGTAAAGTGTCAGGATATAAAATCAATGCACAGAAATCAGTTGCATTTCTCTACACCAACAGCAAGACAGAAGAAAGAGATATTAAGGAGTCAATCCCATTTACAATTGCATCCAAAACCATAAGATACCTAGGAATAAACCTAACCAAAGAGACACAGAATCTATACTCAGAAAACTATAAAGTACTCATGAAAGAAATTGAGGAAGACACAAAGAAATGGAAAAATGTTCCATGCTCCTGGATTGGAAGAATAAATATTGTGAAAATGTCTATGCTACCTAAAGCAATCTACACATTTAATGCAATTCCTATCAAAGTACCATCCATCTTTTTCAAAGAAATGGAACAAATAATTCTAAAATTTATATGGAACCAGAAAAGACCTCGAATAGCCAAAGGGATATTGAAAAAGAAAGCCAACGTTGGTGGCATCACAATTCCGGACTTCAAGCTCTATTACAAAGCTGTCATCATCAAGACAGCATGGTACTGGCACAAAAACAGACACATAGATCAATGGAACAGAGTAGAGAGCCCAGAAATAGACCCTCAAATCTATGGTCATCTAATCTTCGACAAAGCAGGAAAGAATGTCCAATGGAAAAAAGACAGCCTTTTCAATAAATGGTGCTGGGAAAATTGGACAGCCACATGCAGAAAAATGAAATTGGACCATTTCCTTACACCACACACAAAAATAGACTCAAAATGGATGAAGGACCTCAATGTACGAAAGGAATCCATCAAAATCCTTGAGGAGAACACGGGCAGCAACCTCTTCGACCTCTGCCGCAGCAACATCTTCCTAGGAACAACGCAAAAGGCAAGGGAAGCAAGGGAAAAAATGAACTACTGGGATTTCATCAAGATCAAAAGCTTTTGCACAGCAAAGGAAACAGTTAACAAAATCAAAAGACAACTGACAGAATGGGAGAAGATATTTGCAAACGACATATCAGATAAAGGACTAGTGTCCAGAATCTATAAAGAACTTAGCAAACTCAACATCCAAAGAACAAATAATCCAATCAAGAAATGGGCAGAGGACATGAACAGACATTTCTGCAAAGAAGACATCCAGATGGCCAACAGACACATGAAAAAGTGCTCCATATCACTCGGCATCAGGGAAATACAAATCAAAACCACAATGAGATATCACCTCACACCAGTCAGAATGGCTAAAATCAACAAGTCAGGAAATGACAGATGCTGGCGAGGATGCGCAGAAAGGGGAACCCTCCTACACTGTTGGTGGGAATGCAAGCTGGTGCAGCCACTCTGGAAAACAGCATGGAGGTTCCTCAAAATGTTGAAAATAGAACTGCCCTATGACCCAGCAATTGCACTATTGGGTATTTACCCTAAAGATACAAATGTAGTGATCCAAAGGGACACATGCACCCGAATGTTTATAGCAGCAATGTCCACAATAGCCAAACTATGGAAAGAACCTAGATGTCCATCAACAGATGAATGGATCAAGAAGATGTGGTATATATACACAATGGAATACTATGCAGCCATCAAAAGAAATTAAATCTTGCCATTTGCAACAACATGGATGGAACTAGAGCGTATCATGCTTAGCGAAATAAGTCAAGCAGAGAAAGACAACTATCATATGATCTCCCTGATATGAGGAAGTGGTGATGCAACATGGAGGCTTAAGTGGGTAGAAGAAGAATAAATGAAACAAGATGGGATTGGGAGGGAGACAAACCGTAAGTGACTCTTAATCTCACAAAACAAACTGAGGGTTGCCGGGGGGAGGGGGTTTGGGAGAAGGGGGAGGGATTATGGACATTGGGGAGGGTATGTGATTTGGTGAGTGCTGTGAAGTGTGTAAACCTGGTGATTCACAGACCTGTACCCCTGGGGATAAAAATATATGTTTATAAAAAATAAAAAATTAAAAAAAAAAACTGTAAATCTAAATAACTATGGGCTTGAATTCACAATAATGTATCAATACTAATTCATTAATTGTGATCAATGCAGCACAGTATTAATAGGGAACACAGGGTATAGGGAATACAGAAACTCTGTGATATTCTGGCAACTTTTCTGTAAAACTAAAACCATTCTAAAACAAAGAACTTATTTTTAAAAAAATGACTACTTCTTAGGAAGTGAAAGATACAAATGTAAAAGTGATGTAATAGCAATACTGACTCCAGGTCACTTAAATCAAGATCAGCGGGGGTAGATGTCAGGCATAGTTTCTATAGTGCCTGAGAAAGAGACAGAGACACAGAAAAAGAGAGATGCATATGTAGATGTTATGGGCTGAATTGTATTCCCCAGAATTTGTATGTTGAGGCTCTTTCCCTAATTGTGACTATATTTGGAGATGGGGCATTAAGGAAGTAATTAAGGTTAAATGAGGTCCTAAGAGTGAGGCCTTAATCCAATGGGACTGATGTCCTTCTGAGAAGAAGAAACCAGATCGAGCTCGCTCTCTCTCTCTCTCCATCCCTCCCTCCCCATATGCACAGAAGAAAGGCCATGTGATGGTACAGTGGAAAGGTGACTGTCTATAAGCCAGGAAGAGAGATTTCACCAGAAACCAACCTTAACATCCCCTTGACCTAGGACTTCTGGCCTCCAGAATTGTGAGAAAATAAGCTCCTGGTGTTTAAGCCACACAGTCAGTGGTGTTTTATCGTGGTTGTCCCAGCTGCCTAATACAATAAACGCATGGCAACAGGAGTGGCAGATGGAAGACAGAAACACAGTGATTGCATTCTATAGACTGTGCATTGTTGGAGACTGAATTAAAGTTACTAATTACCTTCATCAAATGTACAATTTATATCTTCGTACATGTTAAAGAGTAACTTAAAGAAAAAAAAAAAAAACACTTATTTTCCTCTACACAACATTTGGTTCTGACACCAAATGTGTGAGAGTTTTCCCCACAATAATCTTCCAACTTTCCAGACACCAGTTGGGTGTCTTAGAATCCAATCATAGCATTAATTACCTGAAGTGAGTACAGACCCTGCAGGTTAAGGGCTTGATCCTACAAGTCTGCCCCCACTTCAGATGCCAGGGACAGGTTTCAGGCCATCTCTCATACTTCTGAAAAATTGACTACAAGTAGGAGGTTCCCTCAATCTCCTCCCCAAGTTCAATAATTTGCTATACTTACTCATGACACTCAGGGAGACACAGTCATTGTGAAGGAGATGATAAAGGATACAGACGCAGCAATACAAGGTCCAGAAGTGTTCCATGTGTAGTGAACCTGGGATAAGCCACCCTCCTGGCATATAGCTATGTTCACCCAGAAGCTCTCTAAAGCCCTTGGTTTAGGGATTTTTATAGAGGTTTAATCACATAAGGATGATTGATTATTAACTCAATCTCCAGTCCATCTCTCTTCCTAGAAGGTTGGGGGCTGCACCTAAAACTTCAAGTTTCTAATAATGCTTGGTCTTTCTGGTGACTAGCCCCCATGCAAGGCATTAGAACAAAATATGCTTCTATCACCTAAGAAATTCCAAGGCTTTTGGGAGCTCTGTCACGAACCAGGGGTAGAAACCAAATATGTACTTCTTATTATGTCACAGTTAACAATGAAAGAACAATAATAGGATGTATACCATCAGAACTGGTGGATGGAAAACCAGGGAATAAAGATAGATTCATCTATCCAATGGAAGGCAGGAAGGAAAGGGGGAGGAAAGCAAAGACAGAGAGAAAAGCACAGTAAATAAAGGTCACTAAATAAAATGGTAGAAAAATGAATGAAAATATATCAGTAATCACAGATTCACCTTAAAAAAGAGAAGGCTCTGGGGGCGCCTGGGTGGCTCAGTGGGTTAAGCCACTGCCTTCGGCTCAGGTCCTGATCTCGGGGTCCTGGAATCCAGTCCCGCATCAGGCTCTCTGCTCAGCAGGGAGCCTGCTTCTCTCTCTCTCTCTCTCTCTCTCTGCCTGCCTGTCTACTTGTGATCTGTCAAATAAATAAATAAATAAATCTTTTAAAAAAGAGAGAGAGAGAGAGAGAGAGAGAGAGAGAAGGCTCTAAGAGGCACATAAAATCTAGTGATGCGGCTGAAGTAAAAGGCTGAAAAAATCTACCACATGGATCCATCTGGGTCCCAGTGGAATCCAAGTCAGATGGTTCAAAAGATTTTAGGGACAACCCACAGAGGGAGGAAGAGGTAGATTCAGGGAATAAAAACGGAATGAGAAGCAGAGAGAACCTGTTGATACTCAGGGCGCCTGGGTGGCTCAGTCCATTAAGTCTCTGCCTTCAGCTCAGGTCTCGATCCCAGGGTTCTGGGATGGAGCCCTCAGTTAGGCTCCCTGCACAGCAGGGATTTTGCTTTCCCTTCTCCCTCTGTCCCTCCCCCCTGACAACTTGTTCTGTCTCTCAAATAAATGAACAAAATTTTTAAAAAGAAGCAGCTATTGATACTCTCAGCCTAGACGGGACAAGGGGAAGACAGTTTTGCCAAACTTCAAAGGATGCCAGAGCCTGGGAAAAGAGATCTCCGCAGCCCTACAGTCATGGCCAAACACGGCACCTGCCAGATTATGCAGTTTAGTGTGAGGCGGGAGAGGCAAGAAATACTTGACCTCTCTTCTCCACTCTTAAGTCTCCTTCCTCCCCTTGGCAGCCTAACCATGGGCAGTCAACTAGGGAGCCGGTGTGACAGTTTGTGGGCCAGCAAAGGAGAGAAGAGAGAAGGTGGGCAAAGGGCATGGCAGTATTCCATGCCCCGTAAAAAGAACTTGAAGACACAAATCGCTGTTAGGCAGGAAAAGGGGTTTTGCCTAATAATAAAACAATTTATCTAGAAGATGTAACAAACCTGTAGCTATATGAATGTAACAACAGAGGTTTTTCAGTATATCAAGAAACTACCAGTGGGGGACGCGTGGGTGGCTCAGTGGGTTGAAGCCTCTGCCTTCAGTTCAGGTCATGATCCCAGTGTCCTGGGTTGAGCCCCGCATGGGGGGTGGGGCGTCTCTGCTCAGCGGGGAGCCTGCTTCCCTTCCTTTCTCTGCCTGCCTCTCTGCCTACTTGTGATCTCTCTCTGTCAAATAAATAAATAAAACTTCAAAAGAAAAAAAGATAGAAAGAAACTACCGGGGGCACCTGGGTGGCTCAGTGGGTTAAGCCTCTTTCTTCAGCTCAGGTCATGATCTCAGGGTCCTTGGATGGAGCCCTACATCAGGCTCTCTGCTCAGCAGGGAGCCTGTTTCTCCCTGCCCCAGCCCCCATGCCTGCCTCTCTGCCCTCTTGATGAAGTTCCAGAACCTAAGTCAGGTTCGGTGGGGTGAGGTTCGGAGCTGACGACTAAAGAAAGAATTCTTAAGACATCTTTGGTGCAAAATGGTGGTTTATTAAAGCACGGGGACAGGACCCGTGGGCAGGAAGAGCTGCTGCCCCGGGTTGTGAGGAGTGGCTGGTTATATACACAGGAGTTGGGTAGGTGAGGACAAAGGGTTGTTCAGAAGGGCTATTGGGATAAAGAAGACTGTCAGGATATGGAAGGCCTGGTTACTATCAAGCCAAGGCCACTTTCCCTCTAATGAGGCACTTACATAAAGACAATTGGGAGTCTCCTGGTGGAATGTTACATTCCTGCTATCAAACGTCCTTGTTAGTGAGATTTAGGTCTTAAAAGAAATTTAACTTTATTTACTTTTCCTTCTACCTCCATCTCCTTCGGTTTTTTTATGGAGGGGAGGGTGACGTTAGGGCTTGAGGAACTGAGTTATGTATCTTTGGAAATTGGGCTATTGATAAGGCAACTTCTTTGTTGTAAATCTCAAGGACATTTGTAAACCAAGAGAGACTCCTGCCTTGCAGGATTGTGATCTCTGCAAGATAACCATTTGCTCTTCTTTTAGGGCAGTCAGGGGTGCCTGTGAAATGTCACACATATTACCAAGGGGAGTGGGTGGAGAGGGGGTGCAAGGTGCCAGCCCCTGCTCCATTCGCAGCCAGCCTCCTGCTCCCTCATCACTCTTGTGATCTTTCCCTCTGTCAAATAAATAAATAAAATCTTTTTTAAGAAAAGAAAATACCACAGAGGTTATACGGAAACAAGAACAAATATACCATCATAGTGGAAGGGTAACACATCTCTCCCAGAAAGTGACAGATCCAAGGATCCAACACACAAGAATTTTCTAAGTCCACAGAAAATTTAAACAACACAATAAGCTTCATATAAGGGATGTGAGAGAATTCTACACCCAATACTTTAAAATAGTGTTCCTGAAAACCATACAAATGTCTTTGAGTTGGTGGATGAGTAAACAAACTGTGGTCTCTCCATACAAGACAAGACTATTCAGCGATAAACAGAAATGATTATGGATACCCGGAACAATGTGGACGAATTTCAAACACATTGTGCTGAATAAAAGAAGCCAGACTCAAAAGGTCAGGTACCTACAGGATTCCATTTATATGACTAGAGGCGGCAAAATTAAAGGTACAGAAAACAGATGAAAGATAGCCAGGAGCTGCGGGTGGGGGAAGGGTTTGACTGCAAAAGAGCAGTGGAGAGTGATAGAACCCATATGGCTCGGTCATGGCAGTTACTGGACTCTAGGCTTCTGCTAAAACTCCCAGAACTGTCCCTCCAAACCAGGAATGTTACTCCACACAAACAAACTTGTAAACTGAATTTTTTAAAAACATCCTCTGAATATTCAAGTTCAACCAGATAGCTACATAATTGACCATGTGCATGGTCACAGAAGGAATCTTTTTTTTTTTTTTAAGATTTTATTTATTTGACAGAAAGAGATCACAAGTAGGGAGAGAGGCAGAGAGAGAGGAAGGGTGGAGGGAGGCACCCTGCTGAGCAGAGAGCCCAATGTGGGACTCGATCCCAGGACCCCGAGATCACGACCTGAGCCGAAGGCAGCGGCTCAGTGGTTACTGAGCCACCCGGGCGCCCTCACAGAAGGAATCTTAAAGGCCGTGAAAGATCAGTATTATACACACCAGATCTTCTAACTACAGTGCAATAAAACTCTAAATCAGTTGTGAAAATTAGCTCCCAAACATCATCCCAAACATCAACTAAGAAAATACATTTAAAAAAAAAATCAATAGGTCAAAGAAGATCGTAATGGAAATCACAAAATAGTTCAAGCTGAATAATGACAGGAGTGTTAAATATGAAAATGTGTGGCATGTAGCCAAAGTGGCCCTTGGAGTAAAGAGCTGACTCAGAGAAGACAGGCATTATTGTTGTTGTTGTTTAATAATAAGGTAACCATTTTGCTCAGGAAGTTAGAAAATGGACAATGACAATTTTAAAAATGGAAAGAAGGAAATAATACACAGGAAAACAAAACTCACCCTAATTGTAAATAGGCACACTGCAGAGAGGACTGGTAATAAAACGACAATAGGATTGTGGCCGCCAGCCAGATAGAGAACTATGAGAAGAATGCAGAATCTGATCAGGCAGAAAAAAAGATCAGTCGAAGCTGGTCACGTGGAAAAGGAAATTAGGTGTATTGGAGCGAGGAGTGCATCAGTTCAGCCCCTGAAGTCAAGTGACAAAAAATAGATTACAGCGACAATTGGCATCCAGGGAAAGCACTTATTAATAAATCTCAGCCCACCTGAATGGCTGTCAGGCCCGCCACACCTGCTGACCCTGGGATAGATAGGGTCATCCTGAGAAAGGGCTTAGTTATGTGCCTGATGAAGTTCTAGAACCTAGGTGCGTTTCGGTGGGCTGAGGTCCGGAGCCGATAACCAAGAAAGAATTCTTGAGCCCCGAGTTGTGAGAGATGGCAGGTTACATACCCTGCGGTTAGGGGAAGGTGAGGGGCAGGGAGGTTTCAATGGAGCTTTCATATGCTAAAGAGGGCCTACAAGGTGCCGAGACCGGAGGCCTACCTGAGGCCTTGCCCTTGAGGCTTGATCAATGTTGTCTTTAGGCCATCCATTAACATCAAAATAGTTGGGAGATTCCTGGTGGGATGTCACAATCCTGCTATCAAGCATCTTTGTTAGTGAGATTTAGGTTCAGAAGAGATTTAACTATATTTACATTCCCTTCTAACTCAGCCTACTTCAGTTTTGTTTATGGTGGGGAGGGAGACATTAGGGCTTGAGGAACTGAGTTATTTGCCTCTGGAAATTGTGCTATTGATAAGGTAACTTCTTTGTTTGTAGATCTCTAGTGCACTTGTAAACCGAGGGAGACTCCAGTCCTGTAGGATGGTGATCTCTGCAAGTTAACTATTTGTTTACCGTTTATGGCAGTCAGGGGTGCCTGAGGAATGTCACACACTTTACCAAGGGGGAGCGGATGGAAAGGGGGGGGGGGTGCAAGGTGCCAGCTTTTGCTTTGTCTTCAGCCAGCCTCCTGCTCCCTCATCAGCAAAAGAACATAAGATACCATACCATTTATGTAATTTTTTTAAGGTAGGAAAAGAATTAATTGGTAAAAGCAAATCTTTGAAGGCCAGCCTGAATTTAGACTTACTTCAGCAAGCAGTGAGCCCCTATTTTTGAATGAGTGAATCATCAAAAGATTTTGAACAGGAAACCCACACTTCTGCTGTAATACCAGTCTGGTAGCTTCTTAACCTGGGTTCCACAGAAAGAATGCAGGGGCCTTGTATCCTTGCATGGGAGAAAAAAAAAAAAAAAAATCTTTATTTTTAGGAAATGAAACTTTTCCTTCAATTAAGTGTAGTCAACAAAGCACAATGCTATTGGCAGGACCTGTAACTTTGTCACAACAGAAATCACAGATATTTCCATATGACAGTATAGTTGTAGTAGATGTCTCTAAATATCCTTTAGTTCTTCATGCTTTGAAATTAAAGTAGGCTTTGGGGAGCCTAGGTGGCTCAGTCAGTTAAGGGTCTGACTTTAGCTCAGGTCATGAGCTCAGGGTCCGAGGATTGAGTCCTACATCTGGCTCTCTGCTTCTCCCTCTCCTTCCACCTGCTTGTGTGCTCGCTCGCTCGCGCTCTCTCTCTCTTTCTCTCTGTCAAGTTTTTTCCGGCGAGATAAACACAACACCAGGCAAAGTGGGTGCAAGGCAAGATTTATTAAAAACACTCTCCGGCGAAGTTTCAGGGCTCAAGAGAAGGGGAGCCAGGAAAGTTGTGCCGGGAGGAGGTGGGCACCCTCAGGCGAGGTTCTGCGACTCTGGAAAGCAGAGTGGCGGAAGTCGCGCCCAAGGCAGGGAGGAGGGGGCTTTTAAGGGATCTTGGGGAAAGCTCAGGGGTCTTTTGGCAAGTTTCCCTTATTTGGATATCCCGCTGCTCATCGGGATCCCATTGGTTCACAGGAGCCCGGGCAGGGGTCTCAGATTCCTGCTTGGGCCTTTGTTCTCCTGTCCGAGCTCAGGTCTTGTGGCGGGAACTTTCACCATCTTTAGTAGCCCTTCCTGCCAGCCCAACACTCTCTCTGTCAAATAAATAAATAAATAAAATTTTAAAAAGAAATTAGAGTTGGCTTTAGATCTGCTGCTGAATCTCATTGCTTAATAAGGTAATAAAGAAACACATATATATTACATCTCAAATTTTATTTATTTATTTATTTTTTATTTTTTAAGAGAGGGCACAAGCAGGTGATGGAGGCAGAGGCAGAGGAATAGAGAGAATCCCAAGCAGAGTCCATGCCCAGTGTGGAGCACAACGTGGGTCTCGATCTCACAACCCTGAGATCATGACCTGAGCCAAAATCAAGAGTCGGTTGCTCAACTGACTGAGCCATCCAGTCATCCTCCTAAATTTGATTTTTAAAACCTTTTGAAAATGCACTTCAATATAAAGGTTTCCTTTGTAATTCTGTGTCTCATTTTGTACATTTTAAAAAACAATTCTGGGACTGTTCATAAGCTTCACCAGAGTGGCAAAGGGGTCCATGGCCCCAGGCAAGTGTGGGAAGTCTGATGGCTAAGGGTGGGAAGCGGAGGGCAGATGTGTGAAGGCAGCTGCAGCAGTCTGATCTGGGGAACGCAGGGCTTGGATGGATGAGGGTGTGAAGGACACAGGGTATGCTCAGTCTGCAGCTCAGACCTACTCATTTCCAGCCCAGCCCCAGCACCTAGCCCAGTGCCGGGAACACAGAGAGCCCCAAGTCACGTTTGTTACATGATTGGAAAATGCAGCCCAGTGAGTGGGCTTGTGAGGCTAGAAATGAAGAAGGATCAAGGGGGATAGAAGCTATTGCACCTAACTGAGCTGTGCTGTCGTGGGGTGTGGCACTGGAGCAGGTAGGAAGGATGGAGATGTGCAGTGAGCCCATCAACAGGAAAGGATATCCCAGAAGAGCACAACGGTCTTAGTTTTTAATCTCACTGATCTTGTTCCAGATTTGCCTTTTCTCCTTTTTACATGGGACTCTTCAGCTGTTGCCACAAAGTGCATTTGTCAGTCTTCCTGCATGTCTTTTCAGAAGCAAGTTGGGACAAGGCTTTTCCCAGCCCAGAACTTCTTTTGTAAAGGATGGTGTGCCTATATGACACCGCCCAGACAAGCCCTGAATCTGGGTCCAGCATCAGAACTAAAGAAAAGACAATTGGATTTCATATGGGTTAATTTTATGAGTCAATTAATGTGTCAATTTGACAGTCACGTGCCCAGGTATCTGGTTCAACAGATAGCAGCAGAATAAGGCGAGCTCACATTGCCTGTCTTCGAGATAGGACATCAGTCTTCTCCTGTCTTCAGACTTGGACTCAAACTGGAACTTATACCATCTGCTCTCTTGGTTCTCAGACCTTTGACTCACACTAGAGTCACACCACTTGTCAGCTGCTGATCTGGGGACTTTTCAACCTTCATAACCACAACTGATTGATTGATTGATTGATTGATTCTGTTTCTCTGGTGAACCCAGAGCCAATGGAAATGACCTTTGCCTATAACCCTCCACCAGTGAAAATGTTACAAAACAACTGTTACAAATATTATAAATTCAGAAAAAAAAATGTGCCTTGTGTTTTATTAAATTTGCTAAATCAACAAAGAGCATCAGTAAAAACGAGGTAATGAGCTTCAACAGAACTTAAGTTTGGCTGAAATGGTAGAAGGGACGACTGCCTTGGAGGAGAACAAGAATTAGGGTTGTCTGGAGCATGTGTATACACACACACACACACAAACATGCTCACGCACACGTGCACTCTATGTCCTTCTTGTGCATTCTTCACGACCTCTGGCAATCGGACTTCCACCCTGACACTCTACTCTTAGAGCTTTGCCCTTGGTCACCTGTAGTCTCCAAACTCCAGCCATTCCCACTGTGCTAATGATGTACATCCCTAGCCTTGAGCTTTCCAAAATAGTGGAATCATCACAGGCAGTCTGATTTCATCCAGTACCTTCATATCACAGATTATAAAACTGAGCATCTTAGAAACCTAGAGCTGTGTCCAGAGTCATGTATGTGCTGGCAATTAGCAGAGTTGAGACTGGAAGCCAAGTTTGCTAAATACCACTCTCGCACTCACTTGGTTAACCTGGTTTTCTGTCTGGTCTATATCCTAGAGCGTTGTGAACTATTTTCAATTAGATAGCCTCAACTCAGACACTACAAGCCTCAACATACACTTATAAAACTGTTGAGTCTTGAGCAGACAGCTAGGGGAAAGTCTTTGTCACACAAGATGGTCAAGGGATTGATATTGTTAATTTGTAAAAAGAGCGTTCATTCAACACATGTTTTCATTGAGGGCTCACCAGGTCCAGTGTGCAAGACAGTGAGAAAACAATGGTGAATAAGAATAGCATGATTTCTCCTTGCACAGACTTTACCGTCTAGTGGGCACAAATAAAACAATCTGAAATTACCACTGGGAAAGGCAGTCATGTGCCGCTTCTAGCTTCTGGCATAGGAGGGCAGCATTCCCTTACAAAGGGATAAAGAGCCCTTTTGACCGGTGATGGGTATCGCTCTCTGCTCTGTAATATCTTTTCCTATCCCATATTTGAACAGGTGTCCTTCTTTGTTCTGCTTCAGCGTGGGTCAAAGACCCTTGGGCAGGACCTCAGCTTTCTGCTCTTCAGACCCCATGGGGGAGGACATGGGGTCCTTGGCCAGAAATGCAAATGGAATCCGTGTGCAGACCATCTCCCCGTGTTGTCTGGGTGAGGAGACCTGCCAAGCATAGGAGACAGATACTGGCTATTGAAGGGGATCTTGTTCTGTCTCTTCTCCATGTAAGTAAAATGTTGTTCAACCCAGAGCCTGTGTGAGTCTTGTCTCTCCCAGCAACTCTGATACCTGCAAACTACGCAGGGAATCGACATACTGTTGCACCTGGTTGTAGGCAACAGGTGCCACTCACTGGACAATTATCGTAATAAAACACTAACTGAAGGAAAGGAATGCCTGTGGGGAAGCATGCCGCTGAGGGCCTGACTCATGTTGGTTGTGTGGCCCAGACTGGGGAGTGTTGGGAGCTATCCATGAAGTTCTGAGCTGAGAAGGAAAGTATAAATATGAGCTAATAAGGGAAGGATGGAAGAAGGGGCAGACACCACAGGTCACAGAAGTTCTGTGCAAAGGCCCTGTGACATATTTGAAAAATTGAAAGAAGGCTGATATACCCTCGGGGCATAAAGAGAAGAGCAGAATGTGCTCAAATGAGCTTGGAGAGGGAAGCAGGGACCAGACGGTGCAGGGCCTTCTAGGTCATCTTGAGGATTTGAATCTGTATCCACTGAGGAATGGACAGCACAGAAGTTTGCTAAGGAGAGGATGACATGGTGAGATTTGTGTTTTGAAGAGATGAGGCTGGTGGCAGTGGAAAAAATGGATGTGAAAGGGAGAAAGTTGACACTAAGAGCTAAGTGAGACCATTGCCAATATCTAGGAGAAAGAGAGTGGTAGTTTAGGCCAGTGGTTCTCAACCAGAGAAATTTCACCCCTCTGAAGATCCTGGGCAATCTCTGGAAACACTCTTGAGTGTCACACGGTGTGTGGGAATGTTATGGCATTTAGCAGATTAAGGTCAGGAGTGCCACTAAATAAACATCCTACAAGACACAAAAAGGACCCCCTAGCCTGAGATATATAAATAGTGCCTAGATTGACAAATCCTGGCTCAGGCTGTGGTGGTGGTGGAGATGGGACACATGGGAGAGGTAATTAAGAGGACAAAGCTAGCAATTCTTAGTGACTGATTGATGATGAGAGACGAGGGAGCGATTAGCAAAGAGAATTCTCAGCTTTCTGGCTTGCTCACTTGAATGACTGGGGGTGCCGTCCACTGAGACAAGGAACATTGGAAAAGTTGATAGTTTTCTGGAGGAGGATGAGGAGCTCAGCTGGAGACCTATGAAACTGAGATGCCTCTAAGACATCCAAAAGAAATCAGGCAATTCTCTAGGTCTACAGCTCAAGAGGAAAAGCCTGAGCAGAACACATGCATTTCAGAGGTTTCCTTAAGTAGAACGGAAGCCAGGGGCAGGGATGAGGTTACTGAGAAAGGGGTACAGAGTGAGGAAGAAAGAGGTCCCGGACAGAATCTTGAGAAACTCTTGGGAGAGGAGAACAAGCCAGCAAATAGCATGTAGGGGGCATCTGGAGAGGTGGGAGGAAAACCAGGCATGTCACCTCCCAGAAGCTTCAAGTGGGACTGTTTCCCCCATACCTTCTCCAACACAGAGCACTGCAGATATTTTTAAAGTTTGCTAAACTGATCAGTCAAGAAAAATCTAGTTTAAAGATGTCAAAGTTTTGCCATGTTGGGGTAAGTAATGAGATTAAGCATCTTTGCCATGTTTACTGGCCACTTACACTTCTTGGGTCATTTGTCCATTTTCTTATTCTAGATATTCCTATTTTTCTAGATTGGTTTGGCTTCACTATATATTGTGATTTTTCACCCTTTGCTATCACATTATTAAATATTTCCACACAATTTATCTTTTTTTTTTTAAAGATTTTATTTATTTATTTGACAGAGAGAGATCACGAGTAGGCAGAGAGGCAGGCAGAGAGAAAGAGGAGGAAGCAGGCTCCTGCTGAGCAGAGAGCCTGATGCGGGACTCGATCCCAGGACCCCGAGATCATGACCTGAGCCGAATGGCAGCGGCTTAACCCACTGAGCCACCCAGGCACCCTATCTTTTTTATTTAAAGATGTCTTTTTCCATGCACTTATTTTACATTTTTTTTTCCGCAAGATTGCTGTTGACTTTATCTTCTTGCTTTGATTTCATGTTGGAATAGGGTGTTTCTTCCCAAGGATCACAAAAATGTTCTCCTATATTTCCTTAGGATATCAAATCCTTTTTTACATTTAAACTTTTCATCTATCTAAAATCTCTTTTTGTGATTGATGAATGATTGGGATTTTTTTTCTCAGTTCAATTGAGAAATGTGTTCTTCCAGTCTCCTCTTTCTGTTAAACTAAATCCTATATCCATTAATCTGGTATTGACCTATCTCTTTTGTTTTTTAGAGCTATTGGTATATTCCTGTGCCCAAACCAGGCTGTTTTAATTACTGTAGCTTTTTGGTATGGTTTGATATCTGGAAGGTACATTTGTATTATTTTATTTTATTTTAATGATTTTATTTATTTATTTGATTAAGAGAGCGAGCAAGAGAGCACAAGCAGGGGAAGTGGCAGAGGGAGAGGGAAAAGCAGGGTCCCTGCTAAGCAGGGAGCCTGATATGGAGCTCAATCTCAGGACCCCAGGATCATAACCCATGCCAAAGGCAGATGCTTAACTGACTGAGCCATCCAGGTGCCCCACATTTGTATTATTTTATAATCAGGAAAACCCCCAAAGGTTTGCATAGATAGATAGATAGATAGATAATGTATGTTTGCTCCCATGTGTGGATGGTTGATGGGGAAGCATGTGTGTGAAAGCTGGCAACAAGGACTGATTTGGGTTATTTTTAGAATTACCACCAACTGTATTTGAAGGCCCCTTAGGCCCAGGAACCTTCTACCAGCTCCTGGGGAATCACTGAGGATGTTAAGGTCAGCCATTCACTTCTTAGAACCAAAGTGACTGACTCTGGTGTAGGTAGAGTATCAGCAGCTTTTCGTGGGTCTATGGCCACTGGGGAGCAGAAATCCCTCAGCTTTTGGTCAGATGCCTTACCTTTTGTTGCCCAGAGCTTTCAAAGAAAGTAAGTCTTGTAAATTCAGCAAGTATTCACTGACTGCCCCACATCCCCATCGCAGACCCTGTAGAAATCTCCCAGCAACGGTCCATTTCAAACAACTCACGGTGAGTGACTAGTGCTCCTACACAAACACACACACACACACACACACACACACATACACACCCTTAACTCGGGGGCATTCTTCTCTGAAGACACCCCCCCCCCCCAGCAACTGTCAGTGGGTTCGGTCCCATCTGCACAGGAGAGGAAACTAGTGGCATACAGCCTCTAGGTCTCCAGGGGAACAGGCAGACCCAGGACATAGCCCAGACCTTAGCTCTTCCTTCCAGCTATTCAGGACCACCCACGGGGCGGGGTCCTCCAACAGATCTCTACTTAGGCCTCTTGGTGGATCTTTCCAAGAGTCCCAAAGGGCCTGCTGATGCATTAAAAGCAAGACCCCTGGGGCACTTGAGTCGCTGCATTTCCGTCCTCTTCCAGGATTAGCTTGTCTTGAATCTTAGCCTTGAATCTTGTCTTGATACCCATATAAAATGGGGTTGGGGGAGGGTATTGCTGAGTAAACAGTGAGCAGATCCCTGGGCATGGCCAAGGCAGTCAGTCTGAAATACATGACAAGGAACGTCTCTGTATTACTTTGCTCTCCTGGCCCAGGTGATTCAGGGACCAGTGTGCCTGCTAGCCTCACGCCCAACATTACAGGTGGTTACCAGCCTCCACTCCACGGAAAGATGGGGCACAGGGCCCACCTGTGCACATACAAGCAGTGCCGGGTTTCTACACTCTGCCCTGCCTCCTGCCCCAAGTAGTCTTGAGGTGAGGATGGAGGAAACCAAAAGAGAGATCAAAGGGTCCTTGGCCTTGACATCGATGTTTGATGGACACGCAGTGGACACCCTCCCGGCCTTCCCCGGGTAGGTCCAGGCGGCATGGTGGTGCAGAGGACCAGAACGGATAAGATGAAGCAAAGGTGCTGGGCCTTGACCCGGCCGCGGGGGCGGTCCTCGGCCCGACTGCTCCGCCCCCGCCACGCCCCGGGGCCGCCCTGCCTGCCCTGCCTCTCCTGCCTCCGCAGAGCCTCCGGAGCGTTGGCCGCTCGCTGCCACTGCGACAGCCCAGCTTGCCCTGCTGCCACCGTCTGCGCACAGGTGAGCACCGGGGACCCCGCGCCCGAGCCGCTGAGGAAGGATCGGAAAGCTTCGTGGGGCTGGGAGCTAGAAAGGCAGGAAAACAGATCGGATTTCAGAGAGGACTGGAGGGAGGGACCGAAGGGTGCGCGCCCCAATCCTGGGAGGCAGGGAGGTAGTCCCTGCCAAGCCCGGAGAGGTGGACGCGTCCCCACCGAACACATCTGCGACTCCGGAGATGGGTTGGCGCTTAGCTCTCCTGGCTGTGTGGAGACACAGTTCCACAGCGGGGCCTCCCAGATCCTGGGGCGCTGGATCCCGGGGGCCCGACATCCCTTTGCAATTGTTTCCAAACAGCAGCTAAAAATATCCCTCCTAGGTTTTTCAGGGGCGACTCTAGGCTCGCGGGTGCCAACACCCACAAAAATCTCCCTTGCTTCTGCGATTTGAAGAAAAGCCCTGCCTCAGTCCTATGAATGTTGCTAATAGGTGGAAGATTCCTTCTGCCCCAGTTGGTGTGTACAGGTGGAAAAAATCTGAAAGAAATGATTGACTTATTTTTTTGGAAAATTTTCTATTTAAAATTCAGCAAACCTGTTCTTCTCGTTGCATCTGGGGAGGTGACACTAGAATTTAAGCTCAGCTTTGGGTTTTTATCCAAAGGGCTCTGTTTCTCTGTCCCCCAAGAGGTTTTGATTTGGAAGAAGTGAAGTGGGTTTGAAAGCAGGTTTTGCTTCGTGACAGGCTTTCCGGCTGGGACAAGAGTTTGCTTAAGGTAGTCATTAGCTTTTTACCTGAAAACTGAGGAACAGGAGGCAGCCACGTGGCTGTGGTCAGGAGACTGCTATGTATCACTCCCCTTCCTCCCTGGACAGATGTTTTTTTAGTCCTGCCCCCAAACTGGGCTTAACACTGCTGGTTTCCAGAACTGAAGTCAGGGGCCAACGACACACCGTCATTCTGTGTTCTCTTGCCTACGGTTGGGAGGAAAGATGTTCACTGTGCTGACCCGCCAACCCTGTGAGCAAGCAGGTTAGTATCTCCAAGCAGGCAGCAGGTGTGGTATTCTCAAGTCACAGCCCAGGCTTCAGCCCACAGTTCTTCATGCGTGGCCCCTGCCATTGAGTTTAACGTCTGTGGTTTGAGACTCAGTCACTTACTGAGCTTTCACCACCAGCATGCCTCAGGTAGAAGTAATGCTTTTGATCAAAGCTACGCAAAACAAGGACTAACATGCATGTCTCGCTTAAATGGTTTTTCCGGTTTGCCTAATCCATTAATTTGGCTGTTTGTGGTTTCCCTTACCAAGCTGCGTGTGGGGTTTGGTTGAGAATATTGTTGCTTTTGTAATGCATTGTAAAGTCCTTAGATCTTTCCTCTTCTTCCATCCCAGTGTTGTTGCTGGCACAGTGTCTACAGGTTCCGCACTCTGCACCCCCACCCCAGGTCCAGCGTCCTACCCTTGCTGCTGGAGGCACATGTGCAGAATTCTCACACACATGCACCCACACATACTGCCAAGCTTGCCCTACCTGCCTGCCTCTGGAGCACGTTTTACAGTCGCTCATGTGGAAGCCCAGAAGGGTCTGGCCTCTCCACTCTCAGGTAGACAGCTTGTAATTATAGTGTTTGTTCACTCCTAATGACAGCACAGTTCTGGACTGCATTCCCTAAACGAATGAGACCTGCTCTAGTCCGTTTGGCTTTGCAATAGGCTTTTCTGCTGGGGCCAGGATTTGCTGAAGGTAATCATAGCTATTTACCTGAAAAGTGCTGAAACACAGAGGACTTGGGAGACCAAACACACAACTGTGCTCAGCAGACTGCTTACAAAGCACACCCTCTCCTGCACCTCCTGGACAGATGGTCTTTAGTCATGCCCCCGAACTGGGCATTCTTGTCTTCCAAAGGATATAATTTTAGGGTGGTACGGGCAACTTAGACAAATCTTTTTTTGTAAAAGGAAATTGTACCTAAGGAGCTAGTTTACTTGGATTTTCAGGTTTTCCTTAAAGGACTTTGAAAGGTTTGATGAATTTTGACAAATGCACACACCCATATACCCCATAATTCTAGGAAGATATAGAGCATTTCTGTGACTCCAGAAAGTGCCCCTGTATTCCTTCTCAGTGAGTCCCTATACCCAACCAACACCCAGGATGGTCACTGCTCTGATTTCTATCACCTTCCTGTTTCAGAACTTCACATGAATGAAGTCATTTCAGTATTGAACAATATTTTTTTTTCTGAAAATGTATTTGCTACTTTATTTATAAAAATTCCATTAGCTCACACTGTTTTGTTAAGACCCCAGTAAATATCTGTTCAAAATCATCTAGTTAAGCAATATTAGTTTAACTTTAATACATAGACATAGTCCATTATAGTAATTGTATACCTTACACAATTCAGATATAATCATCTTTCTTCAGAGGCTTTGTATTTAGTTGAAGATTATTCATAGGTTTCATTATTATTATTTTGCTTTTAAATAGTACAGTTTATATGTTACAATTAAAATACAAATGCCAGAGATGATATGACCCCTTTGAACACATGGCTTAGGGTCTAGCTGTTCTTTGAAGATGTAGGTGAGACCCTATGGCTTCCCTGTAGACATAGGAAAAGTGACTGAGGTTGACTTCTTTCTGGGAAACGTAGTATTTTTAGAAATTCATATGTGTTACTGTTTGCAAGATGGTATATCACTGTGTACTGAACTTTATAATCATTGGTTATATCTGACGTAAAGCAATAATTTATTTTATCTGATATATATATTTTTTAATAAAATTATTTATTTATTTAACAGAGAGAGAGAGCGAGAAAGAGGGCACAAGTAAGCAGAGCAGCAGCCAGAGGGAAAAGAAGAAGCAGGCTCCCTACTGAGCAGGGAGCCTGATGTGGGACTCAATCCCAGGACTCTTGGGATCATGACCTGAGCCAAAGGCAGTTGCTTAACCGACTGAGCCACCCAGGCAACCCGATATTATTTTTAAATGAAATATTTTATCACCTGCTTAATAGAAAACCCATTTTTTAAAGTCTATATTAGAATAAATATTATTGTAAATCATCTCAGGGACAATTAGTAGTATTCTTAATACATCTGGGGAGATACCAGGAAACGAAACTATGCACACCCTCTCTGCAAATGATGTCTTAGTCTACTCTTTTGGAGAAAAGGTAAATGGTTATTGAAACCCAATCCCTGTTCTACCTTAAAAGTGTAGGTCTCACTAAAGCCACAGGAAGTGACATATGCACACAGTTATGCACCCAATCTATGGATTCTGCAAAGAAAGCTGATGCCTCATTCCTACTTTCCGCTCACGTGTCTGCTGGGTCTTCCCATTTTAGGCTTCAAGGCTCTCTCCCGAACCCCAGCCATCATTGCCTTGGTGGTCTTGCTTTTGAGTGTTGTGGTGCTTGTGGCCATCACAGTCATCCAGTTTCACCACAAAGAGGTCCTCCTTCCAGGACTGAAGGTAAGTGTGAAGGGATTGCCACTGAAGGGATGGGCTATGACATCAATTATTCTAAAGTCATGAGTTAGAAGAAAACCCTTTCTCCAACTGCCATGGAGGAAGACCCAAGGGAGAACCCAAGGGTCTTTGGTGCAAGAGCTGAGGGAGGAGCTTTGGACATACTGGTTTTGTGATGTTTGACACTAGAAAATGTTAATGGTGACAACTTCTCTGAGAACTATGTGGCCTTATTTTGACTTCTGACTGTGGAACCAAAGCTAAATTTTGTAGCCAAGAGTTGCAGATGACTACCAAAGATCTACCAACTTGTGCATTCCTCCAAGAACGCACAACCCTGATCATAAGTGGAAACAAGGAGGGGCGCCTGGGTGGCTCAGTGGATTAAGCCGCTGCCTTCAGCTCAGGTCATGATCCCAGGGTCCTGGGATCAAGCCCCACATCGGGCTCTTTGCTCTGCAGGGAGCCCGCTTCTCTCTCTCTGCCTGCCTCTCACCGACTTGTGATCTCTGTCAAATAAATAAATTAAAAAAAAAAAAAATAAGTGGAAACCAGGAGACCCAGACTCCTCTTCTGGCCTAACCTTATAAGCAAAACATCAAAGACTTGAAAAGGTCTCCTTGGGCTGTATTTGTGCTACCTCTCTTGAGTCTAGAAGTGTCCCATGATCCCTCTAATTCTTCGCCTCAAAAAATTACTGAGAATCTTGTGCTCAGTTTCAGAGGCTACTCTTAGCTCTTGATAAGTCAGTCCCCACATGGCCTTTCAGATGATGTCTGACGGTCTGAAAACCATGTGTGTCACCCCACCCTTGGCTGTTAGAGTGAGGGGAGGTAATCCCATGAGGGACTTGTCAAATGAAAGAGAATCCTTTTGGTAGAGTTTGGCACACTTTCTGTAAAGAGCTAAATAGTACATATTTTAGGCTTTGAAGGTCATTTATAGTCTAGATCACATTTCTTCTTCTTCTTCTTCTTCTTCTTATTCTTCTTTTGGTCTTCTTATGATTTTTTAAAAGTGTAAAAACCCTTCTTAGCTAGAGGGTCATAGGATCCAAGGAATTAAACTCTTATTTGAATCTCATTTATCCTTTGCCCTTGACCTCATGAGTACTTTCTATATCTTCCTGCTCTTAGTGACTGTTCAAAGGCTATATTTGAAATAGAAGTTTTTTAAAGTTTTTAAAGATAAAAAGGAAATGAGTATTGCCTCAGCTTTGTGGGCAAGTTTGACATACCATTCTGAGACTGCTCTTAAGATTAAAGTAAATCTCCCATAGATAATGGCATTTGGCTCTTTTATAGGACATTTTATTTAAGAATGTCAACACCCTCCCCATGAATAACACAAAGAAAAAAGAAAAGGAAAAAGAAACCTTCTACAACTGTCCAGTGATGAGGAAAAACAAATTATCTGGTTGTCCAAAGACATGAGCCAAGGCCTAGAGAAGCCATTGCCCCAAGCTCCAGGCACTGACTTCTTGTATTAACTATGGAAAATCAGGATTGCAACTGAAAGTAACACCATTTCGTTACACTTTGTAAATTGCAGTTTCAGTTTAGGGAACACTTTCCCCTGAATTATCTCATGTAACTCTTGTGATAGCTATAGCAGGGGGACAAAGCAAGCATTGTCACCATCATCTTGCAAATGAGAAATCATAGGTTTGACCAGTGGATGGCAGACCGGAAATGAAAACTTGTCTTCCTGTTCCTGTCTTCTTTTTCTTCACTCCCCTCCCTCTTCTCCCTGATCCTAAGTGCAGAATGGGGGACCCAGAAGAAGGTACTACCTCTGACAGGAGTACTTGTCCTCTTTTGCACAGGTGGGAAGGTGGGGAAGATGGGTGCAGATGCAGAAGTTTTGCTGAACTGAGAGATGGAGGTATCCCCCACATGGGGGCAAGCTAAATAGCCCTCTTAGACCCCAGTAATCACTCTTACAACCCATATTTCAGAGGAACCAGCTCTAGTTGTATTTTAGGGTTATCTTCAGAGCACAAGGGAATGTGCCTACCCAGAGCCATGCTTCCCCTTCTAGAACAACCTGTGGTGCCTGGGACTCCAGAAGCCAGGGTCTTTATGGGTCTCCTCCAGAGGACTGTCCTCACCAATGGTCTGAGGGGTTGCAAAAGAGCAGCTCTTTGCAGCAAATGTAGACAGAGCAGAGATGTGGAGTCTGAGCTGTCACACTTTCTATAGACAATGTGTAAGTGCATGAGGCTCTTTATTCTGTGGATCTGGAGCCCAATCCCCGGAGCCCAGGGATGAGGACAGGTGGAAGTTGGGAGGGAGAGTAAAAGCCTGCATTTATAAAATTTTCCCTACAAAAGTTAGGGATGGGCTAGTTAGGGCATTTGCCAGCGCTGGCTTCCACTTGTTCCAAGAAGAAAGAGGTAACTCTTCTGTTCATACTGGAGGGACATGGAGGAATTGACAGAACACTAGAAGAGCAAACTAAGTAGAGAGAAGTAGACCCCAGCGCAGTAAGGAGGCTACAGCCGAAGGAGGAAAACTCATCTGTTTCATGCTCCTGGGTCAGGTGGGTTCCCTTGGTCAAAGATGTGAGTAAAAGTAGGCCATTTGGAAATGACCCTAGGAAGCCTAGGTAGGGGGTGGGAAGGCAGCTGGTGGAGGGTCTGCCACCCAGTAGGTTACCACTGCAGGCAGCAAGGGCTCAGTTCTGCAGGGAATCTCTGGGAGCCAGTATAGAATCCATCGCAGGGTTGTCTTCTACCAAAGGGCATCTAGAACCACTGCCTCACGGGTATCCCACTCAAGGACATACTTACACACTAACTTCTGCTAGTCATTGGTTGAGTGGCTACGCCCTGGAAGACATTCACTCCTTAGTGTTTCTGGCTGTTGTATGCTCAGGTGGGCTCAAGTCCCCGGAGAAAGCCTTCAGGCAGGTGGAAAGTGCATGGCCTGAGGGATGTGGTCAGGGAACCCTCAGTGACTATTCCACATAGATAGATTATTTTTATCCTCATTTTGCAGATAAGAAAATAAAGGAACAGAAAGGGCAGACAGCTTCTTACAATTAAATGGACTGGAAATAGCAGACGTGGTGCCCAAGAAACAAAACAGAGCAGAGAATGTTGGCCTTAAGCAAGGGTTTAGAAGGATCAGAGGACACACTTCTCAAATCCTGCTGCCAGGTCCTGGTCATTGTTGTAGGGGAAAGGAAGTTGTAGAGCATTGGAATACTGGCTCAGAAGACCCATTCTGCTTAATTGGGTGGATTTAATGTGAGAAAAGACAGATGTTCTGAGCCAGTGGAACCAAGAGCAGAATGGCCACTTGAAAGAACATTCCACATGTAGCTCATTTCAGAGTGAGGACAAGCCTCTTTTTTTGTTGTTTTGCAGTGTGTGCTAAGGGTGGGAAGGGGAGTTGTGGGAGTGAAGCTGAGTGAATACAAGGGCTTTTAAACTGTTCTGTTTATGTTTCCATACCTTGAAGTTTGTTTTGCCTTGGTGTGCCACTGACAGTTGGTTATGAGGGGACAGCTCCACAATTGCCTATCTGAGGGTCCCTAGACTGCTCCTTAAGATCCTAACCATGATAATTGGCTCTTAAATCCAACCTTGGCCTACCTAACCTTGGTTCATTTGAGTTGAACAGCAGAACTATTAAAACTTAGTCAAGGATCGAAGTGTCCCCAGTTCCATTTTCATTGTTACTGGTCTGACCTGACCTACCAGCCTGAAGAATAAACATGATGGCATGATTTTTCTTTTTCACTCAGGCCCCCACTGGCTTTATTATCATTAAGTCTCTTATTGTCCTTTTGAGACCTTGTCCTCCCAAACCCCAACCACAACTGTCTAGAAGTCCTACGGCTTCCCAGTCCAATATGACCGGTATCCCATTGCCATTGCCCCTTATAGCCACATGACATCATTATTGAAGAGGAGCCTACATAGTCCCTCTCAGGTCACATTAGATCCCCATGTTGGGTCACTGTCCCATGCTTGGCCGTTACTCTCCAAAGCACAGCCACAGGACCAAGCTTGCTAAAACCATTCCCTTCTAACCCTTATTGTTTCTCAGTCATCAGCCTGGAGCTCTGGTGACTTGCGGCCCTCCCTGGTTTACCCTTTGGAGAGTGAGAGTTAGATAATTGGTTTCCTCCTTTCCAGAAAGATGCAACTCCTTCATCACCTTGGTCCACCTCCTCTCCAGCCAGATCTGCACACTATTCAACTGCGAGTTTGCTTTTGAGGGACTTTATGTCTGAACAAAAGATCCACGAATGCACACCTTATTATGAAACAGTCAACCCTGGTAGACCTGGTTTCCTTGGAACTCAGTGAAAGCATGGCGGCTCTGTGAACAGGACTGATGTTCAGTTAGACTCGGGCTTGGGACTGTGGGCAATTATTTACCTCTGTGAGCCTGTTTCCCCATCTGTCAGGTGGGAATGATGACAACACCTGCCTTCTGAATGCAGTACTAAAGCACTTTGTGCAGTGCCTGACGTATTATAAGTACTCAGCAATTGTTTACTACTACTATTCCTATTATTATGCTAGTAGTGATGATGATGATGATGGTGATGGTGGTAAATCTAAGAAGCTGATCTTATGATCCTTGCTTTTGTTTTGTTAGAAGCTCACGTGGTCCTTAAGTTTTGGATCGTGCAGTTCATATGGAAGGCTGTTTCCTTTTGGTTAACCCACTGAGTACGTCTTCAGTTCCACATTCTAGCCATATTTTTTTCCTGACACTGCATTAAACAGAGGGTAACTTACTGCTTTCCATCTAGCTGAACTGAATGAAAATTAGTCCCCACCTCGTGCCCTCCACTGAACCACATTGAGTGTCACTGATCTAGGCAAATGTGCTCTGAAAACTGGCTAAAACCAATTTTCCCATTTTTGAAAATGTCAGGGGATGATGGTGGCTACTCAGAAGTAGTGCTGGGCTCAGGGCTTGTCCCTGTCAGTGCATTGGCAGGTGCCCAAGGGGCAGCCATTTCTCCAGGCTCATTGTGAAATGTCTCTGGCTGCTCCCACCATGATAACAACTGGATCCCAGCTGGGATGAGGATTGGAATGAGAGTGGCCCTTCTTCCTCCTTTCTGATCTTGGCCCAGCAGCCCCAAGTTCCCTTCACAGGGAAAACACACGGTTTGTGAAGTGTTTGGTTCCAGAAGATATGGGAAGGGTGGGGAACCTGTGGAGTGGTTGCTCTCGTCATGTACTCCCTCCTCTAGTCAGCACCAGGTGTGGAGGGTTCGGGGGAGGGGCGCTGAGGGGTCAGCAGCAGGTGGGAGGGGAGAAAGTGGACTGGTTGGGTGGCAGACCTCTTGAGTGCCTGGTTTCCTTCGGCTCCACCTGTGCGCTAATCTCCTTGGTGAGTTTCTGCCCAGAGCAGGCTGTGAACAATACCTCCCTTGTTTGCAGGGGGTATCGTGTCAAGATCCCTGTCAGCGTTCATCAGATTGAAGGCTGAGATTAGGAGGCTGTCCAAGTTCAAATACCAATGGACACAGGATGTTCCGTGTCAATATAATGGGGAAGCTGTGATTGAGGAGCTGGAGCAACATGTTTTTATTTGGTCCCATTTCAGATGAAACAAGCGCTTGTTAATAGTGGGAATTGGAGGGGCGCCTGGGTGGCTCAGTGGGTTAAGTTGCTGCCTTCGGCTCAGGTCATGATCTCAGGGTGCTGGGATCGAGTCCCGCATCGGGATCTCTGCTCAGCAGGAAGCCTGCTTCCTCCTCTCTCTCTCTCTGCCTGCCTCTCTGCCTACTTGTGATCTCTCTCTCTGTCAAATAAATAAATAAATAAAATCTTTAAAAAAAAAAAAAAATAGTGGGAAGTGGAACCCTCCCACATGTCTAGAATCAGGGAATTGGTGAAAATGATATCAGTATTTTTACTGGCAGGGAGAGATGTGCATGATAAGCTTATTGAGTAAGAAAAGAGCATTGGAAAAGACTATGTACAGTGTAATCCTTTATCGAATTGATTTTAGTATATGTGCTGTCGAAGCGAGCACTCCTGTATGGAATTGAAAACATATGTCTAGCCACATATTCACATGCGTAGCTATAGACACAGAAGACCAGTAGAAAAGATACATAGTAAGATGTTAGAACAATGGTGGGATTTGAATTTGAAGGGTGTTATTTTCTTTTCTTTCCTCTTTTCCTTGCTTTGTAATTTTATTTATTTTGCTTTATTGATCTTTCTATATAGCCTGTATTTATTGAGCAAACATTAAGTATCAGATGTTTGGTCTCCTGTGGACTTCTCAAGGTTGAGTTGTTGGAAGATAAGAAAACCCACAGAGCTTAGGCCTCCTACCCAGGGACGTAAAGCAAGCATCCACCTGAGTCACCCTGCCTCCAGAACCCAAATTCATCTTCCTCACTGAAAGGAGCAGCCTAACCCAACAGTGGTGGAATTGGGGAATTGCTGTGACCCAGAAGTCTCTGCTGTCCTGAGCTGACTCCAGGTCCAAGCACTCACAGACCTCAGTCAGCATTACTCATTCTAGTCCCCATAGGCTGCTAACGCGTGCTCTTTCCTGCTCAGGCTTGGTCCAGGGCCTGGTCTGAAAAGACCCTCAGGGGACACTCCCTGGTGCTTCTCTCTAGCTGGGGAGGTGGTCCAGGGCTCCTAGCCAGCAATCCCCAGCACAGCTAGCCCTGGCAACACCCTCCTGTCTGTTCATGTACCATGTTACCAAAGTGGGACAGTATGTCAACATTAGTTTGTATTGTGGGGTTTTTCTCCTTAATTATGAACACTTTCCTTCTGAAGGTTAATACAGGTATTAATGTGTCTCTCCCTTGTGAGAACTTCCTGTGTTTATTTGGGCAGCAGGTGACTGACTATTCATTTCCCTCCTGAGACCCAGGTGGCTTCTGTTCCCTACCTCAGAGGTCTGGGTAAGGAAGAAACTGGGGATGGGCAGGATCCTTGGAGTGCTGATTTTAACCTTGGCTTCATACTGGGTCACCACGAGAGCTTTAGACACTGCCGATGCCTTTGTCCACTCCGAGAGTCTGATTTAATGGGCCTGGGATAGATCTCGGAACTGGGGGCTTCAGAAACTTCCCAAGTGATTCTAAGGTGTGGCCAAAGCTGAGAACCAGGCCCCAGAACACCTGACCACCTCATCCCATCCCTTTCCCCCACAGTCCAAGGAGACGAAGTTGGTTTGGAGCAAATAATTTTTTCCCCTTGGTCAGCCCCTACCTAAATGATGTGGTGTGGAGTAAGCTCATGAGAGAATTCGGGGTTCTCAGTGACCCATTGAAAATGAGTCCTCAGAGAAGCCCAGCCCATTTCTGACTCTCCCTTTCCCCTTTTGTTCAGTATGGAGTCGTGCTCGATGCCGGGTCCTCCAGAACCACCGTCTACGTATATCAGTGGCCAGCGGAGAAGGAGAATAATACTGGAGTGGTCAGTCAAACCTTCAAGTGTAGTGTCAAAGGTAAGGCCCAGAGTGTGTGCAGGAGTCCCATAGAGAAGCAAGGGAGAGTCCCAAGGGCCTTCAAAGAAGCCTGGAGGGATCCCAAGAAGCTGCCCAAAGGCAGAGAACGAGCACGGGACTGGGCATCAGGAACATAAACAATCCTGCGCTAGTGCGTCACCCATTCAGTGACCTTGGGCCACTCACTTCCCTTCCTGGGCTTCAGTTTTCTCATGTCTGAAACATGCATGGTGTGAGATTTTACCCTGCCACACTTGCAAGAATGAAGGCTGGTGGAAGACATGTCTCCAGGGTCAGAACCAAGGATGACTTATTGCTCACAATAACAACATTTTCTTGAGCTGGTTCTCTAAGCCTCACTTTGCACAAGATGGTGTAGAGAGGGCCAGACCGTATTTGCTCACACAGTGAGTCGTATTACAGAAGACAAACCCCGAGATTAGGGAACCTGAAACATTTATAATACCTGCCTTTTGATCTGGGGAAGAACACTGTCTCTATCTTCTGAGTCTGCTTATTATGCAAACATCCTTGAGAATATATAATCCAGAACAAAGGCAGTCAAGGTCTCTGCTCATAAGATAAGCAGAAAGATGAGCAAGTTGTGGAAAATTATATTCCAGTAGGGAAATTGTGTTCTCATTGGCTGTGTATGTTGGGAGTGGTGTGGTAGAAAGAGATGAACAAGGATGGACAATACATAAACACGGGTTTGGTTCTATTCCAGTACAGCTTGATCTATGGACCCTGAAATTTTGAAGTTCATATAGTTCTCAAAGGTCACAAAATATTGTTTTAATTTTTCCTTGTTATTTAAAAATGTAAAAACTATCTTAGCTCACAGGCTGTATTAAAAAAAAAAAAAAAAGATAATGAACCAGATTTGGCCTGTGAGATGCCAACCCCTAAAACAACATTCTCGGCATCTCCACAACATAGCCTGAATTTTATATTCACTGTTCTCTTGTTTTTCTTTCTAGTTTTGTCCTTAGGCATTTAGTTTTTCTTGTTCTTTTTTTAAAAATTATTTTTATTAACATATAATGTATCGTTTGCCCCAGGGGTACAGGTCTATGAATCATCAGGCTTATGCATTTCACAGCACTCACCATAGCACATACCTTCCCCATGTCCATAACCCAACCAGTCTCTCCCTAGTTTTTCCTGTTCTTGAAAATGGAATCAAACACGTATTTATATAAATGGAATCAAACATTTATTCTTATGTTATTTGCTTTGTTCACTAACATTGGGTGTTTAAGATTCATCTACATTGACAGGAGTAGCTGAAGCTCATTCATTTTTCCATGTGGTACGTTTGTATATCCATGGTAATGGAAAGGATGGTTATAAATAAGGTTGAGTATATTTATATTTTATTTATTTATAAAATTACAAATTATAAATGTATTTACATGTTTTATATTTGTATTTCGTATACTTATGGCTGTTTCTTTTTTTGTGAAGTGCCCGTTCATGTCTTTTGCTCACTTTTCTTCTAAATGCTTGATTTTTTTTTTCTCATCGACTCATTGGAGTTGTTTATAAATACAGTAAATCTGAGTGCTTTGTTGGTATTTTTATGTTGTCATCCTATCCCCTTACAGCTCATGATTCATCTTTCTAAGTCTCTTCATTGCGTCCTTTGGTGAACAGTTTACTTTTTATGTAGGAATAGTTATCAGTCTTTATGATTTGCTCTTTTGTATTTAAGATATCTTTCTTAGCCTGAGGTCATAAAGATATTCTTCAATCAAAGGTTTATAATTTTGCCTTTTATAATGAAATCTTTAGTACTCATAACAAACCCCAGTTAGTGATTGTGTGTATGTGTGTACTTTTTTTTAAAGCCACCCTCTTACATTATGCTTAGCGAAATAAGTCAATCAGAGAAAGATAACTATCATATGATCTCCCTGATACGAGGAGGTGGAGATGCAACGTGGCGGTTTGGAGGGTAGGAAAAGAAGAAATGAAACAAGATGGGATCGGGAGGGAGACAAACCATAAGTAACTCTTAATCTCACAAAACAAACTGAGAGTGGCTGGGGGGGGAGGGAGAGGGGGGTGGGATTATGGACATTGGGGAGGGTATGTGCTATGGTGAGTGCTGTGAAGTGTGTAAACCTGGTGATTCACAGACCTGTACCCCTGGGGCTAATAATACATTATAGGTTTATGAAAGAAAAAAAAAAAGCCACCCTCTTTAGAGCATCATGATCTCTAACTTGGTGTAGAGCTTCCTGACTAGTGCATCCTGAATCTGTTAACAGGCATACCCTTGGCCCATAGGACAAGAGGTTAGAGACTCTGGACTGGTCTCCCCAGCCCCAAACAGCTTCTTTCATTTACCTCAATAAGCTGCCCAAGTGGCATTGAAAAAGCTGGAGTGCAGAATTAGCCTTTCCTGTAGGGAGACTAACAGACTTCTTTGAATAACAGAGTGAGTTCTGATATCTGCCCTTCCCTGGAGGGCAGCTAGGAGCTCACCCTACCCTGGTACATAGGTGTCCAGGTTAGGTTGTCAAGAAGCTGGTTTTGAGCTAGAGTTTAGGACGCAAGATAGTTATTAGAGATCCACACCTTTGGAAGAAAGGACGAAGAAGGAGGATTGGTCAGAAAGAGATGTCAAACAGCCACAGGGGCATGACCAAGCTTCAGCTGATCGGTGTTCTCCTGCATGGCCTGAATTAGCTAGACTGTGATACCCCTGTTGCCATCAATTGTTGGATATTGCCATTCTGGGAAGAGTGAGACATTGAGCAAGGCAGCTCTCTGCAGCTGAGGCAAACCACGCAGGAGATGACAGCTGAGACACTAGTCTTTATTGGAAAGGGCATCTGCTTGGTGTCTCTCCGGGCTCCACACCACAGGGGACTTAGATGTCTTCTGAATACTGTTTGCATTGTTATCCACAAGACACAGGTCTTGCCCAAAGCTCAGTGAGAGATTCCATCTCTGTTGTCCTAACTTCTGAGTCATTTCCTTACCTTCAGGCATGAAAGAAGGCAGCAGGATACTCATTTAGAAAGGTGAAACCAGCCACTTCAAGAAAGGATAATAATTAATACCTCACATCACCCCTCCTGTGTGAGCTCTGGGGATGTTTCTAACCTCTCTGTGTCTTGACCACTTCATCTATAAAATAAGCATAATGAATAGTAACACCATCCCATAGGAATCACTTGAAGAATCAGTGACATAATATACATAAAGCAGGTGGCAAATGTGTGGCATACAGTAAGCACTCAATTAGGTGTTAGCTATTATTATTCAAGGGGCAGCATACTTTAGAGCTCCTGGTGGATATTCTTGCCAAGAAGTTAGTCTGTCCCAGATCTTTCTTTAGACCCAGAGAACAGTTCAGCCAAGTCAGTCCTGGTTAGGGTGAGATGTGACCTTCATTGAAGGACACAGGCAGTCTGTCAGGGGAGGGGGCCCTTGGCCACCCTGGATGTGATTTAGGGGAGGGCAGGGTCATGGAGCCCACACCGTATCCAGAAATGGGTCTTCCCTTTGATTGCAGTAGCCTCAGGGATCCATATATATATTCAGATGACCAGAAGACCACAAACTAAAGCTCAAAATACAGAGTTAAAGTTTGGCAAGTGTTGTCCCCTTGAAGACACGTGGCTTCTCCAGGGATAATTTGGGTTTCTGGTTTCCCAGTTGCAAATTTCCCAGGATTCCCCTGCCTTGGCTAGTCTGAGGGGGTGATGAATGCTTGCTTGCCCAGTAGTCTTTCCCAGATACCCAGGCTCTTGGAAATTTCTTTCTTGATGGGGGTGGAGGGGCCTTGGTGTGTATCATCAGTCCTCAGTTATGCTGTTTTCCTGAGTTGCTGAGTGCTGCCTTGGGTGCCAGTCCCCAGGCTGGTGTCCAAAGCTGCATGTTGTAAAGCCATTCCCTGGAGGGCAATGGGCCTCTCCATGCCTCTCATCTCTTAGATGGTGTGTGGTGCTCAAGGCTGCTGCTGCCTCCTCCCACAAAACTTTCATGTGTTCCCTTCAAACACTGGTGGTTAAAGATCTTTAACTCCACTAGAGCTTAAATGTAACCATCTCCTCCATTGAAATACCTTGTAGAGTTGCACTGGGGTCCAGACCACTATGGTGTTGAAAGCATCCTTTGCTTGGGTACCTATCTTCTGCTTCTGTCCCACCTCGAGTAAGTTTTAGTCATCTGTCAGCCCTTTCTCCACATTGAAAGAGTGATTTCAACCCTCCCTTCTTGGGGATGTGAATCCTAGGATCCTGTGAGCCTATTACCCCAATTTTGTCTCTTCTAAAGAAGCTTATGGGACCTTATGCAAATAGGTTTCAGGTGACATGCTCAGATACCCCACGTTTTGACATTCCAGCAAGGCCCCCAACCAGTCCCTTTCCAGAGACTGCTCTGGCAGATCAGATCAGACTACATGATCCCCTTAGTATAGACGTGCACGCTGGTTTGAAAATCTCATTGACTGACTGATTCATTTATTCACTTATTCAATAAATATGTATTGAGTATCAACTGTTTGCTGGCAACTGTTCTCGACACTGGGGATTCTAAAGTGAAATATATGAAGTCACTACTATTGCGGAACTCACATTCGAATCAAGGAGATAGATCATAAAAGCATATATAACATGTCAGGGAGAAGTGCTATGAAGAGAAATCAGGTGAGGTAGGTAGACAGAGAATGATCATGCTCTGTTGGGAGGGGATAGTTAAGCAGAGGCAAAAGTGAGAGTGTGAGTCATACACTTTTTTTTTTTTTAAGATTTTATTTATTTATTTGACAGAGAGAAATCACAAGTAGATGGATAGGCAGGCAGAGAGAGAGAGAGAGAGGGAAGCAGGCTCCCTGCCGAGCAGAGAGCCCGATGCGGGACTCGATCCCAGGACCCTGAGATCATGACCTGAGCCGAAGGCAGTGGCTTAACCCACTGAGCCACCCAGGCGCCCCAAGTCATACACATTTTTGAAGGAAGAACGTGCCAAGCAGGGGGCTTGGCGAACAGAAAGGTTGGGGAAGGAAGCTGCTCAGCATTTTCTAGGAAAGCCAAAGGGACCAGTGTGACTGGAGCAGAAAGAGTATGAGGAGGAAAGGTGAGTGGTGAGGCCAGCGCCATGGTCAAGGCCAGCTCAGAGAGGGCCTTGAGAGCAGCGAGAGGTTTGACTTGTACTCAGATGCATTTTCTTCAGAGTATCCTGGGAAGTCATCAGGAGATTCTGGTTAAGGAACTAACATGGATATGACTTACACTTTTAATAGAGCACTCTGGATGTGGAACATGTAGTCACAAGCTGTGATCAGAAGCAGGGAAACCAGGGCTATTAGAACAGTGCACATAATGATGTCATAAACTTATGGCATTATGGTGGTCTGACTGAGACTGTGCTTTTCAGTGTTGGGCAACTTGGCTTCCCAGGGAACATTTAACAATGTCTGGGGACATTTTTGATTGTTACTACTGGGGTTGGTGGTACTGCTGGCATCTAGTGATAGAGACCAAGACTAAACATTGTGCAATGCACAGGATGGCCCCACAAAAAAGAATTATGTGGCCCCAAATGTCAGTGGTACCAAGATTGAGAAATTCTGATCTAGAACAGTTCTGGGTAAGGAGAGACTAAGTGCTCAGATTTGAGAGCTGTTTTGAAAATAGAGCCAACACGGTTTTATGAAAGATTCAATGTGAGACGTCTAAGTTGGTGATGCCTGAGCACCAGTCTGATCTGAGCAACTGCATGCATGATGGTACCACTTCCTGAGGCGAGCACTGGAGGTGGATCAGTTGGGGGCATAGCAGTGATTAAAGAATTTGGTTTTGCACAGATTAAGCTGGAGATGCCCATAAATCATCTAACTCCAGGAACAGCAAACTTTTTCTGTGAAGAGCTAGATGATAAGTATTTGTTACCTGTTGGCCATATGGTCTCCGTCAGACCATTCAGCTCTGTCACATTAGCGCAAAAGCAGCCACATACAATGTGCAGACAAATGAGCATGTACACATATATGTGTTTCAAGAAAATTTTATTCATGGATGCTGTACATAGGGTCCATAATGCCTAATAGGATATACCCTAAAGACAAAAAGAACTTCAAAAAAATCTTAAGTTTCTTTTCAATAACCATACAGTTGGTGGTAGTGCTGGTATTTTCGTACTAAGATCGTTGTGCGTGGGTTGTGAAAGAAAGCAAGTGAGCTATTCAATTGGAGTTGCTGGGAAGCAGGATTTTGAGCATCAGAGAAAGAAGGTCAAGATCAACGTAAGTAAAAACCTGTAGTTTTAAAGTAGAAGTACCAATAAGAATTCATGGTGCATTTTGTCCTGAAACAAAGTCTTTCCTTGGTCTGTCCTCTGGAAAGTCTTGCAAAGGCTTCCAAATTTCAGACACTAAATACCATACTAAAAAAAAAAAAAAAAAAAAAAGCCAGGACTCCTTGGAGAAATGGCTAATTCCTGAGCTGGGGCAAGAAGTGTATAAGATCACACAACTAATATCAGAGAGCAGAGACTCAAAGTTTTCTGGGACCATATCTAAAGGACTCAGGGCTCATGTTGAAGAGAACTCCACTGGCCAACAATGGGACCATTAATAAGAATAACAGCAATGAATTGAAACACATCAAATATATCTTCAAATTCGTATGTTCCTAAAGATATACAACAAACAAAATCCTTCATTGGATAAATTAGGAGGATAAGGGACATGCAATCCCTATTTCTTAAGCTGATGAAGGAGAAAGATTCAAGCACTTATCCTGCCTTTCCTGTACAAACTGTACCATAGGGTTACCAAATAGTTGACCAGAAAGAAGTTTTCCTCTTAGGAAAGTATTTGGGTAATAAGTGAAGCAAGAAAGATGGAAGTAAAACATCACCATTTCATAAACCCTACTGGGCTAACGAGTCCAAGCAATGATCTCTGAAGCCTGCTCACAGCACAAAGAGAAGTAGCCAGATGTGTGTGCCTCAGGCTGGAAGTGCACACTAATCCCTATAAATTACTGCTTCTGAAAAAGTCCAAACCTGAATCTGACTGAGCCTCTGCATTTGATTACCAATTTATAGGAAAAGCCAGAACTCAACAGCATGTTACATGAACTATTGGGATGTAGTCAGCAAATTCTAGCCTGTGGAAAACTCCATAAGACAAATGAAATTGCAAGGAAATTTTTCTTTTAATCTCAAGGGAAAAATAAAAAGGGAGGATGGAACTCCTGGATAAGAGAGAATTAAGAAACATACCAACCAATTGCAATGGATGGAGTTGATTTGGACTCTAATTCAAACAAACTGGTTGGACAGAAAGAGGTGGGGGGGATCTAGGGGGGGTATATGGAGAAAATGTGCACCTTCACTAGAATTTGGTTCTGTTAAAGGATTCTTTTTAATTTTTATGGGCAGTGGTTATAATTCTTTAAAAAAGAAATCTTGCGTAACTCTACTTTCAGTTCTTTCTGCGACCATTCATTTCAGCTTCATGGAGATTTCTGACCTAACTGAGGAACTCCGTCATGGGTTTGTCTGGGTTATATGTCTCTCTAGGTATGTTACTTTGGGGTAGGATGACATCTTGTTAAATTATATATAGGTATACAAAAATGTATCCTGAGGACAAATCATGACAAGATTCCTTTATTCTAAACACTTCCCATGTTTGAACACATGGGACATAGGTTTGAATTTTTGTTTCCTTTTTCCTATTCCACCTTGACTATGTCTTTAAATCTATTTGGTGCAAGTTCTGTCAAGAAATGAACTTCCCAGAGCTCCTGGCTGGCTCAGTCAGTGGAGTGTGTGACTCTTGATCTCAGGGTTGTGGGTTCAGGCCCCACATTGCGGGTAGAGATTCCTTAAAAATAAAATCTTTCATAAACAAAACGAAATAAAAAACAAGTGAGCTTGCCAGAGGCAAGTAGTGCGAAAGGAGACTAGAGAAGCAAAAGGCCAATAAGATGGATTATTTCTGAACAACAGCAACAAAAAGAAATTTTGTCTGTTAGTGAAACATACTGAAGTGTTTAGAGAATGAAAGGATACCGTATCTGCAGTTTGCTCTGTGGGCAGAGAGAGATGAAACAAGAGTTGATCCTTGTGGAAGCTGGGAGATGGGTGCAGTGGGGTTCCTTATACTCTTCTCCTGAGTTTTATTTATACCTTTAGTTTTATAGTTTTTCCCTTCCATATTTTGGGAGTTGAGTCATCAGTGTGACCACATGGGACTTAACGTATCCACCTGTTGTTCAACCCCCCGTACTCAAAGCCATTAATTTTCAAAGCTGATTTGTTTTCTATTCGGAAGTTGTACAGCTCTTATTAGTTCCTGGGAATGCTAAGAAGTGCTGACTGCTTGCTCTTCAGGCTCTGGGATCTCCAGCTATGGGAAAAACCCCCAAGATGTCCCCAAAGCCTTTGAGGATTGCATGCAAAAAGTCAAGAGACAGATTCCAGCCCACCTCCATAGATCCACCTGCATTTACCTGGGGGCCACGGCTGGGATGCGCTTGCTGAGGTAAGGGCTGGAATGGCCTCAAGGAGCCCATCTGATCAAAATAGCCAAGAATGTGTTGAACCCTGCCAAGAATGTAACTGTATTTCTGGGAACAAATCCAAAAGAAAGAAGCCCATATTCTGCCATAAATGTAGGCTTCAAAAGCTAGGAAATTTTCAGGCTTTATTTTAATACCCAGAAAGAAATAATTCTAAAATGGATTCCCTTCCCCGTTGGTGATTTTCCTGATAACTCTGGAAGAAAGGAAGGTAATATGGACTCTCATGGGGTGTACCTCTAATTCTTTAGAAAAGTGAAAATTGTTTTTCATGCCTGGTCTTTTGATACCTGTGTGCAGCCTGCTGCATTGAGTGCAGCCCATATTTATGTGGCTTCTACCCATGTAAACAATGCCACAGGAATCTGCTGGAAAACAGTGGAATTTCTGCACTTCACCCCAGTCAAAGTCTTTAGAGCTATTAGGAAACAAAGAGCTCATTTCACTCAACTAAGAAGATCCTTCTAAATTTGCAAACTTTCAGCCCAGTTGCACTGTCTTTGAGAGCCCGTTCTCTTTTTTTTCTTCTATTTTTGTATTTCCTTGACCTTGAAATAAAAGAAAAATAGTTTTTAAAACATCAAACTTAAATCTACCGAAGGTAGAGGCTGCTCCAAACTTTGAAAATAAGGCTTTAGTCCCCAAAGATGACACTCATCCTGCCTCAAAGCCACTTTGTCTACAGTGCCAGTAACATAAAATTATATGTGTGGGCATGAGGAAGATACACAGGAACAAACAAACAGAACCACTTCAACATGATCATTAAAAGAAATCAGGGAGTGGGGCGCCTGGGTGGCTCAGTGGGTTAAGCCTCTGCCTTCAGCTCAGGTCATGGTCTCAGGGTCCTGGGATCGAGCCCCGCATCAGGCTCTCTGCCCAGCAGGGAGCCTGCTTCCTCCTCTCTCTCTGCCTGCCTCTCTGCCTACTTGTGATCTCTGTCTGTCAAATAAATAAATCTTTAAAAAAAAAAAAAAAAAAAGAAATCAGGGAGCGCCCTCAGTTGGATTGGGCCTTTTCCTTGTGGTTTTTCTCTCCTTGTTTCTATTCCTATGTCCTGGTTGACCAAGCAGAACGTGGGAGAAAGTTGGATTTCTTTGCTCCCTCTTGGAATCTGCAGGGTGTTTCAAAATGATTGTGTTTACCTGAAATAGAAATGATATAGAAATTCTTTCCTTCTGCCTTTTCTTTCTTATGCAGACAAAGCACCCAAATTTTTCTTAATTGCTTTTTCTCTCAGTCCTCCCAGTGAGGAATAAGTAAAAGACTTTTTGATTTACAGCTCATGACAAAAACCATGGACTAGGAAGTGCACCACTTGGGAACACAGTGAATGTCTCATTTTAATAAATTAAATATTATCTCTTCCTTGTAAACTTTCTGATGGTGATCCATTCCTTCTAAGGAGCTGGCTGACATTTTAATTGCTAGAAAAGTCAAATGTAAAAAAAGAAATAACGAGAATCCTCTGGGATGGAAGCTGATAAAACTAGGAAAACTCTCGAATTATTTTCTGAGCAGTGATAATTTGCTCCAGAATTAGCATGACCCTCTGGTTGTGACATGGTTCGTTCTTCTTGAGCCAAGAGTGAACTGGTACCCCTGGCTTTCTTAACCCACTAATGAAAGGGAAAATAATCTCCCAAGTGAATCTTTTTCTATAAGGTAAAATGGCAGCAAATGAATGTTACAATGTTACATCATTAGGTGACATAGGAATGCTGTGTTGCCACTCTACTGTGGATCAGCACACTGATGGATTTCAATCCAGTTACAACCATGATGGCCATCACACCCATCATGATGAAGCCCTCCCCAGGAGCAAAGCAAGGACTGCTGGAAACTCAATCTTCTTCCTCCCCCCCCCCTCCTCAGATTTCCCTTCCTTCTGGACTGCTGAGGGCTCCTTTATGTGGTGCCCCCAGGAGATTATTATGCCACCCCTATGGCTTCACCAGTCCCCTTTCCGGTGCTGATCTGAGACAAAGCAATGGTGGTTAAGCAGAAGGCTCTTTTGGTTAACTGGTTGTTAGAGAATGGGGTGGGCACCGGTGAGGGAGGAGAGGACAAGGGGTATTTTTACTTGATGCTGTTTTTCTGATTGGCAGTTTGACAGGTAACAAGTGTATCTGCCTTCACCGTTGCCTAGGAGCCTTCAACTTGCAAAAGAGTTGCCATTTTTGCACACGTCTGGAGAATCGTCCCTGCCAGCAGACGGGTGGGGAGGTTTACCTTTTCACCTGAGTGAGGTGACTTTAAGACTCTCTTGTCCAGGCACTCAGCCTTTTGTGTTCTGTGCCTTGCATAGGTTACAAAATGAAACAGCAGCTAATGAAGTCCTTGCAAGCATCCAAAACTACTTCAAGTCCCAGCCCTTTGATTTTAGGGGTGCTCAAATCATTTCTGGGGAAGAGGAAGGGATATATGGATGGATTACAGCCAACTATTTAATGGGAAATTTCCTGGAGGTGTGTGAAAACAAATGCATGGTTTTTAATCTTGCTCTTTATCTTATCCCCTGTGGGTGGTCACTTAAAGCAGAGGTGCATGCTGACAGGGGCATCTGTCCTGTGTCAACGCTATCACATAATGCATTAAGGAAACACCTATGAGACAATAGCTAAGAAAAGACACATTTGGCTGGGGCAGAAACATTGCATCATAAGCAGGACCAAAGCACACAGGAGAGGGAATATCCTCACTTCACTAGTTAATAAGAAATTGGAGGTGGGAAGGATCTAAATCTAAAGCCTATGGGTCTTTTGAAAAGTAACTGGAGAATGACCCTTCCCAAAACTTCACAGCCCTCTGTAATTTCTGGAGACCTCAGACTTCCCAAGTCACCCTGTGTCCCCAGGTCCATTCACTGCAGACTCCACATGCCCTGCCCCTGTTCAAAGGAAAGCCAACTCCAAGAGATAATCACCATGTTACAGAGGGCATAAACCATATCCAGCCCAAGGCCTCGTTTGTTCCCTTCAGATATACTCTTAAATTTTAATTAATTGCCAACAAGTAATAGTTGGAAATTTCATATAAAAACCACATTTTTAGCTTGCCCTGAGCCCCACACACCCCTAAAATTTGGAAGCACTGGTTACAGTGGACTCACATTCCGCATGACAACTGGAACAGAGTGTAGCTCATGTAGTCCCCAATTTGCCACAGTCCCCACCATTTCTCAATTATCTACACCTAATCTTCACTCATTTCTGTTGCCTGCCCAGCCTCTGAAAGCATTTGAGTTCACCACCCTTGAAATAAAGGAGAGATTTGGCCCCCAGATGTTCCCCATGTCATGCTTCTTAGCAATAAGAGAAGGGTCTTGGATGGAGAGCCTTGGGCAGACAAAGATAGTGCCTCTCAACTTTTCTCTTGCTTCCTTTTCCCACTGTGCAGAAGAACCTGTGGCATATGTGGGTGCATCCAAATGGAGTGGAGACCACAGGTGCCCTGGATTTAGGTGGCGCCTCCACCCAAATATCCTTTGCAGCTGGAGAGAATGTAGGGTTGAACACGAGCCACATCATGAAAGTGTCGCTGTACGGCTATGTGTACACGCTCTACACACATAGCTTCCAGTGCTATGGCCGGAACGAGGCTGAGAAGAGGTTTCTGGCAATACTCCATCAGGTACCTGAGCCGGGGCGCGGAGGTGGGGGGTCTTGAGGGGAGGGGGCCTTGGCTTCTGGGGCCTGTCCTTTCCACTCCAGTTAGAATGTGGATAGAAATGAGAGCATGTTCCAGTTTACTCGTGGGGGTCCAAGCTCTCTCTCTCTCTGTTGTATTGACCACTTCCAGTGAACTTGAATCTTAGATCTAGGGGAATTCCAGGGCACCAGATGTTTTGTAAATGACTCAAGACCTGGGATCCCTTTAAGGACACAGACTGTTTTAAACCAATAGCTAAATAAGCCTGGGAATTTTGCAACTCCCCTGAGTGCGGAGCAAATAATAAAAGTGGTCCCAAGAGAAATACTTGCTGACAGGGGAGAGGACCGAGCCTTCCCGGGGCTCAGCCTCCTTTTAGAAGGGCCTATATTAGGCAGGTTTGATGCCCTTTATACGGTGGGATTTTGAGTAACAGAATTGCATCACATTGGTCAGTAGCTCACATGGTAAGTGCTCCACGTCCCAGATGGCTAGTTCAGCCATCTGCTGGAAGGCTGCCACTAAGTTAAACTCAGTGTTAGTGTGGTGTGTGTCAGCAAGCACAGGCCCCATGGATGAGACTCAAGACCCCAAACCCCAGTGATCAGGTGACCTCCATCTCAGACATGCATGGCTGAGAAAGGAAAATGAAAGATGAAGGAAAGGGACTTTGACCACCTAGAGGGGCAAGAGAACAACCAGAGGCTACAGATCCTGGCGTTCGGTGGGACCCAGGGGCAGGGGACAAGGGCTGGGTCAGCCTGTGAACATAGTGGGCACAGCACCATAGGTTAACCCCCACCCCTCCCACCCACTTTGGCAATTAAGAAAGGAAGTGGTGTTCTCCCAGCCCCTAACCTGCGGGGGGAAATGGTCTGGCTCACCAAAGTGCCATCAGCAAAACTGACATCTTCAGACTACTGCATTTACCAGGTTGTCACGCAGGGCTGTGTGTGAGAATTCACCCTCCAGATCTGGTCTGCTCCCCAGAGCTTCTCCTTGAACCTCCCAGGAAAGGTCGGAGCCTCAGTATACATGCATGTGGTGGGCATTGTTGGGAGAGACTGAGCACTGCCTGGGAATGACAGAGTGGGGGACCCTGAAGGCAGCACTTGGGGCTCAACAGACCCAATGCCCACCCCAGACTTAGACCACCTCCACTTGGCCAAACCAAACCCCACAGGGAACCCCATCAAGCCTCCCTAGCAAGGTCTCCATAACCACCATTCCTCTTGCTTTCTCACTAACATATTTCAGCCAGCATGCTTCTTTCCAGGGCAGAAGTTCTGGAAACACCTCTTTTCTCCATCTCCTTTTATTTCTAGCAATGCTTAATGCCCCTCCCTCCAGCTCTAGTCCTGACAAGGGTGGAGGGCAGGGTCTCCTCTGAACTTGAAACAGGAGAAAGGGAGCAGGTGAAATCATCCTTTTCCCAGGGTGAGTGAAGGTCAGAGAAGCTCACTTCCTAAATTTGGCTGGCCCTGAGGAATGTTTGTGTGTGTGGTTTTTATTTTTATAATGATTATTAAAGAGCGATTATCCAAGAATCTATAATACAGAAGTGAATACTACACCTGTCTGAGGTCCCACTTGGGTTTGAGAACGTAGGTGTGAACCCAGGCCTGGGCACAGAGGTGGGAGACCCCAGCCTCTACTGTGGCCAGTCAGCTCACAGGGATGGAGGCAGCTCTCCAACTTGCCTGGTAATCTCTGGATGCCTGAGAGGGTGGTTCCGCCCTCAAAGCCTTCTGACTCAGGTGAGGGGAAGGATCCGGGTGTGCTGAGGATCGCCCACAATTGCATGCCCAGACTTGCCTGACCAATACTTTCATGTGCCAAGTAAGTGTTACCAGGCCCCGACTTAGAAGGTTCACAAAGATGACTACATCATGAACGTTACTGCCTGAGTAAATCCTGCCAGTCTGGGTCTGGTTTCCTTACCTGTCGCAGTGTGGTGAGAATTAATAAAACCCTTGCAAACTGTCTTTATATGAACAATCCTCCAGTTGGCCCAGCACTGGAGCCCGTTGGACGCTAGGGACATGTATTAACTATCCTGCCTCCCCTCTTTAAGGAAGTTCTTTCTTTCTTTCTTTCTTTTTTTTTAAGATTTTATTTATTTATTTGACAGAGAGATCACAAGTAGGCAGAGCAGTAGGCGGGGTGGGGGGGGGGGAGCAGGCTCCCTGCTGAGCAGAAAGCCCAATGTAGGGCTCGATCCTAGGACCCTGAGATCATGACCTGAGCTGAAGGCAAAGGCTTAACCCACTGAGCCACTCAGGCGCTCCTCTTTTGTTTTTAAAGTAAGACATGTCGAATGAAAAAATTTAGAAAAAGCAAACACAAAAAATATAAATAATAAAACAAAAAACCCTAGAATTAACCACCTTAAACATACTATTGCATTTTCTTCCAGCTCCTTTTTCGTGCACGAGTATGTCTATTTACAAATTTGGCTTCATATGGTATATATAGTTTTATATCCAGCTTTTCCTTTTACCTAACCTAGTATTTCTTTTATCTAAATATACCATGAGCAATTTCCTATGTTGTTCAATATCCTTTGAAATTATTATTTTTATAGATACATAATATTCCAAGTACTATTATTTAAAAAGAAAAATTGTAGGGGCACCTGGGTGGCTCAGTGGGTTGAGCCGCTGCCTTCGGCTCAGGTCATGATCTCTCATCCCGGGATCGAGTCCCGCATCGGGCTCTCTGCTCGGCAGGGAGCCTGCTTCCTCCTCTCTCTCTCTCTGCCTGCCTCTCTGCCTACTTGTGATCTCTCTCTGTCAAATAAATAAATAAAATCTTAAAAAAAAAAAAAATAAAAAAATAAAAAGAAAAATTGTATTAGTCCTTTTGTTATAAAGGACTAATCTTTTTGTTATAAAGTCCTTTTGGTATTTTTATTGTAAAAATGTCAAACTATGCAAAAAAGTATTAAAGCAAAAATGAAAGAATCTCATTCCAACCCAATTCACTAAATGTCTTCACTGTTCACAGATTGATAACGTCGTGCTCTTGACTTTCCAGATTGATAGATAACTTATTTTCTTTACCCGTTAGTATTTCACAGTTTGTCAACCATGCCTATCCTGATGGACACCGGGCTATGTCCTGTTTCGCTGCAGCAATAATAGGCCAGTAAAGCCTCTTGTGCATATAACCTTATGAACTGATGATTTTGCTTCCGTGGGATAAAATCGAAGGATAGGTGTATTTTTTATATAATTGGACAAATAGGCAATCTTCCAACAAAATTAAAAAACCACCTTGGGCGTCTTGGTGGGTCATGGTCTCAGGGTCCTGGGATTGAGGCCTACATCAGGCTCTCTGCTCGGCACCTCCCACCCACTGCCTGCCTCTCTGCCTACTTGTGACCTCTCTTTCTGTCAAATAAATAAATAAAATCTTAAAAAAAAAAAAAAAAACTCCCACCAACAAAGTTGTAATGACTTTTTGCAACCTGATAATTTCAGGGGTTCTGAGACATCCCACTAATAAGTCCTTGGATAAGGAAGATCTGTTTCTAGATTTCCTGTTCAGTTCATCCATTTCTCCATTCTTGAGCCAATTATTCTAGTTGCAGTGGTTTGTTTTTTTAGTCTCAGACATTAATTCTGAACTTCAAAATCATTTTAAGCAGTAACAGGAAGTTTTTGTTCATTGAAATTATGATGGTAGTTGCATTGACTGAAAATGAATATGGTAAAAAGTTAGCTAATCGATGATATTATGAATCCCCAAATAGAATTATAAAATATCCTTCCATTTATTTATCCTTGGTTTGTATCTTCCAATAAAATGTAGTTTTCATTATTGGTCCTGTACCTTCCTTTTAAATTAGTTTCCTGGTGTGTTCTTTTAATAGTTTCCATCACTGTTGAGGATAGTTCCTATCACTATTTTTCCACTTTTGATGGGATGTATTCTAAGACCAAGTTATGCTGCAGTTTACCAGTGGACTTTTTTGCCCTCAGTTCTAATGGTTAACCCTTTATTACCAGTGCCATGCACACACTAAGTTCACGGGAGATTTGTTGAATGTTGAGGGCCTGAGCAACTTGGACCATTGGCAAATTATATTTAAAGAATGACATCACAATTGTTCAAACTCCAGAAAGAGTACAGAAATGATCTTTAGGGTCACCTGGGTGGCTTAGTCAGTTAGGCATCTGCTTTCGGCTCAGGCCATGACCCCAGGGTCCTGGAATCAGAGCCCCACATCTGGTTCCACACTCAGCAGGGAGTCTGCTTCTCTCTCGGCTCCTCCCCCTCTTCACGCTCGCCTGCATGCACACTCGCTCTCTTTCTTTCAAATAAATAAATAAAATCTTAAAAAAAAAAAAAATGATCTTTACTGAGCTGCTTTTATGTTCCAAGCCAGAAATAATTGATATTATCTTGCTTCTTCTCCAGTCCAAGCCAGAAGCAATTTATTTTATTTTAACTATTTAATAAGTACGTCAGATTTGGAGGGGGAAATTAAATAACCAGTTGACTGATTTCTACCCCCCCCTAAATCAATATTTCAGCCATAGGGTGACCCTGGTGTGTGACCCTGGTGACCCTATTATGTTACAGTAGACATAGCAATTTTTGAAAATCATGGATTTTTTTCATACCACTGAAGCAGAAAGAAGCCTCTTTTCTGCCTCCACAGAGTCAGTCACATTAAGACATCCTAGAGGATAGTCATTAGAGTTACATTGGATGAGTGTTGGACTTCCGTAGGCTTATGTGTGGAGTCCTGTCACTGGCCTTTGTTAAATAATTCATTACTTCATTGTGTATCTCAATTTCCTACATCAATAAATTGAAAGACTTAGAATAAGTATTGTCCAAGTCAAGACTTTACAACAGGAGATGCTTAGTGGCTTTGAAATTGGACAGAGTTCAAATCCAGTTCCCTGGAAAAGGGAGTCCATAAATAGAACCAAACATGCTTTGGGATTTAGCATAAGATAAGATTTTTCATCAGTACATAAAATATTGGATAGTCATTTGAAAGAAATAAAGTCAGATTCCCTTCTACAATCTTTATACCAAATAAATTACAAATCGATCAAAGATTTATATGTAACAAAGATACTTGTTGCAGCCTTGTTTATAATGGCAGAATGATTGGAAACCATCTAAATATTCATATGCACATTTCTTATCTAAGGAATCTCCTCTGTAGTTTATTGGTACAGTGGAATGCTATGCAGCCTCTTAAAAGAAGAGGCCATTTTATATGTACAACGGGAAAGATGAAAAAGGTATATATATATATATTTTTTTAAAAGATTTTATTTATTCAGTCAGAGTGCGAGCACAAGCAGGCAAAGTGGTAGGCAGAGGCAGAGAGAGAATCAGGCTCCTTGCTGAGCAAGGATCCCGATGTGGAACTCGATCCCAGGAGCCTGGGATCGTGACCTGAGCTAAAAGCAGTGGCTTAACCGACTGAGACAGAAAGGTATATTTTAAAGTAAGAAAAACAAGGGGCATAACTGTGGATAGAGTTTATTGTTTATTGTTTTTAGAAAAAGGAAGAGGGAGAAGAAAAGATATTTGCATATGCATACAAGAAGTATCTCTGGCAGGAAATCACAAAATTTGGCAATCATGGTTACTTTCTAGGGAAGGGATCTGGTGGCTAGAAGTAGTTGGGAGGGAACCTTAATTTTCATAATACACCTATTGGTAACCTTTTGGATTATTTTCTCAGGTGGATAGGTGATACTCTATTAAAAATGATCAATTAATCTAGGGGACACCTGGGTGGCTCAGTTGATTGAGCAACTGCCTTCAGCTCAGGTCATGATCCTGGAGTTCAGGATCAAGTTCCACATCAGGTTCCCCGCTGAGCGGGGAGTCTGCTTCACCTCTGACCCACCCCCCCCCATTCTCTCCCCCTCAAATAAATAAATAAAATCTTTTAAAAATGATCAGTTAATCTAAGCATGTCTTGTTTTCCCATCCAAATGGATTTCATAAAACCTGCTTCCCAGGACTGTCTTAAGGGGTGGGTCAGATAATGTGAATGAGGACCTGGCATTGTGCTCAGTGCAGGTTCACCCACCCCCACTGGAGTTGCCTTCAAGTGCACACTGACATAAAATGGCATGTTTTCCATCCATGTCTCTATTGGCATGGGAGGGTAGCCATTGTAAGGATTTGCAAGAGGGAAACACTTTGGCCCTCCACAGAAGAGTGGTTTCTGACACCTCCCTCTTGTACCCACAGAATTCTCCCACCAAAACCAGTATCATCAACCCCTGTTACCCTCGGAATTATGTCACTACCCTCACTGGGGGCTACATATTTGACAGCCTGTGCACAGCAGACCTGAGACCTGGAAATTACGACCCTGATGACGTCATCACCTTTGAAGGAACCGGGGACCCATCACTGTGTAGGGAAAAGGTGGCTTTCCTGTTTGACTTCCAAGCTTGCCATGACCAAGAAGACTGTTCCTTTGATGGGGTTTATCAGCCAAAAGTTAAAGGGGCATTCGTGGTAAGAGCAAAAACCACCAAAAGTTTCCCTTTCTCCCCCTTTGAAGATTTAGCTTTCCCCTTTCTGATTCTCTTCTGTTGCCCTGTTTGCCCACTTTCTTATTCCCCACCCCTAAAGCTCCATAATGTATCCCGTTCTGAGAACTGACTTCCTTCTCCGCAACACCCTTCCAGGCTTTTGCAGGATTCTACTACACAGCAAGTGCTTTCAATCTTTCGGGGAGCTTTTCCCTGAACGCCTTCAACTCAAGCACCTGGGATTTCTGCTCAGAGAGTTGGAGTCAGGTCAGTATTTAAAGAGAAAGGGGCAACATCCCCCGTACAACACAGTGAGCGGAGCCAAGTGTATTTCATTTGTGTGTGGGTGTGTGTGTGTTCCAAGTTTGGACTTTATGCTGTTGTGCTTCCCCAACATCCACAAAATGGGGTAATAAGGGAACCTGCCTCCTACCCGCATTGTAGATGAATGTTCTGATCACAGGCACGATGGTTATGACAGCAGGTAGTGTACCCCGTACTGCAGAGGGGTATTTTCGTTATGATGTGATACAATTGGATTGTTTTATGGTGATGGTATTATGAAATTCTACAGGATGAGATTCTTTAAAATGTGTTCTGAAACACGTGTTGTCAAACATGCCTGCCTCATCTGTTTGGAACCTCCTCCTCAGCTCCCGCTGCTGCTCCCCAGGTTTGATGAGGTGTATGCCCGCTCCTACTGCTTCTCAGCCCACTATATCTACCACTTGCTTGTGAATGGATACAGATTCACTGAGGAGACCTGGCCCCAAATACATTTTAAAAAAGAAGTAAGTCAAGGCACAGGTTGTTTTCTCCTCTTCCTCTCTAAAGGTTTGTGTATAGGTGCAGAAGAAATGCAGACATTTGGAGGGTATTGGTGATTTCAGTTTGCTGGGGGGAAGCTGGAGAGACTGGGAATCCCTTGTGAGCTTTCCGGGAGGGATGGTGGAGAATCCAGAGGAGGTGTCCCTGGGGGACCCTTCCACATCGGGGGTTGGGATCAGAGGCCAAGAACTCACAGACCCTGAGCTCCTCGAGCACAGGACCTGTCTCATTACCTTCAGCACAGGAGCGAGAACCTAAAAGGTGTTTACTGAATGTTTGCTGAGTGTATGAACAAATATTTTAAGGATCAGACTTATCATCATGAAAAGAAACTTTAAATAGGGCAGTGATTCTTTAAGAGGCTGGTAACTAACTGCTGTCCATTTTACACAGATGTCAGGGTAGCAGAGAGTATGAGGGATTTACAACTATGAAGTAAGGAATGTGTCTGAGGTCACTGGATTTACGGTCAAGTATCCAGGATGGCCTGAAGCTGGAATCCCCAAGTGTCACCAGGTGGCTCTTTGGCTGGTCACCCGCCAGGCTTTGTTTTCAGGAAAGACTCAGCCTTGCTGATATGAACCCAACCTAAGTTCCCCAGGTTCAGGGAGAATTTTCTCATCTCAGGAATAGCTGATATAAAGCCTGGAGTCCGTCTGTTTGATATTAGCTTTAGCAATAATTAGATTAAACCAATCAATAGCCAGCATTAGGCCTGTGACTGTCTACTTTTACATAAATAAAATTGAGTCATCTACAAAAAGCTAAGGCTGTCTGGAGACATACAAGGACTCTTGGTGGCATGTACTCTCTAAGCTTTGCTTCTTAATGAATCTAATTAGCAGGAAAGTACATTATGCGAACAGAAAGTGATGTTCCCTTGGATACCAGTTTGGATGGATACAGAATTCCAGCTTTCAAATCCTTTTCCTTTATTCATAAAGAAGTTTATATACAGCCAAATTGGTATTTAAACATGAAGGCATAAAAAGACTTAGAAGATTTGCCACACAGGGTTGCCAAAAATACTTTTAGAGGAAAAAAAATCAAATAAGAAGAGGAATAAATCCTGGAAATGTTATAAAAATATAGGCAGGAAGAATAAATGATGTGGTGGCTTAAAATGTGTATTTTTATTTTTTTTTAAGATTTTATTTATTTATTTGAGAGAGAGAGACAGTGAGAGAGAGCATGAGCGAGGAGAAGGTCAGAGGGAGAAGCAGACTCCCCATGCAGCTGGGAGCCCGATGCGGGACTCGATCCCCGGACTCTGGAATCATGACCTGAGCCGAAGGCAGTCGTCCAACCAACTGAGCCACCCAGGTGTCCCAAAATGTGTATTTTTAAAAAGGAAAAAGAAAACTTAGACTAAAGAAAAGTAAAAGATTCTATCCATAACAACCCAAAATTCGAATATATCTGATATCCAGTGTGAAGGGAGCAGGGTCATAAGAGGGGCCTAAAATGCTCCTCTTGTAAAGGCAGACTTTATTTATATAACATTTTTAAGGCAAGAAAGGAAAAAATAAAGAAAAAGTAAAGGAGCACCAATTAAAAGTTTTAAACTAAGATATAAGAAAGAAGTAGTCCAAATATATCCATAATCACAATAATCATAATTGGACTAAACCTACCAGTTAGAAGACAGATATTGTCAGATTGGATTTTTAAAAATCAAGCATATGTTGTTTGTAAGAGAAACCCTTATGTGTTAAGGGTAAGGACATGGAAAGTCTGAAAATTAAAAAAAAAAAAATCAGGAACACCTGGGTGGCTCGGTCAGTTAAGTGTCTGCCTTCGGCTCAGGTCATGATCTCAGGGTCCTGGGACTGAGCCCCACATAGGGCTCCCTGCTCAGCGGGGACCCTGCTTCTCTCTCTCCCACTTCCCTGCTTGTGTTCTCTTGCTGTCTGTCAAATAAATAAATAAAATCTTTTTTCTTTTAAGATTTTTATTTATTTAGGGGCGCCTGGGTGGCTCAGTGGGTTAAGCCGCTGCCTTCCGCTCAGGTCATGATCTTGGGGTCCTGGGATCGAGTCCCGCATCGGGCTCTCTGCTCGGCGGGGAGCCTGCTTCCCTCTCTCTCTCTGCCTGCCTCTCCGACTACTTGTGATTTCTCTCTGTCAAATAAATAAATAAATAAATAAATAAAGAGCAGAGAGCCGGATGTGGGGCCTGATCCCCAGGATCCTAGTATCATGACCTGAGCTGAAGGCAGAGGCTTTAACCCACTGAGCCACCCAGGCACCCCATATATATAAAATCTTTTTCAAAACTTCATATACATATATACATACATATATGTATATGAAGTTTTGACCAAATAGTCTTTAAAATAAGGATCATGCAAGATACAGAGGAGTACAACGTAATGATAGAGAGTTCCTTCTGAAGATTATAAATTTGAAACTTTTTTGTATCTAATAAAACAGCCTCAAAACAAGGAAGCAAAAACTGATGGAATTTACATAAGAAATTGACAGAGTCTGTTTCTTATTTAGACTGACTCCTGTGCTTAGAAACTGGTCCTGGGTTCAGTAAACTGCTTGTTACCCTCTTTCTTTAGCCACAGACACTTTTGTACTGGACAGTAGAAAAACTCCCACTGTTATTAACAGTGCCATCATCCCACTTGGCTGTTGGGAGGTTGTGAGGTTGATGAGGCTGTGAGGACTCCGACGGTTTTTCCACAGTGCTGAGTGTAGGGCCTCAGTGACCTGGAATCTAGCCCAGTCTCTGCAGGGTCTGAACTTGGACAAGTCTTTGACCTTGGGCCACAGTTCTGGTGGGTGTTCCATGAGGATGACAGTGGTGTGTGTTTGTTATTCCTGCCTGGGGCCCTACCCTGAGAACTAAGCCATCTTTCTACCATACAGGTGGGGAATAGCAGCATAGCCTGGTCTCTGGGCTACATGCTCAGCCTGACCAACCAGATCCCAGCCGAAAGCCCCCTGATCCGCCTGCCCATGGACCCGCCTGCCTTTATGGGCATCCTTGCCTTCTTCACAGCAGTGGCCTTACTGTGTCTGGCATTTCTGGTGTACCTGTATGCTTTGTCCAGGAAGCAGAGGCACTCCCAGCATGCCTTCGACCACACAGTGGATTCTGAGTGAGCTTTGTGAAGCAGCTTCCAGAGCCTGAGGGCTGCCCAGAACCAGCCTGGGCAGCACCAGACAATGCAAGCGAAATGTCCACCTTCAGGAAATGCACCTAAAGTCAAATACCTAGGTCCTGTGCCTCTCCAAGTCTGATTTATGCCAAAGCACTTCTTGGGGAGTCCCCCAACTGTTCTGGGTACGTTCCTTCACCAAAGACCTACCACCCACTTGCTGACCTGTTGGGGAACTGAGAAGAGACCTGCCTTCAAGGTCAGACTTTTTATTCCAAGTGCCCTAGAGGAACAGTGAGTTGAGACTATGACAGTTTGATGTTGAAGCATTGACCTCAGGGCTCAGTTTGCATTTTTCCTTCCTCAGAAATGTCATATGCCTCCTGGCAAGTTTGGAAGCTGGCAGGCCGCCATTAAACATTTAACACAGTTAGATATGTTGCATTATGGCTTCCTCCCATTGATTCTTAACTCAAGACTTGGCAATCCCATAAGCATTGAGCTCCCTCAGACTAGTAAAATAGAGTGTTGGGGGGAGAAGTTTTCTTTAACCCCATGACAGTGGCCATGGCCAGGCTCTATCTTACAGGCAGAACCTGAAGGACAGAGACACACAGAAAATCTCCCTGGAAATTGCAGTCCATTTCCAGAGTGGAATTCACACTCAGGGCCCTGGTCAGAAGATTGCAGCCTGTGTGTATGTCTTAATTCCCACCTGCCGTTCACATGGCTGGGTCCTCTTATAAAACTCCTAGTGAGGCTACCATGTATTAGATCTTTTTGCCTTTGCTAAGCTTTTGCTTAGGGCTGTTTCTCCACTGACAGCGTGGTGTGTATGTTTTGCCCACTGTTCCCACAAGTGTACTTGATGCCGTCCTGAGATAGCCTTGCTTACCACATTCTACATATGATGAGAAAGAACTCCAGCAAGTCCAATGGCGACAAACTAAAAATCAACATTATTTGAGATTGTTGGTTAGCTGAATATGGAATAAAGGACTCTTGTTTTGTTTTGACTTGAAATGTGTGTGTTTGTTACCTTGCAAACAGTACTTTTTCTCCTAAGGACCCAAGGTGGTATTTGTGAGAGTAAGTTCTTAAAATGAGGAAAAATTTCTTAGGAAATCTATCCTGGTGAACTAAGAAAATTATGCATTAATCACCTTTATTCCAATCCACCTTTATTCACTTTGATAAAACTGTGGCTCCTTGAGATAATTGATTCAAACATTTCTGTATTTTATCTGACATCCAAAACTTCTGTGAGGCTACAACCTGCCACTCAGATCTTGATTCCCAGCCAGAATGGCTGCTTCCTTCCCAAAATGCACCTTTGCTCACACAGTTCTCCCTACCCTGCCTGTGGGACATCCTCCCAAACATTCAAGTAATACATATTTCTCAAGGCCGAATTTAGCTCTGCTTCTTCCACAAAGACTTCCTTACACACACACACACACACACACACACACACACACACACAATGATCTACTGGACCACATTTTAAAAACTAGTGAGGAAAAGGGGTGCCTGGGTGTCTCAGTCATTAAGCACCTGCCTTTAGCTCAGGTCATGATTCCAGGGTCCTGGGATTGAGCCCTGCATCAGGCTCCCTGCTCCATAGAAAGGCTGCTTCTCCCTCTCCCACTCCCCCTGCTTGTGTTCCCTCTCTCTCTCACTCTCTCTGTGTCAAATAAATAAATAAAATCTTTAAAAAAAAACTCATTAGGAATAAAATACATACATAGATACTGGTTAGGTAAACTTATTTATCTTGTGTGTACATATGGCTTATTTCTAAAATAGATAGTAGGCTACTTAAGGACAAATCCCTTTTGAATTCCATTCATCTTCATTCATTCAACAAAATTCTAAGAAATACCTACTATGGGCCTAACACCTTGCCACATGTGATCTTGGATTTGGGTAAGTGGCTGTGATATATTCAACATATTTGTTGATTAATGTTATCTCCATAAAGGACAGAAGGGTGGACAATAAAGTTTGGAGAAATCAGATAAAAATAGCATCCAAATAACTAAGAGTTTGCATGAAAAAAAATGTCTGTGCAGGAAAGACGGCCAAGATTCCATGAGGGCAAGTCATAGTCAATGTTGCTAGCTGATTCGGGAACTTGGAATGAGCGGATGAAATATTTTGGGTTTTCTAATATATATCAAAGAATTCTTACAAATAGATCATTGTGAAATCTGCAGGCAAAGTAACGTATCTAGTAAGACTATGGTAAGCAGAAGTCTAACATGGTCCCCATCACCTTGCCCCCTAGTGTTACTGGAGAGATTATGTCGTTATAGGGCGAAAGGGATTTGCTGGTGTAATCACCAATCAGCTGACCTTAAAATGGAGAGATTATCGAAGTAGGCTTTTTCTCCTCATATGAACTCTTTAAAGGCAGAGGATTTGCTCCAGAAGTCAGATCCAAAGCATGAGAAGGATTCTTTTTCAAAGATTTTATTTATTTGAGAGAGAATGAGAAAGAGCATGAGAGGGGAGAATGTCAGAGGGAGAAGCAGACTCCCTGTGGAGTTGGAAGCCCAATGTGGGACTCAATCCCAGGACTCCAGGATCATGAGCTGATCTGAAGGCAGTTGCTTAACCAACTGAGCCACCCAAGCGCCCGCATGAGAAGTACTTGACGTTCTGTTCCTAACTTGAAGAAGTAGTCCAAATATATCAATAGGAGGAGGCCAGGCATAAGAGAACCCAAGAATGGCCTTGAGGAACTAAGAGAAACCCTTGGCTGACAGCCTGCAAGAAAACAGGGACCTCAGTCCTACAACTGTAAGCAACCGTGTTCTGCCAGCAACTTGCATAAACTTGAAAGCACTGTTACCCTGAACTTCCAATTAAGAGCTCTACCAGGGGGACGCCTGGGTGGCTCAGCTGGTTAGGCAGCTGCCTTCAGCTCGGGTCATGATCCCAGGGTCCTGGGATTGAGTCCCACATTGGGCTCCTTGCTTGGCGGAGAGCCTGCTTCTCCCTCTGCCTCTGCCTGCCACTCTGTCTGCCTGTGCTCGCTCTGGCTCCTCTCTCTCTCTCTCTGACAAATAAATAAATAAATCCTTAAAAAAAAAAATTGATTTCAGCCTTTTGAGACCCTAAGCACAGAACCCAGTTGAGCCCACCCAGACTTCTGACCTCTAGAACTGGAACGTAATACGTGGGTGTTACTTGAGGCCACTAAGATTATGGCAATTTGTTAAATAGCCAATAGAAAATTAACACTATGGAACCCAGGCTCCAAGCCTTCAACCAAAACAAGCGCTTCCATTTGAAATATGAGGAAAGATAAAAGTGGTGAGGTATCACAAATTGTGTCTTTTCCTTACAATGACCACAAAGGAAAGGTATGGGCTCAGAGATAAAATAACTTGCCAACATCACCTAGCTAAGAAGCGTTTTTGGAGGTGGAGACTGTGAGTTGAGATTCTGGTCTGGTTGAATCTAAAGCCCATTATGTCTGGGACATTTCCTGTCGCAGTATCACGTGGCAGATGGGAGTTTGGCTTTGGAATGATATTCACATGCAGAGACTTGATTTATGACACAGGTGTCATGTCAGAGCAGCAAAAAAGATTTGGGACAACTGGATTTTCATACGGAAAAAAAGGAAATTCAATCCCCTTCCTCACACCCTTTTCAAAAATTACTTGAGGTCAAACACCTAAGTGTGAAAGATAAATGCACAAAGGTTTTAGAACAGAAAAGAGGAGAAAAATTTTAAGATCTTGAATAAAGGAAGGGTTCCTTAAGCATTACACAAAATGCATGAACCATAAAAGAATATGTGATACATTCGATTACACTAAAATTAAGAACTTCTGATCCTCAAAAAACACCCATTATAAGAGTGAAAAGACAAACCACAGAGTAGAAGGAGGTATTTGCAACATACATAACTGATAAGGGACTGGTTTCCAAATTATATGGAGATTTCCTACAAATCAGTGAGAAAAAGGCAAGTGATCTAATTTTCCTAAATGGGAAAGAGCAGTGAAAACCATTTTACAAAAAGGAGGAATCTAACTGTCCAATAAATATAGAAAGGTGCTCAACCTTATTCATAGGTCAGGGCAATGCATATTAAAACCATGATAAATTGGGGCGCCTGGGTGGCTCAGTGGGTTAAGCCGCTGCCTTTGGCTCAGGTCATGATCTCAGGGTCCTGGGATGGAGCCCTGCATTGGACTCTCTGCTCAGCGGGGAGCCTGCTTCCTCCTCTCTCTCTGCCTGCCTCTCTGCCTACTTGTGATCTCTCTCTGTCAAATAAATAAATAAAATCCTTAAAAAAAATAAATAAATAAAATGAAAAATAAATAAAAAATAAAATTTAAAAAGACATGATGAAATAACATAATATACCCATTGTTTGACAAAACTAAATGACACTACATGTGGGTATGGAACAACTGGAACTCTGGTGCAATGCTGGGATGGGGATATAATTTAATGTAACCATTCTGGAAAACTGGTATTACTAAAAAAGTTGAAGATATGCATACCAAATGACTCAAAAATTCCAGTCTGAGGTATATACCATAGACCTACATTTTCTAGTGTACAACAGGCTACATGCCTAAGGATGTTTTTACCAGATACCAATCACATAAAATGGTAGGGTATATAGCGATATATCTGTACTAGAAAATACTATACAGCATGAAAACAAAAGAACTGCAAATCTATGCTCAAACAGATAGATCTTGCCAAGGTGACATTGAGGGTAAAAGGCAAGTCACAAAAAATACATAAACGTATAATTCCATTTATAACAAGTTTAGAAATAGGCAAAACTAAACAAGGCAAGCAAGGAAATTATTACTCTTAAATTTAAGGGTAGATGGAGATAGTGTTTGGAAACAGATACTTGAGTGTCTTCATGTGCTAGGGCTACCATGACAAAGTACCATAGACCAGGTGGCTCAAACAATCCATATTTATTTTCTGACAGTTCTAGAAGCAAGGAAGCCTGAGACCAAGGTGCCAGCCAATTCAATGCTTGGTGAGAGCCTTCTTTCTGGCTTGTAGATGGCCCACCTTCTTCCTGAGACTCCCCTTGGCCTTTCTTCTGTGCTTGTGTGGGGAGAAAGACAGTGAGATCTCTGGTATCTGCTCTTTTGAGGGCACCAATCCCAGCATGAGGGTCTGACCCTCAGGGCTTCATCTCACCCTAATTACTGCCTAAGGACCCATTTCCAAATACCATCATAGTGAGGGTTAGGATTCAATATATGAATATTGGGGGATACAAACATTTGGTCCATAACAACAGGATTTCTGGGATGACAAGAATGTTCTATCACTAACCAGCAGTTATAGGCATTCCCTTTTTCCAAACATGTATACGCTTTGTGTATGTTTTATATGACATATAAAAAATAAAATTATAGGGGCACCTGGGTGGCTCAGTCAGTTTAAGCATCTATCTTCAGCTCGGGTCTATCCCAGAGTCCCAGGACAGAGCTCCAAGTCAGGCTCCTTGCTAATTAGGGAGTCTGCTTCTCCCTCTCCTTCTGCTCCTGCTCATGCTCTCTCACTCTTTTAAATAAATAAACAAATAAAATATTTTTAAAATTTTAAAAATAATGTCTGTGCATTGATTTTATATCCTGACACTTTACTAAATTCCTGTACAAGTTCTAGCAGATTTGGAGTGGAGTCTTCTGGGTTTTCCACATTAGGTGTCATATAATCTAGTGATAGTTTGACTTCTTTGCCAATTTGGATGCCTTTAATTTCTTTTTGTTGTCTGATTGCTGAGGCTAGGAATTCTAATACTATTGTTGAATAGCAGTGGTGATAATGGACATCCCCGTCGTGTTCCTGACCTTGGCAGAAAAGCTCTCAGTTTTTCTCCATTGAGAATGATATTTGCAGTGGGTTTTTCATAGATAGCTTTGAAAGTATTGAGGTATGTGCCCTCTATCCGTATCATATGATCTCCCTGTTATGAAGAATTTGAGAGGCAACATGGGAGGTTTGGGGGGTAGGGAAGAAAAAAATGAAACAAGATGGGATTGGGAGTGAGACAAACCATAAGAGACTCTTAATCTCACAAAACAAACTGAGGGTTGCTGGGGGGAGGGGGGTAGGGAGAAGGTGGTTGGGTTATGGACATTGGGGAGGGTATGTGATATGGTGAGTGCTGTGAAGTGTGTAAGCCTGATGATTCACAGACCTGGGGCTATTATTAGCCCCAGTACCCCTGGGGCTGATAATACATTATATGTTAATAAAAAATTTAAATTTTTTTAAAAAAAGACACGAAAAAATGTTTTTAATAAAATAAAAAATAAAATTATAGATCTAGGTTAACTCAAAGACTTTCTACCTTTATGATCTTCATAAAGCCTTTCAATTTCTTTGAGCCCTGATTTCCTCATATAGAAAATAAGGATAATACATACCTCATGGGATGGTTATAAGAAAAGAGAAAATTTAACACATCGCCAGTGCCTGGCACAGAGTATAGCCAATGAATACAAGTTTAAAAAGTATTTCTTTCACCCATTTACGTATTTGTTCATTCACTCACCATACATTTTCCAGAGTCTACCAGCGGCTGAATGCTGGGCTGTGACTGAGGTTGTAGGAGAAACCAAACTTCTTTCCTCAGGAAACACAGGAGATATGAGGCCCTCTGCTGGCACCAAGGAGAAAATCCTTCCCAAACTTTTTTTTTTCCCTCCCCAAGTAAAGAAACTGGTAAAAAAAAAAAAAAAAAAAATCTGTAGTTCCAAAATATTTTTAGTATTGGGGTGCCTGAGAGGCTCAGTCATTAAGCGTCTGCCTTCAGCTCAGTTGTGATCCTGGGGTCCTGATATTGAGCCCCACATGGGGTTCCTTGTTCAGCAGGAAGCCTGCTTCTCCCTCTCCCACTCCCCCTCTTGTGTTCCCTTTCTTGCTGTCTCTCTCTCTCTCTCTCTCTCTCAAATAAATAAATAAAATCTTTTTTTTAACTTATTTATTTATTTGACAGACAGAGATCACAAATAGGCAGAGTGGCAGGCAGAGAGAGAGAGGAGGAAGCAGGCTCCCCACTGGGCAGAGAGCCCGACGCGGGACTCGATCCCAGGACCCTGAGATCATGACCTGAGCCGAAGGAAGAGTCTTAACCCACTGAGCCACCCAGGTGCCCCATAAATAAAATCTTTTTTAAAAAAATTTAGTATTCTAAAGTAATGTGACAACTGGAGGTCTGAACATTTGATGATATCAAGGAATTGCTTTTAAATTTTGTTCAGGTAAGATGATGGAATTGTGGGTTGTTTTTTGTTTATTTTTCAAGACTCCTTACCATTTAGATACTTGCTAAACTATTTCCAGATGAAATGATATGTCTGGTGTATCAGTCAGGGTTTATCCAGAGAAGGAGAGCCAGTAGGAGATCGTGGGGGTGAAGGCAAGTCTGAAATCCACAGGGCAGGCTGTCAGGAAGGGCAGGCTGGAATTCCAGGGCTTGAGCTAACACTTCCATACACAAGTGGGGAAGTCAGCCATTTCATTACCTGGTGGCAGAGAATTCTAAGCAAAGGACAAAGTATGTGCAAAGACTAAATGTGGAATTTCTTCTTGCTCAGGGAAGCCCTGGTTCTGTTCTTAAATAAGGGCTTCCAACTGATTTAATCTGGTTCACCAAGATTATCTAGAATAATCTCCTTTACTCAAAAACATCTGATTATGGGCTTTAATCACATCTACAAACCTTCACAGCAAGACCTAGATTAGTGAATAACTAGGGTCTGTACCCTAGCCAAGTTCACACATCAAATTGACCATCACATCTGTGAGTAGATGGAATAGAGCTGGCACACGGTTTGATAGTCCTTAAGACTGGGGTGATAGGTACAAGGGAGGTTCATTATATGATTCTGTTTGCTTTCGACTTCTGCCTGTCTGTACTTCATAATTGTCTATAGTTAAAAGGTTTTAAATATATTTTAAAAAACCCTCAGAAACTCACTGCCTTGTATTTCACATGTTTCTTTCTGGATCTTTTTCTCTTATACATACTTACATAGCTAAGATCATACTGGAGTTACTATACCTTACCTCTTTAATTGTGTTATATCATTAGCACCTTCACACTTCATTAAAATTCTTCCCAAATATCAAGCAAAATTATTAGGAACTCAGACTCTGACACCACACAAACCTGGTTCAAATCCCAGTTCTGCTGTTCATTGTTGAGTGATCTTGACCTAAACTTCCTAGGCTCCCTATGACTCAGTTTTTTTTAATAGAATCATTCAACTCATTCACTGATATTAATTGAATTTATCCTCTGAGTCAGCTCAATTTCTAGGTGCTGTGGCTATACCAATGAACAAAGCAGACAAAATCCTTGTTTTGATGCAGCTGACATTCTAGTGGGGGAAACAGATAGTAAGAAACTACATAATGCACAAGGGTTGGTAACTAATCCAGAGAAAAATAAAGCAGGGTGAGGGGAATAGAGAGTTCCAGAAGCAGGAAATGGGGATTGCTCCTTCATATAAATAGTCCAGAAACGTCTTTTCTGATGAGATGACACTTGAAGAAAGTGAAGGAATCAGTTGTTTGATTATCTGGTGGAAGGGCATTCTAAGAAAAGAATACAGTGTATGCAAAGGGCCTGGGGTAGGAACATTTCAAGATACAGAGAGGAGGCCAGTGTGGTTGGAGTGGAAGGAACTAGAAGATGTAGGAAATGAAATCAGAGAGTTAACAGGAAGTAGACAGAATAAGAGGGAGCCACTGGAGGGTCTGGACAAAGGAAGGATATCTGGCTTCTGTTTTAAATGGTCTACTCTCTAGTTGCAGTGAGAAAAATAACATGAAGTGTACAAAAATAACATTAAGTGTAGAAGAGTAGGAGAAAAAGCAGGTTAGGGTTACCTCATCAAAATGTCTGTTGACAATAGCATACGGTCTCCTATCACAGTCATTTCCCACCACCCAGGACCTCAATGAGACGATGCAGTAGGTCAAAGAAATCAAATGCCTAAATGAGCACAGAGGCAAGAATAAACCAAATCCTACTCTTCTAAGAAAGAGGCTGTCCCAGGCTATGGAGCCCAGTCCTATCAGGTGAATTCATCTCAGTGCCGCAGAGGGCAGTCTCCTTAGAGAAGAGTTATTCCACAACTAGATCTCTTGGAGAGTAGAGGCCGTCTTATTGACCACAGGGCTTTACTTAGAGCAGGGCTTGGCACATGTAAGCAACAAATCAGAGCTGTAATTATTACACATGCATATGAATTACTAAATAAATGAATCAATGAATAATAGTCTCACAACAAATCTTTTAGGGTAATTAATCACATATACAAACCTATAATTTACAAAGTATTTTTCACATCTTCTATCCCAGTTCACCCTTCCAACAATGTTTAGGGAAATACAGAGAGCTCTCAAACCTCAAGTTCAAAGAGGAAAGGCCATTAAAAGTTTAAGTAACTCAACCAAGATCACACAACCAGAGAGGGACAGAGAGGGACAACCCAGAGCTGACTCAACAGCCTGTGTTTCTTCCAGCAAAATCACACTGTTTCTCTCAGCCAGAATCCAGATGCCCCGCTCACCATGCACAAGTCTCTTTCCACTCTATCTCTTCTCTTCTCTCTAAAAGTCCCCCTTTTCGGGCACCTGGGTGGCTCAGTGGGTTGAACCACTGCCTTCGGCTCAGGTCATGGTCTCAGAGTCCTGGGATCGAGCCCCGCATCGGGCTCTCTGCTCAGCGGGGAGCCTGCCTCCTCCTCTCTCTCTGCCTGCTTCTCTGCCTGCTTGTCATCTCTCTCTGTCAAATAAATAAATAAAATCTTAAAAAAAAAAAGTCCCCCTTTTCCTCCCTCTCCCTTGTCTCAGTCCCCATAAAAGGATTCCTTGACTGTACTAATAATCAGTATTGCTGCTTTAAAAAAAAAAAAAAAAAAAAGTGTGCTTGGGTTTTTACCCAGGATTTCTCTGCAAAGTTTTAATCTAATAACAGCAGGTACAGAAAACATACAAAGTCACTTGCATTTAAGAACTCCACACATAATTCTATTTTCTTTCCTAAACCATGGTGATTGAATTTTAAATATATTGAGCACCCCTAATTGCTTTTTATGCAATAGTCCTTCAACCTGACCACATTAAAGTTTCACAAGATTTACCTCGTCTAGTACATGGCAAGCTCCATTTACATGGAAAGCCTTTTAAAAACAATCACAGAAATCAAATAGTGAAATCCAAAAATATGCTCAGCAGACACACGTGCCCTGGAGCAAGTTCCAAGTACCAGTTATAAGCTCAGCTACTCAAAGAGCCTGCCAGCCACTCTGGGTCAAAGTCATCCAAGACCTGTTGCCCATCAGATGTCCTGAGGAATTCATGTCAGAACCAGCTCAGGAAAGCCTTTGCTCCCTTCCACAGTGCCTCATTGGATTCAGATTCTCTCCTGCTGCAGGTTGGACATGAATAGGCGTAGTGGCCAGTATAGTGGCCTGGACAGAGAGAGCTGTACTGATGCTGGGGTGGGAAATGAAGTTCAAGTGTATGGCAGCAAGGATATTATATGGCCACTCCTGCCTAGGAACATCCAACCATTCAGCATCCACTTCTACAGCTCTGCTCTATACCTGTCCAGGTAGGGACAATGTCCCTTGAATGCCTCATATACTGCCACCTCAGGCTTATCATTCTCCAGCAGATGCAGATGGTGTGAGATAAAGTACTGAGCAATGAATCCCAGCAAGCATTTCAACAGCTGCTCCTGCACCCCCGAAATGTCATGGTTCAGAAGGGGAATAAGGACTTTCTGTGGTTCTCTTGGAGGCCTGTGGTTATGAAGACATTATGGGGAATTTGTTGGCCACACAGGATGGGGAAAGTGTGAGGGGATTCTTCAGTTCTCGTGCTTTACTTCATTGTACCTGGGCACAAAGCCTGGATCCCACTTTCCCTCATCTTTGGGAACATCTAATGTAGGTTGGCTTCATTAGGCAAGAAAATGCAGTCAATACCAGCCTGCTCTATGTCCTGAGGCAAGGATTCAGTTCATGAAGATGTCCTCAGCACAAAGCATCATCACTATAAGGTCAAACTTGCTGATAGAATTTTTTTAAAAAAGGCCTTACAGCCCCCCTGCAGGTGCCTATTTTCTGAAAAATATTTTTTTTTAAAGATTTTATTTATCAGAGAGAGAGAGAGCAAGCACAGGCAGACAGAATGGCAGGCAGAGGCAGAGGGAGAAGCAGGCTCCCTGCAGAGCAAGGAGCCCGATGTGGGACTCGATCCCAAGACGCTGGGATCATGACCTGAGCCGAAGGCAGCTGCTTAACCAACTGAGCCACCCAGGCGTCCCTGAAAAATATTTTTTAAAAAAGATTTTATTTATTTATTCGACAGACAGAGAGGCAGGCAGAGAAGCAGGGTCCTTGCTAAGCAGTGAGCCCAATTTGGGGCTTGATCCCAGGACCCTGGGATCATGACCTGAGCCAGAGGCAGAGGCTTTAACCCACTGAGCCACCCAGGTGCCCCTGAAAAACTTTGATGGCGATTCTACACTTTGTTGTGAAAAGATTGAGACTCGAAGAGTCTGCCCCACATGACATTTTCTCTGATACTATTCTCCCACTCCTCTTCCTCCTCCCAGGATGTCCCCTCCTCATTCAGGAATGCCTGCAGCAAATCCAGCCGAGTGGTAAAGTGCTTTGAGAGTACCGTTAGGATTCCATGACTTTGCCCACACACAGTGTCTGAAAGCTTGGTAACTGGGTCCGCTGTATAGTACCAAATAATAGCTGAAACCATCTCCCACATCTTAGAGCTCAAGAACGAGACCTCGGGAAAGCTGTCACAGATCCTTGACAGCTGGTCATTGGTGAGTAAATGAAATCCCCCTCTGGTAAACCCCAGATTGCTATTCTCTGGAAGAGATTCTCAGTCATGTCAATAGCCTCTACAAAATCAATCAGATCTTACCAAGGTTCTGCCTTACCTTCTGTACTCTGGTGAAAACACATGACGAGGGGGAGACTTCCTTTGGGAGAGATACCAGTGCTCCCATCTATGATTACACTAAAGAATGTATCAGCTTTTACCTGTTCCTGGAGCTTGTTCTGGATTTAGGGCCCTATTAGCTTGACCGGTTCATTTTACAATTGTTCAGCTGTTTCCAGCATACACAGCTAACACTTTAACAGTGGGTTCAGTTCTGTAATATAATGTGATTATGTATATATAATCTTGGTGTTAGTGAGCTTTCCATGCAATGGAATCTTCTGTCCTCCACAGAGAATCTGAATTTAATGATCTTTTTTGAGGCATGATGATTTCTTTCTGTCAACTGCTTATACTCAAAGGCAACAGAAGCCTTCATCTTTGCTGTGGCCTTACCATGTTCTTTAGATGTGCTATATTTCCCAAGTATTTTTTTGACACAGGACCAGTCTTTCAAAAGCACAGAACCCAAGACTACCTCTTCGGTTGCTAGGCACAAAAATCAGACCACAAAATACCCGATCCAGGGATTTGGAGTACTGGACAAACTTGTACAGCTGAAGGAGCTGGGTGCTATATCCCATGAGTCCTGACCCATTCCAGAGTCCATCACCTCTTTGGGAAAGGGAAGCTGGAAGTGAGCAACCAATGGGTTGTTAAAAAACCCTTCATTTGCTCTTACTCAGGTCCCTAGTGATTTAATAGGCTAATGTCTTCCTTATTATGGGCAACTTTCTCATCCCAGAATGTCATCACCTGTGGTTCATGACTTTACCTCCTGCTTTACAACATGAAAGATCAAAAACTTCCCCATATCCCTCCTACACTGTTGGTGGGAATGCATACTGACACAGCCACTCTGGAAAACAGCATGGAGTTTCCTCCAAAAGTTGGAAATAGAGCTATCCTATGACCCTGCAATCACACTACTGGGTATTTACCCTAAAGATACAAATGTAGTGATCCGAAGGGGGCATGTGCACCCGAATGTTTATAGCAGCAATGTCCACAATAGCCAAACTATGGAAAGAACCTAGATGTCCATCAATAGATGAATGGATAAAGAAGATGTGGTAAACACACACACACACACACACACACACACACACACAATGGAATACTATACAGCCTCAAAAGAAATGAAATCTTGCTATTTGCAATGATGTGAATGGGACTAGATGGTATTATGCTGAGCAAAATAAGTCAATCAGAGAAAGACAACTGTCATATGATCTCTCTGATATGAGGAATTTGAGAGGCAGGGCAGGGGGTTATGGTGGGTAGGAAAGGAAAAAATGAAACAAGATGGGATCGGGAGGGAGACAAACCATAAGAGACTCTTAATCTCACAAAACAAACTGAGGGTTGGTGGGGGGTGGAGAGTAAGGGATAGGGTGGTTGGGTTATGGACATTGGGGAGGGTATGTGCTATGGTGAGTGCTGTGAAATGTATAAGCCTAATGATTCACAGACCCGTATCCCTGGGGCAAATAATATATTATGTGTTAGTAAAAATAATTAAAAACAAAAAAACTTCCTCATTGATAAACCATTCAGAGTTCTTTCATTCTATATGTATAATCAGCATTTATGTGACATAAAAATTAGTTCTGACTGAGAAAGTAAAATCTAACTGCATGGCTCTTCCTTCAGGCAGAAAAAAAAAAGAGATACAATTAAAAATAGTTATAAAGTTAAAAAGAAACAATATGTCTACCAAGAAATACTACAGCTATAAAGTATTATAATAGCCTTCTTTTTTGAGCACTACTGCTTTCTTACTCACCTAGAAACTTTATTCTCAAGAATCAAGGACTCTCAGAAACTCTGGTGTTTGAAGTTTTATCAGTAAGAATGAAACTTTCATTTTTTAAGATTTTATTTATTTGAGAAGGTGGGGCAGAGGGAGAGGGAGAAACAGACTGCGCTGAGCAGGGAGCCAGATGCAGGGCTCCACCCCAGGACCCTGAGATCATGATCTTAGCAGAAGGCAGGCTTAACTGACTGAGCTACCAGACCCCCAAGAATGAAATAATTTCAATTTCCCACTCAGATACAAAGATTCAGAAAAGGGGTTTCTACACAAAATTCTCAAAGAAAGAGGACCATGGGTCTTTTTACTATCTAGGAGTGATGCTGACCCCTTTACACAGTCCTGCTTTGCATTGAGCCTCTCAAAACTGTGTTTAAGTTTCATCCAAACTTTACACCTGCCCACAATTCTGTAACTCAGTCTTTTCCTTCCGTTGGTTAAATGCCCTATGGTGTCTCTGGTGTGCAGTCTCCCTCATCAGAGTGAATCAACCTACATGATTTTGCTGGACTACAGATTTTTTCCCCCGATGGTTTTAGGTTGATTGGGCGGAGACACTGTCTTGCTCAGCTCTGCGGCTCCTAAGATGAAAATTTTGAAAGTAGATGTAACATGCACTTGTTTTCACTCCCAAATATATCATGCCAGGTAGGCATACATATGAATACCATGACATTTTGGTCATAACTGGGATGTGTTCACATCTCGGAAAGGTTACAGGAACAAGAAATAGGTCAGAGGTCTAGGTAGCTTTCGGTTCACTTTTTGAACAGGCCTAGATTTCTCTTTCGGGCATTGGACAAACATTTTGTCTGCTAAACTGACGCTTCCATCCTCTGTGACTGAAAGAAACAAACGAGACAAATCTACTCGGCCGAAGCTGAAACAGCTATTCAGGGACCCATCTGGTTACGGGCGAACAGCTTTGGACAAGCTGACACCCGCAGGGATTCTAAGAGTAAGTGGGCGTGTTGCTGCCGTCCTCCGCGTCCCTGAGCTGGGATCCGAGACCAGCTTTACTCCTGTGCTGCGTGCTCCATGGCAGAAACCCAAAGCCGGGCGCCCGCCTTGCCCCGCACATCCATCTCTTGCGACAAGTAAGGGCAAGGGGCGCAGCTTCAGACAGTCATAGCTTCCAAGATAGAACACGCGAACGACCAGCGAAGGATGCCAGCCTAAGACCGCCCGGAGGCTGCCACGTTTAGCAGGCAAAGACCTCGGCTCCCCCTTTCTCTACGTAACTAGACGAGCAGGGACCGCGAACGGCGGGGGGCGTGGCTCCGCAGGGAGGCGCCGAATAAACTGGTGAGCGTGTCCATGACGCCATCTTGGATCCTGGCGTGTCCAGGAGTTGCCCTTCCTCCTGGTGATTGGACGAGCCCTTTGGGTGTCCCGGAAGAGGCGTACCCAGCCAGCCTGAGTTGTGCGCTCGGTCCGGTTGGTCTGGTTTGTGAAATCTGTAGTTGTTAATGATTTTCTTTCTCGTTCCTGAACGCCCGCGACCTCCGGAGGTACATAAGGCTTCATTGGACTTACCTACCCATTCTAATGGAGCTTCGAAGAAACCTGAAAACCGTCTTGGAGTTGCTTGGGGAGGAATCATTAGATGCTTCTTAATGGGCGTGGTGGTGTTCTTCAGGGAGCGTGGGGATCAAAGTCTAGGAAGAGGAGACACAACTGCATGAGTAGCCGCGAGACTTACAGCTATAACGGGATTAGGGGTGAGGGACGCAGGATTGCCACCGGGGGAAAACTAGGAAGGTGTTGAGGTGAGATTTGGGGGAGCCTTGAATGCCAGGCTAGGGAGTTTGGACTTTATCCTGTGGAAGAGGGGATAAAAATGAACATTTGGAGGACTTTAAACAGGGGTGACATAATCAGATAGTGAAATTTAGAAAAATAATTCTGTAACTGGAGAATCCCAAGGTGTTTCTTCAAGTGTGTTTCAGTGAACAGATTGGGGAGCTTGTTTTACAAGTGCAGTTTCTTGGCTCTCCCTAGACCTGCAAATCAGATTCTCTGGTTGTAGAGCTAGGAAACATACATTTGGTGAAAAGAAATACAGAAATCTAAGAATGAAGATTTGAATTCTCACAAGCTGAACACACTGGTGTAACCAGCACCTAGATGTGAATACATCACCAACAGCTCAGAAGCCTCTTACTCCCCAGAAACAGCTGCCCTCACCAAGATTAAACATGATCATTACTTAAAAAAAAAAAAAAAAAGATTTTGTTTATTTGACAGAGAAAGAGATCACAAGTAGGCAGAGAGGCAGGCAGAGAGAGAGGGCGAAGCAGGCTCCCTGCTGAACAGACAGCATGATTCAGGGCTCAATCCCAGGATCCTGAGATCATGACCTGATCTGAAGGCAGAGGCTTTACCCACTGAGCCACCTAGGAGCCCCTAACATGATCATTACTTCTAACAATCAGATTGCCAGTTTGGGATTTTTATATAATTAAGTCATACAGCATATACTCTTTATATCTGGCTTATTTCACTCAGTGTTATGTGTAAATTCATCTAAATTGTTCTTTTTTTTTTTTTTTCCTTTTTAAAGAAGGGAGTTGAGGGAAATTGGAAGGGGAGGTGAACCATGAGAGACCATGGACTCTGATAAACAATCTGAGGGTTTTGAAGGGGTGGGGGGTGGGAGGTTGGGGGAACCAGGTGTTGGGTATTAGAGAGGGCACAGATTGCATGGAGCACTGGGTGTGGTGCAAAAACAATACAACTGGTACAGAACTACAATCTCTGTGGACAAAAAAATAAGTCAAACAACAGCAATTGTGATGATAGCACTGAGGAAATAAAGTTGAGCTAGAAAAGGAGGAAAGGGGGGCGCCTGGGTGGCTCAGTGGGTTAAAGCCTCTGCCTTCGGCTTAGGTCTGATCCCAGGGTCCAACTCTCTGCTCAGCGGGGAGCCTGCTTCCCCCTCTCTACCTGCCTCTCTGCCTACTTATGATCTCTCTCTTTCTGTGAAATAAATTAAAAATCTTAAAAAAAAATTAAGGGAGGAAGGGGACTAATCTATTTTTTAATGTGCTAGGTTAAGTCTCTCAGAAGAGATATCTGGAAAAAAAAATAGAAGAGATGGTTGGCACTGCTATGCAATGAGTATGAACAAAGGGGAGAATATTTCTGGCAGGAGAAGTTACCATGTGAAAAACTCAGATCAGGAGAGAACTTGGCCTGTTTAAGACCAGTGTAGCTGAGGCACAATAAGGATGGGAAAGGAGGAATGGCACAGGTGTGTTTGAATATAGGAGCATATGATGCAGGGCCTTGTAGGCTACAGTAAGAAATTTAGATTTTATTATTGTTATTTTTTAAGATTTTATTTATTTGAGAGACAGAGCATATGAGTGCAAGTTGGGGGAGGGGCAGAATGAGAGGGAGAAACAGACTTGCTTGCCTAGCAGGGAGCAGGCTGGATCTCAGGACCTCAGGATCTTGACTTGAGCTGAAGGCTTAATAACTGAACCACCCAGGGGCCCCTAAATTTTATTTTAAATACTGTAGAAAACCAATGAAGTGATGTTACTTAACAATGTGACTTAACAACGAAGAGGTGTTATCTGACATTCTTTTTAAAAGATCCCTCTGGGGGCGCCTGGTTTGCTCAGTGGGTTAAAGCCTCTGCCTTTGGCTCAGGTCATGATCCCAGGGTCCTGGGATGGAGCCCCAAATCGGTCTCTCTGCTCAGCGGGGAGCCTGCTTCCTCCTCTCTCTCTCTCTCTCTCTGCCTGCTTCCCTGCCTACTTGTGATCTCTGTCAAATAAATAAATAAAATCTTTAAAAATAAAATAAAAGATCCCTCTGTTTGATGAGCAGAGAATGGATTAAAGGAGGCAATAGAGAAAGCAGGTCATTTAGGAGGCTGGTAGAACAGTCTTGGAAAATACTGGCATAGAGCTTAGAGGAAAGGACTGAAAGACATTTGGGGATTGCCAGTACAATGATCGCCTTAATCCAGCAATGAAAGGTAACACTATATATTTAAGCAATGAGATATCCTATGTATGTATTCTTATGTTTTGTATCAAGGGCATAGCATTTCTACCAAAAATGCATAATCTGAATCTGATCATGGGGGAAACAAGTCAATGTTGAGAGAAAGTCTACAAACCAATTAGCCTGTATTTTAAAATGTCAGTATTATGAAAGACAAAGATGTAGGAACTATTATAGATTTTAAGACTAGATATGAAGCTTCCAATTTATAATCCTCTATAAGATTATGAACCAGGAAACAAAATTTTTATTTGCACAAAAGGATGTAAGTGGGACAACTGATAACATCTGAATAAAACTACAGCATAAATGATAAATTATGTTAGTATAATTTTCCTAATTTTGATCTTTGTACTGATTATGTAAGATAATGTCCACTTTTAGGAAATAGCACACAAGTGCTATTTAGAGATAAAGGAATCTTCTCAAATGATTCAGAAAAAAATGATAGAACAATAAAGCAAACATAAAATGTTAACGTTTGGGGAGAGGTGCCTTGGCAGCTTAGTCAATTAAGCATCCGACTCTTGATTTCAGCTCAGGTCATGATTTCAGGATCATACGATCAAGCCCCATGTCAGGCTCTGCACTGACAGGTGTGGAGCCTGTTTAAGATTCTTTCTCCCTCTGCCTCTCTCTCTCAATAAATAAATTCCCTCTGCGTCTCTCTCTCTCAATAAAAAAGTAAATAGTGTTAGTATTTGGGGAATCTAAGAAAAGCATTTAAGGCAATTATTTGTACTAGTTTTGCAACTTTTCTGTAAGTCTGAATTACTTTAAAATAAAATGTTAACAGAATTGCAGGATCACTTAGGCAGAGGAAAAAAATGTAATACTAAGCCATGAATAACATTTAGACAAGATTCTGAAAATACTTAGTAACGGAAGGAAAAATGGAAGAATGTTAAAAGAAAAATGGAATGTGGATAGAGTTACAATGAAAGGTGTGCTCCTCCTCACCCTAAAGTCGTAAAAGATAACCGGCCTCCCGCTATACCCGGCGTATCACAGAAGCTACTCTCACTACTAGCCTTTAGAAAAGGGCAGAAAACTTCCGACACACTCCCGCCCTGTTTTCCTAGTGAGCATGCGTGTGCGTATGCACGTATGACCCCAACCAATAGGTGCCCACGTCGGCAGCTCGTTACTTGAAGGGGCGGGGCGCCCTACTACACATGCGCACGATCGAGCGGGCCTTCTCCCTTCTCGCCCAACGCCGCCAACATGGTGAGTATTGCTGTTTGGGGCTCCTGGTCTGGAGGCCATGCTGCTCCACTTCCGCCTGGTAGGGGGAACGAAAGCTTGGAACGACCCCCATCGGGTCTTAGGTAGCGTGCGGTGAGGGTCCCTGGGCGGGTGGAGCACGGAGTTTAGGAGCTCTCCTGGCTTGCGGCGGGCGAGCGCGTGGAGGGCCATGTAGGCCATGCAGGCCCGGCACGCCTTGGGCCTCGGGAGCGCGCCGTGACCGCCAGAGCTGGAAAGCTGGAGACACCCGGGGTGTACCGGGGCCCAATCAGACTGGGTCTTTGGAGGCTCCATATGCCTGAAGGCTAGCGGGAACGCGGCTTTTGCCGCTGCTGGCTCTGCGTATTTTGCCCATCTATCAGGTCGTCCCTTGGCACTTGGGCGTGTACTCCCTACGTTCTTTCTCGCTATACATAGTTACACTGCCTGCAAAACTTTAGAAGTCTCACTCTATCCCTTCTTCTCGATTTTAGGTGTTCAGGCGTTTCGTGGAGGTTGGCCGGGTGGCCTACGTCTCCTTTGGGCCTCATGCCGGGAAGCTGGTCGCAATTGTAGATGTTATTGACCAGAACAGGGTAAGTGTAAGGAAAAGTGTCGATTTCACATGCTAATGACTGATAAGCAGCATAGATGGTAATGGTACTTTTCCCAGCGGCCCTCTAAAGTAGGACTGTTAAGGGTAGTAGGGTATTTTTTACCATAGAGGAGACAGGCTGTGCAAAATGGGGATTTCAAGCACAGGCTCGAGCTGGCCAGTATCACTGAATTTGAGTATTAACTTTGCCACTTAACCTAACCAGACCTTTTACTAATTATGGGTTGAAACATTGGGGGACTTCAAAGGCGTTCATACACGGGAACTGAGTTCCGAATAAAGCCAGGCATATAGCTCTCAGTGCCCTTGTGTGCTATTGTTGGAAACATAAGAATTAAAGACTTAGAAATTGCCCAGTAAGGTCCATGTAGTTAGGTTATAGGGTACACTACTAATAATAGTTTCATCTTTCTTTAAAGCATTTAAGTAGCCGAGATTTGGTGATTCTGGAAGGATAAATACACAGACAATGTGCTTGAGTTGCTGCTTTGTTCTGCACTGAAATTTTTTTATCTTACTTGTTCTAGGCTTTGGTTGACGGACCTTGCACTCAGGTGAGGAGACAGGCTATGCCTTTCAAGTGCATGCAGCTCACTGACTTCATCCTCAAATTCCCTCACAGGTAACTATCCACCAACCAATGCCCCTCTCCCAGCTTTTCTTGCTTAGCAAAAATCTGCTTAGTTTAATTCAAAACTGTTTTTGCTCTCTTGTTTGTTTCTTGAGAAGGGAGTATGCAGCGTTGAAGAGGAAGAGCAATTCAGAAGAGGGATTTTCAGTATAGAAATGGGGGGCCATTGTTTACTTTTTAAATGTTCTGTGATTATCTTCCACCCTGCCAGTTCTCTGGCTTCATCTTTATCCAGATTTGCCGTCCTTTTTCCCGCAGTATTTCAGGATTTACACAACAAAGACTTCCCTAAGGAATTCTGGTCTCCCAAACATACTTTTAGTCCTCTTTAGCTTCAGAACAAAAATACTAATTATTTTCTCTCACAATATTAGCTTTCATCAGTTGAGTTTCTAGTGTGTGGCAGTTATTAAGTATTTGACTTATGTTGTCTAGTTTTGACAGCTCCTAAGGAAATTCTATTCCCAGTTCCTTATGGGGAATTGAGGAAATCAGTAGTGATTCTTTCTTGATGTGATGTGAATTATGGAAGTTAAAACGCTGTGGTGGTTACTCTTGGGCTGTTTGAGCTACAGTGGCAGTCACAGTAGAACGTGTTGGTATGTGTACTGGTAGTTTATTTTTTAAACGTGCAGGGTTTTGATACTTGAAATTTGAAAGGAACTTCAAAATGGTTATAATTAGATGTGGTGTTTGACCACATCTTTTTTAGCATTGTACAGCAGGCATGAGGATTAGTATTACATCATCCTTTATGTAAAGGAAATTGCTTCCTGTATATCCAGTGCAGTAGAGTGATGTTATATACAAGATCAGAGATGATTTTTAAATAGAGAAAATGAGCTGGTTTGCATTTTTTATTAAAATGGTGTATTCGAGGGGCGCCTGAGTGGCTCAGTGGGTTAAAGCCTCTGCTTTCGGCTCAGGTCATGATCCCAGGGTCCTGGGATCGAGCCCCACATCGGGCTCTCTGCTCAGCAAGGATTCTGCTTTCCTTCCTCTCTCTCTCTGCCTGCCTCTCTGCCTATTTGTGATCTCTGTCTGTCAAATAAATTTAAAAAAAATTTTTTTTTTTTAAAAAAAAAGGGTATATTTGAGGAGCTCCTGGCTGCCACAGGCAATAGAGCATGTAACTCTTGATCTTGGGGAGTTGTGAGTTCAAGCCCCATATTTGGACCTAGAGCTTATTTTAAAAACCAGGGGCACCTGGGTGGCTCATTCAGTTAAGTGTCTGCCTTCGGTTCAGGTCGAGATCTCAGGGTCCTGGGATCGAGCCCCGTGTTGAACTCTGTTTCTCCCTCTGTGTTCTCTCTTTCAAATAAATAAAATCTTGTTTGGGATTATGAGACTTCCTGGTTTAGTGAACAGCGTTCAAGTTAGTAAAACACAAGATATGTGGTGTATGTTATCAACCTAGAGTTGGAAGTATAATGAATGGGAAGGGTGTTTTTGGCATCGTTTGCTGATGCTTTTTAACTTAGGAGGTATAAATTGTGCTTTCAGGGGGCTCAAAGCTGTCCTTGGATCTATGTGGCTTAAAGCTGATTCCTTAATCTGATCTTGGCTCTTTCCCAGTGCCCGCCAGAAGTATGTCCGACAAGCCTGGGAGAAGGCAGATATCAATACAAAATGGGCAGCCACGAGATGGGCCAAGAAGATTGAAGCCAGAGAAAGGGTAATGGCTTTGGGTCATTTGAATTGTGACCTTTTCTTTTTTGGAGGGGTGATAGGTGGTATGAGCAATTATTTATTAACTTTATTTTTAACAGAAAGCTAAGATGACTGATTTTGATCGTTATAAAGTCATGAAGGCAAAGAAAATGGTAAGTTTTTAAATTATTACAAGATTTTTATATTCTTACCCCAAATTTGTCTGAGAATTCTGTCTGCCCAAGTTTGGTAGACTACACTTGAATTCATAGGGGTTTTTGACATAAAGTTTGTTTCCTTTCATGTGCATTCTGAACATACAGGATGAACAGCAAAATAGTTTTTTGTGTGCATACATAATTAATATATTGATATTTTTCAGAGGAACAGAATAATCAAGCTTGAAGTTCGGAAGCTACAGAAAGCAGCTCTCCTGAAAGCTTCTCCTAAAAAAGCACTGGCTACTAAGGGTGCAGCTGCAGCAGCTGCTGCGAAGGTTCCAGCCAAAAAGATGGCTGCTGCGGGCAAGAAGGCTCCAGCCCAGAAGGTTCCTGCCCCAAAAGCTGCAGGCCAGAAGGCAGCACCTCCAAAGGCTCAGAAAGGTCAGAAAGCTCCAGCCCAGAAAGCGCCTGCTCCAAAGGCATCTGGCAAGAAAGCATAGAAACCATAAGAGCCTTTAAAAGACAAGTAATAAAGGTTGTTTTTGACATGCTGGCGAGTGCACTTGATCTGTGACGTAAAGTCTTTGGCCAGGGTCGGGATTATGGAGCAGATTGCTAGGATTGTTAATGTTATCGTTAGAGAATTGGTTCTTTAGCCCTAGTCTGTCCAGGGTCAGTATAAAGCCATCATAAAATCGTAACTAGTGTGCTCATGGGAAATGGATCATTTAGAGCTCCCAGTGAGTTTTTCTCCTTTTATAAATATACTTCCTATAAATACATTCCAGCAGCTTTTGATGCTTAAGAGTTTTCTAATTTTTTTTTTGAAAATACACTGTAGGAAACCAAGACAAGTAAACAAAATATATTATGGTATGGTAATTAGTTACTGTTATTATCCCCTATTATTTTTTTTTAAGATTTTATTTATTTGACAAACAGATCACAAGTAGAGAGGGGGGGAAGCGGGCTCCCTGCTGAGCAGAGAGCCTGATGCAGGACTCAATCCCAGGACCCTGGGATCATGACCCGAGCCCAAGGCAGAGGCTTTAACCCACTGAACCACCCAGTCGCCCCTATTCCCTATTATTTCTAACCAAAAGCTGGCTTCTGAGCCTCACTGGGACTCATGGGGACAAAATGCTTGATACTAATAGGTTTACGAATAGTTGATAGGTGATCTAATAGGTTTAGATAGGGGAAATGAAGGCAGTTTGTGGTTACCTGGCCTTTCCAGAAGTGGGGAGTTAACAAGGTAAATGGGGATCTTAAGCTACAAGTTGCAAGAAGGCTGGTAATGAAGGTTGTAAATGTGAACTGGCTAGAGAGATCCCAGAACAACATGGCAGGTTAGTGTTAGATTCATGAGTGCAACAAGCCATTGAGCATTTCCAAACAGTGATCCTTCAGATTTAGGTCATGCTGTTGGACTGAATCAAGGGAACAATGCTGGGAGGGTCAAAGATGATAAAGGTTTTGCGGTATTCCTCACCTTGACAGTCCAAACCAAGAAACCGTAGTGCTGCCATTTAGTAGGCTTTAATGGGTTGGGTTGGAAGACAAGTAGTAAGAAAGCCAAATGTGCTGTTTCTGGTTTGTACTTTTGGTTCATTGTGGAAGAAGAGAGCTGAAGCAAGTTTACTCCAGGGATGAGTTAAAGGCACCGCACAGACTTAATCAGGTAGTCTGGTAGATAATGGATGCTGACAACTTGGATTCAGGTTCTGGCTATGCTGCTCAAGTGCTGTGTGGTTTAGGTATGTTCCTAAGTTCAAGCCTGGTTTCTTCCTATGTGGTTTGCTTCATGGAGTAAGGAAGTGAATCAGGCAGCAGAGTGACTGGTTCATAGCAGTATCTGTGGTAGTTGTGACACAGCTCTTAAAAACAGATTTGGGGTTCATGGCTATGTGAGCAGTTGCTCAAGATTGCCTGGAGATAAAAACAGATTTGTTAAGTGGTGGTGAGAGGGGAAATCAGGAAGCAAATGTGGAAGCCACAGAAAATGTGTTGGTTATTGTCAAGATGAGGGAAGGGGGGCGCCTGGGTGGCTTAGTCCTCAGGCATCTGCCTTCAGCTCAGGTCATGATCCCAGGGTCCTGGAATTGAACCCTGCATGGGGCTCCCTGATCAGTGGGAAGCCTGCTTCTCCCTCACCCACTCCTCCTGCTTGTTCCCTCTCTCAGCTGTCTCTGTGTCAAATAAATAAAATCTTTAGGAAAAAAAAAAAGGGGGAAGAGGGCAGTGAGGGAAGGAGAAATATTACATGGAGTTTGGAGGTTTTGATTTGGTAAAGTTGGAGTAATGGGCACTCCATTGGGTTTTGGAATTGATTTTGGAAAGGCAGCAAATTGGAAAGGAATTCAGGTTTTGAGGAAAGCGGACAGAATGGAGCCTAGAAAAGAGGGGAGGGATTGGTAACCTTTCTTGAGGAGGAAAAAGAAGTGGGTTTAGAAGCTAAATTTGTAGTTCCACGGTCAGAAAATTGCTCAGTGGCTTGTTGCACACATGAATCCTAACACTAACCTGCCACCTCGTTTTGGGGTCTCTAGCCAGTCCACCACAATCCCAACCTTCATACCAGTCTTATATTTGAGCTCTCTGATCTCTGAATTTCTGCAGTTAGAAAACAAGGTTATATGCTAAGAAAGGGGAATGAGGGAATGTAGATTTGCAGAAAATGCAGGTTTGAAATTGCTCATGGTGGAGAGGGGAGTGCTGCTGTCAGATTGCCATTGATCTGAAAGGCCCTTACCCTCCAATACATGTGCTTTCTGTGCTCCAAGGATGAGAATTTAACGCCAAGAGGCAGAGCAAGCTTCAAGGTGGAAGCTTCATTTACGCTGCACCTAGTCAGTACTGCAATGTGCAACAGCAGAAATTGGAAATTCCTGTCTAGAGGACTCACAGGAAGGTGACAGAGGTTTAAGGCCCTTGGGAAGGAGTAGGAAATACTATAGGTGGGGCTAGAGAATAAAGATAGGTGAGCTAAGTTTTAGTCCTCAGGAAAATCCATCTGGCAGCATAGTTGGAATTGGATTGGGGGATGGAAGAGACCAGGAAGTTATTAAAATACACAGGCACATAATAATCCACTCTGATTATAGAGGACTGCACACTTTCAGCTTGGGGAGGATGGCATTAGGAGAGAATAATACTGATTTCAGAGTCAGATCCAAGTTTCAGTCCTGTCATGCAGACCTAGCTCATTCTTAAAATTCACATAAGCCTCATCTAAAGACAGGGATCCTGATATCCCGCCTTACGTTGTGGCGAGGCTCAAATGGGGTAGAATGAGGATAAGGTTCATATCCCCAACACCTAACAGTTTTTTTCACACATTAGGTACTCCGTATTTGGGTTGAATTATGTTGAGATAAACGGGTCCTCTAGGCAAAATTAGACTATTGGATAGTTTGCTTTTCAGAGAGCCTCTGCCTCTTCAGCAGCCTCCAATTTCCAGGTAATCAGTATCTTCCAACTGTGACACCCCACAAGAATTTGTCTTGAATTCTATTTTCTCTACTTCATGTTTCTTTACCCCTCATCTGTTGGTATCTTTTAGTACCTAGTACCTAGGTCCACCAGCTAGCTGAACTTTTTTTTATCCAGAATAAACCATGAATACATCTACATTGTAATAAAATATTGGAATTGAGATTAAAGGGCCCCTTGATTATCTCTACTACAATTATGGTATCTTGCAAAGGAAACCACTGTGTATGTCCTTGCAGACATTCACCATACATTTACAATAGACAGAGTTTGCATGTTTTGAACACAAATCTTACTCTGTGTATTCTGCAACTTTTTTCTTTTAATACATCTGGAAATCTTATCTAGTCAGCACCTATTTATCTACCTATTTATCTTCTGCATAATAATCCCTAGAGTGAATGTTTGTATGACCTATTAAAGTTCATTGTGGAAGTTTATTTGATTTCTATTGATAGACTTTAAGGATAGTGCCAATTTAAACAGTACTTCTCTGAATATCCTTGCACATTCTTCCTTCTGTATGAGTCATTTTTACTTGAGGCACATTATCAGTCAGTGCGCTCGCTGGGTTGAAGATTGGATGTGTTTTTAAATCACTCCGTCGGTAGGTTATACCAATCTAGTAACCTTGCTCTATTAATTTACTTCTATCAGCATTGAATGAAGACATTCCTGCCTCACAATCTTGAACTCCTGATAGCCTACATTTCTGCCAATCCAATGTAAAAAGTAGTATGTTAACTTGCACTTTTCTGGTCCAACATAGCATTGATTATCCTAGTTTTACATTCTGTTTAGCTATTAAGGGAGATCCTTAGAGTTATCTTAAATTTTTTTCCTTTAGTAACCTTACACATTTGCAGTTTCACTTTCAGATAAATTTTGCCTTTTTTTTTTTTTTAAGATTTATCCATTCATTTTAGAGAGAGAGGGAGTGCCTGTGTGTGAGCTGGGTGAGGGGCAGAGGGAAAGAATTTCAAGCAGACTCCCTGTCGAGCGTGGAGCCACTGCAGGGCTCGGTCCCATGCATGAGATCATGACTGAGCTGAAACCAAGAGCTGGAACCTCAACCCACCGAGCCACCCAGATGCCCCTCACTTTCAGATAAATTTTAGAATTTGTTTGTCTAGTTACCTAAGTCCCATTGTGATTTTAGGATTGCATTGCATTTATAGATCTGGTGGGGGTGGGGGCCTGCCATGTCCCTGCAATACTGACTTCCATCCAGGAACATGGTATATCTCCCAATTACTCAGGTCTTACACTCTTTTCAGAATTTGTATGTATCTCAGTTTTCCCCAGTAATTTTGAACTGGAACCTTTTAAAATTAGACATTAATGGATATTAAAGTGCTATGAATTGCCACACCACTGACCTTCTTTACTAGTTCTAAGAGATTTTTTTTAGTTGGTTTTCTTAGGTTTTTATTGACTTATTAAAAAGTAATCTCTATGCCCAATGTAGGACTCGAACTGACACCCCTGAGACCAAGAGTCAAGCTTTACCAACCTAGCCAGGCAGGTGCCCCTAGTGGATTATGTATGCAGATGATCATGTAGACAGCTTCTCATAATAAAATAGCACTCTATCTCAGTAGGTGAAGTTAGTCTCGGAAAAACAATAGATTTTTAGATGTTTTAATGGGTAAACACTGCAACTTTTTTTTTTTTTTAAGATTTTATTTATTTTTTTGACAGAGATCACACGTAGGTGGATAAGCAGACAGAGAGAGAAGAGGAAGTAGGCTCTCCACTGAGCGGAGAGCCCAATGCGGGGCTCGATCCCAGGACCCTGAGCTCATGACCTGAGCCAAAGGCAGAGGCTTTAACCCACTGAGCTACCCAGGCACCCCAACACTGCAACTTCTTTCAAATGTATTTTCTTGCCACTCCTTCAAATAAATATCTTGAAGATTACCAACCCTGTCGAGAACCACAAAGTCTTACCTCAGGTACCTGAGCGTTACAAGACCCTCAAGACCATTTTTGGAAAGGAAGACCTCATTCCATACTTCTGTATAAAACAAGGGCACCTGAGTGGCTCAGTCAGTTAAGCAGCTGCCTTTGGCAGGTCATGATCCCAGGGTCCTGGGATTGAGTACCACTTCTCATTGGGAAGCCTGCTTCCCCCTCTGTCTGCTCCTCCTCCTGCTTGTGCTTGTTCACTCTCTTTCTCTCTGTGTCAGATAAATAAATAAAATCTAAAAAAAAAAACCAAATCCTATAACTGGTATGCAAAAGAATAAGAGTCTGTATCAATTCTGATAATAGTTAATCCTGATTTTAGTTTTATCAATTCTACTAATTGTTACTCAAATGTTTATTTAAATTATTTAAATTCTTCATATCATGTATTTTTGGTTATTTGATTTTGAGAGAGTTGTGTTAAAACTCTGTTTATAAGTATGGATTTGTTCATTATATTTCTATCAGGTTTTTGCTTTACATATATTAAAATGATGTTAGAGACATAAAGATCAGCTGTAATTAGACCTTCATGTGATTAGCTTTTTTCCCAATACAAGTCTCTCTCTCTCTCTCTCTTTTTTTAAGATTTTATTTATTTGAGGGGTGCCTGGGTGGCTTAGTGGGTTAAGCCGCTGCCTTCGGCTCGGGTCATGATCTCAGGGTCCTAGGATCGAGTCCCGCTTCGGGCTCTCTGCTCAGCAGGGAGCCTGCTTCCCTCTCTCTCTCTCTGCCTGCCTCTCTGCCTACTTGTGATCTCTGTCTGTCAAATAAATAAATAAAATCTTTAAAAAAAAAAAGATTTTATTTATTTGAGAGAGACAGTGAGAGAGAGCATGTAAGGGGAGAGGTCAGAGGGAGAAGCAGACTTCCCGTGGTGCCGGGAGCCTGATGCAGGACTCCATTCTGAGACTTCGGGATCATGACCTGATCCAAAGGCAGTTGCCTAGCTAGCTGAGCCACCCAGGTGCCCAAGTGTTTCTCTTTTAATACTTTCTTCCTCAAGTTGTTTTTTCAGATGTTGATATCGTCATACCTGCTTTCATTTTGTCAGCAATCATTTGATAGATCTTTTTCTATCCTTTTATTTTCAGTGTCACCGTGTCATTTCTTTTTCTTTCTGCTGTGTCACATGAATAGATTACAACTGTTTTTTAATCTGAGTCTGTCCATACATCAGTGCAAGCCATTTATGTGCCCTATAATTAGACTTCTGTCATCTCTGTTTTCTACTTGCTGACCTCTGGTGTATTCCCCCTCCCCTACATTTTCATCCTCTGTTTCTTGAATTGGTTTGGAAGTCACATATCTTCTATTTCTGTTACTGTTCATCCACAAAATTAAACTGTATTTATTAATTAAAGATTATCTATATCTTTTACCCACCCTCACTGAACAATATTTAAAGAGGCAACATGAGGCACCTGCGTGGCTCAGTTAGTTAAGCAGTCAATTAGCTCAACTCTTGATCTCAGGGTTGTGAGTTCAAGTCCCACATTGGGCTTCATGCTGGATGTGGAGCCTACTTAAATTAATTAAATAGCTAATTAATTAATTAAAGAGGCAAAATATATTTAATTTAATTGCTCGGTTTACCACTGCTGCCTCTGTCCCACCTCTTCCTTTTAGATTCATGAATATATCTTTTTTTTTTTTTTTTTAATTTTCATGGACTGCATCCTCCAGTATTTCTTTTAGTTAGCATTCATGAGTGATGAGCTTTCTGAATACTTGCTTGTCTGAAAATACTCTTAATTTCCCTTGTACATTTGAATTATTTCTTATTACAGCATTTCTGATAGCAAACATGAGGGTTTTTTTTTTTTTTTCCATACATCAGCCAATTTCTAACTCTCTGGACGCCAACTGGGTATCCTACAATCAGGTTAGTTCTTTTTTTTTTTTTCCTTTAAGTAGGCTCTATGCCCAGCATGGAGCCCAGTGCGGGACTTGAACTAATGACCCTAAGATCAAGACCTGAGCTGAGACCAAGAGTCAGATGCTTAGCTGTCTGAGCCACCCAGGTGTCCTGAAATCAATTTACTTCTGGTACTGCCCAGAGTTACAGTCGATGCCCACAGCTTAAGAGGTCTGCCCCACTTGAGATACTGATTGCAAGTCCAACTCCTGCAATTCTGACTATCCAGCTATATGTTGGAGCTCCCATGACCCCTCCTCAGGTTTAATAACTTAGGAATGGCTTGCAGAACTCAGGAAAACACTTTCCTTACTATTAACAGCTTATTTTGGGGATACAACTCAGGAGCAGCCAAATGGAAGAACTGCTGAGGTGTGAGGGAAGGGCAAGGAGTGCATGTGCCCTCTCCAGCTCGTCACCTCACCAGCACCTTGATGTGTTCACCAGCCTGGAAGCTCTCTAAACGGCCCCCAACCCATTAGTGTTTTTAATAGAGAATCATTATGTAGGCATAATGATTATGTAGGCATAATTGATTAAGTCATGGACCACTGGTGATCAACTCAATCTCCAGCCTCTCTCCAGTCCAGGGGATGGGGGCGAAATTTCTAGTCACATGGCTGGTTCCTCTGGCGACCAACCCCTCTCTATTCCTGAAGCTCTCTAGGACCCCAGCCACCAGCTTCCATTAGCATGCAAAACGACACTCTTTTTTTTTTTTTTTTTTAAGATTTTTAAAAATTTATTTATTTGACAGAGATCACAGGTAGGCAGAGAGGCAGGCAAAAAGAAAGGGGGAGGCAGGCTTCCTGCTAAGCAGAGAGCCCGATGTGGGGCTCCATCCCAGGACCCTGGGATCATGACCTGAGCTGAAGGCAGAGGCTGTAATCCACTGAGCCACCCAAGCACCCCGCAAAATGACACTTTTACTACCCCTCGAGATTCAAAGGGTTTTAGAAGCTTCCTATGTCAGGAACCAGGGAGAAAGATGAAATGTTTTAACAGAAGATGCTCCTATCATCCCTATTTCTCAAGAAATTACATAGGTTTTAGGAATTTTATGCCAGAAACTGGGGAAGAAGACCAAATAAATATTTCTTTATTGCATCACAGTATTACATCTTGTGTCTATATAATAGTTCAGCTCTTTAGGGTTTTAGATTCAAAATGGTTTTCTTTTAGAACATTGTAGAACATCCTCCACTGCCCTTACATGGACTAAGTACTGTTAGTAAAAGCAGATTTAGGAACCAGAATCTATTCACTTCTTTGTTCCAGCCACTTCACACAAATCTCATTTCCTTTTCACAATATTCCTATTTTCAGAATAAACTAAGAGATGAAACAAGTTGATTCATTTAGTAAATATTTTTAGAGTGCCTATTAAAAAAGCTCACAGTCTACTTGGAAGAATGACACTGAGAAAGCCAATGTCAGCAGTGTAGTAAGCACTGTTACTGGGGTAGGTAGAAGTCAGAAAAGACTTCTCTGGGAGACTTGGGTGGTTCAGTTAGTTAAGCATCTGTCTTCAGCTCAGTTCATGATCCCAGGGTCTTGGGATCCAGTCCTGCATGGGGCAGCATGGGTCTCCCTGCTCAACGGGGAGCCTGTTTCTCCCTCTCCCTCTGTTAGCTCTCCCTGTTTGTGCTCTCTCTATCAAATAAATAAATAAAATGTTGAAAAAAAAAAAAGGGAAGACTTCAAGTGTCAGCTATTCTACTTTTCCTATCAAATTTTTATTTAAATTCTAGGTAGTTAACATACTGGGCAATAATGGTTTCAGAAGTAGAATTCAGCAATTCATCACTTACATACAACACCTAGTGCTCATCACAAGTGCCCTCCTTTATCTCTATCACCCATCTACCCCATCCCCCATCCACTTCCCTCCATCAGTCCTTGGTTTGTTCTCCATTGTCAAGAATCTCTTATGGCTTGCTTCCCTCTCCTTTCTTCCCCCTTCCCGTATGTTTATCTGTTTTGTTTCTTAAATTCCACATATGTGTGAAATCATATAGTATTTGTCTTCCTCTGACTTATTTCACTTAGCATAATGTACTCCAGCTCCATCCACGTCATTGCAAATGGCAAGATTTCATTCTTTTTGATGGCTGAGTCATATTCCCTTGTACATATATGCCATGTCTTCTTTTGCCCATTCGATGGATACCCAATCAATGGACATTTGGGCTCTTTCTATAGTTTGGCTATTATTGTTAAGGCTACTATAAACATTAGGGTGCATGTGTCCCTTCGAATCTGTATTTTTGTATTCTTTTGGCATTTTGTATTCTTTAAGTAGTGCAATTGCTGGATTGTAGGGTAGTTCTATTTTTAACTTTTTGAGGAATCTCCATACTGTTCTTCAGAGTGGCTGCATTAGTTAGCATTCCCACCAACAGTGTAAGAGGGTTCCCTTTACTCCACATCCTCCCCAACATCTGTTGTTTCCTGACTTGTTCATTTTAGTCATTCTGACAGGTGTGAGGTAGTAGCTCATTGTGGCTTTGATTTGAATTTCCTTCATGATGAGTGATGTTGAGCATCTTTTTACGGGTCTGTTAGCCATCTGGATGTATTCTATGGAAAAAAGTCTATTCATGATTTCTGCCCATTTCTTAACAAGGTTACTTGTTTTTTGGGTGTTGAGTTTGATAAGTTCTTTATAGATTTTAGATTCTAGCCCTTTGTTAGATATGTCATTTGTAAATATCTTCTCCCATTCTGTAGGCTGCCTTTTAGTTTTGTCATTTAATTCCTTTGTTGTGCAAAAGATTTTTATCTTAATGATGTCCCAATAGTTCATTTTTGCTTTGGTTTCCCTTGCCTCCAGTGATGTATCTAGTAAGAAGTTGTTGCAGCTGGGGTGCTTCCGTGGCATAGTCGCTGGGCTTCTGCCTTTGGCTTAGGTCATGATCCTAGGGTCCTGGGATCGAGCCTCGAACTGCGCTTCTTACTCCACAGGAAGCCTGCTTCTCCTTCTTTCCCTGTTGTGTTCCCTCTCTCTCTGTTCTCTCTCTGTCAAATAAATAAATAAAATCTTAAAAAAAAAAAAAAAAAGTTGTTGCAGCCGAGCTTGGAGAGGTTGCTGCCTGTGTTCTCCTCCTGCCTTACATGTAGGTCTTTCATTCATTTTGAATTTATTTTTGTGTATGGCATAAGAAAGTGGTCCTTTCATTCTTCTACATGTGGCTGTCCAGTTCTCTCCACACCATTTATTGAAGAGGCTTTTTTTCCATTGGATATTTTTTCCTGCTTTTTCGAAGTTTAGATGACTATAGAGTTGTGGGCCCGATTTGGGGTTTTCTATTCTGTTCCATTGATCTATGTGTCTGTTTTTGTGCTACTACCATACTGTCTGATGACTACAGCTTTGTAATATAGCTTGAAGTCTGGAATTGATGCCTCCTGCTTTGCTCTTCTTTTTCAGTATTACTTTGGCTATTTGGCGTCTTTTGTGGTTCCATACACATTTTAGGATTGCTCTAGATTTGTGAAAAATTCTAGTTGTATTTAAAAAAAAAATTATTTATTTATTTAAGAGAGAGAGAACATGAGCTGGGGGAATGGCAGATGGAGAAGGAGAAGCTCACTCCCCTATGAGCAGGAAGTCTGATGGGAGGCTGGATCCCAGGACACTGGTATCATGACCTAAGTCAAAATCCGCCACACTTAACTGACTGAGCCACCCAGGCAGTGAAGGAGCAGGAGGCTGGCTGAGGACAAAGCAAAAGCTGGCACCTTGCACCCCCCCCCCCTTCATCCGCTCCACCAGGAGACTCCCAATTGTCTTTACTTGATAGTAACCAGGCCTTCAATATCCTGATAGTGCTTTTTTCGCATGCATGGGCTAACCGGCCAGTTCTGCTTCTGTAAGATTGCTTTGTCTGCTTTCGCACGCGGGTCCCCTGACCCAATCCACTGACAACAAGTATGCCTGTTCAAACTATCAATCAATCAGTTCAGCCCCACCCGAAACTTGTCTGTATCTGTCTATAAAAATCCTGCACCGACCCAGCTCTGGACCTCTTGGCGTTATCGGCAAAGAGCGGCGCAGAGGTCCAGGTTCGAACCTGCAATAAACAACCCTTGCTGATTGGCTTTGACTCACGTCTCTGGTGGTGGTCTTTTAAGGTGGGGGTAATACTCTATTGGCATTTCATTTGGAGGTCCCACTGAGATCTCCCCTTCAAGCCCACCAGACAACTGGTCAACGGGTCGCTGCAACCGATCGGTAAGAAAGCCAGCTTTGTCTTTTGTCTCTATGTTTTTCGTATACTTTGTTCTTATGTCCTGGCTGTGTGTCTTGTCCTTTCTGTATTCCTGGGTTAGAGTCCCAGGGCGGTGACTGGCAAATACGCCCTGGCGGACGCGCTATAGGGTTGCCAGTGGGCCGACGGAGACGTCCCTCGTGCCCGGCGGGAACGGCTTCTCAGAGATCGGGGGTTCGAGTCCCACCTCGGGGGCCGGCAGGGCCTCGCAGAGATCGTGGGTTCGAGTCCCACCTCGGGGGCCGGCAGGGCCTCACAGAGATCGTGGGTTCGAGTCCCACCTCGGGGGCCGGCAGGGCCTCGCAGAGATCGTGGGTTCGAGTCCCACCTCGGGGCCGGCAGGGCCTCGCAGAGATCGTGGGTTCGAGTCCCACCTCGGGGGCCGGCAGGGCCTCGCAGAGATCGTGGGTTCAAGTCCCACCTCGGGGGCCAACAATGTATGTCTTCATGTATGTCTCCATGTTATGTCTTTAAATGTGGATATATGTTCCTTGTACTGGTCATGAAGGTTACATTCTGTTTAAGGGGAGGGTGTCTAACCCATTTGAATCTGAGGAATGCCTGACTATATGAATGTGTTTGTGTGGCTCCACCGCATCGGCTACGGAGTCTGAGTGGGCTGCACCCTGAGTCTCGCGGAGCGTCATACGGCATAACGGTCATCTACTCCATGGAGTAGCCTGGACCGGGGTTTATACGGATAGACCTTAGCTAAGACGCTCCTAAGTTCCCGCGAGGGACGCGAGCAGGACAGCACCTGAAAGATCCCCCACCCCTTGTCTGCAACATCGTACATATCGGGAGGGAATATAAGAGATAGGTATTAAGAGCTAAAACCAGATTCAATGAGTCAGCTAGTAAATTTCCTCCTGACATATTGGATGATAATTACGTAAATAAGCCTTCTTCTAGTAAACCCAGGTTGCTGGGCCATCCCTAGCAAAGGGGACTCTGGCTTTATTTCTCTCTGTTACTCCTAATAGATGTGGGGGCTTCTCCCTCACTCACTTCCCGTGTTAATGGCTATAACTGGAGCCAACTGGGGTTGGTCTAACTCGAGACAAAGACTATAAGGAATATTCCCAAGCAACTGCCGAAACTCTCTTTGTTTCGGGGAAGTTTCCCTGTGTTCTCTGGCCTGACTTGGACTGCCTAACCCCTCCCCCCTGGCTGATGGGAAAGCATGGTGTCTGCTCCTCTGTTGGGCCTTATGAGCTCTAAAACCAGGAATCTTTTCTCTGCCTCCTGGCGGTGCTTTGTTTCTTCTGTTTCACCCTTACGTGTTTCTGTACCAACGTGTGTGCAGCCTGCATGACTGGCCTCTAGATCATGCACCACAGCTCCTTCTCTCTTCACTGTCAAGGAGCAAGAAGAGCACTCCCTGGACCTAACACACCCCCACTCCAGATCTTCCCAACCATGTCTCAGGTAAACATTAAAAGTGGAGTGGGTCCAGGTGGAACGTAAATCAGTGTTGGAACTAAGTTAAGTTTGTTGGTTTAATTAAGATAAGACCTGTCTTTTAAGTTATCAGCAGTAAATGTGAAACTTCGAAGTTTACTGAAGGTCAAATAAGCTCGTGTTATTTATTAAAATTTGTTAGCAAAGAAATAACTAAACTGATGGTTAATTGTCTGTCTCAAAGTTCTAATGGGTAATTGCTGAAGTAGCTTTCAAAGTCTTTGGTAACCTGAAAGTTTTAAAGTTTTGCTTGGATGACAAATGGAATTGAATTGTGGACATCTAGGTCTTAACCAAACAGGATAAAATGCTAAGTCGTTAATTACTGGATGTAGGTTTGTGCTTTTTGACTTCTTACTGCAAAGAAACTAAGAGTATTTAAATCTGTTGGTAAACTTGTTTGCCACTTAACTGATGCATAAATTTGCCACCTGAAGAATTCTGTTGTAGCAGTTCACAATTGGTTAATAACTAAAGGTGTTTCTAAGAATACAAAGTTCTGCTTAGTGTAACTAAGACTGATGGAAATAAAAGGAAACTCTGTATGTAGGAAAGTAGGAGATATGTAAGAAAGATTTAAGGAATGGGAATACATTTTGTTGAAGGTAAAAGAAGGTAATTCTGTCCTAAATGAGATGGTCGTTTAGAAGGAAATGGCTTGGGACAAAACCTGAATGCAAAGGAAAGTTGTAGAAGGTTTGTGAAGGGAAATCTTCAGAAAAGGAATTTTAGCTATGGTCAGGACGGACTAAGATGGACTAAATGAATGGGTTTTAAAGGTACATTGGTACAAGACTGAAATTGTCTCTGTTCAAAAGGACAGTGTTTTCTTAGATCAATTGATCTGCTGTTAAGAAAATGTAAATGGTTTTCTCTTTGCCTGCCCAGAAAAACCAGTTTCTATGTTCAGTTTTATCAGGTGTCAACATCCCTAATTATATTTAAGCATATGTGCTTTAAAACTTCATAAAATTTTAGCAAATGTTGACAGGATTTAAATTGTAAATCTCTTTAACTCAGGCTTTTCCTTGGTATGTGAAGTTGCTCATGAAGTACTACTGAACTAATGATAAACCTTGGATTACATTTGGGAAAATACTATAACTATTCTAGAGATTCTACACACTTCCTAAAGTTTTAATGTTTTGAGAGATCACTGCTTGATACTGTAATTATGGAAATGTTATGTATCTCAGAAATAACCTGATTTCCTTGCAGCTAAATTGTAAACTCCCGTGTCTCTTTAGCTCTAACCATATCCATTCTGAGTTTTTGTCATTTATAATTGTTTTAATTCTCTTGTAAAATGAGTTTTATCTTCAAGGAGATTCCTATAAAGGACTTTCAGGACAAATACAGATATTTGATATACTTGAAAATCCTAAAACTGAAATGGGTAAGAATTTCCAAAACTGACTAAAGCTGCATTCACCAGAATTAGTAACATGGGATTAAATGAACTAAAAGATTATAGTGTTGTGTCTCTTAATGTTTTATCTTACTTTAAACATTGCTGGTTCTCTCTAATGTTTGCTCTTCCAGACTAGGGATACTTTTCCTTAAGTTATCTGTAACTTATAGAGATGTAAAAGTGCTCATTTGTAAAAGTGTTCAAAGCATTCAAGCTTTTCTCTCTATCTGAACCCTCTGAAACCAAAAGGTCTCAGTAAGTATTCATTCTTCCATGGCAATCAGTCATTTGCATAAGTTCAATCAGAATCTGTTCTGTTCTCCTTTAACAGGACACCATTGGAAACTGGTTATTTTACCAAGGCTTTGACTGAGATGTCATATTTGAAAAGACTCAGATAGTAGCAGACAGTTTAAAGGAACTAAGGTTGACTTTATGAAACCTGGAGCCATAAAGCCCCTTGGGACTGTTGGCCTGATACCTTGCTTACAGAGTTCCCAGCAGCCTCACCAGGTGAGTAAAGAATGTCACTCCTTGGTAGGTGCGGAGACTCAGAAGAGGAACTCGCTCAAATCAACAGGTATTGCAGGCATGCCTGATGGCAAGTACAGGGCTTGGCTTCTGGCCCGGAGAGGCTACTAAAAGTTCAACCTAGAGATTCCTTATAAGAAGTTCCAGCAAAGAAGATTCTAAAATATCTATATGATCACACTCAACTGTTCTTGCTGAGCTTATGTAAATAATAGGCCAAGTTTGTTAAAATTGGACTTGTTTCACAAGTGAATTAGTCCTGATTTGCTATCTCTGTAAATGAGGGTTATTTTAGAGAGAAAAATTATGTTTTAATAACACACCTTTATGGATGTTGAATTCTAGATTTGATTGTATTTAAATGTTTGTTTACCTAAGGTAAACAATTTGAGGTAAACTTCAGAGAAGTTGCACAATAGCTTCTTTAGTCGATCTTACTGTTTTGTGGGGATATTAGCAGACCCCACCGGCACAAGATGAAACAACTGGAATAATGAAATTGCCTAAAAGCCAGCATATCGCATTCCATAGGATTAACTATGGACTTGTGGAGATAATGGATGACCCCACTTTCTTTATGAATGGATTGAATGATCCATGGGGGACTCCCCTTATCTCTTGACAAGTTTTCTCACTTGCCAGTGATCCTCTGTAATCAGGATATTATTAAGGCTGGACCACTCAAAGGTCTTCTTATTGGTTTCATCCCTTAGTCATATTTATCCTAGAGGCTACCTCTGTTGAGGTACAATTGCAAACAGATGCTTTAGCTAAGCATAGAACAGCCCTCCTCATAAAAAGAGCCTCAAAGCTCACTATAAAACAGTCCCTGACTGTAATGACTTCACATCAGGTCCAGATTTGTCTTAGAATTCAAAGGCCATCAGTGGATGATAGAAACCAACTAATAAAGTATTGGACTATACTTATAGATATGCCAGAATTAATACTTAAAACTTGTCAGACTTTAAACCTAGTCACCTGTATGCCTGAACCTGACCACTGTACTTCTTTCTCTATAGAGCAAAAATGTTCAAAGGTTATTGATCTTGCTTACTCTATTTGTCCAGATTTAAGATGCCCCTGTTAAAAAATACGAATGACAGTTGATTTTCTGATGTCAGTAGTTTTCATAGAAAAAATAAGAAAAGCTAGGTGTGCCATAGTGCTCACTAGCACTTTGCAATTGCCAAAGCCTAAGAATAAACATTAACACTGACTCCAAATATGCTTTCTTGGTACTACATGCCCATGGAGCTATTTGGAAGGAAAGGGGATTGCTGTCAAGCCATAACTCCCCAATCAAATATGGGTCTAAATTACAAGACCCTCCATATGGCTATATTAAGGATGGTGTATATCAAATCTAGGATACATATTTGTGTTTCATACCCACACCCATTGGACAGCTCACTCAAAATGCAGTTTTATGCTGGAAACAAGAGAATCATATGTATGATACTTGGGCAAATAACACACAGTATCAAGGATGGCTATAATTAGAAATGTGTTCCCAAATAATAGTACTCCCGGCTACTGAATGTTTTGCTACTGACTGGGTAAGGCGACCTGGCATTAGATGGCCAGCTCCAAACGGAACCCACTGGATATGTGGAACCAACCTGTGGCCCTGGCTTCCTCCAGGATGGGTAGGTCGCTGTACTTTAGGATTTTCCTGGATTCATGGGCACATTACTAAAACCATCACCACTCCAGCTAATCTCCCTACTTAATACCGAAGTCTCACAGATACCAGGGCAGTCCTACAAAATAGGATGGCTTTAGATGTCCTGACAGCAGCCCAGGGTGGCACATGTGCAATCATCAAAACAGAATGTTGTGTGTGCATCCCAGACTATCACAAAAATGTCACAGGACTAATAAAAGATATGAATGCCCAAATTAAGGCCCTACAAGATCCTTCTCTCTCTCTCAGTGAATGGTTAAGTTCCTGGTTTGAAGGAAAACTATGGCCGAATCTCCTTTTCGGGCTTCTTATTCTTATCGCCTTATTAACCTTAATATGTTGCTTTGTTCCATGTTTCTCTACTTGGTGCCGAGACTCCATTGCTACAATGACTACACCACGACAGACCATCCTTGTCGCGCACGAGGACGCCTCTTCACTATCAGCGATGGATTCAGCTGCCTCCACCTTTCGTAACTCCCTTATACATTCCTACCCTGATCAATATTGACCCCAGTAGGTAGGGACAGCTCTACACCCCTATTCAGCACGAAGAAGTTATAGAAGATGAGACCTTCCACCTTCAACCACCTTAAAGATTTAAGGGTCAAAGTTGTTCAGGGGGGAATGAAGGAGCAGGAGGCTGGCTGAGGACAAAGCAAAAGCTGGTGCCTTGCACCTCCCCCCCTTCACCCGCTCCCCTCCATATGTGTAGCATTCCTCAGACACCCCTGACTGCCATAAAACGAAAAATAGTTAACTTGCTGAGATCACAATCCTGCAAGACAGGAGTCTCTCTTGGTTTGCAAATATCCTTGAGATTACAACAAAGAAGTTACCTTATCGATAGCCCTAATGTCACCCTCCCCTCCATAAAAAATCGAAGAAGAAGGCGGAGGTAGAAGGAAAAGTAAATAAAGTTAAATTTCTTCTAAACCTAATTCTCACTAACAAGGATGCTTGATAGCAGGAATGTAACATTCCACCAGGAGACTCCCAATTGTCTTTACTTGATAGTAACCAGGTCTTCAATATCCTGATAGTGCTTTTTTCGCATGTGTGGGCTAACCGGCCAGTTCTGCTTCTGTAAGATTGCTTTGTCTGCTTTCGTGCGGGGTCCCCTGACCCAATCCACTGACGCCAAGTATGCCTGTTCAAACTGTCAATCAATCAGCTCAGCCCCACCCGAAACTTGTTTGTACCTGTCTATAAAAACCCTGCACCAACCCAGCTCTGGACCCCTCGGTGTTATCAGCAATGAGCGCCGCAGAGGTCCAGGTTCGAACCTGCAATAAACGACCCTTGCTGATTGGCTTTGACTCACGTCTCTGGTGGTCTTTTAAGGTGGGGGTAATACTCTATTGGCATTTCACCTGCTGGTGGTATTTCGATAGGGATTGCATTAAATGTGTAGATTGCTTTGGGTAGTATAGCCATTTTAACAACGTTTGTTCCTGGGGTGCCTGGGTGGCTCAGTGGGTTAAAGCCTCTGCCATTGGCTAAGGTCCTGATCCTGGGGTCCTGGGATAGAGCCTGCATCAGGCTCTCTGCTCAACAGGGAGCCTGGTTGCATCTCTGCCTCTCTGCCTACTTGTGATCTCTGCCTGTCAAATAAATAAATAAAATCTTAAAAAAAATGTTTGATCTTCCAATCCATAAGCATGGAATATGTTTCTATTTTTGTGACCTCTTCAGTTTCTTTTGTGAGTTTTCAGAGTACAGGTCTTTTACCTCTTTGGTTAAGTTTATTCCTAGGTACCTTATTATTTTTCGTGCAATTGTAAATGGGATCTGTTCCTTGATTCCTTTTTCTTTTGCTTCATGATTGGTGTGTAGAAATGCAACAGATTTCTGTACGTTGATTTTTTTTTAAAGATTTTATTTATTTATTTGACAGACAGAGATCACAAGTAGGCAGAGAGGCAGGCAGGAGGCGGGGGTGGGGGTGGGGGGTGGGGGAGCAGACTCCCTGCTGAGCAGAGAGCCAGATCTGGCCCAGGGCCCAGGACCCTGGGATCATGACCTGAGCCAGGTTGAAGGCAGAGGCTTAACCCACTGAGCCACCCAGGTGCCCCTGTACGTTGATTTTATATCCTGTGACTTTGCTGAATTCATTTATTAGTTCTAGAAATTTTTTGGTGGAGTCTTTTGGGTTTTCTAAATAGGGTATCATGTTGCAAGTGATAGCTATTCTTGAATTTGAAGGTTTGATGACAATACAGTGAAGGACCCCAGGTCAGAATTATACTATAGCCTATAAGTTTTAACATTCTTTTTATGACCAGCTTATGCTAACTGAGAAACTGTAGCTAGCTGACGATAGATAAGGGAGTCAGCAAGCAGCATAACAGGATAACGAATAGCGAAAATCTGTGTTTAACCCGGCTGTTTCTGGCTTCTGTATAATAATGCTTCTAATGCTTTGCTAAGAAATGAAAAATTGCTTAAACCCTCAACTCTAAGGAGCAAGAGGCTGGCTGAGGACAAAGCAAAAGCTGGCGCCTTGCACCCTCCCCTTCACCCGCTCCCCTCCATATGTGTAGCATTATAAATAGTTAACTTGCAGAAATCACAGTCCTGCAGGGTAGGAGTCTCCCTTGGTTTGAGATTTACAACAAAGAAGTTACCTTACGTTTGATAGCAGGAATGTAACATTTCACCAGGAGAGACTCCCAATTGTCTTTATGTTAGGACCTCATTAAAGGGAAAATGGCCTTGGCTTGATAGTAACCAGGCCTTCAATATCCTGATAGTGCTTTCATTCGTATGCGTGGGCTAACCGGCCAGTTCTGCTTCTGTAAGATTGCTTTGTCTGCTTTCGCACGTGGGTCCCCTGATCCACTCCACTGACGCCAAGTATGCCTGTTCAAACTATCAATCAGTCAGCTCAGCCCCTCCCGAAACTTGTTTGTCCATAAAAATCCTGCACTACCCCAGCAGGGTGTGCTCGGTTAGGTTAGCCGGAGCTGCCGACCACCCGCCGGTACCTGCGTGATAATAAACCTCTTGCTGTTTGCATCCAGTGGCAGTGTTGGATTCTTGGGTTAGGGGATCCGCGGGTCTTTCAACAGTATCTGTAAAATCAGATACTTTTGAAGGTTTTTTATTTGTTTGTTTGTTTAAAGATTTTATTTATTTATTTGAGAGAGAGACAGTGAGAGGGAGCATGAGAGGAGAGAAGGTCAGAGGGAGAAGCAGACTCCCTGTGGAGCTGGGAGCTGCATGTGGGACTCGATCCCTGGATTCCAAGGTCATGGGCCAAGCTGGAGGCAGTTGCTTAACCAACTGAGCCATCCAGGCACCCTTTTGAAGAGTTTTTAAAAGCAGAACTGTGTCATGATCAGATTCGTATCTTAGATCACCCTGGCTCTCCTGTGGGAAGAAGGGAGCAGAGCGGGGCAGACTGGTGACCAGAACAGTTAGGAGGCTGCTACAGCAATCCAGAGGCGATGCAGAGGAAGGGATCAGTTATGACTCCCACATTGAATGACCTGGTTGGCTGAGTGGAGAGTGGTGCTGAAATCATGCTCCATAGGGTTAATAAGGTAAAATGTCCAGAGCAAGACCCTCCCACCCTCCTAACCCCTGCCCCCGCCCCCTTTCTTCACAGGAATGTTTACCTTATTGTTTGGAGGCAAACAACAGTAAGAACTCCAGCTGGCCTAAACCAGTTTGAGCTCACCACTGGCTCACACCTGTGCAGATGGACCATGGAGGTCGGCCTCATTATAATGTTAACATTTCACCCAAGAGGAGCACCAGCCTTTGTTAACATAACAAAGAATGCATGTATAGGTATATTTTCTAAGTACACCTGCACAACATTATGTCCATCTTTACATGTGAGGACAAAACTCCTCATCCTGAATATTCACCCTAACCTTAAGTAAAAAAAACCCACTGGCCTCCACTGGGGGAGTCAAAGTTTTGGAAATCACTCCCATGATCTCTTTATTTGCTGCAAATAAACTTTCCTTTGTATGACAACTCCACCTGGTGTAGTCTCTACCTGTAACTCACCAAAGATCCAACTCACCTAGCTTGGTTATAGAAGCAGCGTGTTGGGGGAAAGGGACAGGGCAACCCTGAAAAGTGGAAGGAAGGATGACAAGATCCGTCTGGAAAAATTCTGAGTTTTAGGTGCTCATGGATTAGCCAAGTAGAAAGAAACAGTAGGCAGGTTGATACAGAGGTCTCTAGCTCAAAGGTATCTGCACAATGTCTGGCCAATAGGAAGCTGCTGCCGTGCGTGACTCTTACTCTATGTGGACTGGAGAAAGAGCTATCGAGTGTGTTATAGGAAAGTGGCAACGACCCACAGGAATAACAATAACGTCCGCAACAACAGAGCTAGAATTTACTCTCTATTTATGATGCAGAACTAGAAGTTGTTGTAAGTGCTTTGCACGAGTTGACTCACTCAATTACTGCAGTGAGTTTATGAGTTCGAAACTACTGCCGTTCCCAATAGAGAAGCCGAAGCTCAGAGTCTGAGTAACTGGCACAGGCCATGCAGTGAATGGGTGATGGAGCCGGGATCAGAACGCGGACAGTCAGACCTGGGACTGGGCGATCTCAGTCAAGAAGAAGCCGCTGGACTGAGACTGGGGCTGGGAATTCTTTAGGCCAGCGCTGCTGGCAAGCGCTCGAGCCCGCAGGCTGACCCACGCGGAGTGTGGTGCGGACTCCGTGTCCCCGAGTTGCAGCTCTCAGGCTCACGGGACCATGGAGAAGCCCAGCCTCCCGGCTTCCTAGAGCGGCGCGGGTGGGCGCACCTCCGCTAGCGCTTCCGCCTCGCCTGCGACAGGGGGAGCGGCGGGGCGTTGGGTGGTCCGCCTCCGTGGGGTGGTGCGGCCCGCCGGGTCCCGGAGCTCTGGCGTCCGGACCCACAGACGCCGCCCAAGCGGCCGTTCCGCAGAGGCGCCAGCAACCCTCTTGCCCCGAAGAGCTGGCCTGACGTTCCCCGCTCGCGGTACCCAGGGTGGGGGCAGGTGACGCGTGGGGTCGCCCTCTTGCCGGGGTGGAGTGTGCCGATTCCAGGGGGGTCTCCGGTCAGCATCTTACCCTGGGACGTTGAACGTCTTCCCCGTACCCCTGGGCCCGTATCACCACTTGGATTTCGTCCCGGGGCCCCGTTATACCACCTTTTCTGTGAATGCTGGTTTTGGTCTTTGCCACCTTCGGTTCAGACTACTTAGTCATTCATTCATAGTGGGCCAGGGATTTTCTTGAAAGCCGTGAATCCACTGCATGTGGTGCTTGATTCTCGCTTCACAGACATTCTTTCGAGGAATTTTTAGCTTCACCGGGCAGATTTTGTAGAATTTACAAAAGAAGCAGGTGCAACACCGCGTGAGGAGGTGCGCTGAGAACATTCAGAGTGTCCTAGGAATATTGTTTCGGACAAGAGAGGCATGGAGGCCGAGGGGAAAGAGGTGGGGAACCAGGCAGGGTCAGCCTCACTGTGATTCTCTCTTAGCTCCACAGGTTCTTGCTTTTCTAAACAGAGAAGGCAGCGTGAAGCCAGGGGCCATCAGCCATGCTCCAGACGTTGTGGTCCCAGGTGAGCTGAGCTTTCTTCCCTCTTTCCACGTTCAAAAGAGATAGCATCGATCACTACAGGAATAGTAACCCGACCTGACCAGTCCCGTGCTTATTGCATCCATCAGTTGAGTATGGCAGAGGAGTGCCTTAGGGGAGGTGATGAGGGCCAGTACGTAAACTTGGGAGGATCAGGTTGGTTGGGAAGGAAGGAAGCACCAGCTAAGAAACTCTGAAAATGTGAGACTCTATATCCATGCAGACTGTATGGTTTACAGAAAGTACGGTTCACAAATAAGCATTTGGGGCCTCACCAAGGGGCTTGCTGGAAAGGCAGAGTCTCAGGCCCCAACCCAGATCTCCAGAATCAGAATCTACATTTGTACAGTATCTGGGGAACAAATGGGCAAGTTAAAATTTGGGGAGTGCTAGTCTGCATGACACCATACAGAGGAAGGCTATCTCCTGCATTTAAACAGTTGCTCCCACAGGAGGAGTTTGCCCTGCACAAAGTCAAGGCCCAGTGATGCCACTGGGGAGCCTTTGGAGAGTGTGGATTGATGAGGAAGAAGATTCTTGGAAGAATGCAGAGTTTGGAGCTGATGCCAGTGCCTCCAGCCCATTGCAAAGATGACAGCTTAACCTCTGTGAAAAACTCTATTCTTTTTTTTTTTTTAAAGATTTTATTTATTTATTTGACAGAGAGAGATCACAAGTAGGCAGAGAGGAAGGCAGAGAGAGAGAGAGAGAGAAGCAGGCTCCCTGCTGAGCAGAGAGCCGGATGCGGGACTCGATCCCAGGACCCTGAGATCATGACCTGAGCCAAAGGCAATGGCTTAACCCACTGAGCCACCCAGGCGCCTGAAAAACTCTATTCTTTGTTGGCACAAATTCTTGCAGCCCTGGAAGCAGTTGCCCTTCCAGAATTTTCCTGGCACTAGAGGTTGCTTGCATTTCTCCAGCATCCTAGATCAGGGAATGAGAAAGCTGGTGTCTCGTGTCATGGATGTGTCATATAATTAGGAAACCCTATCCAAGACTTATGAGTAATGTATATGTAGACATTGGACCATCTACTTCCATTTCAGCACTTAAGCCAAAATTCATTCCAAGTCAGGGGTGCCTGGATGGCTCAGTCCTTAAGCATCTGTCTTCGGCTCAGGTCATGATCCCAGAGTCCTGGGATAGAGCTCTGCATTGGGCTCCCTGCTCTGTCTCCCACTCCCCCTGCTTGTGTTCCCTCTGTTGCTGTGTCTCTCTTTGTCAAATAAATAAATAAAATCTTTAAAAAAAAATTAGTTCCAAGTCAGGAAGTGTTTAAACATCTGTAGGGGCAGTCTGTTCTCTCCTGGTGCTTTATGTTGGGTAGTCACTCATAATGGGCTTCCAGTAAGGAAACCCCAAATAATAGTGGCTTAAATGAGATAGAGGCTTCTGTTCCATGCAAGAGAAGTCAGGGAGAGGCAGTCGAGGGACACTGTGGCAGTGGTAGTGTTACCCCACTCTTTCTCTGTTTCTGCTTCACTATTCTAGCATTGACTTTCGCATTCAAGGCTACTTCATGGTGCAAGGTGGCTGCTTGATCTGTAGCTCTCATGTGTGCATTCCAGAAGAGGAGATGACAAAAAAGGTGAACCTCTTATCGGTTTGCATTCTTTCACGAACCTTCCCAGAGGGTCTCCAACAGTTTTGGTACTTGTGTTTCATTGGCCTTAGTTAGTTGCCAGAGCTTGGAGCAGCCCCAAGTAAAATTATGATTCTATTATCAAAAAAGAAAGAGAGGGGAATAAAATACACACACGCATATATATATTTAGACAGTTGTCAGTCTTTTTTTTTTTTCAAAGATTTATTCGAATGAGAGAGAGAAGGAGTGTGAGAGGTGGGGGAGCAGTGCAGAGGGAGAGAGAGAGAGAGAGAGAGAGAGAGAGAGAATCCTCAAGAAGACTCCCCACTGAGCACAGAGCCCTACATGGGGCTCGATCTCCATACCCTGGGATCACGACCTGAACCAAAATCTAGAGTCTGTTGCTTAAACCAACTGAACCACCCAGACACCCCTAGACAACTGTCAGTCTTATCTACAGTCTGTATGAAAAATGTTGCCCTAATCTCATCTGTACTTGTAAGTGCTGAGATGTATACAACACCATGTGCCAGGCAGTGTTGTATTTCTTTACATACATTAACTCCTTCTGCCCTTACAAGAACCTTATAAAATAGGTACTCATGTTATTCCAGTTTTCCAAATGAGGAAACTGAGGCAAAAGAGTTTGAGTATATCATCCAAGGTCACACAGCTAATGCTTATCAGAGATGGGATTTGAACCTAGAGAGTCTGACCCTAGAGCTGAGTTTGTCAATATCAGCACTATTAACACTTTGGGGCAGATAATTTGTTGTTTGGGGGGCCTGTCATGTGTTGTATGATAATTAGCCCCATCCCTGGCTTCTACCCACTAGATGCCAATAGCATCCCCACTACCCCATGGTTGTGACAGCTAAAAACGTCTCCAGGAGCTTCTGGGAGGCTCAGTCAGTTAAGTGTCTGCCTTTGGCTCAGGTCATGATCTTGGGGTCCTAGGATTGTGCCCCACATTGGGTTCTGCACTCAGCGCGGAGTCTGCTTCTCCCTTTCCCTCTGCCCCTCCCCCCCAACTTGTTTGTGCACTTTCTCAAATAAATACATCTTAAAAAAAAAAAAGTCCCCAGACAGTGAGTGCTCTGTGTGTCCTGGGCATTTCCCCGTTGAGGAGCGCTGCTGCGAATGCTGTGCCCATGCTGTTTGCTCCTGTGCTGCGCTGCCTCTGAACCCCCACTTCCTGTGTAGGGGAATGAAGAGCCCTGCTTCATCATGGAGAAGGAGTAAGTGCTAGCAGAGGACAGAAGCAGAGTGATCAGAGGTGGAGCAGGATGTTGAGATGCTGAATGTTGTAGAAAACAAGGAACAAGTTATGCACTGATAAGTACAGGGGTGTCTCAGAGAAGTGGAGGGGTATGAAATGAGGAGTGATATGAGGAAGGAAGGTCAGGTCCCTGTTCCCAGCTGTTGGCTCTGAAGGAAGTAAAGACAGAAGGTTGATTAACATTCAGAGGCAGCAAACTATCTATGGTACACTGTCCAGTAAGATAGCCACTAGCTATATGTGCCTGTTTAGAATTAAAGTTAATTAAAATGAGAAATTCAGTTCTTCAGGCACACGAGCCATGTTTAAACTTCTTGGTCAAGGTGATACTTGATTTCTTCAGTGTATAGTTGTCATCTTTCCCTTGCAACTGATCCGAAATCTGTGGGGGGACATTTATGATCACGCAAGTATCCTGCTCCTCGTCAAAATTTCCTCCTCAATATAGCATCCACAGATGATTCCACATGGTAAACCAATCTTTACCATGAGAGCTGCAATCCTATAGTATGTCTGTAGTTGTGTTTCTTCCCCTGGCAGACACTAAGCACAGAGACATTGTTGACATGACAGACTGGGACAGACTTACAGAGTTCACTGTAAATCGGGGAGAGACGGTATAGTGCCACTCACTTGTGTAATTGGTCAGTTCATTTTGAAATGATTGGTTCCTTATACAACCTCGTGATAAATGCTCAGATAAAAAGGACTCCTTTTTGTCTATTTCAAAGTGCTTAATATCACTGATTCCCATCATTTGTAATAGAGAATAGTAATTCTTACCTCGTTGCTGTGTTCCAATGATTGAGTGATTTGATGTAAAAGTAGGTGACACAGGACAAGGGATGGTTTCCTTCTCCCCTGAGAAGATGGAAATGGCCCCATCAGGAGGCAGGGAGACACACCTGGTGCAGAAGGCAGTTCAGCAGGTCGGGTGGAGCTTAGGTGATCTGGAGACTGCCATCCTGTCCCTGGAGTCGAGTGTTAAAAGAGGAAGCAACACTGCACGCTACCTTCAAGGGCCACCATCTGATAAAGCAAGATGGCAGAAAGGGAGGATCTTCCCAAGAGCAAAAGGAACTCTGTGCCCATGGGATTGTTCCTCTGTCTATAAAAACAGGTGGAGGGGGAAGACCAGAGAGAAACCAAGTGGATGGAGTGGATGGATTTGGGGTAAAAGACAGATACCTGCTATGGTCATCTTAGAAAACACTGGAAGGATCGACCCAGTTCATGAAACCAGACAGGGAGTTGATGTAGGTGCCCCACTCCATGACTAAATCCGTTTTTCATGATTCAATCCGTTGGATGAAGCAACACTCTTTGGGGTCTGCCTCCTCTGGGTTCACACTAACACATTGTGTTTTCCTTTGCTCTTTTGGGATCACTGAGGATTTTAGGAACCTTTTCATGTGTTTCTTGGCTGATGGTTTTCTCCTTGGGATATTTCTGTGCAAGGATTTTATTTGTTTTGACGTTACCTACCTATCCTTCTTGATTCCTAGTTATCCTATCTAGAGTTGTGTACAGTTCCTTAGCCGGTATCTCCCTAGAGCCTTTCATAGTTTTAGTCTTGTCATTTAGTGGGCAAGATTTTTTGTTTGGAACCTTGGAATGAGTAGAGTCCAACTTCCCAAGCTTTCTTGGGCTTCCCGTTTTTGGTGTTCTGCTCCACTCATCTCTGCCACCTCCCCCGGATCCTAAAAATGGTTTCCTGTTGTATCTCCCAGAAAACTTCTGATGTCCTCTTTCACATGCAGGCGCCATCAGTCTGGAATAGCGTTAAAACCTCTTATGTTCCATGTGGATATTCACGTCATTGAGCACCGCTTGTTCAAAGACTGCCCTTTCCTGTTGGTCTCTTTTCTCGGGTCATTTCAAGAGTCCTTTTGTAAGAAATCCTATCCCATCAGATGCTCCTCTCACTCTCTTTCTCCCTCACTCTTGCTCTCGCTTCTTTCTTCTGATTTGCCGGGGAATGATGAGCCCTTTTCCTTTCCATGGAAATAGGAGAATTGGCTTCTCCACGGACACAGGCACTTGCTAGATAGGAAACTGGATTGCATTGAATCTCTCCATCAAGGTGGGGTCCATTGAAACTGTACACTACCGTTCATCCAATCTCTGAACCTGTTCTAGTAACATAGGTAACCTATGAACCTATTGGACATCCCATGGATTGAGATCCTACATTCCCCTTAGTAATCTTGGATGGTTTTCTGGGGAAGAATTGCTGGGTAGAGACTGTATAAAGTCTTTGGAGAGATGAAGTCCTCCTTTTGTTGCTCTCATCAATAGGATTTTCAGGCTTTGTTCGTATGTCACAGGAGTCCAATGAATGTTCCTGAATTTTTCACTTCTATCCGATGACTTGGAGGAATTCACTTCCTGATTATAATACTTTGTCCATTCCCTCAGAATATCTTTCTCTACAAATTTCACTCATTTTTTTTCCAGTTGTTGTACCTTCAGTGTTTCCTCCATCCCTTCTTGTACTTCTATGTTGGTAGAAGAGTTGTGCAATTTTAGGTGTTCAATACTACTGAGTTTTGTTTCTGCCTTCGTGAGCTGATTCTGCATCTCCTCGAAGCAGCACATCATTCTGTGTGTATGTGCGTATTGATGCAATCTAATCAATTTCATTTTTTCATCAGAGTATAGAAACCATTGACATTTCATGAAATGACTGAGCCCGTCAGTTGTTGCCCATTGTCTTGCATTTTGTTTGCTTCATCCCTTTTTAGATCCCTATTTTATTAATTAATTTATTTATTATTTTATTACATTTAATTTTTTAAACAAACATATAGCATATTTTTATCCCAGGGGTACAGGTCTGTGATTGGCCAGGTTTACACAATTCACAGCCCTCATAGATCCCTTTTTAAAAATACACTTTTTTTCTTTAAATGTTTTTATTTATGATTTTTCAAATTATTTTCCTTTTTTTTTTAAATTTTATTTTCAGCATAACAGTATTCCTTGTTTTTACACCACACCCAGTGCTCCATGCAATCCGTGCCCTCTCTAGTACCCACCACCTGGTTCCCCCAACCTCCCACCCCTCGCCCCTTCAAACCCCTCAGATTGATTTTCAGAGTCCTTAGTCTCTCGTGTTTCACTTCCCCTACCAATGCATTTAATTTACATTTTAAATTTTAATTTGTATTTTCAAGTTTCAAATTAATTAAATATATTTAATTTAAATTCATTTAAATTTAATTTCATTTTTTTTCTTTTCTTTTTTTTTTATTTTTATTTTTTTTTTAAATTTTTTTATTTTTTATAAACATATATTTTTATCCCCAGGGGTACAGGTCTGTGAATCACCAGGTTTACACACTTCACAGCACTCACCAAATCACATGCCCTCCCCAATGTCCATAATCCCACCCCCTTCTCCCAAACCCCCTCCCCCCGGCAACCCTCCGTTTGTTTTGTGAGATTAAGAGTCACTTATGGTTTGTCTCCCTCCCAATCCCATCTTGTTTCATTTATTCTTCTTCTACCCATTAAGCCTTCATGTTGCATCACCACTTCCTCATATCAGGGAGATCATATGATAGTTGTCTTTCTCTGCTTGACTTATTTCGCTAAGCATGATACACTCTAGTTCCATCCATGTTGTTGCAAATGGCAAGATTTCATTTCTTTTGATGGCTGCATAGTATTCCATTGTGTATATATACCACATCTTCTTGATCCATTCATCTGTTGATGGACATCTAGGTTCTTTCCATAGTTTGGCTATTGTGGACATTGCTGCTATAAACATTCGGGTGCATGTGCCCCTTTGGATCACTACATTTGTATCTTTAGGGTAAATACCCAATAGTGCAATTGCTGGGTCATAGGGCAGTTCTATTTTCAACATTTTGAGGAACCTCCATGCTGTTTTCCAGAGTGGCTGCACCAGCTTGCATTCCCACCAACAGTGTAGGGGGGTTCCCCTTTCTCCGCATCCTCGCCAGCATCTGTCATTTCCTGACTTGTTGATTTTAGCCATTCTGACTGGTGTGAGGTGATATCTCATTGTGGTTTTGATTTGTATTTCCCTGATGCCAAGTGATATGGAGCACTTTTTCATGTGTCTGTTGGCCATCTGGATGTCTTCTTTGCAGAAATGTCTGTTCATGTCCTCTGCCCATTTCTTGATTGGATTATTTGTTCTTTGGGTGTTGAGTTTGCTAAGTTCTTTATAGATTCTGGACACTAGTCCTTTATCTGATATGTCGTTTGCAAATATCTTCTCCCATTCTGTCAGTTGTCTTTTGATTTTGTTAACTGTTTCCTTTGCTGTGCAAAAGCTTTTGATCTTGATGAAATCCCAGTAGTTCATTTTTTCCCTTGCTTCCCTTGCCTTTTGCGTTGTTCCTAGGAAGATGTTGCTGCGGCAGAGGTCGAAGAGGTTGCTGCCTGTGTTCTCCTCAAGGATTTTGATGGATTCCTTTCGTACATTGAGGTCCTTCATCCATTTTGAGTCTATTTTTGTGTGTGGTGTAAGGAAATGGTCCAATTTCATTTTTCTGCATGTGTCTGTCCAATTTTCCCAGCACCATTTATTGAAGAGGCTGTCTTTTTTCCATTGGACATTCTTTCCTGCTTTGTCGAAGATTAGTTGACCATAGAGTTGAGGGTCTATTTCTGGGCTCTCTATTCTGTTCCATTGATCTATGTGTCTGTTTTTGTGCCAGTACCACGCTGTCTTGAGGATGACAGCTTTGTAATAGAGCTTGAAGTCCGGAATTGTGATGCCACCAACGTTGGCTTTCTTTTTCAATATCCCTTTGGCTATTCGAGGTCTTTTCTGGTTCCATATAAATTTTAGCATTATTTGTTCCATTTCTTTGAAAAAGATGGATGGTACTTTGATAGGAATTGCATTAAATGTGTAGATTGCTTTAGGTAGCATAGACATTTTCACAATATTTATTCTTCCAATCCAGGAGCATGGAACATTTTTCCATTTCTTTGTGTCTTCCTCAATTTCTTTCATGAGTACTTTATAGTTTTCTGAGTATAGATTCTGTGTCTCTTTGGTTAGGTTTATTCCTAGGTATCTTATGGTTTTGGATGCAATTGTAAATGGGATTGACTCCTTAATATCTCTTTCTTCTGTCTTGCTGTTGGTGTAGAGAAATGCAACTGATTTCTGTGCATTGATTTTATATCCTGACACTTTACTGAATTCCTGTATAAGTTCTAGCAGTTTTGGAGTGGAGTCTTTTGGGTTTTCCACATATAGTATCATATCATCTGCGAAGAGTGATAATTTGACTTCTTCTTTGCCGATTTGGATGCCTTTAATTTCCTTTTGTTGTCTGATTGCTGAGGCTAGGACCTCTAGTACGATGTTGAATAGCAGTGGTGATAATGGACATCCCTGCCGTGTTCCTGACCTTAGCGGAAAAGCTTTCAGTTTTTCTCCATTGAGAATGATATTTGCGGTGGGTTTTTCATAGATGGCTTTGATGATATTGAGGTATGTGCCCTCTATCCCTACACTTTGAAGAGTTTTGATCAGGAAGGGATGTTGTACTTTGTCAAATGCTTTTTCAGCATCTATTGAGAGTATCATATGGTTCTTGTTCTTTCTTTTATTGATGTGTTGTATCACATTGACTGATTTGCGGATGTTGAACCAACCTTGCAGCCCTGGAATAAATCCCACTTGGTCGTGGTGAATAATCTTTTTAATGTACTGTTGAATCCTATTGGCTAGTATTTTGTTGAGTATTTTCGCATCTGTGTTCATCAAGGATATCGGTCTATAGCTCTCTTTTTTGGTGGGATCCTTGTCTGGTTTTGGGATCAAGGTGATGCTGGCTTCATAAAATGAGTTTGGAAGTTTTCCTTCCATTTCTATTTTTTGGAACAGTTTCAGGAGAATAGGAATTAGTTCTTCTTTAAATGTTTGGTAGAATTCCCCCGGGAAGCCGTCTGGCCCTGGGCTTTTGTTTGTTTGGAGATTTTTAATGACTGTTTCAATCTCCTTACTGGTTATGGGTCTGTTCAGGCTTTCTATTTCTTCCTGGTTCAGTTGTGGTAGTTTATATGTTTCTAGGAATGCATCCATTTCTTCCAGATTGTCAAATTTATTGCCATAGAGTTGCTCATAGTATGTTCTTATAATAGTTTGTATTTCTTTGGTGTTAGTTGTGATCTCTCCTCTTTCATTCATGATTTTATTTATTTGGGTCCTTTCTCTTTTCTTTTTGATAAGTCGGGCCAGGGGTTTATCAATTTTATTAATTCTTTCAAAGAACCAGCTCTTAGTTTCGTTGATTTGTTCTATTGTTTTTTTGGTTTCTATTTCATTGATTTCTGCTCTGATCTTTATGATTTCTCTTCTCCTGCTGGGCTTAGGGTTTCTTTCTTGTTCTTTCTCCAGCTCCTTTAGGTGTAGGGTTAGGTTGTGTACCTGAGACCTTTCTTGTTTCTTGAGAAAGGCTTGTACCGCTATATATTTTCCTCTCAGGACTGCCTTTGTTGTGTCCCACAGATTTTGAACCGTTGTATTTTCATTATCATTTGTTTCCATGATTTTTTTCAATTCTTCTTTAATTTCCCGGTTGACCCATTCATTCTTTAGAAGGATACTGTTTAGTCTCCATGTATTTGGGTTCTTTCCAAACTTCTTTTTGTGGTTGAGTTCTAGCTTTAGAGCATTGTGGTCTGAAAATATGCAGGGAATGATCCCAATCTTTTGATACCGGTTGAGTCCTGATTTAGGACCGAGGATGTGATCTATTCTGGAGAATGTTCTATGTGCACTAGAGAAGAATGTGTATTCTGTTGCTTTGGGATGAAATGCTCTGAATATATCTGTGATGTCCATCTGGTCCATTGTGTCGTTTAAGGCCTTTATTTCCTTGCTGATCTTTTGCTTGGATGACCTGTCTATTTCAGTGAGGGGAGTGTTAAAGTCCCCTACTATTATTGTATTATTGTTGATGTGTTTCTTTGATTTTGTTATTAATTGGTTTATATAGTTGGCTGCTCCCACATTGGGGGCGTAGATATTTAAAATTGTTAAATCTTCTTGTTGGACAGACCCTTTGAGTATGATATAGTGTCCTTCCTCATCTCTTATTATAGTCTTTGGCTTAAAATCTAATTGATCTGATATAAGGATTGCCACTCCTGCTTTCTTCTGATGTCCATTAGCATGGTAAATTCTTATCCACCCCCTCACTTTATTTTTTTTTTAAAGATTTTATTTATTTATTTGACAGAGAGAGATCACAGTAGGAGAGAGGAAGGGAAGAGATCACAGAGAGAGGAAGGGAAGCAGGCCCCCTGCTGAGCAGAGAGCCCGATGTGGGACTCGATCCCAGGACCCTGAGATCATGACGTGAGCGAAAGGCAGCAGCTTAACCCACTGAGCCACCCAGGCGCCCCTCACCCCCTCACTTTAAATCTGGAGGTGTCTTCGGGCTTAAAATGTGTTTCTTGGAGGCAACATATAGATGGGTTTTGTTTTTTTATCCATTCTGATACCCTGTGTCTTTTGACAGGGGCATTTAGCCCATTCACATTCAGGGTAAGTATTGAGAGATATGAATTTAGTGCCATTGTATTGCCTGTAAGGTGACTGTTACTGTATATGGTCTCTGTTCCTTTCTGATCTACCACTTGTAGGCTCTCTCTTTGCTTAGAGGACCCCTTTCAATATTTCTTGTAGAGCTGGTTTGGTATTTGCAAATTCTTTCAGTTGTTGTTTGTCCTGGAAGCTTTTAATCTCTCCTTCTATTTTCAATGATAGCCTAGCTGGATATAGTATTCTTGGCTGCATGTTTTTCTCGTTTAGTGCTCTGAAAATATCATGCCAGCTCTTTCTGGCCTGCCAGGTCTCTGTGGATAAGTCAGCTGCCAATCTAATATTTTTACCATTGTATGTTACAGACTTCTTTTCCCGGGCTGCTTTCAGGATTTTCTCTTTGTCATTGAGACTTGTAAATTTTACTATTAGGTGACAGGGTGTGGGCCTATTCTTATTGATTTTGAGGGGCGTTCTCTGAACCTCCTGAATTTTGATGCTCGTTCCCTTTGCCATATTGGGGAAATTCTCCCCAATAATTCTCTCCAGTATACCTTCTGCTCCCCTCACATTTTCTTCTTCTTCTGGAATCCCAATTATTCTAATGTTGTTTCGTCTTATGGTGTCATTTATCTCTCGAATTCTCCCCTCGTGGTCCAGTAGCTGTTTGTCCCTCTTTTGCTCAGCTTCTTTATTCTCTGTCATTTGGTCTTCTATATCACTAATTCTTTCTTCTGCCTCATTTATCCTAGCAGTTAGAGCCTCCATTTTTGATTGCACCTCATTAATAGCTTTTTTTGATTTCACCTTGGTTAGATTTTAGTTCTTTTATTTCTCCAGAAAGGGCTTTTATATCTCTCGAGAGGGTTTCTCTAATATCTTCCATGCCTTTTTCGAGCCCAGCTAGAACCTTGAGAATTGTCATTCTGAACTCTAGATCTGACATATTACCGATGTCTGTATTGATTAGGTCCCTAGCCTTCGGTACTGCCTCTTGTTCTTTTTTTTGTGTTGAATTTTTACGTCTTGTCATTTTGTCCAGATAAGTGTAAATGAAGGGGCAAGTAAAATACTAAAAGGGTGGCAACAACCCCAGGAAAATATGCTTTAACCAAATTAGAAGAGATCCAAAATCGTGAGTGGGGAGAAAGGGGATAAAAAGAGGTTCAAAAAGGAAGAAAGAAAAAAAAAACAAAAAGAAAAGAAAAAAAAAGAAAAGAAAAGAATTTTTAAAAAAAGAAAACACCTTTCAGAAAGTGGTTGTTTTTCTGTTTCCAGAATTGCTGTTCTTCTTCTCTTCGATCTGCCGATGGATTTTCAGTTGTTTGCAATCTTTAGATAAGCTATCTAGCTGATCTCCGGCTAGCTGAAGCAGTCTCAGCTTGCTACTTCTCCGCCATCTTGACTCCTCCCCCCCCATTTTTTTTCTTTTAAATGCTGATACATGCTGTCAGCCCCCAAATCTCTGTTCACATAAAGTATATCCAAAATGAGAACAAGGAATGTAGACTGACAAAGAAGAACCATTTCGCTTTTCTAGGCCCTTCTTTTGAAAGAGTAGAAAATTTACTTTCCCAAGAAGAAACAAATTCAGAAGGAAAGAGTAGGACCCAAGTCACCTTCATCAGCATATAAACAGATACTCAAACCAAAAACATTGTAAACTGCAAAAAGATGCCAACTGTTTTTAACAAAATGGCAGACGACTTTAGGTAAGAATAACTTTCTTGGAAATTGAGGAGGTAGAGATGGTCAAATTGTTCAGGAGGCACCAAAAGCATGCGAATAACATTCTGTTGAAAGGAAGGAAGACTGAGATTTTGAACAAAAATGTTGTATTAGGTAAAAAATAAATAAAAAAGAATATGTATATATAAATATATATACTTATATATAAATGTATATATATATATATACATATATATATACACATATATGCATATACACACACACTTGTGTGTGTGTTTGTTTGTGTGTGTGTTCATGCATAGAAACTATCCCAGTCCTAAACTCCAGCACCTGGGAGCGTGACCTTATTTAGAAATAGGGTCCCTGGTGATGTAACTAGCTAGGATGATGTCATATTTGAATAGACTGGGCCCCTAATTCAGGAGGACGTGTGGCCTTCTAAGAAGGGAGAGTGCAGAAACACAGGCACTGAGGGAGAAGGCCCGGTGAAGAAGTCCAAAGCCAGGGCAATACTTCAAGCTGGAAAAGGGGCCTGGAACAGATCCTTCCATAACCTACAAAAGGAGCATGTCTTACCAACAGGGTAGCCTCTAGAACTGTGATCCTGTCACTTGTGTTGTTTCAGCCACTAGGCTTGTGGTATCTTGTAATAGCACTCCTAGAAAACTAATCCAAATTTTTTTAGGGGAAAAGAAACCAACCAGAAGCCCATGGGGAACTGGAAAAGAAATAAACTAATCTATCAATAGATATATAGATACAGATATGCCTATATCTATATCTATATATCTAACTCTTTAAAGCATTGAAAAGGAACACACATTTGTGAACCCTGTGAAAAAGAAAACAAGCAAACAAACAAAAACTGAGCCCCAGGATTCACTTGGCTTTTTACCTGGAGGAGTTCTGGATGGTGGAGGGAGGGAGGAGATTCCAAGGAAATGATGGGAGTCTCCCTGCTGTGAGGAAAGAGAGATTGGAATTCAGGAAGGCTGGAGTGATGAAAAGGCCATGGGTTCCAGAGAGAAGCAAGTTGGGTAACTGTCCCTCCTTCCCCGGGACACCCCCTGCCTCCGCCAATGCTGCCACATCCTGGAGGAAGACGGCATCTGACTGCCCGTTCCTCCAGGAGCTGTTTCTGCCAGTTCAGGATCGGGCGCCTGGTGGCAAGCCCATGTTGGCCCTATGGACAGGTGGCCAAGGAGCTGCTGTCCCCTTGGGCCCAGATGACAGGACAGGCCTGCCTTCTGCCCAGACTCCTTCCTCAGAGTGGAGCACTCGCACCTGCCCTAGTTGTCCGCTCATGTCTCCTTAGCAGCCAGGCTTCATTCTCTCCACACAGGGAGAGGGTAACACTTGTCTTGCCACCGCCAACTGTTCCTGCCATGGCAGGCTCTCCTGCTTCATGACCATTTTCCGACAGCAAGGCCAATGGCTCCTTCTCTTCTCCAGGGGCAGCATGCTGCGCCTTCCCCAGACATGCTCCTGGGGAGTGCAGTGACAGACGTGTCCCTTTCCTTAAGGCTGTTTCCACAGGCGAAGCCATGCTTCTCTCTCAGGCAGAGGGGTTGCCCTGGCAAAGAGGATTTCGCTCCATGCGGGTTTATTACCCCGTGCTGTGGAGACTAGCTCAGGCAAGCAGCAGCAGCATCCCACAGACCCGACTCTGATTTCCCAAAGAATGCTGTGCTTTCCCAGAGGGAATGCCCGGGCAAAGAGGCTTTCACTCTACGGGGGTTTCTCCCACCGTGCTGCGAATACTAGACTAAGGCAAGCAGCAACAGCAGCCCACAGAACCGACTCTGATTTCCCAGCGACTGCTATGCTTTCGCAGAGGTTTTCAGCTAGGCGTGAATCGCACTTCGCTGCTGCTTCCTCAGCAAGGCTTTGGGCGTTCGCTCTGTCGCGTCAGGAAGAAGAGCTGCAGGAGAGCTGGTGCCTCTTGGGCCTTGCTTTCCCAGGCTCCATGGTCGCGCCCTGGGTTCACCCTGCCAAGCCGAACTAAGCAGACACAGCCACAACCCTGCAGCAGCGTGCGAGGCCTAGGATGGCACTCTATGCACACTACCATCTCCTGCCCTATGCCAGGCTTGGCCTTTTGCTCTTGCACTCAGGTGGACTCGGGGACTATGCCAGTGCCTTCCCCACAGGAGAGGAGAGGCAACAGAATCCCTGCACACAGCCCGTGCACCGGGATGGGTGCTGTGGGGGACTGTCCCCACTCCTTCCCCGGCACACCCCATGCTTCCACGAACGCTGCCACATCCTGGAGGAAGAAGGCATCTGACTGTTCTTTCAGGGAGCTGTTTCTGTGAGTTCAGGGTAGGCGCCTGGTGGCAAGCCCATGTCTGCACCAGGGACAGGTGGCCAAGGAGCTGCTGTCCCCTTGGGCCCAGAGGCCCAAGACAGGCCTGCCTTCTGCCCAGTCTCCTTCCTCAGAGCAGAGCACGCGCGCCTGTCCTAGTCGTCCGCTCATGTCTCTTTAGCAGCCAGGCTTCCGTCTTTCCGCACAGGGAGCTGTTGACACTTGTCTTGCCACCGGCCGCTGTGCCTGCCAGGGCAGGCTCTCCTGCTTCACGACCGTTTCCCGACAGCAAGGCCAACGGCTCTTCTCCCAGGGCGGTGTGCTGCACCTTCCCCAGACATGCTCCTGGGGAGCGCGGTGACAGACATTTCTCTTTCCTTAAGGCCCTTTCCAGATGTTCAACCATGCTTCTCTCTCAGGCAGAGGGGATGCTAGGGCAAAGAGAATTTCGCTCCATGTGGGTTTCTTCCACTGTGCTGTGGAGACTAGCTCAGGCAAGCAGCAGCAGCATCCCACAAACCCGACTCTGATTTTCCAACGAATGCTGTGCTTTCCCAGAGGAGATGCCCGGGCAAAGAGGCTTTCCCTGTATGCGGGTTTCTCCCATCGTGAGACTGGGCTCAGGCACGCAGCAGCAGCAGACCGCAGAACCGACTCTGATTTCTCAGCAAATGCTGTGCTTTCGCAGAGGCTTTGGGCTTGGAGCGAACCTCACTTCGCCACTGCTTCCTCAGCAAGGCTTTGGGCGTTTGCTCTGTTGCCTCAGGGAAGAAGAGCTGCGGGAGAGCTGGTGCCTCTTGGGCCTTGCTTTCCCAGGCTCCATGTTCGCGTCCTGGGTTCACCCTGCCAAGCCGAAATAAGCAGACACGGCCTCGACCCTGCAGCAGCGTGCTCCGCCTAGGATGGCACTCTGCGCACAATGCCATCTCCCGGTCTTGATATCATATACAATAAAAAGGGCTTTCACAATAGTAATAAACCAACTAAATAAAAAGTCACATTTGAGTGAGTGACGAGGTGTAATAAAACTTAGCTTAAGTAATACACTATGAAGCTGGAAGAACTGCTTTATCCCTTGTAAGGTTCTCTAAAAGAAATATATACCCTTACCACCAATGCCTCCTCGTCTATACATGTATTTCAGTAACTAGTCAACAGAATAAGATCTTTTTAAAAAAAAAAAATTCACAAAATGGTGGGCCCTGTGTATAGCAGAAAAGTATAGGAGACAAACACAAAAAGATTAGTTTAATTATAGTAGACAAAAAGAGGAAACTGCATGCTTAAACAGCAAATCCTATCTGGGGCGCCTGGGTGGCTCAGTGGGTTAAAGCTTCTGATTCTGGCTCAGGTTATGATCCTGGGGTCCTGAGATCTAGCCCTACATTAGGCTCTCTGCTCAGTAGGGAGCCTGTTTCCCCCACCCCCCTGCCTGTTTCTCTGCCTACTTATAATCTGTCTCTCTCTGTGTCAAATATATAAATAAAATCTTTTAAACAACCAAACCAATTAATACAAATTGAGATAATGCGCTTAAATATTCATGTATTTGTGATGGTTATTTATATCCTCTATGTGTTGTACATTCTGCCTAGTTGGTGCTGGAATATTAAAATATATTAGTTATGGTCCTGGAGTTGAGATCCTCAGCTGCTGGCAAGGTCCCAGGCAAAAACAATAATAACAACACCAAACCATAATAAAATGAGGAGACACATATGAGGTGGCCACAGGAAAATGGATGCAAGGCACAGTTGGGAGTAGTGACTTCTTATAATTAACTGCATCAGAGGCTGGCATTTAAAAAATTGAAACTTAAGTAGGACTTGATTAGACGAGCAATAGAAGATCATAGTCAATGATCTTGTCATTAGTATTTGCATGTTTGGAAAGAGATAATTATTAGGAAAGAAAGAATGATAGGGAAGTCCATAGCTATGGATTGAGAATTAGCAAAACTAGGTAAAGAAGAGACATCATGTCAAAGTCAGAAGTAACAGAGCTAGGATGTTGCAACCCAATGTCATAGTTTACTGAAGTAATTCTTCAATCCTGCACTGCAGTTACGTCCATCAATTATACATACCTTCTTATCACAGAATTCTACTTCTTTTTAATTTTTTTTAAAATTTTAATTCCAGTACAGTTAACATATAGTGTTCTATTCCTTTCTGGTGTACGACATGGTGATTCAACATTCTATATGTTACTCAGTGTTCCATCGTGATGAGTATGATAAGTATGCTCTTTCATCCCCATCCTCTTTTAGCCATCTCCCCACCAACCTCCCCTCTGCTAACTACTCTCCTTTATATTCTCTGTTCTCTGCAGTTAAGAGAATTGCTCTTCTAAACACAAAACAAACAGTGTCCATATGTCCATGTATATATTAGTTCTTATCAATACTCTGCAAAAGCTGGAACCAACTCTGCTCATGGAATAGATATGGAATAGATAAATATGTAGCATTATAGTCACTCAACAGAATACAATGATTCTTTTTTTTAAATTTACATTATTGCTTCTGTAATGAGTTTCAAAGTGAGGATTCAAACCCAGACAGTCTTGCTCCCATCCTGAGTTTTAGCCTTCACTACATTAAGTGTCTGAAAGCATGCTGAATTCATATCCTGATTCTGAAGAACATTAAACAAAAATCTTTCCTATCTGTCTTCTTCCAACCTCTGTCCATCACTTTCACTAGGACAGCCAGATTGTACCAGTAATCTCAACTCTGGAAGACTATATCCCATACTATACTCTGTCTTTCACAGAATGATGACGTACTTAATTCTGGTGTTATATGCATGGATGAGTGTATTTATTAACTACCCTCCCCCACCAGAACCTACTAATCTCTCTCTCTCTTTTAAAGATTTTATTTATTTGACAGAGAGAGATCACAAGTAGGCAGAGAGGCAGGAAAGAGAGAAAGGAGGAAACAGGCTGTGTGCCGAGCAGGGAGCCCAATGCAGAACTTGATCCTAGGACCCTGAGATCATGACCCGAGCCAAAGGTACATGCTTAACCCACTGAGTCTCCCAGGTACTCAGAACCTACTGCTCTTTAGAGAAGCATCAAATCTAACTATATTCTCATACAAACACAGTAGCTGGAATGTAAGAAAAGCTGCATATAATAGAATCTTATCCCTTCTAAATGTCTGTTCTTTAATTTGTTTAAGTGGACCCCATCTATTTTAGCAATCAGTGAAGTAGAAAAGTAAGGGGTGGATATTCCTGGTTGATTTTAGCCAATCCCTGGACTTGCCTCCATTTCGCTGTACCTGCTGTTTGTTCTCACTCCCAAACAACCTTGGCCCTGTTTCAAATCTTTTATCTGATGTTCAACCTCAAGTAAACATCTGGTTCTATAGCCTTATGATTTTTACGGTCCTTTTACATCTCATAATCATTTCTGATACTATGTAGGAAACTGCAGAAATGGAAGAAAGTTTAGGCCATTAACCTCCATCACACTGTCTTCTGCACATTTATATTCTGACATTTCAAAGTAATTCACAAATAACTTGAACTATTGGATAAAAATTTAACAAGAATATGAGCCATGAGATTCTGCATGTCAAGTGTGCTATCTCAGACAAAAAACTTTCAGAGGGTGTGAGGGAGTTCTTTAACAGCCTCAAGACTCGAACTTCTCTGTGTCTTATTCAGTGAGTTCTGGTGATCTGGAATGGTTGGTGCAGTCTCAGGCATTTATGGAATCTTCAGACTTGAAAGGTCATAACATTTAAAGAAAGTGATGAGTTAATATGATCAGGAGTCATAGATGCTTTTCCCAAGACTTTTACGTACCAGAGTCTTCTGGCTGGCATTGCCTGCAAAAAAGATACACTTAGAGACCTTAGCCTGAATATTATTTAACAGCATCTTTCAGTGCTTCTCTTTCTTTCCTTTACTTTTCCTTCCTCTCCTTTTCCCTCCTCCCTTCCTCCCTCCCTTCCTTCCTTCTTTGAAAGCATTTTTCAACTAACATCTTCCATGAATAGAAGTTTTCTCTTTTTCTTTTATTTAAATACAGTTTAGTTTACATAGAGTGTATTATTAGTTTCAGGAGTAGCAGTGCTACTCTTCTTGATGATGGACTATGATGGGATGTTTTTCTTTACTTGTAGGTCTGGCCCTGGATGACCCTTACATTGGCAGTCCCAAGTCACATAAGCTCTAATATCAAGCCTCTCAATTCGCATTTTGATGTTTTTTGTAAGAGATTTAATTTTATCTTTGTGCTTCTCTACTGTTTTATTGAGGGGAGGATATCTAATCTTGCATATAGTTTTCATATGTTAACACAAAAGATGTATTTTATAATCAAAATTCACCCAAGGAGACAAGATGGATCAGTCTCTCTGCAACCACTTACTGTTGCTGCCCAATTCTCATCACCACCCATCACAGATATCTGCATAACTTTGGGGGCTGCCTATACTCAGTGATTTGCTTTCTGGGTTTACTATTCAGACTTGGCAATAGAAATAGTCAATAGAAATATTGACTTCGAATGGAATACATGGACACTTCGATCTAGGACATCTACACCTTGGCACAGACTGTTTTATTGAGAAGTATTTAGGTAATTAAGAATTCTATAGGCAAGGGGCATCTGTGACAGGGAGCACCCACATGACAAAATTTTATAGATCCTACCACCGCACTGAAAGCCATCACATTGTGATATCAAGGGTCATGAGTGTAAGTTTTACTTGTATCAAAAGGGTACAGGGAAGACTGGATGAATTCACTTTGGATTTCCTGTACTGTCTAATAATCTCATTTGGTATCAATACAATGGTCAATTCCTTGCTAGGGATGCCATAACAAAGTGCTACAAGTTGCATGTCTTAGACAAAAGAAACATACTGTTTCAGAGTTTAAGCTGGTAGTCTAAAATGAAGTTGTTGGCAGGATTGATTCCTTCTGAGGGTTATGGAGTAAGAGGCTGTTCTAGGCCTCTCTTCTTGGCTTGTCAGTTGCTGGCTTCTCCTTATGTCTCTTCATATCATCCTCCCTCTACGTGTCTCTGTCTCTCTGTCTAAATGTCCCATTTTTATCAGGATAACAGTTCTTTTGGATTAGGGGCCACCCAAATGGCCTCGGTTTAACTTAACTCTATAAAGACCCCATTTCCAAAACAGAATCACCTTCTGAGGTGCTGGAGATTATGATTCTAACATATTTTTTGTCGAGTATAGGGGACAGAATTCAGTTAGAACAAAGAATATTGGGCGCCTGTGTGGCTCAGTGGGTTAAGCCGCTGCCTTCGGCTCAGGTCATGATCTCAGGGTCCTGGGATCGAGCCCCACATCGGGCTCTCTGCTCAGCAGGGAGCCTGCTTCCCTCTCTCTCTCTGCCTGCCTCTCCATCTACTTGTGATTTCTCTCTGTCAAATAAATAAATAAAATCTTAAAAAAAAAAAAGAACAAAGAATATGAAGTGATTTAAATGGATAGCCTCCCCTATACTCACATAGTTTATAATTACTGTGATCGAAATGGATACTACTTTTGAGTCAGATGGGTCAGTCATTTATCTCATCCCCAAATTGGGGATTGAATGTGTGTTAAAATGTACAGATAGACTGAGAAGTATTTTCCTGATTGGCAGTCACTTAAAATCAGTAATGTTATTTGACCTTGTGTACCAGGTGTTTTACTGCATAATATTCTAATAATCAGTAATGTTATTTGACCTTGTGTACCAGGTGTTTTACTGCATAATATTCTAAGGTAATAGCTGAGACCTTCTGCCAATAGAAGGGTAGAAGATATTCTCAGTTAGGATTATTTCTCTACCCTTTTACTGAAAAGCTTTGCTACTGTATGATTCTGATGTTACAACTACTATTTCTAGGGCTGGGTCTCTCTCTCTGTCTATATACTGAAGGAATAGAGTCTAGAGCCTTTAACAGCAGAAATATATATGTATAGAGAGGTTAAAATATAACCAGGAGCCTGTACTATTTTTACTTCTTGTGTTACCCTGATTGTTTGATATTTTAATAAAGATAGGGTTAGAAACTAAATTTGAACTAGAAATTATACTAAACTCAGGGTACCTGGGTGGCACAGTGGGTTAAGCCTTTGCCTTCAACTCAGGTCATGATCTCAGGGTCCTGGGATCGAGCCCCGCTTCGGACTCTCTGCTCAGCGGGGAGCCTGCTTCCCCCTCTCTCTCTGCCTGCCTCTCTGCCTACTTGTGCTCTCTGTCAAATAAATAAATAAAACCTTAAAAAAAAGAATCACTGCTCAATATACTTATTGTAACATCTCATATGGGTACAAATATGTACATAATGACATAAATATGTATATTTATGTATATATAGAAATATAACTATTTTCTCATTGATGGAAGCATGAGAGTCAAAGTTGTTCTTCTGTTTACCCTTCTTGTGCCATAAATGTGTGATTATTTTTACCCCACCTGATCCGAGATAATCTATACAATGAAATCAGTCCAACAGTGTAAAGGTAATCCAAAAAATTGTAATAAAGGAAAAGGTCAGTAAAATAATATAAATTCAATAGTATGTTTACTATGTAAAATATGGTAACACATTACATTACATTACATTACATTACATTACATTACATTAAAGAAAGATCTAATCCAAATATTCAAGGATGATTTATCCTTTTGAGTATCAGGCATCAATGTCACTGTGCTTAAAAAAAATATGTATCTTGGTAGATGTCATAACATTTTAAAAAAGATTTTATTTGAGAGAGAGCAATAAAGCACAAGTGAGGAGAGGGGCAGAGGAGAAGGAGAAGCAGACTCCTTGAGCAGGCAGCCCTACATGGGGCTCCATCCCAAGACTCCCAAATCATGACCCTACCAAGGCTCAATAGGCCCCATAACAACATCTTATAAAGTTCAGTATTTTCAATGATTACAAAATTTTAAAACACTAGGCATAAAAGGGAACTTTTTTTAGCACAACAAAACCTGCATATTTAAAGACATCATATATGCAATGAACAAATTTTAAGACATCCCATCCCTTGCCAGTTGCTCTTTTGTTGAACTTATTTCTCTGACTTTTCAGGAATTCCACATTTGGAGCTCTCTAGTTTACTTTCCAACCTTGGAACTCAGAACTTGTTAATACCATTCAACTAATAATATTTCCTGTTTTGGCCCTGTCTGTCACCTTTGGAGGCTAGAAGATATATACTTCCTAAGGAGATAATCGGCCATTCAAAAAAACCTCCAATTTGCTAATAGGCCAGCTAGAAATTTATGAAAACCTGTACAATTTTAATTGATATGAACCATTCCTTCTTTATAAACTATTTTCCTGGTTTATTTCTCAATTTGTGTATGCATTTTATATTCTTGTTTTTGTAAGACTATGAGTATATAGTATACATGTATGTGCACATATTATGTAAACAGAGAAATGTCATAAATTTATGATTCTCAAATGATGTTTATGAGTACATTGGTTTTGGTGTTATTTTTAGAACATTATTAGAAATATTAAGAATACAGATTCTATTAGGCTATTTCTGACCTAGAGTGTTGATCTCTGATCAATAGATCAGACAGATCTCTATAAAATAATTTGGGGAAAGGAAGATACAAATGGAAGAAAAAAAAACAATTTGGAGTCCTTGAGATTACAAATAATAATGTCAGTTCTTAATATATTTCTTATTTAGGGGATTTAACCACACCCTAGCCTTCTGTGGTCCTTTGACAGAGCCTAAGTGACCTAAGAGGAGCAAAATATTCAATACCATTCCATTGGAGCCATATTGTCCCACCTAATAGTGTAAGTTTTTGACCCTCCATAAGATTGAACAAGTACAGACAGACATTTACTGTGCTTTTGTTTATTTGCTCATTCATCTAACAAATCTTTATTGTACATCTGATGTGTGCTAGGTACTGTATTCAATGAGGATATAGCAGCAAAGAAATACAGTTCCTGCCCTCCTAAACTTGATATTCTAGTGTAGAAGAGAGATGGCAAGTAAGTAAACAAACAAAGGCACTACATAATTTTATGTGTTAAAATTTTCCATGAGGAAAATCAATTAGGTTAAAAACAGTAATGCATGAAATGAATTATCATAAAGTTTTTGCCTTTGTAAGTGAACTGTGTTCATAATGTTTGATATGCCTACTATGGAAATGGAGGTACATAAAAGCGAAATTCCACGTGGACAGTACAAATATAAAGCAATTAAGAAAAAATAAAACTCTGAAATGAATAAGTTATTGAGTTATATTGGGTTAACTATGTGATTTTGCTGTTTAGATATATTGTGATATGGTGTTGAAGTGAAGTTACTGTGTTTGCATTGGAAGCAAGTTCTACAAGTGCTTTCAAAGGCCAGATCCTCAGACCCCATGATAGACAGCAACATTGAAATATAAGAAGAGATCATGCTTAAGTCGAGCACATTGGCAAAGTGACAAAAATCGAAGTTCTCCTATTCCTCAGCATACACAGAGGCAAAATTTTAATGAGTCACACGTATGAAATTACCAGTAAGAACTTGCCAATGATGAGATTCATTAAAAAGATTTGTTTTTGTTCTAGAGATTTAGAAAGGTCTGCAGATAATAAACAGGATGTCTTCTCTTTGACTGTATTGATTAAAATTTCTTAATTAGTATCTTTTCAAGGTGTAAAGGGAAAAATGAAGGAAACAAAACAATTAAAAGACCACAATGAACACATTATTGGATAACTAATTTATTTCAGGTACCAGGCAAAGCACTTTTGTATAGATTATCTCAATGCAAAGAGGAGAAAAAAAGAAAATAATGACCTACGTGGCAGTGGATTTTAGTGACTCTAAACCTTCCTTCCATTTATCATTAATAAGGGGTTAAATGAAGGCAAACTCTGGATGTTTGTAAGCAATGTTGATTTCTGTAAGTGTGTCCTACTGGGAGAATGGGGCCATAGGGTCTAATTCTTAGTCTCAAGGATTGTGGTCGCTTTGAAGTTCTCACAAACTTTTTCTTTTGACTGAATCATCTATTTTACTGCATAAAAACTGATTTTTATCTTGAAAAACCTGAGGCTAAAAAAAAGTATGACTGTCAGTATCAGTTGAAAGGGTGGGGAACAGAAACATTCAGTGAATCTTTGCTGTTCATTGGGACATATCTTTATAAGCATATAACCCCCTAAGACAGACCATGGAGATTAGATCAGATCTGGCTATGATGTGCTGAATTTTGGTGCAGAAATGAAGGGTAAAATATTTGTCCCCATGGGAACAGATCCATGACTGCATTTTTCAAAATGTCAAGGTTACATTTGAAAAGTAGTTGCAATTTTCTCCATTTCCTAAAGATAATTCTCTGCTTGTACTTCACACATAAAAATCCATGACTTAATGAAAATTTTCTTCACATTATTCCAACCAAACATGGCTTAGAGTAGAGTGTATTTTTTCCTTAATCTCCAGATTCCAGCGAATAAAAACATAGTATTGTTGGTGATTTAGTAATATTTTGTCCTTTCAACCACTTCAGTTTTGTAGGAGGTCATAGTTTGTTTCAGAAACTTTGTCAAATAAGCTCTCTTTTTGGAAGTATTAATCTATAAAAGAAGAAAACATATTCCTATTTGTTCAGGATATTTCTATATAAAACAGTCTACCTCAGATAAATTGAATCTTACTGGATAAAAAAATGTACATTTGTGTATATTTGGTATGCTTTACCAAGTCCTGATTTTATATGCAATAGCAGTATAGCTAAACATCGCAGTATACTTTGACAACTATTAAACCATCAAAGTTTATTGTGGTATAAATGTTTAAAATGCTCGAGGCTATTTGGAGGTAGATATTAGATAGTGATGTTTAATGAGATGGAATAAATGGAAAATGCAAAATAAAATTCTCAAATAATTTTAAGGAAAATTAATTTCAATTTATTAGAAATCTTAATATAAGAATTATTTTTAAAAGTCCATGTAAGAAAATTTTGGAGGATGGTCAGTTGTAGAAAATGAATAACTAGAAGCATTAATTAAAAATTCTGTCACCATGCTAGGAAGTGAGAGGACATATGGACAAGATTTTAAAGATTTAAGTCATTTTGCTGATGTCAACAGGTAATTTACCTTTCTATTGGACAATTATTTTTAGTCCATAAACCACTGATACAGAAAAATAGTACCAAAATTATGGCCTTTCTGCAGAAATTAAACAGTCTATCTTTGTAAGAAATACTCAAACATGAAACATCATTTGGATTCAACTAAATATTATAAACATAATATTTATAAGTATATAAATATTATAAGTATATAAATATTATAATATTATAAATATTATAATGTCTGTATGTTAAAAACAGACATTTTCACATGGATCATCTTTTTTTTTTTTTTCAAGATTTCATTTCTTTATTTGAGAGGGAAAGAGAGGGAGAGAGTGTGGGCACACAAGTGGGGTGGAGCAGGGGTAGGGGCAGAGGGAGAAGGACAAGTCAATTCCCCACTGAGCAGGGATCCAAATTCTGGGCTTGGTCCCAGGACCCTGAAATCCCACCTGAGCTGAATGCAGCCACTTTAACAGAGTGAGCCACTCAGGCACCTCTTCATGTGGATTGTCTTAGGTCATCTTCACAAGGACCTTGTGGAGCAATTATTTCAATTTTAAAGATAAGCAGATTAGACTTAGAGAGTTAGAGAGTCTAAGGAACTTGTTGAGAATCTCAGCTACTTGATGGTCAATGTGAACCTTAACTGAGCTCTTCTACCTCCAAATATAGTGCTTTTCCCACTACCTACACCAACTGAAGTAATTAATAGCCTCATTTGGACATCTCAATAAATAGCTTATCTCTTCAGTAAATATCTACAAGATTTCTACTATTTCTGACATCTCTGTGTTACCTCATGGAGATTGAAGAGTTACCTTGACTGATCTCAAGTAAATTTTGTTCTTCTGTATGTTGTTTAATATGTTGTTTTTCTCTGGCTGCTTTCAAAACTTTCAAATGAAGCATAAATTTGACTGTATGTGTGTAGATGTTATTTTCCTTGCATTTACTATGTTTATGTTCTAATGAGCTTGAATTTGTACATTTTTGATTTTCACCAAATTTGAGAAACAAGCCACATTTCTTCATCCATTTATTCTGTCCCTTTATTTTTTTTTCCTCTCCTGGTACAATCACTGCATATATGTTAGGCCATCTTCAATTGTTGCACTTTTTCTGAGTCTGTTCATTTTTTGCATTTAATTCTCTCTTATCTAATTTATTATTTATCTGTCTTAAAGTTCATTTACTTTATCTTCACTATGTTGTTAATCCTGTCAGGTGAAATTTTTATTTCAGATTGTATTTTCCACTCTTTAATTTCTTTTTTATTCTTATAGCTTCTATTCCTTTGCTGAGATTTGTCTTTTTATTCATCATCAATGTATTTCCATATCCATGAAGATAGTTATAGTACCTTGTTTAAAATCTGTTCTGATGCTAACATCTTGATCCATCTCTACTTTTGTCTTTGCTGATTGTTTTTTCCTTTGAGTGTGGCATCTTTCCATTTCATTGGAATTTGTGTAATTTGGATTTGTGTTCTGGGTATGAATTATACATTGTAGAGATTCTGGATTAGGTTATATACTTTCAAAGAATGTTGTTGTTGTTGTTGAGTGTGCAGTTTGACAGAACTCAAACTACATTTTTTTTTCCATGTGGCGCATGGCAAGTTCACCAAATATTTAGGCATAATGTGATGTTTCTACCTTATCTCTCTTTTTAGAAATCCTCCCCTCACTCTACTCTGCCCCCTCTTAATTTTTCAGCAGTGTAGTTGTCCCAGACTCTGATCTTCTTGGTTCATCCGTCTATTAAAGAAGTTTTATCACATCCATATTGTAGTTGCACAACATTGCACTAATGTTGGTGCTGTCTGTCCTCAGGCTCTGAGTGGTGAAACTAGGAAGCTTGCCTAGGATTTTTCTCTTCTAGCAAGTGTTGACTTACCTGTAACATATGTCTGCTTTGCTCAGTCTTCAGTGACCATAGATAATTGCTTTTCTTTACACATTACACTGTAGTTTATGGAATCATATAACATCTGGTGTTTGTACCTGGCTTCTTTTACTTAGCATAATGCTTTAAAATTAATTTGCAATGTTGTATATATAAGAGATTATTCCCTTATGTTCATACTCTTTTACTATTGAGTAGTATTTTGTTGTGTGAATATGGCACAATGTGTTAATCCATTAACTAATGAACACTTGGGTTGTTTTTAGTTTGGGCTATTCTGAATAAAGTTCTTTAGAAATTCAAATAGAAGATGTTGGGTGGAAATATAGTTTTATTTTTTTTTTTGGAAATACTTGGTCATGTGTAGGTGTTACATATAACTTAAAGTATAAAATTTTTTTCAAAAGCAATGACATTATTTTATATTCCCATCAATAATTTTGAGATTTCCTGTAGATCCACATTTTCACTTGGTATTATCAGTCTTTAAAACAGTAATCATTCTAGGGGGTGGCTATATCCTCAGAACCTATTCATCTTTTACCTGGAAGTTTGTACCCTTTGACCAACATCTCTCCATATTCCTCAGCACCTAACTCTTTGCAACCACCATTCTACTCTCTAGGTAGAAAGCCTTTTTCAGATTCCAAATATAAGAGAGAACAAATGATATTTTTCTTTTCTGACTAATTTCACTTGGCATGATGCCCTCAGTTTCAACCCGTGTTGTTACAAAAGGAAGGACAGGAAAATACCAGGGACTGACACTGACAGAGTCACCACGATCTGGAGCAATGCTGATCAATGTTTCTGGGGGAAGACAATATAGCACTGCCTCTTGAAGTTTTCTGGCATCAAAGCAACACATGTTGCTTCTGCTCTTATTTTATTGGCCAAAACAAATCACATGGCCCGACCTATCTTCAAAGCACATTCTTACCATGAATCTGGAAGGCTATTGGTTATTAGTCTTCATGTCAACCATCACTCATTAAAAATAACATTAGATAAGGATTCTAATTCAAAATGTGTAGCCGGCATAATCATTTTAGTCTTGTGGTTTTAAAGTCAAAGGTCAAAGATTATGCATAATATTGGAATATTTAAGAGAACTTGATGTCCATCATGTCTATAAGTTTAATTTATTATGTATAGAAGAGTTAAATATATGAAAGATTTTAAATATTTTTGTAAATTGGACAATTGATTATCCAAATAGATATAGATGCAATTAAAAATATTAAAGAGGGCGCCTGGGTGGCTCAGTGGGTTGGGCCGCTGCCTTGGGCTTGGGTCGTGATCTCAGGGTCCTGGGATCGAGTCCTGTGTCGGGTTCTCGGGGCTCGGCAGGGGGCCTGCTTCCCTTCCTCTCTCTCTGCCTGCCTCTCTGCCTACTTGTGATCTCTCTCTGCCAAATAAATAAATAAAATCCTTAAAAAATATATATTTAAACTAACTTTTAAAAATTTTTAAAAAGTTTTTATATATTTATTTGAGAGGGAAAGAGATGGTGTGTGTGCGCGCATGTTCCTGAGAGCAAGGAGGAGGGGCAGAGGCAAAGGGAGATGTACAGGCAGACATGCTGGGTGAAGTGCCCACCTTGGGGCTTTCTCACAGCCCTGAGATCACCACCTGAGCCAAAACCAGACTCAGGTACCCTAAGCTAACTTTTTAATGTGTTTATAAAGTAATCTCAGTCTCCTTAGAAGTGATTGTTAATATTTTTTGAGTTATAAATGGACTAATAAATTTTGCCTGTTGAACTTAAAAATATAAGAATGAATTAGGTTTATGAATTTATTACTCAAATAAATAAATATTAATTTTTAAAACCAAAGTAAACTTGAACAAATGCTATCCTTTTTGGGTATCAAATTCTCACATTTAATACTAGTCAATGCTATTATAATCTCAAGGTCTCCGTTATTTTCATTTCTGAGTGCAAAAGCCTGTGAAATGAATACTCTTAGAGATTTAGTATGAAGGACATACTAAAAATATATATTATAACAGAGGAAGACCTGAAGATGCAGTTGGCTAAGTTTCTAACAGGATGATTATCTTTTCTTTTTAGCTTACATTAAAAAAAAAGACAAAATTTTAGAAGGAAAAAATAGCATGTTTTCGAGACTCTTGAACATTTCTTTTTTACAAGAATAACCAGTACAGGTTAAGTTGATGGGATTTAGTGTAAGTAAAGTACTTACTGGAATTGGATGAGGGTACAAAGAGAAGAAAAATATTATATTTGATGAAACCCACTGTGCACAATTCCTTTAAGTATGGGCCTATGCAGTGATTTTCCTCTGATGAGTAAGAGCAAGTAAGATACTCAAAAACATATGAGACAATTTATGTAATATGTGTGTATTTATAAATATACTTATTTATAAGTATAAATAAAGTATAAAGTATATATAGAAATATACCTATTTATAAATAAATATAAATAAATTTATTTATGGCTTCATTTGTACCACAAGAGAAATTGTAAAGACTCTGCAAAGACCACAAATCTTTTGCATCTAAGTCAAAGTGTCTATTCCATATGGCTTAGGAATATGTGTAAAGCTTCCATATGGAAAAAAGATTATCTGATACCCAAATAAAGAATCAGGCATCAAAGACCCTACTGAAAAGTTTGGCAAATATTGACAATTGTCACAAAACTTTGAATTCCAATTTGAAAGTCTACATATTCTATTTTGCAATATTCTCTATCATTTTATATTAGAGCTGTTCAGAACTTTCTTCCAAAGCCATGGGATTTAATATATGATTATACCGTATAAACAATGCATACATGTATATGGATGTATATATTAGCATTCATTTCAGTTTGCTTCCAGTTTACATATCCTACTTAGACACCCCAGTGACTGGTTATTGCTCTCACAGTGAAACTAAAGATATGCTAACCCTCTTGAAGCAAAGTCCAAAACTTTAGAATAATGCTTATATATGTGACTTATATAGGTTATTTCTCCTGGAGTGTTCATTTTAAATTAACTCCACATTGAAATAAGTGATCATGCTAATAGCTGACAGGGCTAGGTTAGGCTGACTTTGTCTTCATGTCATTGACAGAAACAAGAAAAAAAAGAAAGAAAGAAAAGGAAATAAGAAAACGAAGGACAAAAAGAAAATTAACCTAATCAACTAAAGTTGCATTAAAATTGGGTTATCACATAAAGTTGAAGGAGGTTATTCTTTCTTATGGGGGATGTGATGGGTACTCAAGGTCTGCATATTGCCACAGATCCTGTTTTTTTTTTTTTAAAGATTTTATTTATTTATTTATTTGACAGAGAGAAATCACAAGTAGATGGAGAGGCAGGCAGAGAGAGAGAGGGAAGCAGGCTCCCCGCTGAACAGAGAGCCTGATGCGGGACTCGATCCCAGGACCCTGAGATCATGACCTGAGCCGAAGGCAGCAGCTTAACCCACTGAGCCACCCAGGCGCCCACCACAGATCCTGTTTTATCTGTATGTGGCACTGCACAAATCCTAGACTGTGGCCCACAGGCCAGATTTAGCCTATGGCAGTGTTTCATTTGGCTTGAACAATACTTTACAAAAAAATTTGAGGGGCGCCTGGGTGGCTCAGTGGGTTAAAGCCTCTGCCTTCAGCTCAGGTCATGATCTCAGGGTCCTAGTGATGAGGGAACATGAGGCTGGCTGAAGACAAAGCAAGAGCTGGCACCTTGTACCCCTCCCCCCCATCTGTTCCCCCTCAGTCCTATGTGTAGCATCCCTCAGGCAGCCCTGACTGCCACAAAAAATAAGCAAATATTTAATTTGCAGAGCTCACAATCCTGCTAGACCAGAGTCTCCCTTGGTTTACAAATGTCCTAAATCTCACTAACAAAGATGATTGATAGCAGGATTGTGACATCCCACCAAAATTCTCCCAACTATCTTAATGTTAATGGCAGGTCTAAAGACAACATTGATCCAGCAGCAAGAGCAAGGCCTTTGGTAGGCCTGGGACCTCCTGGCACCTTGTAGGCCCTCTTTAGCATATGAAAACTCCGTTGAAACCTCCCTTCTCCTCACCTTCCCCCAACCACAGGGTACATAACCTGCCATCCTTCACAACCCGGGGCAGCAGCTCTTCCTGCCCATGGGTCCTGTCCCCGTGCTTTAATAAACCACCATTTTGCACCACAGATGTCGCAAGAATACTTTCTTGGTCATCGGCTCCGTACCTCAGCCCACCGAACTTCACCTATGTTCTAGAAATTCATCACTAGGATCACGTCCTGCATTGGGCTCTCTGCTCGGTGGGGAGCCTGTTTCCCTCCCCCTCTCTCTGCCTTCCTCTCTGCCTACTTGTGATCCCTCTCTGTCAAATAAATAAATAGAATCTTTACAAACAAATCTGAGCTAACATTTTAAATTAGAAGCTTTCACATAAAAATCCAGATTTCTGGCATCTCTCAAAAAATTAGGAGATCTGGGAATACTGGACTCACATTACCACACTGCAGTCTATGGCTGGCTGGCTGGCTATTGCCCTCTTTCGACACACATATGTTCTCCATGGTCTCCACCAATTCTTCCTGCTTCACAACACTGAAGCTGGCCATTCCCACGACTCCTCTTATTCTATTTCTCTTTTAGTAGAAAATATTTCTTTCTGCCAATGTCTTTATCAAAAGTAAGTAAAAATATGGCAGTATGGTAAAAAACATGGATTTATAGCTTTACATTGGATTGCTCTTTGTGGATTCTCTTCTCCCTTTCTCTCTCATACATTGGGGGCCAATTTTTCTTCCCTATCTTCCTCTGAAATTGAAACAAAGACCTGAGAAACCGTTGATCAGTGTAAATACTGGAAGGTTCTCAGAGGCATGTTTCCTGCTCTACTTTTTCTCCCAGAGACCTGATGAGATTGGGCTTTGGGAAAGTAGGGAAAAAAGGGAGGATGGAGAAACAAATAAGAGGGTGCAATTTCAGCTCTAAGCTTTGAGCTTACCCTCTGAAGTGCTGGGACTTGGACTCTTAACCAACTGAGCCACCCAGGCGTCCCTGGGACTTGGACTCTTTAGGCTGCCTTTGGTTTGTCCTCTTAGGCTCTGCCAGCAGAGGGCGCAAGAGGGAGATGCATGGCTGGAGGAGGCTGAAGGGGCTTAGGTTTCTGAGGCTGCTTGGTTTCTGAGGACTTTCTGTTTCCTTGAAGTTCTTCAAGCATTGCCCTACCAAAACTCCTTCATCTTGGCAGTAGCAGTTCCTTTATGGCATTGCAGCTGAATGGCGTTTTAAGGACCCATATTCAGCCAGAGCGGCCCCACCCTGGTTGAAATGCCATTTTGTTGTAGAACTTAAATTGTCTCCCCACCGCCAGGGGAACTTACTTAAAAGCAAGTCCGGGAAACCAGCCCCAGGTAACAAAGTCCAAATACAAGTGTGGGTCAGGCCAGGTGGAGGTATTCAATCAGGGGGGCGCATACTGTCTCCTAGCTGTTGGGCTGGCAGAAAGAAAGGGCTACTTAAGATGGCGAAAGTCCCCACCACAAAACCTGAGCTCAGACAGGAGAACAAAGACCCAAGCAGGAATCTGAAAACCCTCCCGCCCGGGGCTCCCGTGGACCAATGGGACCCTGACAAGGGGGAATTTGAGACCCCCGCCCCAGGTTCCAGTGGACTAATGGGACCCTGACAAGCAGGTGAAATATCCAAATAAGGGAAACTTGCCAAAAGACCCCTGAACTCCCCTTGAGGCCCCTTAAAAGCCCCCTTCTCCCTGCCTTGAGCTCGACTTCCGCCACTCTGCTTTCCAGAGTCGCGGAACCTCGCCCGAGGGTGCCCACGTCCTCCCGGCACAACTTTCCTGGCGCCCCTTCTCCTGAGCCCTGAACCTTTGCAAGAGAGTGCTTTTAATAAATCTTGCCTTGCACCCACTTTGCCTGGTGTTGTGTTTATCTCGCCAGAAAAACTTTATACTAGCTACCAAGAAGTATGGGCCCCGCCCTTTGAGCACCTTTTGGGTGCCAATTCTGTACTAGGTGATAGGCTGGTTCAAATGTCTACTAGGGTAAATTGTAATTCAAATGGTTACCTAGCATCACTCTGGAGTTTCCTGTGTGTGTTACAATCTCATTGGCCACCTGTGTGTGGCCAGGCCCAATCACACGGCCTTTGCTCTATAAAAATTAGTCTGGGAAGCAGGGAGGGGTCGTCCTCTCTGTAGGGGCAGCCCTGACCAGTCTGTTTGATGGTCGGTCTGATTCTTGATGCTTGGCGTGAAATAAAGCTTTGCTTGACCTTCACTTTGTATCAGTCTCGCTCCTTTAATCACGGAGCCATTATTGGGGTACCCAATTATGGGGGTCCCAGCAGGGTCTTCAGTTTTTCCTTCACTTACCAAACCAGCTTCATTGTGTTATCCCTTCCCTTCACCCCCATTTCCTTATGTTTCCTCAGCTCTGGGGGAAGAAGCTGCTTTCTACTGTTGCTACTTTTGTGATGTGTTAGAATTCTCTTTTTTCTCTACTTAAAAAATCGATAGGGGCACCTGGGTGGCTCAGATGGTTGAATGTCTGACTCTTGGTTTTGGCTGAGGTGGTGATCTTGGGGCCTGGGATCGAGTCCCATGTTGGACTCTGAGCTCAATGGGGAGTCTCCTTGAGATTTTCTCTCTCTCCCTTCTACGTTTCCCCCTTCTTGCTCTCTTTCTCCTTCTTTGTCTTCGAAATAAATCAATAAATCTTTATAAAAAATATATAATTAGTTAACAATTATTTATGTAACTTTTTCTCAGTTCAAATAACTCCTTTCTGACTGGATCCGGACTCACAGAGAGAGGAAGAGTTGGCTCGTGTTGTGCGGCCCCAAATGCACAACTCCCCTTGATCATTTACATATAAGTTTAATTTAGTCAAAAAACTAAAATTAAAAACTTTTTCAGTTACATTAGTTACATTTTAAGAGCCCAATAGTTAAACTGTGCTTACTGATCGCTCTATGGAACAGTGTGGATATAGAACATTTCTGTCACCACAGAAAGTTCTATTGGACAGTGCTGGGCTAAAGAAATGGGAGGTCTTTCAAGTGGGGAGGAAACATGAGGGGAAGACCTTTAGTAGTGCCAGGAAATGAGGTGGAAGAGACTCTGGATGAGTTCTTCTCAAAAATGTTTGAAAAATATAGACAGATTATCTGATCATAATGCAATTAATCTAAAAATCAATACAAGGTAGAAAACCTTCATATATTTATGAATGACTGATACGATAATGAAATTATAATAAAACACTATTGGGGTTAATGTAGAGCATGAAATCAGCCATAATACCTGGCTTGCTAAAATATAACGCTGGAGCAGGATGGTTTTGAAGAATGGACCAGGCCTTTGGAATGCGGAGGCCTGCATGACCACTCTGCCTTTGGAATACTGAGGGAAGTCACCTTCCCCAAAACTTTCTTTGCTTAAACAGCCACCCTGTGATCTATGAGATGTATGCATTGTCCCTGAGGCTACGTTTAGCATATCCTATCTGTCTGGTAAACAGGTCCTCCTAGTTTCAGGAAGACTCTTTGTCACACATTATTTGCTTGAGAAACAGTGATAAGGATGTGTGATTTTCCTGAAGGACCAATAAAAATGGGAGCAAAGAAGAGCAAAAGGTTTTTGTCTCTGAGCGCAGGCCCCATGCCTGCCCCCATGCCTTCTCCTCTCTTTCACAGCAAAGTCTGGTGTAATCTTTCATCCATCTGTACAGGACTTGCTGGCCATTCCTGGAAAAATATTGTGTATTTAAATTGGAGATTGTAAGTAAGTAGTATTTGCAGGGACATTTAGAAACTTAACTGAATATTTAGGAAAGAAGAAAACAGCAGGATTAATAAGTTAAACATCCATCTCCCAAGAATGAGAAACAGAGCTACAGTTGTAATAGTAGATACTAGAAATTAAAACAAAACAAAACAACAGAATCATGAAAAATGCTCAATATCCTTCATCATCAGGGGAATGCAAATCAAAACTATAATGAGATGTCACCTTCCTCTTGTCAGAATGGCTAAAATTAAAACCACAAGAAACAATGAGGGTTGATGAGGATGTGAATAAATAGGAAGCCTTGTGCAGTGTTGGTGGGAATGCGACCTGGGGCAGCCACTGTGGGAAACAGCATGTGGAAATGCCTAAAATGTTAAAAGTAGAACTCTCCTATGACCCAGTAATTCCACTACTGGGTATTTACTCCCCAAATACAAAAACATTAATTCAAAGGGATACATGCACCCCTATGTTTATAGCAACACTATTTGTAATAGCGAAATTATGGAAGTTGCCCATGTGTTCATCAACTGATGAATGGATAAAGAAGATGTGGTATATATACCAAATGAGATATTACTTAGTCATTAAAAAAATGAAATCTGGCCATTTAATATAACAGATGGAGCTAGAGAGTGTAAATGTTAAGTGAAATAAATCGGTCAGAGGAAGACAAATACCATATGACTTCATTTATATGTGAAACTTAAAAAGAAAATAAATGAGCAAAGGGAAAAGAAAAGAGAGAGGCAGACCAAGAAACAGACTCCTAACTGTAGAGAACAAGCTCATGATCACCAGAAGGGAGGTGGATGGGGTGATGGGGATTAAGGAGGGCACTTGTAATCAGCACTGGCTATTGTATGGAAGTTTGAATCACTATATGGTACACCTGAAATGAATATCACACTCTTCGTTAACTATACTAGAATTTTAAATGAAAACTTAATTAAGGGGCGCCTGAGTGGCTCAGTGGGTTAAAGCCTCTGCTTTCGGCTCAGGTCATGATCCCAGGGTCCTGGGATCGAGCCCCACATCAGACTCTGTGCTCGGCAAGGAGCCTGCTTCCCTTCCTCTCTCTGCCTGCCTCTGCCTACTTGTGATCTCTCTTTGTCAAATAAATAAAATCTTTAAAAAAACACTTAATTAAAAAAAATTCTAAAACTAAGTATATTAGAACAGAAATTAATTAGATAGCAAAAATAATAGAGAAGGCTAACAAAAACAATTGTTAGTTTTTATGAAATGATCAGTAGAGTTGGTAAATCCCTGGGAAGATTGATCAGGGAGAAGGTAGAGAAGACACAAATAATAAATGTCAGTAATGAAGAAGGGGATATTACTATAGATCTGGAAGATACTAGAAAGGTAGTAAGAGGATATTTTGAACAACCCAAGGCCAGTAAACTTGAAAACTTAGATGAAATAGACCTATTCCTAGGGGGAAAAAAAAAGAAGAAGATATTAAAACCCACTCTAGAGGGGCACCTGGGTGGCTCAGTGGATTAAGCCACTGCTTTCGGCTCGGGTCATGATCCCAGGGTCCCCGGATAGAGCCCTGCATCAGGCTCTCTGCTCAGCAGGGGGCCTGCTTCCACCTCTCTCTCTGCCTCTCTGCCTGCTTGTGATCTCTGCCTGTCAAATAAATAAATAAAATCTTTAAAAAAAGAACTCACTCTAGAAAAGTAGATAATAAGAATGGTTCTTTAACTCTTAAACAACTGATCCATGATTAAATACTTTCCTTCCTTCAAAGACAATTCTGGGCTCATCTTTCCTTATTCAATTCTGTTAAACATTAAAAAAATCTTAGTGGCGATCATTTACAAATCTTTTCAAAAAATAGTGGGGGAAGGGCAAACCCCAATCTCATTTCATGGAAGTCTCTAAACTTTACTACCAAACCAGACAGAAGGAGAAAAGTTGGAAAATCTCATATGTGAACAAATATCTAGAGGTCCTAAACAAAATGACCATTAATCAAATCAGGCAGAATGTCACGCAGCTAAGTTTTTTTTTTTTTTTTTTTAATATTCTAGTATATGTGCTGCTGAAGCGAGCACTTTTTTTAATATTCTAGGACTATAACATTGATTGAAATTTTGAAGACACATCCATGTAATTCATCACATTAAAAGATTGAAAGACAAAAGTATTATAAATATATGTAAAATAATTTGAGAAAATTTATGATTAAAAAGATTTTTTTAGTATTATGGTGCCTGGGTGGCTCAGTTGGTTGAGTGTCGGATTCTTGATTTCCACTCAGGTCATGATCTCAGGGTTGTGGGATTGAACCCTGCATTAGGCTCTACCCTGAATGTGGAGCCTGCTTGGGGCTTTTTCTTTTCTTCTTCATTTGCCTCTTCCCCAATTTGCATGCATACAAAGTTTTCTAATCTGATAAAGGGTATTTACCCAAAACTTTAGAGTTAAATTTTACTTAAAAGTAAAACAGGGAGAATTTTGAGTTCTAGAAGACAATGAAAAGAAGTAACAGCTATGAAGTTTACATGAGAACAAATGAAATTATAATTATCCACAAATGATATTATTAGGTAGAAAAACCCAATGACAAATTATGGGAATTAATTTGAAAACTTAGCAAAGTTGTTATAATTTAGCTCAATCAATTTTATTTTATACCCCAGGAATAAAACAAATGAAAGGTAAAAAATTAATAATACAGCCATTATAATAATATAAAAATATGAAGTTCCTAGGAATTAATCTATCAGCTGTGCAAAACCTCTATACACATTATTGAGAAACATTAGGAAAAGATCTAAATAAATGGAAAGATACATTACATTCAGTATTTCTTTTTGTGTGTGTGTTTAATCTTCTTTTATTTAAATTCAATTAATTAACATATAGTACATAATTAGTTTCAGATGTAGAGTTCAGTTGTTCATCAATTGCATATAACACCCAGTGTTCATTACATCTATGCCTTCCTTAATGCCCATCACCCAGTTACTCCCTTTTCCCACCTGTTCAGTATTTCAATTCTCCCTAAATTGATTTAGAGTCAGTGTCATCCCCCCCCAAAATTCCATCCCTTTTTTATGTGCTTGCATTTATGTGTGTGTAACCTGGTAGGATAATTCTAAAATGTGAAAATGGAAAAACAAAACAAAACAAAACAAAACAAAGATAATTAAGATGATATTGAAGATGAATAAGGTTGGTGATGATGAAGATGAGTAAGATAATATTGAGGATGAATGAGGATTGACTTTAGCAGTTATTAAGATTAGATACCAAAGCTTGAGTAATTCAAAGAATGGATGGTGAAAGATGTTATCCTCTGAGCTGATCTTGAAATGTTCTATTACCTACTATTCCTGTTTTGTTAGAAATATTCAAAACAATTTTCAAATCCAATCTATTCAGTCTTCATTATAATGCAATGTTGAATCCATGGGACATGAATATGGAAGAGAAGGCTGTGTTCACATAGCCCTCTTTGGTTTCTACATTTCCTCATGAACAGAGAAATGGTGGTGAGCTTCTAACTAGTTTTGACATTTTGGAAATGTCTAGGACAATGATAGAGGTATTGAAAAACTGGATATGGATAAATACTACTAAAATAAATATTAAATTCTGAAATTAAAATATATTTTGAACAATATGGATTGATGAGCTCGATTATCACTTTAGAATGAAATGCCCCAATGGATTAATTAAAATATATCTTTTGAGCTCTTTTGAAAAAGCAAAGTGCTTGTTGTTAGTGATTCTGAGTTTACTTAGAATAAGGTCCTTCAAATTTCCCAAATTCCTTTGCTGAATAAAGCTTGTAAGTTGATTGATGAAAAAAGTGTTACAGATATTCTAGCCTGTTCTGTTTCTGTGCAGTGGCTATTTGAGGTTATGCCGGCTAAGCATTGTTGATGTGTTCAGGAAACATGGGGTTAACATGGACTTAGAAAATTTAGCAAATGTATTCAATGACAGAATAGAGATTTAGAGCTAGCTTGAAATAAAGGACTAAGTTCAAGAAGCTGAAGTGTGATAGGGATTAATGGAAACTATTACAGTGAATTTACAAATCAACTAACCAAACATAGAATGGACGAGATGTGTCCTAACATTAATTCATAAAAGAAAAAAGGACCAGAGTTTGTTTTCTTTCTTTCTTTTCTTTTTGTCAAATATGAGCTCATGACAAGTCAATGATGTAATATGTCTGCTTAGACCCTAATTCAATCTTGGGCTTCATAAATGGGTAGGTAGGCCACAGTGACAAGAAGGTGATAGACAATAATAACAGCCCATGGCAGATCTCACCTCATTCATCTCACTTTACTGAGATGACACACTTGGCAGGTGATTCTGATAAATGGAAAACATTTAAAGCACACAAAGCCAACTCCCCAGTGAGCAGGAATCCAAATGCAGGGCTTGGTCCCAGGACCCTGAGATCCCACCTGAGCTGAAGGCAGCCACTTGAACAGACTGAGCCACCGAGGGACCTCTTCATGTGTCTTAGGTCATCTTCACACTTGTAGAGCAAGTGTTTCAATTTTAAAGATAAGCAGATTAGACTTAGAGAGTTTAGAGAGTCTAAGGAGCTACTTTATGGTCAATGTGAACATTAACTAAGCTCTTCTACCCCAAGTATAGTGTTTGTTTTCCACTACCTACACCAACTGAAGTAATTAATAGCATGAAGTAATTAATAGCCTCATTTCAACATCTCAATAAATCTCTTATTTCTTCAGTAAATATCTACAAGATTTCTAGTATTCCTGAGATCTCTGTGTTATATCGTTTGGCTGATCTCAAATAAATTTTGTTCTTCTGTATGTTGTTTAATATGTTGTTTTTCTCTGGCTTCATTCTTCAGATTTGCTGGGGAATGACTACTCCCTTTAATTTCCATGGAAATAGAACTGGCTTATGCATGTACACAGGCACTTGCTAGATAGGAAACTGGGACTGAATTGAATCTCTCAATCAAGGTGGGGTCAGTTGAAACTTTACAATGCCCATCATCCAATCGATGATCCTGTTCTTTTAACCTAGGTAACATGTTAACATATTGGACATCCCATTGATTTAGACCATAAATTCCCCCTGAGTAATCTTTGATGGTTTTCTGGGTGGAGACTTGCTGTATAGAGACTGTATAAAGTCTTTGGATAGATGAAGTCCTCGTTTTGGTGCTCTCATCAACAGGATGTTCAGCCTTTGTTTGTATGTCCCAGAATGCCAATGAATTTTTCTTCTTTTTAAACTTATATCTGATGACTTTGATTCATTCACTTCCTGATTCTAATACCTTGTACATTCTCTTAGAATATCTTTCTATACAAATTTCACTCATTTTACCCAGTTGTTATACCTTTCATGTTTCCTCCATCACTCCTAATACTCACTAGGACGTCCCCGTCTAGGTTTCTAGAACAGTTGTTCAATTTTAGGTGTTCAATACTACCAAATTTTGTTTCTGCCTTGGTGGACTGATTAGGTATCTTGTTGAAGCAGCACATCATTATATGTGTATGTGGGTATTGATGCAATCTAACAAATTTAATGTTTTTATTAGAGTATAGAGACCATTGATATTTCATGAAATGACTGAGCCCCTCAATGTTTGTCTGTTGTCTTGCAATTTGTTTGCTTCATCCCTTTTTAGACCCCTTTTAAAAATATATTTTTTTCATTATGTTTTTTAAATGCTGAAAAATGCTGTCAGCCTCCAAATCTCTGGTCACTTAAAGTACATACCAAATGAGAAAAAGGAATGTAGATTTACAAAGAAGAACCATATAGCTTTTATAGGTCCTTCTTTTAAACACTAGAGAATTTACTTTCCCAAAAAGAAACAAATTCAGAAGGAAAGAGTAGGATGAAAGTCACTTTTATCAGCCTCTAAACAGATACTCAATACCAAAAAAACTGTAAACTCCAAAAAGATGCCAGCTGTTTTTAAAAAATATGGCAGATGACTTTAGGTAACAATGACTTTCATGAAGATTGAGAAGGTAGAGGTGGTCGAATTGTTCAGGAGGCACCATGCGAATAACCTTGTAATGAAAGGAAGAAAGACTGAGATTCTTACCAAAAATGTTTTACTAGCCAATAAATAAATAAATAAATAAATAAATAAGTAAATAAAAGTGTGTGTGTGTGTGTGTGTGTGTGTGTGTGTATGCATATAAACTATCCCAGTCCTAAACCCCAGCACCTGGGAATGTGACCTTATTTGGAAATAGAGTCCCTGGAGATAGAACTAGCTAGGATAAGGTCATATCTGAGTGGGCTGGGCCCCTAATTCAGGAGGACTTGTGTCCTTCTAAGAAGGGAAACTTGGGATACACAGATATGCGCTGAGGGAGGCGGCCATGTGAAGAAGTTCAAAGCCAGGGCAATCCTGCAAGCTGGGAGAGCAGCCTGGAACAGATCCTTCCTTAATACTTACAAAAGGAGCATGGCCTACCAACATTGTAGCCTCTAGAACTGTGACACTGTCCAGTGTTGTTTCAGCCACTAGCCTTGTGGTAACTTGTTATAGCAGCCCTAGAAAACTAATACAAGCCTTGTTAGAGGAAAAGAAACCAACCATAAGCCCATGGGGAATTGGAAAAGAAAAAAAATCTATCTATCTATCTATCTATCTATCTAATCTAACTCTTGAAAACATTGAAAAGGAATGCACATTTGTGAACCCTGTGAAAAAGAAAACAAGCAAACAAACAAACAAACAAACAAAACTGAGCCCCAGGAGTCACTCGGCTTTTCACCTGGAGTTCTGGATGGTGGGGGTATGGAGGAGATTCCAAGGAAAAGATGGGAGTCTCCCTGGTGTGAGGAAAGAGAGATCGGAATTCAGGAAGGCTAGAGTGATGAAAAGGCCATGGGTTCCAGAGAGAAGGAAGTCAAGTAGAAAACAAGCTCTTGAAAATACACACTGGAGTCCTCTTGAGTCCTTGCTCCATAGGAAGCAGTGTGTGTCTAAGAAAATGGCCCAGGTTCTAACAAAGAGTCAAGGCAACTGAACCAGATGGTTGCCAAGACTCATAAAAGGCGAGAGGTCATTGGAGTTCCAACAAGCCATAGGGAAGTGTTCTTTTGGATAAGTCAGAATATTCAGGGAGACCTGGTAAGGAGCATGAGTTAGGAGCAGGACAAAATGATCCCTCAAAGAAAGCTTCCTCTACAGATTCCCTGAACAAGTGGGAGAACAATTTTAGAAAGGGTCAGAATTACCTACTAATCTCTCACTGCCCATGTGACAGCCAATAATAGAAGACACAGAGCAGCCTACAAAGAACTCAGTTCATTGAAAGGAAGACAGTTCAAAAGGGAAGAAGGAACAGACGAGAAAAAGAAAACACGACTAGTGAGGTAGTAGACTTCCACTTCAACATTTCAACAATGACCTTCAGAATGAACTACTAATATTCTATGTCAAGAAAAGACCTAAATATGTCAGTGAAATATAAAATATACATAGAAGGATGCAGAGGATAGTATAGATTTTGTGAAAAGAAAATGGTACAACCTTGTTTTTCTTGGCCTTCACACCTGGAGCTGGTTTCTGGGACTTGTTTTTAAGTCACCTGGGGGAGGGGAGCAGGGACAGTAAAATAGGTCCTTACAACCATTACTTCAGATGTTGGAGATCGTGATTCAGCCTCTGCAGATTGGTCCTGCCATGCCCTAGGTCCTAAACCTAAAACTAGCTTGTGTTTTCAGACTTCCATCCTCACACTTCTGCCCCACAAGACCTCCAGATTGGAAATTCTGGAGGCACAACACAGCATTCTGCATGTCGACCAGAAGGAAAAAGTGGCCTATGGGGATGCACAAACACACAAATGAGGATCAACGTGCACAGACTTCGACGGAACTGCAATTTCATAGGCCGCCCTGTGCACTGATGCTCTCTCTGACACAGCCTGAGTCCAGACCACCTGTCAGCCACCCAGTTAGCTGAACGCATATCCAGCAGATCCGAACTGCCAGGGCCCTCGGCTGTCATCTCTATGGAACCTAGGTTTTGAGACATCTGTTCCCAGATCTTATCTCAAATCCCTGCACCTGGGGGAACCTGATGCTCAGAACAGAACTCCTCCTTTCCCATTTCAAGAAAGCTTGCTGTTGGGATGCTGATGAAGGTCAAAGTGAAATACTCAAGAGTAGAATAATCCTGAATGGCCCATGAGGCCACACCCATGCTTGAGGGTCACCTTGGGCACAAACATGCATTGTGACCCTCAACAAGAACCCATAAGGCCTCTCAGAGGCTTGTCCAATCGCTCGGGTATTGGGCTGGCCATGACTCTAGGCCCCAGTCTTAACCAAAGGTGGGGTTTTCTGGTCGTCCGTACCTGGGGCTCTGCTCTGGAATCCCTCTTTTGGAGGGACCCCTGAGATAGAAAACAGGGCTCCTCCCTTCCCACAGAATGACCCCAAACGATTGGGAGCTGGGCGAAATCCGCAGAAAGGGAGAATCGTTCATGGCCCATGAAGCCACCCCTACATTCCACGGCCATCCTTGACACAAAACCCAGAGACAAAAGCCTGAGCTACGGCCTCACACTTTCCCTTATTTCCTATCCAGAGGCGCTCCCCTCAGTCTGTAGATCCAGCCTGCCTTGCCCTCGGCCCAATACCTAAGCTGAGTATGTGTTTTTACATTTCTGGCCCCACAGCCCTGATCCACACAGCCTTGAGGCTGGTGCCTCTGGAGCAACAACACAGGACTGTGCCTTCCCTCTCAAAGGAAGCTTGGCCCATTCCATTGGCCACAACCCTACAGATTAGGAGAAACCTATAGTTCCCCCGAGGCCACCCCAGTTGCTTAGTCCACCCTGGACAAAAAGGTGCTTTCTCACACAACCTGAGCAACTACCTCCACTCAAACACGCAGACAGATGTCCCACAAACAGAATATTGAACCAGACATGCCCCTAGGCCCTAATCTAAATGCTAGCTTAGATTTGCAGGCATCTCTCCTCAGAGGACTGGTCTCCAATACTAGCATATGGGGTTTCCTGAGGCACAAAACAGAGCACCTCTTGTCTCCACATGGGAAGCTTGCTATGGGGAGCTGTGTAAAACCCTCTGGGTAGGAGAATCCTGCAGGGCCCCTGAGCCACCACCACATTCCAGGGTTTCCATGGACACAAACCCACATTATGACCCAACCTCATGAGAGTCCATTTCAACTCAGCCCCCTCGGTAGCTCTGCCCATAGTGAGCAGATCGAATCTCCCTTGTCCTTAGGAGCCAATGGAAATGTGAGCCAATGAAAATACAGGTATCCATCCTTAGAACCCTGTTTTCAAGTCTTTCTGTATAGTGCATCCTTGAGCCATGCAAGAGGACTCGCCTGTCCCACTGAAGGAAACGTTGCAGTTTGGAGCAGCTCATATCCCCCAGAGTAGGCAAACCTCCATGGCCTCATGAGGCCCCCTGTTCATTAAAGTGCCATCTTGGACACAAACTCCAGCCTGAGCCAATGTCTGATCCTTCCCCTTACTTCAGAGGCCTGGGATCTCAATTCAGACTCTGCCGAGTGGGCCTGCCATGCCCTCGACCCGAAACATACCCCTAGCTTGTGTTTTCTGGAATTCCGTCCTCATATTCCTGGCCCCAAAGGCCTCCAGATTGGGAATTCTGGAGCCACAACTCAGCACTCTTCCTGCGCACCAGGAAAAAAAAAAGTGCACTATGGGCCTGCCCAGAAACCCCAAAAGAGGATCAACCTGCTCGGCCCACGAACGCACCCCAATTTTCTAGGCTGTCCTGTGCACTAAGGCTCTATCTGACACAGGCTGAGCCCAGACCTCCCATCACACGCCCAGATTGCTGGCAGCATATGCTGCAGATCGAACACGCCAGGCCCTCATCCATCATCTCTTCCCAACCTAGGGTTTTAGCCATCTGTCCCTACACCTTCTCTCAAATCCCTGCATATGGGGGAACCTGATGCACTAAACAGAACTTTTCCTTCTCCATGGCAAGATAGCTTGCTTTCCGGTCGCTGTACCTGAAACTCTGATCTGGAATCCCTTTTTTGGAGGGACTCCTGAGACAGAAAATAGGACTTTTGCCTTCCCACACAATGACCCCAAAAGTTTGGGAGCCGGGCCAAATCCCAAGAGAGGGAGAATTGTCCATTTCCCTTGAGGCTACTACCTCTACATTCCTCGGCCATCCTTGACACAAAATCCAGAAACAAAATCCTGAGCGACCGCCACACACTCACCCTTCTGTCATATCCAGTAGAGTTCCCCTCAGTCTGTAATTCAGGCCTGCCATAACCGAGGTCTAAAACCTAACTCGAGATTGTGTCTGAGCGCTCGTCCGTAGGGCCCTTTGGCTGAGGCTTCTTCAAGTAGGTTTGGAAATCACGTCTGTCTACCTAGAACAGGGTTCTCGTGGATGGCGCAGGCCGCGCGCACCAGCCTCCCAGGTGAGATGGCTGCACTGCTCCCTTTTGCCTCACACATGCTCCCGAAGGCATCTGTGTTCTCTGGCAGGAGCAAGTTTGTGGAGGTACCTTTCCTCAACAGCGTTGTTGGAGGGGCTACTCTCCCAGCAGACCTGTTTCTCGCTCCCAGGAAAGGGCCCGGCACATTCCTCGAGCCTCCACACACCCTGTGGAGAGTGCTGCCCTCTTCTGCCTGGGTGGATGCGGTTTCGGGGTGACCGGTACTCACGGCAGTTTGGGCCCTGGGCCTCGACGGCACCGGGCATGGGCTCTGGCTTCCAGAACGATGCTAGATGAATGGCGGCTTTTCCCGCCCTGTAAACTCCCCAAAGTGCACCAGGAATAAATTGACAACCTGAATAGACCAGTATCTAGTGAGGAGATTGAAGCAGTAATCCAAAACCTCCCAAAAAACAAGAGCCCAGGACCTGATGGATTCCCTTGGGAATTCTACCAAACTTTCAAAGAACAAAGAACACCTATTCTCCTGAAGCTGTTTCAAAAAATGGAAGCAGAAGGAAAACTTCCAGACTCTTTTTATGAAGCCAGCATTACCCTGATCCTCATACCAGGCAAAGACCACACCAAATAGGAGAATTTCAGACCAATATCACTGATGAATATGGATGCTAAGATTCTTTTTTTTAAAGATTTATTTATTTATTTGACAGACAGAAAAGGAGGCATAGAGGCAGGCAGAGAGAGAGGAGGAAGCAGTCTCCCCACTGAGCAGAGAGCCCGATGCGGGGCTCGATCCCAGGACCCTGGGATCATGGCCTGAGCCGAAGGCAGAGGCTTTAACCCATTGAGCCACCCAGGCACCCCTGGATGCTAAGATTCTTAACAATATCCTAGCAAATAGGATCCAAAGCACATTAAAAAGATTATCCACCATTGGGTGCCTGGGTGGCTCAGTGGTTTAAGCCACTGCCTTCAGCTCAGGTCATGATCTCAGGGTCCTGGGATCGAGTCCCACATCGGGCTCTCTGCTCAGTGGGGAGCCTGCTCCCTCCTCTCTCTCTCTCTCTCTGCCTACTTGTGATCTCTCTCTTTGTCAAATAAATAAATAAAATATTTAAAAAAAAGATTATCCACCATGACCAGGTGGGATTCATTCCTGGGTTACAAGGATTGTTCAACACTCACAAATCAATCAAAGTGATAGAACAAATCAATAAGAGAAGAGAGAAGAGCCACATGGTCCTCTCCATTGATGCAGAAAAAGCATTTGACAAAATCCAGCATTCGTTCTTTATTAAAACGCGTCAAAGTATAGGGATAGAGGGATCATTCCTGAACTTCATAAAATCTATCTATGAAAGACCCACAGCAAATATCATCCTCCATGGGAAAAAGCTCGCAGCCTTCTGGTTGAGATCAGGAACATGACAAAGATGCCCACTCTCACCACTCTTGTTCAACATAGTATTAGAAGTCCTAGCAACTGCAATCAGAAAACAAAGAGAAATGAATGGTATCCAAACTGGCAATGAAGAAGTCAAACTCTCTCTCTTCACAGATGACATGATTCCTTATATGGAAAACACAAAAGACTCTACTCCCAAACTACTAGAATTCATACAGCAATTCAGTAACGTGGCAGGATACCAAGTCAATGTACAGGAAACAGTGTCTTTCTTATACACTAACAAGAAAATACAGAAAGGGAAATTAGAGAACTGATTCCATTTACTTTAGCACCAAGGACCATAAGATACCTGAGAATAAACCTAACCAAAGAGGTAAAGGAACTGTACTCAAGGTACTACAGAGCACTCATGAAAGAAACTGAAGAAGACACAAAAAGATGGAAGACCATTCCATGTTCTTGGATTGGAAGAATAAACATTGGTAAAATGTCTATACTGCCTAGAGCAATCTATACTTTTAATGCCATTCCAATCAAAATTCCACCGGTATTTTCCAAAGAGCTGGAGCAAATAATTAAAAAATTTGTATGGAATCAGAAGAGACCCCGAATCGCTAAGGGAATGTTGAAAAACAAAAATAAAACTGGTGGAATCATGTTACCTGATTTCAAGCTTTACTACAAGGCTGTGGTCACCAAGACAGCATGGCACTGGCATAAAAACAGACACATAGACCAGTGGAAGAGAGTAGAGAGCCCACATATAGACCCACAACTCCATGGTGAAATAATCTTTGACAAAGCAGAAAAAAATATACAGTGGAAAAAAGACAGTCTCTTCAATAAATGGTGCTGGGAAAACTGGACAGCTATATGTAGAAGAATGAAACTTGACCATTCTCTTACACTGTACACAAAGATAAACTTGAAATGGATAAAAAGACCTCAACATGAGACAGGAATCCATCAGAATCCTAGAGGAGAACATAGGCAGTAACCTCTTCGATATCAGCCACAGAAACTTCTTTCAAGCTATGTCTCCAAAGGCAAAGGAAACAAAAACAAAAATAAACTTTTGGGACTTCATCAATATCAAAAGTTTCTGCACAGCAAAGGAAACAGTCAAGAAAACAAAGAGGCAACCCAAGGAATGGGAGAAGATATTTGCAAATGACAGTACAGACAAAAGGTTGATATCCAGGATCTATAAAGAACTCCTCAAACTCAACACACACAAAACAGACAATCATATCAAAAAACGGGCAGAAGATATGAACAGACACTTCTCCAATGAAGACATACAAATGTCTTTCAGACACATGAAAAAATATTCATCATCACTAGCCCTCAGGGAGATTCAAATTAAAACCACATTGAGATATCACCTTACACCAGTTAGAGTGGCCAAAATTAGCAATACAGGAAACAACATGTGTTGGAGAGGATGTGGAGAAAGGGGAACCCTCTTCCACTGTTGGTGGGAATGCAAGTTGGTGCAGCCACTTTGGAAAACAGTGTGGAGATTTTTCAAGAAATTAAAAATAGAGCTTCCCTATGACCCTGCAATTGCACTACTTGGTATTTACCCCAAAGATAGAGATGGAGTGAAAAGAAGGGCCATCTTTACCCCAATGTTTATAGCAGCAATGGCTACAGTCGCCAAACTGTGGAAAGAACCAAGATGCCCTTCAACGGACGAATGGATAAGGAAGATGTGGTCCATATACACTATCAAGGATTATGCCTCCATCAGAAAGGACGAATACCCAAATTTTGTAGCAACATGGATGGGACTGGAAGAGATTATGCTGAGTTAAATAGTCAAGCAGAGAGAGTCAATGATCATATGGTTTCACTTATTTGTAGAGCATAACAAAGAGCATGGAGGACAAGGGGAGATGGAGAGGCGAAGTGAGTTGAGGGAATTGGAAGGGGAGGTGAACCATGAGAGACTATGGACTCTGAAAAACAACCTGAGGGTTTTGAAGGGGCGGGGGGGGGAGGTTGGGGGAGCCAGGTCGAGGGCACGTATTGCATGGAGCACTGGGTGTGTTGCAAAAATAAAGAATACTGTTACACTGCAAAGAAATTTAAAAAAAATCTGTATTTTGGTTTGTCTCTTTTTTTCTCCTTTATGTATGTATGTTTGTTTCCTCAATTCTACACAAGAGTGACATCATATGGTATTACCTTTCTCTGACTGACTGTTTTCACTGAGGATAATCTTCTCTAGTTCCATCCATGTGGCTGAAAATGGCAAGATTTCATCATTTTTTTTGCCTGAGTAATATTCCTCTGTGTGTGTGTACGCATCTCATTTCATTTATCACTTTATCAACAGACACTTTGGTTGCTTCTGTATTGTGATCCTTTAAATATTGCTGGAAGAAACAAAGGGGTGTATGTATCCTTTTGTGCTCTTGTTTTTATGTGCTTTAGGTAAATACCCAGTAGTGTTGTTGCTGGATCCAGGGAAACTCTATGCTTAACGCCTTGAGGACCCTCCATACTGTTTTCCAGAGTGGCTGTAGCAGGTTGTTGTTCCACCAACTGTGCACGAAGGTCCCCTTTTGCCACACCCTCCCAGCACCTGCTCTTCCTTGTGTTGTTGACGGGAGTCATTCTGATAGTATGTGGTAATATATCATTTTACTTCTGGTTTGTATTTTCCTGAGCTTGGGTGATAGTGAAGCAGCTTTTCATGGGACCGTTGGCCATCTCTATTTCTTCTTCAGAAAAATGTCTGTCCGTGTCTTCAGACTATTTTTTAACCAGATTACTTGTTTTTGTGGTGTTGAGTTGTATCCATTCTATATATTTTGGATACTATCCCTTTATTGCATAGGATATTTGTAAATACCTTCTCCCTTTCAGTAGGTTATCTTATTATTATTACTTCTTCCTAGTTCTCCTGTGTGGAAACTTTTTATATTTTTTTTATATAGTCTCAGTAGGTTATTTTTGCTTTTCTTTCCTTTGCCTCAGGAGACAGTCTAGAAAAATGCTGCTTGGTCCATGTCAAGAAGTTACTGTCTGAGCCCTCTTGTAGAGTTTTTATGGTTCCTGATCTTTCACTGAGGTCTTGAAACTGTTTTGCGTTTGTTTGTCTCTATGGTGTAAGGAAGCAGAGTAACTGCATTCTTTTGTTAGTGGCCGTCCAGTTTTTCCAAAACTGTTTGTGGTAAAGACTGTCTTTTTCCTTTTTGATATTCTTGCCTGCTTTGTGGAAGATTAATTGGGCACACAACTGCGGGTTTATATCTGAGCTTCTGTCCTGTTCCCTTGGTTTCTGTGTGTATTTTTGTGCCAGGACCATCTTGTTAGGATGACTACAGCTTTGTAGTAGAACTTGAAATCTGGAATTGTGACTCCTCCAGCTTTGTTTTCCTTTCTCAGCATTGTGTTGACTGTTCAGTATCTTTGCTGGTTCCATACAGATTTTTAGGAGAGTTTGCTTGAGTTCTTTTTGTTTAACTTAAATTCAATGAGCCAACTTAGACTACATCATTAGTTTCAGATGTAGTGTTCAATAATAGATCAGGTGTGTGCAACACCCAGTACTCCTTGCATCCCATGCCCTCCTTAATGTCCATCACCCAGTTACAGCATCCCCTAGCCACCACCCCTCCAGCAACCCTCAGTTTGTTTCTGTAACAAACCCAACAGTTTGTTTTTGTACTGAAGAATCTCTCATGGTTTTTCTCCCTTTCTGGTGACTTCCCATTCAGCTTTCCCTCCCTTCCCCTCTGATCGTCTGTGGTGTTTCTTCTATTTCACAAAGGAGTGAACCCATGTACAACTGTCTTTCTCGGATAGACTTATTTTTCTCAGCATAACACCCTCCAATTCCATCCAGGTGGATGTGATGCTAAGTCTTCATCCTCTCTGATGGCTGAATAATATTCTGTTGTAGATATGAACCACATCTTCTTTATCCATTCATCTGTCCATGAACATCTGAGCTCTTTCCATACTTTGGCTAGAGAGGATAGTGTTGCAATGAACATTGGGGAGCAGGTGCCACTAGTTTTTATTCAATCTGTGTCTTTGGGATAAATACCTAGTAGTGCAATTGTTGGGTTGTACGATAGCTCTATCTTTAAGTTCTTGAAGAAACTTGGTAACATTTGGCAGAGTAGCTGTATGAGCTTGTTTTTCCACCAGCAGTATAAGAGGATTCCCCTTTCACCACGTCCTCACCAACATTTGTTTTTCCCTGCCTTGATAATTTTAGCCATGCCAGCTGTTGTAAGGTGGTATCTCATTGTGGTTTTGATTTGTATTTCCCTGATGCTAAGTGATGTGGAGCACTTGTATGTCCTTTTGGTAGAAAGTTGTGTTCATGTTTATACCTACGTCTTAATCTAGGATAGGGGTGGTCCAAGGAGCATGGAAGGTGTGATCTGCTTAGGTGTGGAGACCTTCACAGACATCTGAATTGAGGGCTAGAGTTAAGGAGAGTATTAGGCTCAGGCTTTGCATTCAGTATGGTTTGGAACTATAAATAAGCAGGGATTGGTTCAAGATTTCATTCAGATTTCTTCTCTAAATCTTTTCTGCAGTTCCAAAAGGCATGATTTCTGACTTTGTTGTAGGATGAGCCCTCTGCTTTGCTTAGGTGTCCCCATTCCCTGGGGATCTGGAGCCAGGCCTCTGGGCATGGTCCTTTAAAAAGCCAATCTAGGGTGAGGGTTGGGGTCTAGGATCATGGCAGGTTCAATCTGCCAGCTGTGTGGCAAGACTACTGAAGGGCTGAGTTCAGGGCATGGTCAGGGTGAGTGTCAGACTCCAGGTTTGAGTCCAGCCAGCACTGAATGTGGGGGTTGCTTTAGGTGGGCATGCAGATTTCTCCTGCTCTGAACCATTTCTGGAGTTCCAAATGGCATGGTTTCCTTCTGGGTGGCAGGAAATCCTCTGGATTTGCTCAGGTGTCCTTAGTCCCTGGGGCTTTGGCATCAGGTCTCTGGGAACAGACCCCTCTGAGCCCAACCTAGGGTCAGCGTTGGGGTCAAGTTTACAGTCAGGTTTTAGGGTCACAGGTTAGGGTCAGGGGTTAAGGTTAGGGGTTTGGGGTAGAGTTAGAGTCAGGGGTTGAGGTAGGAGTAGGTTTAGGGTTGTGCTAGGGTTAACTTTTTGCCATTCTTGTGGGACAGAAAGCACACTACTGTATTATATCCTCCTTGCACACTGTGGCTAACAAAGGGGAAGCACACACTCATCCTCATAAGTTCACACTTACACCTTTGTTTCTGTGCATCACTATCATGTACAGTGAATTCCTGTTGGGCTGCAGACATGTAGATGTGCCATTTAAGGTTTAAATAGAGGAGGATGGAGATGGAGTTCTGGCTAAAAGGATGGAAGTCCTTGCCTCTGGGGGTGAAGAAATTACATTTTACCCAGAAGGCGCTATGCTCTGTTCAAAGAAGTGACATGATCCTAGGACCTTTGAGACCAGGGATCGACACAGACTTTTCCATAAGGTCTCTGTAAAAATTTTCTGTCAGGTTTGCTGTCCATGTGGTGTCTCTGACAATGACTCCACTCTTGCACTGTGGCTTGAGAGCAGCCACAGACCATCCATAACTCATGTTCCATCCACACTTTATTGACAGAATACAGGGAGAGGTCCCATTTGGCCCATGGGTGATAGTCTCCCACACTCCAGATCTGCAACATGATGGATGATGGGGGAGAGGGCTCTTCTTTTCCGGTGGCAGAGTGGGAGTACACTGGGCCATATCCTGCCTGACCCTGGCCCTTCCACTTGAAAGGAAAAAAAGATGATAGTGAGATTGGCCAACAATGAAGGCCTCAGGGATTCTCCTGCCTTTCTCTGTAGGCCTCAAGTTTGCCACAAGACGTTTGTCTGTGGTTGAATTCCATGTGGGTATTGTTTGGCTGAGACAGTCCCCATTGCCTGGTGGGTATATCTTGCAGGTTATATACCACATAGATGGTCATCTTATTCAGGCCAAAACCATGAGCACATTTAGGGTTCTCCTGAGTTAGCAGAGGTTGTAGCATGTGTGGGCTTCAGGACAAGTCTGATTCAGCCCTCAGCAATGTAATGGAGCATCTGGCTTCCTGAGCTCTCTGTGGCACTGGCACAGGCCTGGCTGAGGCTACTTCTGCGGTCATGATGGAAAACCCCCCTGGCCTGGGCAGTTCACCCCATCCTTGGCCCTGCAGGCTAAGACCAAAGGTTCCTCCCACCTCATTGGCTGGGACCAGGTCACATGCCCATGAATGAACCAATCCCTGGAGTCAGAGAGTGGAGCCATGGAGGTTGGCACATGTTGTTAGGACTTCTGTTGTGGTGGCAAGATCTTATGGGATGTATCTGTTAATAAAATGAATATTAATTTCTGATAGTAAGTGGGTCCAAGGTGCTGGCTTAGCACCTAGCACCTCAGTCCCAGCACCTCAGTACTGATGTACTTCTCTGCAGAGACAATGGCTGAGGAGCAAAGTGGATGGAAACTGGCCCAGAGTGCACAAGAGAAGTGTGTGTGTTTAGGGGATTGGGGATAATAGCTCTGGGCAAGCTATAGCTCCAACTTACCTAGGTTCAGGAAGGTGCAGGGAATACGTGGTGTTTCACCATCCATCATTTTGCAGATGGAGAATATGCCTTTGCATAGAGTCTGGCAAGACTTGTTCCAAGACTTTTCTAGTTGGTACGGAAGTCGGGAAGACAGTACCCTCCATCTGCTGGGATAGGCATGAGAGGCTGAGTGCTCTCAAGAAAGTGTCTGGCTTTCTGTGAGGCTGCACACAGGCCTGATGAGGACAGTTCACGGTTTTGTTCTGAGGAGGGAGTGGTGCCACGTTTGATCCCGGGAAGAGGACAGACCTGGAGTCTGCTGTAGAGCTACTTCATGAGAGTGGGGGTGATCTGCAGTATACGCTCCATGGGATGTCTGTCCTTTATTGAGTTCTGGGTATGGTTTATGTGACTGTGTCCTAATGGCTGGGATTTCCAAGGAGCAGGATTTTTTGGCTTTACATTAAGAGTTGGTCCACCCGGACTGGGCAAGTCCCATTCTGCTGCTGAGAATTGTGTCTCCAGTGGTTGGAGTGTGTATTACAGGCCTAGAGGAGGTCAATGGTGGGGTGGTTACAGTGGTCAGTAGACTACTGTTATTGAGGATTTTTGTACGTGAAATCTATAGGATGATATGTTAAATCTTATGGTTAGGGATCCACATTAGGTGCCCATAAATGGTGCTTTTTCTGAATTTCATATTTGGTATCTTTTTACTACTTCTAATAGCCCTCCTTGTACTTGGTATTCCAAGAAGCAATGCATCACAACGTTGCCTGCATTGCGTTGATGGGAATTTGAGCATGAAAAGGTTATCAGTGCTTCCACAAATTGTCCACTGGAACAGCCAAAAAATAAAATTTTATTTTTGACACTAAGGAGGAAATATTCTGCTGTGATTCTTAATTTAAACCAGGGGAGGGGTCCTCTTTTGGTACTGGTAATGAGTACCATAGGCCTTCCTAGGGAACATTATCAGATTCTATTGGAAATTTGGTCTTTGTTTTTGTGGAAGAATCAGGAGTCAACCAGTTATTTGTGTCCTGTCTCATTTTCCATGATAGTTCCACAATATCTGGTTTCACACCTCTACCATTGTGAAATCCCAACTTTGGCACCAACTTGCCCTTCTCTGTCAAGGGCAGAGAGCCAAGTTTGAGCCAAGACAAGAGCTGCTTCTGGGTGACTGGGAGACTCTAGGATCAGAATGCTGTTGGTAGGGAGTTACTGGGATCCTAAATTAAAAACCAGCTCCTGATACCCAGCTGAAATACATTTCTTTTTTTTTTTTTTAAAGATTCTATTTATTTGACAGACATAGATCACAAGTAGGCAGAGAGGCAGGCAGAGAGAAAGATGGGGAAGCAGGCTCCCCGCCAAGCAGAGAGCCTGATGAAGGGCTCGATCCCAGGACCCTGAGATCATGACCTGAACCCAAGGCAGAGGCTTAACACGCAGAGCCACCCAGGCACCCCTAGATGAAATACATTTCTGACTTAGACACTTCAGATAGAAATGTTTTGTCCATGATGACAACTGAAGAAAATGTGTCATCCCTAAACATAACCTTAACCCCTAACAATGCTGAAACCTAAGCTGACCTTAAAGCCCAAACTAGAACCCTGAATCCCAAACCTGAAATGGAACCCAAAGCCTGTACCTGAGCCCTGGATCCAAGCCCTGAACCATGAACCCAAACCCTAAACCAGACCTCCAAGTCATGAACCCTGAACCCAAATCTCAGCATGAAGCCAAACCCCAAATTTGACCTTGAACTTTATCCCATAAGCCCTGAGTCTTAAAGCCTAAATCATAAACTTAAAGCCCTAAACTATAACTCTGTTCCCTTGTCCTTCACTCTAAATCCTCACCCTAACACTAAACCCAAAGCCTGATCTAGAACTCTGACTAAAACCTGAACCTGAACCCAAATTCAAACCCTTCACCACACTTTGCTTATGCACTTGCCATTGATGGATATGTGCAGTTTCTACCTTTTGATTCTTGTGAACATTGTTTGGGTTGGGGGCTAGGGTTAGGGTCTTGGATTAGGGTAGGGTCCAGGCTTGAGACCAAGTTGAGGTCAGCATGTGGGTCTGCATCAGGGCCATGTTCAGTGCCACTGTTTGGGTCAAGGACTGTTGTAATTCCACATTGTTTCCAATTCATTGTTCCTTAGCTATTTTGGGGGATGTTGGGGGATATTGGGCTCCATGCAGCTTGAATTTCCGGAATGAAATGGCATCAGCTGGACCCCGGGAGGGAGCAGGACCTTCCACTGAAGGGTGAGCTCCCACAGTCCTGCACCACCTTCCACTGCCTGCAGTGGGCGCCAGACCCCAGCTCCTGCCCTGAGCCCAGGCTGGGCAGCCACAGCTGGGACCGGAGGCCCGCCTCTTCAGGACCCACTGTGGAGACTTCTGGAGAATGTGGGGCCGCTCCCACCCTGACAGGACAAGCTGAGGAGGGTGTGGCTCTGCATCCACACTGACCGGACCCGTTGTGGAGGACGCGCCCACACTGACAGCAGTCCAACCTCCTAAGGACCAGACGCTGGAGGAGGTGAGGAGAAGCCGCCTGAGTGGACTGCCAAGGGGTTCGTGGTATCAGGACCCTACAGAGGAAGGGCGCCCTGTGTAGACACTGGGGCTTCCGTCGTTTTGTGTGAGGAGACGTGGCCTCCTGCTGTGCTGTGCGTGGGGCTGTGGGGTCCCCCCTATCTGGGCTCGGGTGCTCCTCGGTCCTCCTCTGTGTTTGTGTGCTCGAGGATTCGGTTCCTGGGGCTCCTCAGATGGTCTGCAGTTAGGGAGCGTCCGCCTGCTTCGGTGCTTGTGCTCCCCCCACCTCAGCCCTGCAGGGTCCTTCCCGTGTCCACACCCACTCCGGGCTGGCGCCGAGTCCGGAAGTTCGGGAGCCAGAGTGAGGACTCTGTAGAGGGTTTTGGGGAGAGTAGGTATTTTCCCAGTGTGGGCTCTTCCCTGAGCACAGTGCCTCCCCATCTCCGTGTGTGCTCCTCCCTGTCTGTCGTCATTGTTGCAGGGCTGTCAGAGGACAGGTCTGTCACCTTCTTGGTTCACCGGCCTCCCGGGTATCTTGCTGTCTTGGATGCAGGTGTAAATGAGATTGTTCTCCGTAGTCTCTTTCTGATGGTTCCTTCCGAGCACGTAGGAGTGCCACTAATTTGTGCATATTGATTTTGTTCCTTGCAAGTTCTTGAATTTATTAGTTCGATTTGCCTTAAGCTCAATCTGCCAGTTATTTGACCAGCAGCATGGGTTTATTTGGGAAGAGCAGAGAATGGCAGTCTGGGCTGAGCAAGCTACGGTCCCATCACAGGCAAGTGCGAGAAACAAAGGAGAGGAACATTATTTCATGGAGGAGGAAGAAGTTGGGAAGGGTGCTTGAAGGAAAGTCCCCTGGAGAAAGTCAGGGTGATGGAGAATTCTCACCAGCTGAGCTGCAAAGCTCCTACAAAAAGTCAGGAGATGAACCTCCAGCTTCCCCTGTGGGGCCTGGAATTGGTGAGTCTCTCCTGTGGGGGATTGCAATGTGGGGTCTGTAATGGGCACTGAGCACCAGGCGCCCCCTTCCAGCCTCCCCTTTTGGCATCCCCAGTCCACTTTACTGGGGCTTCCCTTCCTGCTTTTTGCACAGTTCTAACCAGCTTGTGGTGGAACGTTGTGGAAAACTGGAATTCCAAATCCACTGCTTCTACTGCACCTGAGATACAGGGGCCCATGATTTAATCCTCCCACGAGTCTCTTGCTAACATGTGTCTTCTCCATGTTGGGTGACCTGGATCTGGGAGGGCTTGGCCTCCATCCCAAAGTCTGATGTCCTCTCTGCTTCTGTGTCGTCGTGGTAACATGGATGTTTGGAAGAGTCATTTCCTCTGCGGTGATTTCAAAGTGCAGTCAACTTGTTATAGCAGCACAAATACGTGCTGTCTCCACACTCAGATTCCCCAGCCGTCATTTCTTTACCATGTTTGCCACTTCACACGGGATGCTTCAGTGTGTTTGACTCCACACCAGGACAATGTCCTGCAGAACCACCATATAACCTGAAATGAGAGATCGTTACAGAACCCATCCAAGGGTTAGTGTTAGGGACCAGGGACATGGCAGGACTGACCTGAAGACCCCATGGAGAGCTGTCTGGGTGGCTGAGTTGACAGTGTAGGTGAGGGTGAGTGTCTGGCTCTGGCTTTGTGTCCAGGAGTCAGCTCTGTGTGGGTGTGTCCTCAGCTGGGCATGCAGATTTCTGCTCCTCTGAATCCTTTCCGCAGTTCCAAATGGCAGAGTTTTCCTTCTGGGCGGCAGACTGAGTCCTCTGGGATTGCCCAGGTATCCCCAAATTGTAGGGCATCTACTGCAAGGCCTTTGGGGTCAGAATCCTGAGAACCAAACCAAAGGTTATGGTTAGGGCCCACCACATGGCAAGCCCGATCTGCCAGCACTCTGTCCATCTTTCTGGGGGGTGGCAGTTGAGGGATTGGTTCAGGTTGAGTGTCAAGCTCCAGGTTTGCATCCAGGGGCCTGCTGAATATGGGGGTGTCCAGAGGTGGGAATGCAGATTTCAGTTCCTCTGAATCCTTTCTGGAGTTCCAAATGGCATGGTTTCTTTCGGGGTGGCAGGGTGAGTCCTATGGTGTTCCTCACTGTCCCCAATCTCTGAGGCTTTGGAGCCAGGCCGTTGGGGACAGACCTCTCAGGACAGAATCTAGGCTTAAGAGTTTGTGCCTATGGGCATGGCTGCACTGATCTGAAAGCACTGTGGTGAGGATCACAGGGGTCTGAGTTGAGAGCATGGTTCAGGATCAGTATCAAGGTCTGGGTTTGTGTCCAGGGGACCACTGAGTGTGGGGGTGGTCTCAGATGTCCAAGCCGATTTCCCCTACTCTGAATCCTTTCAAGCATTCCAAATAGCCTGGTTTCCTTCTGGGTGGCAAGCTGAAATCTCTGGGATTTCTCAGGTCTTGCCCTTGCCCTTGCAAGACACTTTTTACAGTAAAAGAATTCACCAGATGAGCTGAACAGCAGAAAAGACACAGCTCAGGAGTAAATCAGTGAACAGGAATATCATGCCAAAAACTTCTTTGAGAACACACTACAGAGCAAGGGAAGATAGGAGAGAAAGCTGAGATATAAAGGACAAACCCTCCAACTTTCCAACATCATTCCCTACTTGTTTATTTCCATTGCTGTCAGCTCCTTCCCAGCCAAAAATAAGTCACCTGAGTCAGCCTTTTTTCTTCCTGAGTTTGGGGCACTGCAAAGCCCACCAGAAGGGCCAAGGGCACTCCTGTACCCCCTCACCAACAGTGAGCAGGTACCAGCCTGGCCCTCTGGTACTCCGTGGTCTGTGGCAGTCCTTCATTCTGGACCCTGCTTTGCTGCTCTTCCTTCCCTAACCCTGGTCTCAAACTAGGGATTGCTCCTGGAGGAGGAACCCAGGAAGATGAGGCTCAGGAGGGCCTCCCTGCCTGGAATCTCCGTGTGGGGAGTGCACAGCCAACAGATTTTTCCCAGGGACTTGCAAAATGCAGAGAGGCAGATTTCTTTTCTCTCTCTCTCTCTCTCTCTAGCCTCATACCAACCAGGAGTTCTTAGAACTTTCTTCAGTGACTTCTAGGTGTAGCCTGGCCACTGTTTCCACAGAAAGGCCACTTGAGCATGATCAAGCACACGTATAAGCAATTACATTTTTTTAAAAAACAACAAGCCAATGCACACAGACCTTTGACAGCAGCACAGGACGCTCAAGGGACCAGAGTCCCTACCTTGGGCAGTAGTGGTAGAGGCCGGGTTCTGCCACACAGGTCCCTAGACCTTTGGCAGTTTCCACGATTGCAAATCCAGACATGCAGAATCCTGAGGGACAACCTACTAACTGCAAAAGAGCAAAAATTCATCAGGATTCAGAGAGTGAAATCCATTTGTACTGGAAAAGAAAGAAGCAGGCTTGCTGTGAATCCAGCAGGGAGGACAGGCATAGATAAAGGCTGCTGTATGAGTCACGGAAACTATTGTTTCTCAAGGGTCATGCTGTCTCTGTAAAATGCTATGAGGACTCTCTCTTAGGGAACTCCTGCTTTCCTACCAGTGACGCCCCCAAATTCTGCTTTGCTAGTCCCATGGACTCCTGGGGATACTCAGTTGATAAGCTACGCTGTCCTCAGGACAACACTTGCTAATGGACTGAATGTTTGTGTCTTGTCCCAATTCAGATGTTGAAGCCCTAACCCTCAAGGAGTGCCATCAGGAGGTATGGGCTTTGAGAGGTGATGAGGTCATGAGATTGGAACCCTTGTGAATGAGATAAAACCCCTCCGAGAAAAGACCTGAGAGATTGTTCTGCCAGCTGTCAGCCGTGCAAGGCTACAACAGGAATATGGGCATCTATAGATAATGAAGCAGTCTCTTGCTAGATATCAGATCTCCCAGGATCTTGCTTTGGACTTCTCAGCCTCTAGAACTGCTAGGAATAGTACATGTTTTGCTGTTTCAGCCACCCAGTCTGTCATCATTTGTTGCAGCAGCCTGAAGCCTGAACTGAATAAAGCGGAGCCCAAATCCTGGTTAATCCCTGCTTCTACTCATTTCCCCTCAGAAAGAGCTTCTAATCCAGAATTGACCTCTGCTTTTCATACACGTGCTTCAGACTCCTTCTGTGAGAGCCCAGACTTTGTAAAAGACTCATCCCTCATAGCAACCAGCATTCTGTGACTCCTGAGGAATGTCCTCCCTGACTGTCTTGAGTCAATCAATCTGATTTTGATTCTAGAGTCCCAGGATCAAGCCCTGCATCAGGCTCCCAGCTTCATGGGGAGTCCGCTTCTCCCTCTGACCTTCTCCCCTCTCATGCTCTCTCACTCTCTCTCTCTCTCAAATAAATAAATAAAAGTCTTTTAAAAATCTGATTTTAACAGACCATAAGCTTGTTCTTGCTGGTCTTTGGAAGATTAGGCATTAGCCCTTCTGAGAAAGTTCTGAATGGCTGCTTCATGAAGGGGTGAACTGTGTCCCCAAAGTCTCTTTCTGCTGCCTTCTAATCACAGATGCTGAGACAAATCCTCCCAGGTGCTGGTTTTTCAAAGCACTTAATGCTTTGGCTTTGAAGTTCCTCACTTGTCAGTTCTGCTTTAGTCAGTTTGTGACAAACAGCCAATTGGTGGTGGATGCAAAGTGCACTGATAAAGTTAATATCAGGGAACAATTTTTTGAGTGTCAAGCATGTGCATGTGTGTGCACACACATATCCATGTGCTAAGCATTATGGTAAATGTCTGACAAGAACTAAAACATCAAAAATTCAGGATACCCCATTAGCTGATATTTTTATTATTCCTACATCATAAACTATGAAAAACAGGGTCAGAGAATAAGAAGTGGCAAAAAGAATCAAGATTTGAGGCAGTTCGATTTCACAGCCAGCCTTGATCAATAAGCATGTACACCTGTGTCTAGTTTCAGCTCTCTGTAACCTTGCCATAACCTTGGATAAGCCATTCATCTCTCAAGTTCAGGTTCTTGGTCCAAAGAGGGAAGGGGCACAGGTTGAGTACCTCCAGTGGACTTCCTGGCAGGCTTGTTCATTCAAGCATTCCTGTTTCAGTTTGAATAATTGAATTCAGTCTTTGTTTTACCGAAGGCCAAGCTTGTCCAGTGTGTCCATGCCACGAGCCAACAGCATTTGTCCATGCCATGTAACAGCTGAGCAACATTCATAGGAATGGGGGGAGGAAAAGATGTCCATAGGTGTTGACAGATGTTCTGCATGGAGGGACAGGAGCTGGGGCCATCACCTGCTGTTTCTAGTGGCCTTCTCTGTCGAGTTAAAATAAATGGCAATTATTTGCAATGACAGGGATGAAAGTAGAGGGTATTATGCCAAGCAAAATAAGTCAGTCAGAGAAAGACAATTATCATATGATCTCACTCATATGTGGAGCTTAAGAAACAAAACAGAATCATAGGGGAAGAAAGGAAAAAAAATAAAACAAGATGAAGTCAAAGAGGGAGACAAACCAGAAGAGGCTTTTTTAAAAAAGAGATTTTTATTTACTTATTTGACAAACAGAGATCACAAGTAGGCAGAGAGGCAGGAAGAGAGAGAGAGGAGGACGCAGACTCCCCAGGGAGCAGAGCACCTGATGCAGGGCTCGATCCCAGGACCCTGAGATCATAACGTGAGTTGAAGGCAGAGGCTTTAACCCACTGAGCCAGCCAGGTACCCCTCAGAAGAGACTCTTAATCACAGGAAACAAACTGAGGGTTCTTGGAGGGGAGGGGGATGGGTGGATGGCGTAACTGGGTGATGGACATTAAGGAAGGCATGTGATACAGTGAGCACTGGGTGTTATAAAAGACTGATGAATCACTAACCTGTATGTCTGAAACTAGTAATTGTAATTAAATTAAAATTTTCTTTAAAAATAATTTTAAACTAAAGTAAGTAACAATCAAATAATGATCAGAGTTATCCAGCAGGGAGTATCAGATCTAGATGTCAGTTAAATTTAAGGGGCTTGCCGAAGTTTAGGAGAGTCACACTAGGTCATTTTCCTGTGTGGGGAAATCTTCAGGGGAAGTTCCAAAGACAAAGATTATTAATATTTCTCCTTCCCCCATTCCTCCTAGAGCCAAAGATGTTTCCTCCACTCACTCACTGGCCCTGTATGTAGGTGTTGCTTTCTCTCTACCAATCACAAAATCAGTGAGTAGCTATAACTTCACCTTTTCCAATATCCCCCTACCCCCGACCTTTTGTTTTTAATGGCCATGGGCAACAGGGACAAAGACATTTTTTAAAAACTTACAGAGATCTATTATGCTCTACTACCTTGGCCCGCATGGGCCACTGCAAAGGGATTCTGCGAACTGTGTACTCAGATGAGTGGTCATTATCTTCAAAAAGGCAGGGGCTGTGATAGACACAGGAACCCTCTCCCCTTGCTAAAGGCTTGTTTAAGTAACCTGATGTCCCCACAGACCCCCTCTCCCCTTGCTGAAGGCTTGATTGTCCCCATAGCCGGATGGCAACACATACCAGGATGTCTATTGTCTGTGATCACCCGGTCTGTCAAGAGAAAAGACAAATGAGGAATAGAGTATACCTGCGACTTTCCAGAGTGCTGAGCCAAGGCCCACCAGAACAAACCGTTGTGTCCTTGCCTTAAACCCAGTACCTGACAATGCTTGATTTAAATTTACCAATCAGATTCCTGTAACCAAGCATCTGCTTCTGTAAGCTCGCTTCCCGCCACCCCAACCCTGCCCTATATAATCTGCTCCCCAACCTAGCCTGGCGCGCTCAGCCCACAAAGGCTGATGCGTCCGCAGGCGCCTGTGTAACCAATAAACCTCTTGCAACTTGCATCCAGTGGAGACTTGGTGTCTGCTTCTTGGGTGCGGATCGAGGGTCTTTCATTTGGAGGTCCCACCGAGATCTCTTGGAATCCCACCCAAGACTCCAGCCAATCCCCACCGGGAGGTAAACTGGCCAGCATCTGTGTCTCTGTCTCTCTGTTTGTCTGTTTTTATGTTCTTGCGCCGCAACCTTTCAGCAACTACGTAGTTGATCTGTGTTTGTGGGCAGCTGGAGAAGGAGTTGATGAACTCGGACTTCTCCCCTGCCACCCCGGGGGACGCCTCGGGGGTCTGTGAGTTAGGAGGAAACCTCTGTGCTCTTCCTGACCGTCTGTGAGTCAGGAAGGAGGCTCTGTGCTCCTCCTGACCCTCTGTGAGTCAGGAAGGAGCCTCTGTGCTCCTCCTGACCATCTGTGAGTCAGGAAGGATCCTCCTGACCGTCTGAATCAGTTAGCTGTTTGTGTCTCTTATGTCTAATGTCTAAATTGTCCTATTAATGTCTTTAAATGTGGTTATATGTTCCTTACACTGGTCATAAAGGTTACATTTTGTTTAAAGGGATGGTGTCTAACCTGTTTGAATCTGAGGAATGCCTGACTGTATGAATGTTTGTGTGGCTCCACCGCCTTCGGCTACGGAGTCTGAGTGGGCTGCACCCTGAGTCTCGCGGAGCATCATACGGCATAACGGTGATCTACTTACTCCATGGAGTAGCCTGGACCGGGGTTTATACGGATAGACCTTAGCTAAGACACTCCTAAGTTCCTGCGAGGGACGCGAGCAGAACAGCATCTGAAAGGTCCCCCTCCCCTTGTCTGCAACATCGTACATATCAGGAGGGAATATAAGAGATAGGTATTAAGAGCTAAAACCAGATTCAATGAGTCAGCTAGTAAATTTCCTCCTGACATATTGGATGATAATTACGTAAATAAGCCTTCTTCTAGTAAACCCAGGTTGCTGGGCCATCCCTAGCAAAGGGGACTCTGACTTTATTTCTCTCTGCTTCTCCTAATAGATGTGGGAGCTTCTCCCTTACTCACTTCCTGTGTTAATGGCTATAACTGGAGCAAACTGGGGTTGGTCTGACTCGAGACAGAGAATATAGGGAATATCCCCAAGCAGCTGCCGAAATTCTTTGTTTCGGGGAGGTTTCCCTGTGTTCTCTGGCCCGACTTAGACTGCCTAACCCCTCCCCCCTGGCTAATGAAAAAGCATGGCATCTGCTCCTCTGTTGGGGCTTAGGAGCTCCAAAACTGGGAATCCTTTCTCTGCCTCCTGGCAACACTTTGTTTCTTCTGTTTCCCTCTTCTCCTATTTCTGTACCAACGTGTGTGCAGCCTGCATGACTGGCCTCTAGATCATGCACCACAGCTCCTTCTCTCTTCACTGTCAAGGAGCAAGAAGAGCACCCCCTGGACCTAACACACCCCCACTCCAGATCTTCCCAACCATGTCTCAGGTAAACATTCAAAGTGGAGTGGGTCCAGATGGAACGTAAATCAATGTTGGAACTAAGTTAAGTTTGTTGATTTAATTAAAATAAGACCTGTCTTTTAAGTTATCAGCAGTAAATGTGAAACTTCGAAGTTTACCGAAGGTCAAATAAACTCATGTTATTTATTAAAATTTGTTAGCAAAGAAATAACTAAACTGATGGTTAATTGTCTATCTCAAAGTTCTAATGGGTAATTGCTGAAGTAGCTTTCAAAGTCTTTGATAATCTAAAAGCTTTAAAGTTTTGCTTGGATGACAAATGAAATTAAATTATGGACATCTAGGTCTTAACCAAGCAGGATAAAATGGTAGGTCATTAATTACTGGATATAGGTTTGTGCTTTTGACTTCTTACTGCAAAGAAACTAAGAGTATTTAAATCTGTTGGTAAACTTGTCTGCCACTTAACTGATTCATAAATTTACCACCTGAAGAATTCTGTTGTAACAGTTCACAATTGGTTGATACTTAGTCTTCACTAGAGATTAAGGGGTTTCTAAGAGTATCAAATTCTGCTTAGTGTAACTAAGACTGATGGAAATAAGGGAAACTCTATAGAAAAATAGATAATAAGTAAGAAAGATTTAAGGAATGGGAATACATTTTGTTAAAGGTAAAGGAAGGTCATTTTATCCTAAATGAGATGGTTACTTGGAAAGAAATGGCTTAGGACAAGACCTGAATGCAAAGAAAAGTTATGAAAGGTTTATGAAGGGTCTTTCTGAAATTCTCTGTTCAAAGGATAAAATTTTCTTAGATTAATTGATCTCCTGTTACGAGAATGTAAATGATTTTCTCTTTGCCTGCCCAGAAAAACCAGTTTCTATGCTTTGTTTTATCAGGTATTTAACATCCCTATTATATTTAGGCATGTGCTTCAAAACTTTCTAAGATCTTAGCAAACGTTGACAAGATTTAAATTGTAAATCTCTTTGACTCAGGCTTTTCCCTGATATATGAAGTTGCTCATGAAATACTACTGAACCGATGATAAACCTTGGATTACATTTGGGAAAATACTATAACTATTCTAGAGATTCTACGCACTTCCTAAAGTTTTAATGTTTTGAGAGATCATCGCTTGATACTGTAATTATGGAAATGTTATGTATCACAACAATAACCTGATTTCCTTGCAGCTAAATTGTAAACTCCCCTGTCTCTTTAGCTTTAACCATATCCATTCTGAGTTTTTGTCATTTATAATTGTTTTAATTCTCTTGTAAAATGAGTTTTATCTTCAAGGAGATTCCTATAAAGGACTTTCAGGACAAATACAGATATTTGATATACTTGAAAATCCTAAAACTGAAATGGGTAAAAATTTCCAAAACTGACTAAAGCCGCATTCACCAGATTTGGTAACACGGGACTAAATAAACTAAAAAAAATATTATAATGTTATATTTCTTAATGTTTTGTCTTACTTTAAACATTGCTGGTTCTCTCTAATGTTTGCTCTTCCAGACTAGGGATACTTCCTCCTAGTTATCTGTAACTTATAGAGATGTAAAAGTGCTCATTTATAAAAGAGCTCAAAGCATTCAAGCTTTTCTCTCTATCTGAACCCTCTGAAACCAAAAGGTCTCAGTAAGTAAGCATTCTTCCATGGCAATCAGTCATTTGCATAAGTTTAATAAGAATCTGTTCTCCTTGTAACAGGAAAGAATTGGAAACACGGGTTATTTTACCAAGGCTTTGACTGGGATGTCATATTTGAAAAGACTCAGATAGTAGCAGACAGTTTAAAGAAACTAAGGTTGACTTTATGAAACCTGGAGCCATAAAGCCCCTTGGGACTGTTGGCCTGATACCTTGCTTACAGAGTTCCCAGCAGCCTCACCAGGTGAGTAAAGAATGTCACTCCTTGGTAGGTGCGATCTCAGAGGAGGAATTCGCCCACTGAGAAATTCGCCCAAATCGACAGGTATTGCAGGCATGCCTGATGGCCAGTACAGGGCTTGGCTTCTGGCCCAGAGAGGCTACTAAAAGTTCAACCTAGAGATTCCTTATTAAAAGTTCCAGCAAAGCAGATGCTAAAAGATCTATTGATCACACTCATTGTTCTTGCTGAGCTTATGTAAATAATAGGCCAAGTTTGTTAAAACTGAACTTGTTTCACAAGTAAATTAATCCTGATTTGGCTATCTCTGTAAATGAGGGTTATTTTAGAGAGAAAAATTCTGTTTTAATAACACACCTTTATGGATGTTAAATTCTAGATTTGATTGTCTTTAAATGTTTGTTTACCTAAGCTAAACAATTTGAGGTAAACTTCAGAGAAGTTGTACAATAGCTTCTTTAGTCAATCTTATTATTTTGTGGGGATATTAGCAGACCCCACGGCACGTGATTAAACAACTGGAATAATGAAATTGCCTAAAAGCCAGCATACCGCACTCTTCTCCCACTTGACAGTGATCCTCTGTAATCAGGATATTGTTAAGGTTGGACCACTCAAAGGTCTTATTATTGGTTTCATCCCTTAGTCATATTTATCTAGAGGCCACCTCCATTGAGGTGCAATTGCAAACAGATGCTTTAGCAAAGCCTAAAACAGCCCTCATAAAAGAGCCTCAAAGCTCACTATGGGACAGTCCCTAACTGTAATAATGTCACATCAGGTCCAGATTTGTTCTAGTAGCCAAAGGCCACCAATGGATGATGGAGGCCGACTTATTAAATACTGGGCTACACTAACAGAGATGCCAGAAATAAAACTTAAAATTTGTCAAACTTTAAACCTAGTTACCTGTATGCCTGAACCTGACCACTGTACTTCTTTCTCTATAGAGCAAAAATGTTCAGAGATTATTAATCTAGCTTATTCTATATGGCCAGGTTTAAGATGCCCCTGTTAAAATTACGAATGACAGTTGGTTTTCTGATGAAAACAGTTTTAATAGAAAGAAGAAGAAAAGTTAGGTGTGCCATAGTGCTCACTAGCACTTTGCAATTGCCAAAAGCCTAAGAATTAACATTTATACTGACTCCAAATATGCCTTCCTGGTACCACATGCCCATGGAGCTATTTGGAAGGAAAGGGGATTTTCCTGGAATCATGGGCGCATTACTAAAACCATTAAAACTCCTACTAATCTCCCCAACTTAAAACAGAGATGAACACAATCTGTTTTTAAATGGTATGATCACTTAGCATCCATTTTTGTTCCATCTGCGGGACTAGGGGATATCATGTGGCATGTAGAAGTCCTTAATAAATATACTACAAAGGCACTCAATAATTCACTAAATAGCATCTCCCAGCTTAATGCCGAAGTGTCACAGATACGCAAGGCAGTCCTACAAAATAGGATGGCCCTGACAGCAGCCCAGGGTAGCACATGTGCAATTATCAAGACAGAATGTTGTGTGTACATCCCAGACTATCACAAAAATGTCACAGGACTAATAAAAGATATTAATACCCAAATTAAGGCCTACAAGATCCTTCTCTCTCTCTCAGTAAATGGTTAAGTTCCTGGTTTGAAGGAGGACTATGGCCGAATCTCCCTTTCGGGCTTCTCATTCTGATCGCCTTATTAACCTTAATATGTTGCTTTGTTCCATGTTTCTCTACTTGGTGCCGAGACTCCATTGCTACAATGGCTACACCATGACAGATGATCCTTGTCGCGCACAAGGGCACCTCTTTACTGTCAGTGCTGGATTCAACTACCTCCACCTTTCGAAACTCCCTTATACATTCCTACCCTGATCAATATTGACCCCAGTAAGTAGGGACAACTCTACGCCCCTATTCAGCACGAAGAAGTTATAGAAGATGAGACCTTCCACCTTCAACCACCTTAAAGATTTAAGGGTCAAAATTGTTCAGGGGGGAATGAAGGAGCAGGAGGCTGGCTGAGGACAAAGCAAAAGCTGGCCCCCTTTACCCGCTCCCCTCCATATGTATAGCATTCCTCAGACACCCCTGACTGCCATAAAATGATAAATAGTTGACTTGCTGAGATCACAATCCTGCAAGACAGGAGCCTCCCTTGGTTTGCAAATGTCCTTGAGATTACAACAAAGAAGTTACCTTATCAATAGCCCAATTTTCAATCGTCCCTTGTATCTTAAATAAATTCGTACAGTTTATAAAAGATCACTTGTCAGTAATCCAGACAATGATGCTGACACAGCAATATCAACTAATGAAACAGACCGGCTCTCAGACTGACTTACTTCATGAACAAAGAGAATGGATATAAGATTCTATCCATGATAAAGAAAAAAGGGGGGAATGAAAGACCCCTCTCCCCTTGCTAAAGGCTGTTTAAGTAACCTGATGTCCCCACAGACCCCCTCTCCCCTTGCTGAAGGCTTGATTGTCCCCATAGCCAGATGGCAACACATACCAGGATGTCTATTGTCTGTGATCACCCGGTCTGTCAAGAGAAAAGACAAATGAGGAATAGAGTATACCTGCGACTTTCCAGAGTGCTGAGCCAAGGCCCACCAGAACAAACCGTTGTGTCCTTGCCTTAAACCCAGTGCCTGACAATGCTTGATTTAAATTTACCAATCAGATTCCTGTAACCAAGCATCTGCTTCTGTAAGCTCGCTTCCTGCCACCCCAACCCTGCCCTATATAATCTGCTCCCCAACCTAGCCTGGCGCGCTCAGCCCACAAAGGCTGATGCATCCGCAGGCGCCTGTGTAACCAATAAACCTCTTGCAACTTGCATCCAGTGGAGGCTTGGTGTCTGCTTCTTGGGTGCGGATCGAGGGTCTTTCAGAACCAAAAAAGCAAGAGTTAATGGACCATCAGAATAATGGAGTACCAACACTTTTTCGTCCTTGGCTTGAATCCTCAAGGTCCAGTGTCTCAACAGAATTTTCATTTTGGTCTCATCTGACTCACTTGTCCACCTCTGGGCCAGTTGGCAGTTATACTGAGAACTGGAAATTTTCCTTAGAAGAGAAAAAGAGTATTTGTCAGGTAAACCCAGAAAATGTCCATTATAGGAAGTTAGGCCTTTTGTCATGGTACTCCATTAGCACCCTCCTGACTGTTAAAGAAAAAAAAAATTTGTGACACCCATTAAAGACAGTAAGGAAGATTTTATTCAAGGGATGATACTACGATGGGATTTTATTTTATAGTATGGGAGAGAAATCTGGCTCAGCTCAGACAAATGGAGATTTATAGCTAAAGAGCATGGTGGGGGTCACTGAATGTAAAATTAAGATGGAACATCAAGGGTAAGGATGAAGGGATTCTGGCTAAACCATCTGGACAGTAATATTGTTGAAGGAAGTCTAGGGTCATAAACTATTGAGAGCAGGGGATAAGGAATTTATTAAAAAACCTATTAATACATTTTAGAGAGAGGGAGCAGGAGTAGGGGTCGAGGGAGAGGGAAAGAGAATTTTAATCAGACTCTTCACTGAACATAGAGCCTGAGGTGAGACTTAATCTCAGGACCGTGAGATCATGACCAGAGCAGAAACCAAGAGTCAAACGTTCAACCAACTGCACCAACCAGGTGCCCTGGGAATAAGGGATTTGATCAGATATTAAGCGTTGTAGATACTGAAGCACCTGGGTGGCTCAGTTGGTTAACTCTCTGGCTTTGGCTTAGGTCATGATCTGATCCCAGGATCAAGCCTGGCATTGGGCTTGCTGCTCAGTGGGGAGTCTGGTTCTCTCTCTCCCTCTGCTACTCCCCCTGCTCATGCTCTCTCTCTATCAAAATAAATAAATCTTTAAAAAAAAAAAGAGTGGTAAGATACCAGGGGTGAGAGATAAGGAATTTGATCAGATATCAAGAGTAGGATAGGAGATTGCTGAAAAATTGAAGAAACAGGTTTCTTGCTAAAACTGGGCTAAGTGGGCAGAGCCCGAGGTCAAGGCTGGACAGAAAGAGGACTCAGAGGAAGTTGACTCAAGTCTGGTCAAGGAGAAAATCTTCATCATCCATGACCATTGTATTTTCTGCAGTCACACATTTTACTAATTCTTTTATCAGACATTCAGTGAACGAGAAACATAAACACAGCAGCAATAATATAACAAATGTAAGCACTCTAGCAGAGACAAAGGCAGTATAGGAATCCACCTCATCAGATTTAGAATATGCATGACTCCATGACTGAATTACTACCACTGCTTGACTTTACTGTTGAGATTAAGATGGAGTACAGAGGATCAGAGGGAAGGGAGGGAAAACTGAATGGGAGTCTTCAGAAAGGGAGACAAACCATGAGGCACCTTTAACTATAGGAAACAAACTGAGGGTTGCTGGCGCGGGAGGGGAGTGGGAGACATGGAGTAACTGGGTGATAGGCATTAAGGAGGACACGTGATGTGATGAGCACCAGGCGTTATCCACAACTGACGAGTTACTAAATTCTCTAAAACCAATGATGTACTATCTAATGGCTAATTGAATTTAAATACCTAAAAAAGACACACAAAAAAAATAAAAGATGTAGCATAACTCACAATATCCTTTGAGTGGAAGAATGTGCGGACTTTCCACACCTCTGCTGTCCAAGCCCAATGGCTAGTAGCCACCTGTGGCTAATGAATTGTGATCACTGAGCCAGCTATGTTCTAGTAACTACCCATTTACCCAACATAACAGATAAAAGAAGGTAAAAGGCTTCTAAGGAGACTGGTTATTTATATTTTGAACCACATCTTGGCAGGTATAACTTGCAACTTGTGCTTAGTGGTAAGATTTCTGATATTTACTTTCTCTTTCCCTTGGCAAGTCAAGTTAGTTAAAAAGTAATTAGAGTTGAGTCCATTGTTTTTCTTAAATGTTTACAGAGCTATAGAACTCTCAAGCTTTCTTTACTAGACAGGATTAGATCACATTAGTGATAAAGATCAGAATGATTTGCATTGCTAAAATGAGAACTGCCTGTCAGTTTGGATACAGCTCATTTTTATAACCAACAGATTGGCTGGGCTAGAGATTAATGAGTGCTATGGGTGGGGTGATGAAAGTGATACATTCAATGACCTGTGGAATTTGTTCTGTAATTTCCCCACTCCTCTGGTCAGCAGAGCATCTTCTTCAGTACTGCCCATAACTGCATTCAGAAAATCACTCTACAAAAATGGTTATTTGTTTTGCCTTTTTTTAAAATCATTTTTAAAAACATTTGATTTATTTACTTGACACACAGAGAAAGAGAATGAGAGCACAAGCAGGGGGAGCAGCAGAGGGAGGTGGAGAAGCAAGCTTCCTGCTTGGTGGGATTGCACAAGGGCTGAAGAAGACAGAATGGGAAGGGGACAAGGAGAATAGTGGGTTTCAGCTTCTTGGAAACAGAACTCACATCTATTTCTTGTTTATCTCACTGCTCTAAACCCAGGTTACAGCACAGTGCCTGCAGCAGAGTCATGTCATGCAAGTGCTACAGAACTGATAAATATTGCTATTTATACTACTAAAATTCCCCCACAAAGGGCCAAGTGTCATAGCTTCTCCCAGTTCCCCACACTGAATGCAATGAAGAATCAAACTATCGGGTTAAGGATGGCGAGAGGCATTTAACAGGACCCAGATCACAGGAGCCATATTGTATTGCAGGACCAGGGGTCTTACCAGTGACTAGGTATTCACTCCTCTTAAGAGGCTAGCTCCTTGGATCTCCCTCTTCAATACTCTGAACCTATGTATGGCATCAGAAACAAAAGTAAACATAACTTATCGCCCTTGTTTATTTTTTACTATTATTTGTTACAGAGGAAGAGAGAGATCACAAGCAAGAGGAGCAGCAGGCAGAGGGAAGGCAGGCCCCCCACTAGAGCCTGGTATGGGATCCATTCCCAGGACCCTGGGATCATGACCTGAACCAAAGGTAGATGCTTAACTGAGTAAGCTACCCAGGCATCTCTTATTGTCCTTCTTTAAAATTTAATGTATTCTCTCTCCCTCTCTCTTTGTCCCCACTCTGTCACTCATACTCACACAATCACAGAGTCACAGACAATAGCAAGGTATTTCCCATGCTAACTCGCTAAGGCATTATGAGCTTAAGCTCAACAGAATCACTTTGCCAGCTGCTGCTCTACCGTGCCCTGATCCCTTCTCTGTCCCCAAGCTCGATCTAGAACTCAAGTGTCATGGTGGTGGCTCTTTCTGCCCTCCCTCCACAAGGCTGTCATCAGCACACTCTTCCCCGTGGCTCCACTCCCCGGCACTGGCTGCCTTTGGCCTACTGGTATGCCCTCTCCTAGAGCCTTTCCACTCTCCCTGAGGGGAAGAGAACCCTTACTTCTCCCCTGTGGCTGTCACGTGTCCACTATATATTGTGACGATCAGCCCAATTAAGAGATTGGGAACTAAAAGACCGGCTTCTGGTTATGGATAAAACTAACTCTGGAGCTTGGGACACATGACAGCAGCACATGGTGGTAGAACTGAGATGCTTAGGGAGTTAATCTGCATTTTCACATCTGGTCAGCAGCAGAACAAAGAGGACACCCCAGATCTCCTATCTCCCAGAACAGTACTCTTCAAGTAACTTACAGCACCATCCTTCTCCAGCTTTGGGAGTGGCACTTTTCCAACCCCAAAGTCTTGATTCTAGGCAGCACTCTGAGAGATATTCCCTCCAGAATCACCCCTGGCTGGAAGTAGTGGTTGGCCAAGGCCTCCCAAATATCTTCCCTTCAGAGTTGCGCTTGCATCAAACTCAAAACTGTGGCACGTACGGGACTTTCCTGTCGGCCTCTAGCTCTAATGACCTATTGGACTTCAGAGGTGCTCTTTTATACCCACTTACCTTATAACATCACCGTGTGACTCCTCTAGAATTCTCTCCATGGTTTTACTCCTGTACTGATTGTTATGGACTGAATTGTGTCCCCACAAAAGTCATATGTAGAATTCCTAATCTCCAGTGTGACTGCATCTGGAGATAGGGCCTACCTAGAAGGAGGTACTGAAGGCTTGGTGAGGTCACGGGAGTCCTAATCTGATAGGACTGGTGTCCTCATAAGGGGGAAACACATGAAAGAACTCCCCCTACCTCCCCTCTGGGGGCCCACAGAGAAGAGGTCATCTGAGGGCACAGTTGAAAAGATAGTGATCTATAGACCAACAAGAAAAGGCTCACTGGAGACCAACCTTGCTGGCACCTTGATCTGGAACTTCTGGCCTCCAGATCTGTGAGAAAATACATTTCTGTCATTTAAGCCGCCCAGCCTGTGTTTGGTATAGCAGCCTAAGTAGACAAAAATATACTGATAAAGCCTTCTTTCAAGCTTGGGAGAAACTTTCTATACACTGTGCTCCATGCTTTTGGGTCTAACCCTTCTCTCCATAATCATTGCTAATATTTGAGCCAGAGAAGTCATAAATACTAGGAATGTTGGAATTGGATAGGGGATCAATAACAATCTAACTCAATATCCCCAGCTATGAAGAATTAACACACACACACACACACACACACACACACACACACACACACCACTACAAACATGGTTATCCCATTTAATTACATTGGTGATTTCTTGATACCCAAGCCCACATGCCAGCTCCCCTTCGGGTACTAACCTCACTATCTCCCTGTAACCTACCCACCTCCATGCAGACCTAGGACCTTATACCTCAACTCCTGCCAAGCTAACGACAAAAGTTTATGATTCAGTTCCTACCTCTCCTGCTTTATTCATGACCTCTTAAAGTCTAGTGACCCATCCTCCTCTTCTTTCTAAAAAACAAAACAAAACAAAACAAAACAAAACCCACTGCTTCCTGGGAACCTTTCAGATTTTTTAAAAATTTTTTTATTTCTTTTTTTAATACATTTTATTTTATTTTATTATTACTTTTAAAGATTTTATTTATTTATTTGTCAGAGAGAGTGAGCACAGGCAACAGAGTGGCAGACAGAGGCAGAGGGAGAAGCAGGCTCCCCACTGAGCAGGGAGCCTGATGTGGGACTCCATCCCAGGATGCTGGGATCATGACCCGAGCCAAAGGCAGCCGCTCAACCAACTGAGCCACCCAGGCGTCCCTTTAATTTTTTATTTCTTTTCAGCGTAACAGTATCCATTGTTTTTGCACCACACCCAGTGCTCCATGCAATACGTGCCCTCCCCAATACCCACCACTTCGTTCCCCCATCTCCCCCACCCCTTCTAAACCTCAGATTGTTTTTCAGAGTCCATAGTCTCATGTTTCACCTCCCCTTCCAATTTCCCTCAACTCCCTTCTCCTCTCAATATCCCCTTGTCCTCCATGCTATTTGTTATGCTCTACAAATAAGTGAAACCATATGATCATTGACTCTCTCTGCTTGACTTATTTCACTCAGCATAATCTCTTCCAGTCCCGTCCATGTTGCTACAAAAGTTGGGTATTCATCCTTCTTTCAGGTGTTTTTTACCTCTATAATCTACTGGAGGATAACAATGTACCAGAACCCTTGAGTGACCATTAATGCCTATTGGTCACATCGTGCATGCTACGTAGGACCCTATTCCGTGTTCTTAACAATCATGGCTTTGACTCGTAGCTGAAGGTGGACTTTAACTGGAATCTATTGTGCAAATACCTGAAGCAGGAAGTCCCCTGCCCAGTGAATGAGGCATGCAGACTTCCAGAGGTCTTGAGGTCCTCTCTTCAAATATACACATTCACTTTGAGCAATCAGGATTCCCACGCAAACAAGAGACAAAAGAAAAGAAAAAGAAAGAAAAGAAAAGAAGAAAAAAGAGAGAGAGAGGAAAGAAAGGGAATATGGAAAATAAGGTTCAGCCCAGTTGGGCCCCAAGGTAATATTTATGAAGTAGACAAACAAAAAGAGATAAAAAGACTGATACAAGTATATGACAAGAGAAAAAAAATATATATGCAAATAAAGAAAGAACCTCGTCAAAAAGAACCACAAGAGTAAAATTTATATGCTATCAGGACAAACACAAAAAACACAGAAACACTGGTGGAAGAAGATGGGAGAGTTCTTATAAATTCTCAGTGTGTGCGAGGAAGGTTGTTTTGATTCTTCCTGGATGTATCTTAATATCTTTGTTAAAGGACTCAACTTTCCTAAGAGAAAGGGGATTAAAAATTGGTTTACCTATAGGGGTAGTATTGATTGGGGAAAGGGGATTACTTTGAAGTTTAACTCTATATGAATATTAGAGGATAAAAATAAAAAGGAATAAACTAGACTAAACTAAAATTTTAAAAAAAGGAATTCAAAAAATAAAAATGCAAAAGAAAAACATAGGTGTATGTATCAAAAATTCAGGTTAGAAAGGTATTATGGAATTTGATGTACTGCACAACTCGCTGTGATGGTAAATAGGTTAAAAAAATTACCTATGTGTAAAAAAAAAAAATAAAAATGAACCGGAATGGTGGGAACAAATGAACAATACAAGTTTTCCTATGAGGTAGTGGTTGTTCTCTTGTAGTCCTTTTTTTTTTTTAATTTTTTTAAAAGATTTTATTTATTTATTTGACAGAGAGAAATCACAAGTAGATGGAGAGGCAGGCAGAGAGAGAGAGAGAGGGAAGCAGGCTCCCCGCTGAGCAGAGAGCCCGATGCGGGACTCAATCTCAGGACCTCGAGATCATGACCTGAGCCGAAGGCAGCGGCTTAACCTACTGAGCCACCCAGGTGCCCCGTCCTTTTTTTTTTTTTTTTTTTTACTTGGTTTGTTTTCTGGGGGAGGGGCCTGCCACGTGGGTTGTCAGTCAATGATGTTTCCTGAGTTAAGTCCTCCCGCCCCCCCAAGGGGGTGGGCTCTGAGGAAACTGGTTTTTTCCAGGCATTTGTTCTCTGGCGGTTTTTATGCTTGTTCACTTTTTATTTCCTCTCACCTTGACCGCCTTTGATGGTTTTTGTAGTTTTAGAGGAAAACAAACCGCACCCCGATCTCCCTCTCAAAGAGAAGTCTCAGTCTGGGTGCAGAGCCTAAATAAGTTTCCTCTTGGCCACTGACAGAGCAGGTTCCAAGTTGCAGACCCTGGGGGCGCAGGATCTTTTGCTTGTACCCGAAGCCAAGGCAGTGGCAGCTGTCTGGGAGCTCCCGACTGCCAGAGAGGTTCCAAGCAGTGATCGCACACTGAGATTTTGCCGCTGGCCCAGGCTGGGAGTGCCCGGCTTGCGCGCACCTCTTTCAGAGGCGGCGCGCATCTCGGGCACTGAGAACAGGGTGCTGGTCCATAAGCACCAGGCTGGGCTTTTGCGCACCTCTGTCGGGAGAGTTTGGGGCTTGAGGCTTAGGCTTTGAAACAATGGCGCGGGTCACAGAGCGCCAGCCGGGCCTTTGTAACTCAGGGGAGCACGTGCGCGCGTTATCTCAAGCTTTGTGGTAGGGCTCGCACGTTCTGCCTACCGGCGTGGCTCCCATCTCCTCACAGGAACTAGAACCCACACATTCTCGGGCGCGCTGGCAGCTTAGGGAACAAGAGCTGGTTTCTCCCCCGCACTCTCTCTGCCTCAGCTCCGGGGAGGCTGTCCTGGGACCGGGGACTTAAGCCCCTGTCCCTAGCTGCCCTGATTCCCACAATCCCCCCCCCCCCCCCCCCCCCCCGCGATCCTTTGCTCTTTTGGAGTGCTTTCAACCAGTCTCCAAGTTAATGCTGGTCCCCAGATGCAGGGCACTCTCGCTCTTATTACTTTCCAACCAGTCGCCTCTGGTGGCTCCCTCCCCCTTTTGTTTATCTAACGATAACAGTCCACCACCGTTCCCATTTCGCTTTACCTGCCCACTGGCGTCTTCTGCCCCTATAGAGATCCAGACGTGTATAATTCTGATCTCAGGCTGATTTCATGGGTGATCGGAGTTCTTTGGTAGGTAATCAGCTCACTTTGGGGTACCGGCTGAAAAGGCGCCTCCTCCTACTCCCCCCTGCCATCTTGTCCCCCCCAACACACATTCACTTTCAACAGTCGTACCCTCCCCGAGGGAAAAGACGACCATCCAAAATCAGCGTGTGACCTCAGAGAGTTGCTGCTAGATTGCAGGCAGTGTTAGCGTCCTCCAGTTTGTTGGCCCCTCGGTGCTAGAAATCCCCGTTTCTATACACAAGCTTCCTCTCAAAATTCTAACCAATTAATGGAGGCAACTGGGTAATTTTCTATCGACATAACAAAAGTCCAAGGCTATGTATTTTGAAACAAACAATTTTGTCCTCTATTGGGTTTGCTATTTTAGTAGAATTATGTGTAAGAGAGACAGTTCGAAAGAGCTTTTGATGTACAAATTTAAATTTGAACTTATTCTAATTTTGAACTTTATTCTCTTCCCTCTCCCTGGAGAATTTCTTTCATGTCCTTTTTAAAAAAGATTTTATTTATATATTTGACAGAGAGACACTGCAAGAGAGGGAACAGAAGCAGAAAGAGTGGGAGAGGGAGAAGCAGGCTTCCCACCAAACAGGGAGCCCGATGTGGGTCTCAATCCCAGGACCATGGGATTATAACCTGAGCCTAAGACAGATGCTTAACAACTGAGCCACTCAGGCACCACTTGTTTCATGTTCTTAATAGAACTGAGAGTTTTTGTATAGAATATGGATGGTCACCATGATTCTATAGTGCCTTGCTTGACCGAGATATAAAAGTATACAAGCATCAGCTTTCAAAGGATTACCTCCAGCAAATTCTTATGTTTACCATAATGTTAATTTTTAAAATTTACTTGTTTAGATGCAGTACAAAAAACAGATGTTTGTCATTTCAGTAGCAAATTATTACTGGTTTTTCATTCATCTTTGAGAGTCCTGGTGAAGACGTGTGGTTCCCCTTGAAGTACTGAAAAGAAGATATTAAAAAATATTTGGGGGTGACTGGGTTGTTCAGTCGGTTGAGTGGCTGCCTTTGGCTCAGGTCATGATCCCAGGATGCTGGGATTGAGTCCATCTATAGTCTCTCTGCTCAGCAGAGAGCCTGCTTATACCTCTCCCTTTGCCTGAAGCTCTGCCTACTTGTGCTCTCTCTGTCAAATAAATAAATAAAATCTTTTTTAAAAATTGGAAGGGCTCCTCAGTCACTCTTTCCTACTATCCCCATTTGTACATAAGGAAAGGCAGTGCAAACCTGGAGGAAGGAGCCCAGAATGAAAATGAAAGAAAGAAAGAAAGAAAGAAAATGAAAAAGAAAGAAAATGAAAGGGGAACTGGCTGAGAGACTAGAACCGAAGATTCACCAAAGTATAGCCTTCCAGGAAGTAGAAAATGGGATGTTTGCTTCCAGCTTGGAGAGTATGGGAGCTTGGGTAAAAGAAACAAGCAAAATCCCGATGATTACGAGGCTCTGGAGGAATGGGGTGGGGTACCCAGGTGACCAGTAGGTTACAAACCCTGATTCTACCCATTTTTATTAAAAAGAAAAAAAAATACCCTGCAATTCATTCTCTTCATGCCCCTCCCTCTTGCAAAGATAGGACAAAGCAGTGACTCTCGAGGTACATAAAAATGAGTGTGACATAAACCACCAATCACAAACTTTTCAGAAAAATCAAGGCACGGAAAAAAAGAACAGCTTTAATATGTTTTATCATTTCTTTCAAGAGAGAATATGCACCTAAGAGGAGAAAAAAAAGTGTTAGACATTAACATCAATGTAATTAAATTAATCATATGGATAAGTCAGAATATCTTATGAAATGAGAGCAGACAGTTATAAAAATAATTAACTGATATCTTAGAAACACAAATAGCAACAGCAGTAAAAAGAAACCTTTCAAAGAGATGGGTTGAATAGAAGAATGAGCATTGCTTAAAACCAAACCAGAGAGATGGAATATCAAGCTAAGGAATTCTCTAAGAAGGCAACCCAAGGAAGAAAAAGACAAAAGCTCTGAGTGACAGGTAAGGAATTATAGAAGACAGACCTAAAAGTTCCAGTAGAGGTCTACAGACATCCCATTGGTTTGTCATCTTTCCTGTTTATCTTCTCAGCCAAAAGTAAAGCACCTCAGCGCCATTGGGCTTTTTCCCAGTTACTGTTGGCTTCTGGCTCAGATTCTCAAAGTGCTGGTTTGGGCCCCAGTTTTCTCCCAGGATTCCCCTACCAGCACCTGTGACTTTTTTAGACAGCCTCCTCAGGAAGCCCAGGACAACCAGCAGCTTCAGCGCTACCCTGTACCTAGCACTGCACCTCCTAAGCTAGCACTTCGTTACACTCTACCTGTCGAGAGCCGGTCCGAGGCGATGCCCCAGTACTCCAATGAGTCCAGTTGCCAGATGCCAATCCAGCGATGAGAAAGCTCCTGAGCTCCAGAAAGCCGTAAGGGGACGCTGAGCCCCAAGGCCCCTGCATCCTGGTCCTGCCCCGCCACGCAGACCCCGCCCCTTTATCAGCCAGGCTCTGTTGGAGTGCAGGGCCTTGTGGGAGTTGTGGTCCACCCAGGGCCTCCAGCCTCCTGTGGGAAGGTGGGGCTGGCAGCTGGAAGAACCCGGGAGCCACAGCTGCGAAGGACGCCTCTGCCTCCCTGGAAACTCAGGCTCTAAGGCGGCCAATTAGGCAGCACCACGTGAGTCTCCAAAACAAGAGCAGGAGCAGGCTGGGCGCCTTCCCCTAGGCCCGCTGCCCTTCCCGCCCTCCCGCTCTCTCGCACTCCCTCACTCCCACGAGCCCCCTCTCAGGTTTGGAACTTGATGAGGGAGCAGGAGGCTAACTGAGGACAAAGCAAAAGCTGGCACCTTGCACCCCCTCTCCACCCGCTCCCCTCGGTAATATGTGTAACATTCCTCAGGCACCCCTGACCGCCATAAACTAGAAACAAAGAGTTAACTTGCAGAGATCACAATCCTGCAAGAAAGGCATCTCCCAACTATCTTGTTGTTAATGGCTTGGTAAAAGACAACTCCTCTTTAGCATATGAAAACTCCTTTGAAACCTCCCTTTCCCTCACCTTCCCCCAACCACAGAGTACTTAACCTGCCATCTCTGATAACCCAGGGCAGCAGCTCTTCCTGCCCACAGGTCCTGTCCCCTTGCTTTAATAAACCACCATTTTGCAGCAAATATGTCTCAATAATTCTTTCTTGGTCATCAGCTCCGGATCTCAGCCCACTGAACCTCACCTAGGTTCTAGAACTTCATCAACTCTTTCCCTTAAAAATTGATGGTCCATATGGTTTTAAAATTAAATATACTAAGATGTTATTTTCTTTTTAGAATCCTGTCCTTCACATCAATAATCTTTCACTACAAGTTCAGGTTACTTTTGTATTACTAAAACACATATTGTTAAGGGAAAAAAAAAAAAAAGCTGTCTCCCACTGAGTGTGAGCTAATGAGTCTAACAGCTACTCAGGTGATACCAAAAATCCATCATGGTTTCTCATTCCCAAAGAAGATTCACTGCCTTTGATGGGGGACAATAACAAGGTCATTCTGGAGGTGGAATGCCTGGCCATGGTTCCTCACTGGTCTGTCAAGCTTCAAACAGGGAACTCCTTACGGTAAGATGCCAGGTTTTACCACTGTCCCAGCTGCTTTTCTTGTAGCCCCTACACAAGTTTTGGATCTTCTCCTTCAAGGAATTTTCCCTCCAGCCCAGTTCTCAAGAGCTAAAGGTTGCTCAACTCCCTTGCAACTCCCTGGTGCCAGCTTCAGGCCCAGGTCCTTCAAGCAAAGTCCTTAGTGCCTCTCAGTGATGAGGGAACATGAGGCTGGCTGAAGACAAAGCAAAAGCTGGCGCCTTGCACCCCCCTCACCCCCTCTCCATCCGATCCCCCTCAGTCCTATGTGTAGCATCCCTCAGGCGGCCCTGACTGCCATGAACAATAAGCAAATAGTTAACTTGCAGAGCTCACAATCCTGCTAGACAGGAGTCTCCCTTGGCTTACAACTGTCCTAACTCTCACTAACAAAGACGATTGATAGCAGGATTGTGACATCCCACCAAAAAGTCTCCCAACTATCTTAATGTTAATGGCTGGTCTAAAGACAACATTGATCAAACCCCAAGGGCAAGGGCCTCAGGTAGGCCTGGGACCTCCTGGCACCTTGTAGGCCCTCTTTAGCATATGAAAACGCCACTGAAACCTTTTCCCTTACCTTCCCCCAACCGCAGGGTACAGAACCTGCCATCCCTCACAACCTGGGGCAGCTGCATCTCTGCCTGCCCATGGGTCCTTGTCCCCGTGCTTTAATAAACAACCTTTAATAAACAACCTTTTTGCACCAGAGACGTCTTAAGAATTCTTTCTTAGCCGTCGGCTCCGAACGTCACCCCACCGAACCTGACTTAGGTTCTGGGACTTCATCATCAGCACCTACTGCTCTCCTCTCCTGGTGGTCTCTCTGGAAGGGGTCTTCTCTAGCTCTTCTAACAGGAGATGGGCACTTCCCCTCTACCCCTGTTGCCGGACCAACCTTACCTATCCTGCAGGGTCAGGTCGGCCTGGCCTTTTATCTTTTGTTCTCTTCTGAGTGGTTAGTTTTCCATAGATACCGTGCTTTGCTTTTGTCAGGATTTACCCTGGACTATCAATCCCTTTTCTTGTGCCAGTGAAGCCTAAGAAACAGTCCTGATGAGAGAACCAGGAACTCGAACAGATCATATTTATCCTGAATGTTCCGTCCAAAATGAAAAATACATTTCTGAGGAGCCTCACGATCTCTGAGAAGGGAAGTTTCACCAACTCTGTCATGTAGTGGCATCAATTCTGATTCTCTGTCAATTTTCCTACTTTCCCAGCTAGTAATTCTCTACCTCAGAAAGCCTACTCTCAACCGTTTCCTCTCTCAAAGGCAGTTGCTCTTAGAGTCTGCACATGGCACTTGGGGCCTGCTGGTTGTTGGCTACTGCCCTCTGTACCTTGGGTCTAACAGCTGCGGGGCATCAAGACAAGAACGTCTCTTGTTCTAAGACTTAATATAGTTTGGGGCACATGGTAAGCAATAATCACTTTTTTAGTTGATCCAAGTGTTCCACCTTTCTTAATTATTCTAGTACCACAATTTACTTGTTCTAAGATTTGTCCTCCCCCACCCCCATTTTAATATCTCTTAAGGTGGCACTCACCTTGCACTTAATGACATATCCTAGTTTAACTGACAGCATTTCTCTTTCTTAGTCGAACATAAACTATAGTGCATCTTACCCTTGATTAAAGCAATTAAATACTCTATTATGGTTACGATTCTGATATTTGAAATCCTCTGGTAGCTCCCTGTGCCCCCACAGTGTAGTACCTCACCTCCTCGGCATAGTATACAAACCATCTCATCCCCAGTGTTAACCCCGGGGCTCAGCCTCCATCCCCAGGTGATGCTGCCAGATCAGCTGTCCATTGTAATGAACTTGCTGTAGTTTCCCAAATGCACTGTGCTGCCTCCTGGCACTTTGAAACTTGACACACTCATCCTCATTCTTCGCCTTGCCCTTGTCTATAACCTCCCCTGAAAACCTGTTCCTAAGTGGCTTTTCCCAGCTCCAACCTACCCTTGGCAGTCTTTTATCCCCCTGTGGTAAAGCCTGTCACACTGCACCATGGACATGCCCGTTGTCCCCCTGAGAAGGGAAAAGGGACAGTGAGGGCCCCCCAGCATTTGCAGCTCTAGTGCAGAGCCCCAGGCCTGGCTTGCAGGAAATGCCAGATCATGAAGACAAACAGAGATCATCCTCTGGCTAAAACCAGCTCTTCTTTGCCTACCGCAGGATCTGGATCAATAAAGAGCAGCCAGTTATTATTGCTGTTTTTCTAGGGATTTTTTCCCCATATATTTCCCAGGTCTTTACTCTTTTTATAGCACTTTATTTCAGGCTTCAACCACTTCCTAGTCAGATCAGGTGAAATCATTTTCCTTCCCATACCCTTGATGTATTACACACCTAGTAAATTTTTTATAAAGATCTTATTTACCCATTTGACAGATCAGGTAGAGAGGCAGGTGGGGTGGGGGCAAGCAGGCTCCCCGCTGAGCAGAGAGCAGAGAGCCCCATGTGGGGCTCCATCACAGGACCCTGAAATCATGACCTGAGCCAAAGGCAGAGGCCTAAACCACTGAGCCACCCAGGAGCCCCCATATCTGGTAATTTTTAATCAACGTGGATTTGCTGCATCAAATAGTTCCTTCTTCTTCAAATATAAATATATAAATAAATTGATCAAGTCACTCGCATGTCTTAGGAGAATGTCATACCTTTAGTAGCAAACTTGAAATCTTGGCCATTGGTTTTGATTTTTGTTTTGGTTTGATTTGGTTTGGTTTTGATTCCATTTTCCTGGGATTGAGTCCCACAGTGGGCTCTCTTCTCAGCAGGGAGCCTGCTTCCATCCTCTCTCTCTGCCTGCCTCTCTGCCTTCCTGTGATCTCTGTCAATAAATAAATAAAATAAAATAAAAACATTTTATACCAGTTATTCATGTTTATTAACTAAGATATCTCAATACAAATAATACAAACAGTTGCTCTTTATTAATACCTTCTACCAAGATCAAAAAAATATGTCATATTTTCTCCAAAATTTTTATATCATCTGATAGGTCAGATATATATAAAATTACATTTAAAGTTTTAAAAATATCAGCAAATATTTTCATTTAAATGCAAATTTGAAAAATATCTACTTTTCCAAACACGACTTTTTATCCTATTTTTTTTAATTTTGTCAACAACCAATAAATTGTTTAGCGAGACTATAAATGTTAGATCGACAAAATGATTAATAGATGTAGGTTCAAAATATTATGTTCCATTAAAAATGATTTAGTCTTTGATGAACATCTGTTTGGTAATATGTTGTATCCAGATATAGTAAATTAATGACATATATAAAATTATAGGGAAATGACACCTCCGTTCCATTATGAGTAGAGCTTTTAAAATGCTATTTGTCACAACCTGTCATCTTGTCATTATGTAGCATTATGTAGCATTTAAAAAATGTATACTCTTCACTTTGAAGTCTTTTAGAAATCTAAAATATGACTTTCTATGGTTTGTGTTTCCATATTCCTTTATTGCCAGTTTGAACAAATCCACATGCTTTGATTCAAAGGTAATAAATTCCTCTTATTTGGAAAAATGATGTTTATTTTTGTTCTCTCACCCTTAGCAGGTGGTTTCATTTTTAGCACACTTCAGAGTTATAATTTCATGCTTATTAAAAACATTTATTATGATCTACATAGATGAATGAAAATTTTATTTTATTAAATTCTTTGCCAAAAAATCTGTTATTTTTAAAAACGTATTTCCTTTGAAGGGTTATTTTAGAGCATTCAGAGAGGATCTAGGAGTGTGGTATTATGCAATTTTTAAGTAGGTATGAAATGGTTATTTATATGATTGTTACTTTAAGGCTTATGTATATTGTCCATTATGTGCTATAAAATATTTCGAAAGTAAATTTAAGGTACGTTTTACATAGTTTATTTTTGGAAAAAAATATTGAAATGACTTATGAAATTCAGTATACTCTCAACATTAATTTTTTGTGAAATTTACCAATTGTCTACTGAACCTATTATATGGCAGAAATTACTTCAGTCTACACTGGTAAATGAAATACTTGGCTTTGTAGAACTTTTATTTTAATGGGTGAGACAATTAAAAGCTATAAACCTTAATAAAAATTGCATAGTGCATTCAAAAATGATGGGTACAATGGGGAAAAAGAAAAATTAGATCAGGGTGAGAAAAATCAAGGTTGCAAAGCAGGGGATGGGGAGTTAAAATTTTTAATAGGAAGATCAGGGTAGTTATAATGAAGCTGACAATTGAACAAAGGTAGGGAAAGGTGATGAATTTGCCCAGAACTATCAGCAATAAGGTCACTCCAGACAAAGGAATTGGCTATCTTGAAGGCCATAAGGTTGGATCGTGCCTGGCATATCTGAGGAATAGCAAGGAGGCCACTGTGAGTGACTGAAGAGTAGCAGAGAAAGAGGTCACAGCAGGTTAAATGAGTGGCTAGATCATGTAAAAGCTTAGAAGTCATTGTAAAACTCTGGCTTTTATATTTGGAAACTTACTGTGTGATAGAATTTCTGCTAATAACTGAGAGTTCAAATGTCCATAAAATTTCAAGGATTCTTTTTCTTGTAAGACAGAATAAAGAAAAAGAGTTCATATTTTCACATGGTGTAACAAATGCTCGGAGATCCAAGTGTAGGATGCTATGGGAGCACAGAAGAAGGCACTAAAATCACACCAATATATTTGATGACTGTGACTATATATAAATTTGTATTTTCTAGATTTTTTATAGTCATGGAATCACACAGTATATACTATTCATTGCCTGGCTTTTCTTTTCTCAGCATCATTACTTTGAGAATCTCCAATTGTAAATAGTTCATTTTGATGTTGAATAGTAATCTCTTTAATGAATAGATCATAATTTGTCTTTGCTCTATTGATGGACATTGATGAACATTTCCACTGTTTTCAATTCTTAAAAATAAAGCTGCTATGAAATTCATGTACAAGTCCTTGTACGAACATAGGGTTTGTTTCTCTTGGTTAAATGCCTAGAAGTAAAATGGCTATTTGTGTAACTGCAACATATTTTGCATTTTAAAAAATTTTCAAACTATTTTCCAAAGTGGTGCTATCATGATATATGCCAACAACAGTTTAGATTTTTTGTTGCTTCTCAATCTAGCTCAGACGAAGTACAATTAGCCTTCATAATTTTAGCCATTCTAATAGATATGTAAGCATGTCTCATTATGATTTTAATTTGTATTTCTTTAATGTCTAAATGTTGAGAAATTTGTCATGTGCTTATTAGCCATCCATATCCTTTTGGTGACATGTCTCTTCAATAATTTTCTTCACATGTAAAATTGGATACTCTGTTTGGTTATTAGTAAGGTTTTTTATTTTTATTCATTTTTTAATAATCAGAGTAGATGTCCATTATCAGATATATAATTTGCAAATCCCTTCTCCATCTTTACGGTTTCTCAATGGAACTTTAATAGCTGTGTCTTTCAAGAAATATGCTACTTCTTTCCTGGTACACGGAGGTATGACTAGAACATTATCAATGTTGACCTTTGCAAAGAAAATCATGGCTTAAGATATAGGTAGTCTGCGGTTGTTGGGAGTGTTCTGTAATATCAAGTTAGTTGATAATTTTGTTCAAGTCTTACATATCTTACCAATTTGATGACCATTTGTCTATATAATCTTAAAATAATGGTGTTGAAATTTTTTTCCATTTCTCTTCTAAGGTAGAAGTTATGATTTTTGTTCTTAGTTTTTCCCTATATATCCCCAAATCTGTTATTAAGTATTAAAAGTCAAGAATTATTATACTCCCTGATGAATTCATCCTTTAACTCTTCTGTAATTTTGACTTGATCTTTATGTCTGATAATGAAATTTGCTTTAAAATCACTTTTCATTATCTTGATATAACCACCTAAATTATAGTGTGATTAGTGTTAATATAGCATATTTTTTCTTTTACTTTTTAAAGCACTTCTATATTTAATCCTGACAAAGAAACAAAACACCTTTTTAAATCTGGAAGCATCTTTCTAAATTATCTTTTTTTTTTTTTTAATGAAGCACTAGCAATTTTTGTTAAGGGACCTAAACTGAAAGTAGGTTTAGAACTTTATTTATTTATTTATTTATTTAGTAAAAGATTTTATTTTGTTTATTGACAGTGAAAGAGAGAGAGTGAGAGAGAGAGGGAGACAGAGAGAGGAAGCGCACAAGCAGGGGGAATCACGTGCAAAGGGAGAGGAAGAAGCAAGCTCCTTGGGGTGCAAGTAGTCCCATGCAGGGCTGGATCCCTGTACACTGGAATCATGGCCTCAGCCAAAGGCAAACATCTGCTTAAACAACTGAGTCATCCAGGAACCCCTAGAAAATTAAAACAAAACAAAAAAATGACCTTTTAAAAACATTTTTTTCATTCTTTTTTTTAATATTTTACCAATACGTTCTTCCTCTCTCCACCACTATGAACTCCTCATTGGCCTCCTTGCTTTTCCTCAAACGTAACAGACAAGCTGTTCACACAAATTCTATTTACTTACTTGCTCTGCCTAGAGCAATCTTTTCCTTTAATATTTGTATAACACCCTCCTTCACTTCCTGGGTCTTTGTGCCAATAACATCTCATAAATGAGATATAACCACCCAACACAAAATAAAATTAACTTTCATCCCAGCATTCTCCAATGGCTTTTACCTTTCTTGTATTTCTTTGTAACACTTATCACCATCAACCATCAATCATTATTCTATTACTGGTTTATTTTCTTATTGGAGACAGAGAGAGAGAGAATTGGGAGGGGACGCAGAGGAAGAAGAAAACACCCCACTGCCTAGAAAGCCTGCTGGGGAGTTACATCCCAGGACCCTGAGATCATGACCCAAGCCAAAGGCAGTCACTCAATGGACTAAGCCACCGAGGTGCCCCTCTATTATTGGTTTATTTCACTATTATATTTCAAAAGAATGTAAGCTCTTTGTGGTCAGGTATTTTATATGTTTTATTAATTGAAGTATTCTCAGAAAGGTAGCTGGCAGATTGTAAGGGCTCACTAAACTGTATTTTGTTGTTATTATTGGGCTCCTTTATGGGCTTTACCTCTTACGCTAGAAGTCTATCCTTCAGATTTAAGCAATAAGAATAGAGCCCTGCTGCCTGTTCAAATGAGTAAAAAGCCTGTATTAAGTGGATATTTTAAAAGCTAAATGAATGGCTTAATAGTGGTATATAGGGGGAAAGGGAACATATTTTCCACAGTTTAGAAGTGGAGTTCTTTTATAGAGTTCTTGTACAAGCCTACACTATTGAACGATAATGGGCAGTTGTACATTCCAATTATACAAACACTTTAGTAATTTATATCCTTTTTTTGTAATTCATGACTGGATCATTTAATTCCTTAGGAGCATTATAGCATTTCAACTTTTCATGTTCAATAAACTTATTGGGGTTGCTACCTTTTTTATTCAAATGGAGAAATAGTCATGATTTAATCTAAAGAAAGTGTTATTGATTGTGTTGTTTTCTAGGAATGAGTCGCACATGCTAGTTTAAAAGTTTTGTTAAATTCCCAAGTCTGTCACCGATAAAGGCCTTTTGTAGATTAGTAACTTGATCAAAACAGAAAAGTTATGTAACACTCAATTGTTATACTATCTTTGTTTCCATCTTGCATTGTAATAACACCCATCTTAACTCTATTTAAGACAAGTCATCGCCAGATGGCTTTCTGGCATTGATTGCATGATATGAAATCTAGTATAACTAAAAGTTTTTGGTTTTAGTAGCATATAATTCAATTTAGAAAAATATATGTATTTGAATATAAGGTAAAGTTTTAAATTATTTGGCAATAGTAAACTAAACTTTTTTTTGGTAGATTTTTATTTTCTAAAATTTCATTGAGCTCTTTTGCAATAAGAAACAAGTTACAAGGGGCGCCTGGGTGGCTCAGTGGGTTAAAGCCTCTACCTTCGGCTCAGGTCATGATCCCAGCGTCCTGGGATCGAGCCCCACATCGGGCTCTCTGCTCAGCAGGGAGCCTGCTTCCTCCTCTCTCTCTGCTTACTTGTAATCTCTGTCTGTCAAATAAATAAATAAAATCTTTAAAAAAAAAAAAGAAACAAGTTACAAAAAATTAAGGTTTATTTACCCCAATTCAAAATTATTAGGAATATTACCATAGAGGTTGAAGTATTTAAAATGTTGAGCCCAAAATATTTTATTAGGTAAATTCATGAATGCTGAGCATTCACTGTTAAAATATACTAATATAATTGATAGACTGGTAGAAGCCTAAAATCAAATATTTATTAAATATTTATATCCATATCTTTTCATGGCTTGGTAATTCATTTCTCTAGCATTAAATAATATTCCATTGTTTGCATGTACTACACTTTATTTGACCTTTCACCTATGGAAGGATATCTTGGTTGCATCCAAGCTTTTGTCAGTTATGAATAAAACTACTATAGACATCTTTGTGGGTATAGATTTCATCTTCTTTGGATAAATACCAAGAACTGCTACTGCTGAATCATCTGGCAAGAATATGTTTAGTTTTGTGAGAAACTGCCAAGTTGTTTTCCATTCTTTATTCTCAATAGACATGGAAGAACATTCCTGTTGCTCCACATCCTCACCAGCATTTCGTGTTCTGTTGTCAGTGTTCTGGATTCTGGGTATGTACTGGTGTCTCTTTTTTGTTTTAATTTGCATTTTCCTGATGACATATGATGTGAAGCATCTTTTTATATGCTTATTTGCCATCTGTAATATTTTCTTTTGTGAGGTATCTGCTAAGGTCTTTGGCTCATTTTTAATCAGGTTTTCCCCCATTGTTGAGTTTTAAGGGGTCTTTGTGTATTTTTGATTAACAGTCCTTTGCCAGATGTGTATTTTGCAAATTTTTTCTCATAGTCTGTGCTTTGCCTTTTCATTCTCTTGGCATTGTGTTTCACAGAGTAGACATTTTTAAATTCAGTGCTTGTGCTTTTGTAGCTAAAGTTATTGCCAAAACCAAGGTCATTTAAATTTTCTTCTATATTACCTTCTACATGTTTCATGTTTAGGTTTATAATCCAATCTGAGTTAATTTTTGTGAAGAGTGTGTGATATCTGCCTGGATTTATTTTATTTTATTATTTTATTTTATTTTTATTTTATATTTTTACATTTAGCTTCACCATACTCCAGAACCATTTGTTTAAAAGATTGTATTTTGCTCTCTTGTATTGCTTTGGCTTTAATATTAAATATAAAATATAATTGATAATATATATTCTGTTCCTTTAATCTAGACTTTCTGTGGTATTACAATATCTTGCTTACAATTATCTTTATGGTATATATTTTTTAAAGATTTTATTTATTTATTTGACAGAGAGAGAGATCACAAATAGGCAGAGAGACAGCCAGAGAGAGAGATGAGGAGAAGCAGGCTCCCTGCTGAGCAGAGAGCCCTATGCGGGACTCGATTCCAGGCCCCTGGGATCTTGACCTGAGCCGAAGGCAGAGGCTTAACCTACTGAGGCACCCAGGAGCCCCATCGTTATGGTAAACTTTGAAGTCAGTCCTCAGTCTTTGTTCTCCTTCAACACTATGTTGACTATTGTTGAGTCTTTGCCTCTCCATATAAACTTTAAAATAAGTTTGTTAATATTAAAAAAAAAAAAGAACTTGCTGGAATGCATTAATTGTATAGATAAACTTGGAAACCAGTGACCTCTTGAGCTTAGCAGGAGATAGACCATGGACATCAGTTGTCACAGTGGTGCCTCTGGCAGAACGTATTGCAAATCCCTAGGCAAAATGAGACCTCAAGGATCTGAGAGAATGTCTAAGAAGTACTTGATACATCCCTTGGGTATGGTTTATTGAAGTGTCCACCTGTCTGAAAGCTGGGGAATCTAGATAAGGGAGGGAAAATTAGTTATGATAAAACATATCAACAAACATCAATAAATTTTGTAAAACTAATTGTCATGGCTCATATACAATATGACCAACAGAGGGACCATCAAAAGGAAAGCATCCGTTATGTTTATTGTGAAATGTTTTATTCAAAATAAAGCAATGAGAGGGGAAGACACAATGAGAAAATTACAATTTTTTAAATGGTAAACTTCTTACAAAATGGGATAGGTTTTATATTCTAAGTAGTATATTGAAAAGTAAAACATTGGGGCGCCTGGGTGGCTCAGTGGTTTGGGCTGCTGCCTTCGGCTCGGGTCATGATCTCAGGGTCCTGGGATCGAGCCCTGCATTGGGCTCTCTGCTCCGCAGGAAGCCTGCTTCTCTCTCTCTCTCTCTCTGCCTGCCTCTCTGCCTACTTGTGATCTCTGTCTGTCAAATAAATAAATAAAATCTTTAAAAAAAAAAGAAAAGTAAAACATTAAAAAATAAAATTTAAATTAAAAAAAATTATATAATTTTTTAAAAAGCTTAAAAATAGCAGAACCATTTTTCTTATAACTGGAAAATACATTGTATATATATCTATCAAAAATAACTTGTCGGGCTCCTGGGTGGCTCAGTGGGTTAAGCCGCTGCCTTCAGCTCAGGTCATGATCTCAGGGTCCTGGGATGGAGCCCCACATCAGGCTCTCTGCTCAACGGGGAGCCTGCTACCTCCTCTCTATCTTTGCCTGCCTCTCTGCCTACTTGTAATCTCTCTCTGTCAAATAAATAAATAAAATCTTAAAAAAAATAACTTGTCATGAGGGCACCTTGGGTGGCTCAGTGGGTTAAAGCCTCTGCCTTCGGCTCAGGTCATGATCCCAGGATCCTTGGATCCAGTCCCACATCGGGCTCTCAGCTCAGCAGGGAGCGTGCTTCATCCTCTCTCTCTGCCTGACTCTGCCTACTTGTGATCTCTGTCAAATAAATAAATAAAATCTTTTATAACAAAAATTTAAAAAAATTACTTGTCATGTCTGGAATCAGGAGCATATGGAAAAAAATAATATCTGAGGACAATACTTCTGCCATGTTTTGTGCCTTGTTAATATTTTTAAACAGTCAGGCAACTTTTAGCTTTATTGAAATACCTGCTAAGATACCAGCAGTGCTTTTTGGAGCCCTATGACTATAAAAATTAATTGCAAATATTCAAAATGTTTACTATGGTGTCACTATTTAGGGCCACCACCAAGCATGTTTCAGAAGTAAGCATAACTGTTACTTTTCCATAAGACAAAAGGGCATATTTTCAGGAGTTCCATCTGCTGTACCAGGAGGTGAAACAAGTAATGATTTTTGTCTATAAAATAATTCACTTTTCAATCTAACATTCCTCATTCCACATTATAATAATAAAAACTAGGAGGATACTTAAACAAACAAACAACTACAACTACAACAACCAGCTATTCCTTCAGTGGAAAAGTAAATATAATCTTATGAGTAGCCTGAAATTTATTTTTAAATATTTTTAAGATAAACGTTTTTGTTAGAAAACCATATATTTTATATTACTAAGAAATAACAGGCAAAGTTTTATTAACTTCTAGAAAGTCTAGTTACTTTTATTTATCTATTAACTCATCTCTTTATGAAGTAGAACATGATCACACCTAGTGTATCTACCCAAGTTTGTATGCTTTGGTTATTTTATATTTGCTATTTCCTTGCTTAATTTGTACAATATTTGATACATAATAGTATTTTTAAGTCCATCTATGGTTTCACAGAATTTGTTTGAACTTCATAAAAATGTACCATACTTTTTGCACTGTCCTTGTTTTACTTCTCTATTAACTTTCCAAGATTTATTCACTTTAGAGTGTGTAGCTATCATTTATTTTTATTCCTCCATAATGCTATGTTTACAAATATGTATTTATCTGTAGTTTTTAAAAATATCTTAATTATATTCCATTTCTCATCTCACATAACACTCATGTTACTTCTACACTTATCAGATATTATGTAACTGAAAACCACAACTCAGCAACAATATAGCACCATTTTTCAAAATTAAATGGCTTACCAGAATTCTTTAATTCTATCCTTTATTTGTATTAGATGACCCTTTATTCTGGTATTTGGCATTGTTCATATGGAGGAAAGCTTATAAGTTGATATTCCATAAATAGAAGGATTTATTATGATTGATTATTTTCATTTAGAATGCATAGAATATGGTTGATTTAATATTTCTTTCTTACTCTCTGCCTGGAACATAGTGCTATCTATGTAATAGCCACTAAAATATTAAGTTAAATACCTAGACTTTAAACTTCATATGAATAGGAATAACATACAGAACTCTTCTCAGATTGGGACACCTGGGTGGCTCAGTCAGTTAAACGCCTGAGCCTTTAGCTCAGGTCATGATCTTAGGGTCCTGGGACTCAGTTCTGCAACAGATTCCCTGCTTAGCCGGGAGTTTGCTTCTCCCTCACCCTGCTGCTCCCCCTGCTTGTGCCCTCTCTCATTCACAAATAAATAAAATTAAAAAAATGAATTCTTCTCAGATAGCTAATATAGAATATTGTCTTTGTATTCATCAAAGGGAAAGTGCCATATAATAATGAAATTCAGACTACTTCAAATTCATTTTTTAACCAGTAAGAAAGTACTGGAAACAAGCCAAAAATGTCTTTAATGAATTAAAGAAATAGATTGATTTTCAATATCTTAATGTTTCTAAAATAAATTGCAAGATTTTTATACTAGATATCAGTGTAAATATTCATTATACAAGGATATTCTAAAAATAAACCTGAGAAAACTACTTGACATATATGATGACAAAAACGAGTTTGACAAAAGTCAGTTTGGGTAAAACTTACAACACCTACCACCTGAAACTCTTGTTCTATAATTTAGTTATTTTAATTTACAAAAATACAAAAATAATATATCAGAGTAAGTCTATTGATAGCTTTGAAGGTATGCTCTGGTTGTGCACTGTTTACTATTTAAAGGGGAATCAAATATGTGATGCTTATGGTGTGACTATATTAAAATTCAACAAGTTCAGAAGCATACGAGGAATAGAATAAAGACAAAAGATGACCCTTACTTATCCTAAAGATAGACAATGGTATATATGTGCTAGTTGGGGAGAGAATCCAGTCAGTAGATGGAGGATGTGGTAGTGGAAAAAAAAAGACACAACGTTTTGGTTGAACGTTTAGCACTATATTTAACAAAGTGAAATTGTGTGTTAATAGCCTTGAATAAAATCCAAAAAATATTTTCAATTCATTGAAGATTATTTAGGAAAAACTTGAAAAATACAACTTGATAAGGATTCCAATAAAAGATTCATAAGCAATACAAGTTTCAGAATTTTTAGTATATTTTCCCTAAAAAGCCATTGGATTTAAATTAAAAAGAATTCTATTTACCTGCCACTTAAATAAGAGGGAATTATTTGGTTTTGTAATAAGTCAATAAAATAAATTAACATATCTTTAGAAAACAGATATGCACACTAAGTTAAAAATAATAGTGCTTAAGCTGTTCAGCAAACAGCTAGCTAGCTGTTGAGTTCTGCTAGGTGAGTAAGGCCATGTATGTTACTGCTCAGAGTACTGACGCAAAGCAATTGACCCCTTCACATCCATTTTTTGCCGTTGATATGTCATGTTATGTTGTTTAGAGAAACATAGATAGCCCTACATGAAGGCGTTTTTTTGTGTGCATATGGGTGACTGTGATTTAACTTTCAAATCAGATGGCTCCTGATTTACAATGATTCAACTTATGATATATTTGGCAATGATGTGAAAGTGAAAGTGATTCAGTAGAAACTGTACTTTGAATTTTGAATTTGGGTCTTTATAAAAAGGGCCAGTGACATGTGGTATGGTGCCGTCTTGTGATGCTGGGCAGGGGCAGTGAGCCACAGCTCCCAGTCAGCTAGAAGATTACAGGGGTGAACACTTGATATTCTTACAACCATTCTATATATGACCATTCTTCTTTTTTTTAGTGTAATATTTAATGAATTGCATGTGATATTTGATACTTTGTTATAAAATAGGCTTTGCTTAAGATAATGTTGCCCAAATGCAAACAAATGTAAGTGTTCTGAGTATGTTTAAATAAGCTTAAGGTAAGCTATGATATTTGATAGTTTAGGGGTAATAAATGCATTTTCAATTTTTTATGTGTTTCTATGTAAGCTGAGGAACATCTCTATATGTATATGTAGCCTTGGTATGACTTACATATTATTGGAATGAAACATGTAGAACAGTACGTGTGCTATAATAATTGTCTACAACATCAAACAAGATTCTTGAAAACTTGTGCCAAAGGGGTTATGTCTTTAAGGATTCTTATTTCAGAAGGGTTCTATCAAATGAAAGATTTTTCAGAAGTTAAGTGAAAATCTGACCAAACTAAAACAAAGAGGCTTTCGATGTACGCGGGTTTCTCCCACCACGAGACTGAGCTCAGGCAAGCAGCAGCAGCCCGCAGAACATTTCTCAGCGAATGCTGTGCTTTCGCAGAGGCTTTGGCTTGGAGCGAACAGCACTTCTCTGCTGCTTCCTCAGCAAGGCTTCAGTCGCGTCAGGGAAGAAGAGCTGCGGGAGAGCTGGTGCCACTTGGGCCTTGCTTTCCCGGGCTCCTTGTTCGCGTCCAGGGTTCACCCAGCCAGGCCGAACTAAGCAGACACAGCGAAAACCCCGCAGTAGCGTGCGTAGTCTAGGATGGCACTCTAGGCACACTACCATCTCCCAGTGTATGCATCGCTTGGCCTTTTACTCTGGCGCTCAGGCGGATTCTCGGATTGGCCAGTGCCTTCCCCACAGGAAAGGAGAGGTGACAGGATCCCTGAACACCGCACGTGCACTGAATAGGGAGCTTTGGGGAACTGTCCCCACTCCTTCCACTGAAACCCCGTGCCTCTTCCAAGCTTCCACATCTTGGGGGAAGTCGGCATCTGACACCCCGTTATTTCAGGGAGCTGTTTCTACGAGTTCAGCGTAGGCGCCTGGTGGCTAGCGCATGTCTGCCCCAGGGACAGTTGGCCAAGGAGCTACTGTCTCCTTGGGCCCAGAGGCTCAGGACAGACAGGTTCTCTGCCCAGACTCCTTCCTAAGAGTGGAGCACGCGCCTTGCCCACCTCATCACCTCCTGTCTCCTTAGCAGCCAGGCTTCTTTCTCTCTGCACCGGGAGCTGGTGATACTTGTATTGCCGGCTCTCCTGCTTCGCAACCGTTTCGAGACCAGAAGGCCAAATGCTCCTGCTCTTCTCCCCCGGCAGCGTGCTGCACATTCCATAGATATGCTCCTAGAGAGTGCAGTGAAAAACGTGTCCCTTTCCTTAAGGCTCTTTCCACAGGCGCCACCGCGCTTCACTCTCAGGCAGAGGGAATGCCCAGGCATAGACGGTTTCGCTCCATGCGGGTTTATTACACCGTGCTGAGGAGACCAGCTCAGGCAAACAGGAGCATCCCTCAGACCCGACTCTGATTTCCCAAAGAATGCTGTGCTTTCCCAGAGGGGATGCCAGGGCAAAGAGGATTTCGCTCTATGCGTGTTTGTCCCATGGTGCTGCGAATACTAGGCTAAGGCAAGCAGCAACAGCAGCCCTCAGACCCGACCCTGATTTCCCAGCGACTACTATGCTTTCCAAGAGGTTTTCAGCTTGGCACAAACCGCACTTTGCTGCTGCTTCCTCAGAAAGGCATTGGATGTTCACTCTGCACGGTAGGGAAGAAGAGCTGCGGGAGAGCTGGTGCCTCTTCGGACATGCTTTCCTGGGCTCCGAGTTTACTCGCGGGATTCACCTTGCTATGCCGAACTAAGCAGACACAGTCACAACCCTGCAGCAGCGTGCGTGGCCTAGCATGGCACTCTCTGCCTATTACCATCTCCTGGGGTAGGTTAGGCTTTGCTTTTTGCTTCGGCTCTCGGGCAGACTCGGTGTCTAGGCCAGTGCCTTCACCACAGGAGTTAGGAGGCGACAGGATACTTGCACACGGCCCGTGAACTGAATAGGGAGCATTGGGGGACTGTGCCCACTCCTTCCCCTTAAACCCCGTGCCTCCTCCAAGCTTCCACATCCTGGAGGAAGTCGGCATCTGACTCCCCGTTATTTCAGGGAGCTGTTTCTGCGAGGTTAGTGTAGGTGCCTGGTGGCTAGCGCATGTCTGCCCCAGGGACAGGTGGCCAAGAGCTGCTGTCTCCTTGGGCCCAGTCCCTCAGGACAGGCATGCTTTCGGCCCAGACTCCTTCCTAAGGGTGGAGCACACGCCATGCCCTACTCATTCCCTCCTGGCTCCTTTGCAGCCAGGCTTCTGTCTCTCTGCACTGGGAGCGGGTGATACTTGTATTGCCGGCTCCTCTGCTTTGCAAACGTTTCCAGACCAGAAGGCCAATGGCTCCTGCTCTTCTCCCCGGGCAGCATGCTGCACCTTCCACAGACATGCTCCTGGGGAGTGCAGTGAAAAACGTATCCCTTTCCTTAAGGCTCTTTCCACAGGCGCCACCGCGCTTCTCTCTCAGGCAGAGGAGAAGCGCAGGCATACAGGGTTTACCTCCATGCGGGTTTATTACACCGTGCTGAGGAGACCAGCTCAGGCAAACAGGAGCATCCCTCAGACCGGACTCTGAATTCCCAAAGAATGCTCTGCTTTCCCAGAGGGGATGCCAGGGCAAAGAGACTTTCGATATATGCGGGTTTCTCCCATAGTGCTGCGAATACTAGGCTAAGGCAAGCAGCAACAGCAGCCCTCAATCCCGACTCTGATTTCCCCGCGACTGCTATGCTTTCGGAGACGTTTTCAGCTTGGCACAAAGCGCACTTCGCTGCTGCTTCCTCAGAAAGGCATTGGATGTTCACTCTGCACGGTAGGGAAGAAGATCCGTGGGAGAGCTGGGGCCTCTTGGGACTTGATTTCCCGGGAAACGTGTTCACGCCCGGGGTTCACCTTGCTATGCCGAACTAAGCAGACACAGTCACAACTCTGCAGCAGCGTGCGTGTCCTAGCATGGCACTCTATGCCTAATACCATCTCCTGGGGTAGGTAAGGCTTTGCCTTTTTCTCTGGCGCTCAGGCAGAATCAGGGTTAGGTCTGTCCTTCACCACAGGAGAGAGAAGGCGACAGGGTCACTGCACACCGCACGTGCACTGAGATGGGGAACCGTGGGGGACTGTTTCCACTCTTTCTCAGGCACTCCCCCTCCCACCCACATCGCTGCCACATCTTGGTGGAAGACGTATCGGTCTGCCCGTTTCTCCATGTGGCTGTTTCTGCGAGTTCCGGGTATGGCACCTGGTGGCAAGCCCAAGTCTGCCCTTGGGACAGGTGGCCAAGGAGATGCTCTCCCCTTGGGACTAGAGGCCCAGGACAGGTCTGCCATCTGCCCAGACTCCTTCCTCAGCGTGGAGCACGCGCCTCTGCCCTAGTCGACCCCTCATGTCTCCTTAGCAGCCAGGCTTCCATCTCTCCGCACAGGGAGCGGGTGACACTTGTCTTGCCACCGGCCTGCTGTTCGTGCCACGGCAGCCTATCCTGCTTTCCGAGCGTTTCCCGACCGCAAGGCCAACGGCTCGTTCTCTTCTCCGGGGGCGGCATGCTATGCCTTCCCCACACTTGGCTTCTCTCTCAGGCAGACGGGATGCTAGGGCAAAGAGTATTTCGCTCCATGCGTGTATCTTCCACAGAGCTGCGGAGACGAGCTCAGGCAAGCAGCAGCAGCATCCCCAAACCCAACTCTGATTTCCCAAGGAACGCTGTGCTTTCCCAGGGGAGATGCCCAGGCAAAGAGGCTTTCGCTGTGTGCGGGTTTCTCCCACCGCGAGACTGGGCTCAGGCAAGCAGCAGCAGCCCGCAGAACATTTCTCAGCGAATGCTGTGCTTTCGCAGAGGCTTTGGCTTGGAGCCAACAGCACTTTGCTGCTGCTTCCTCAGCAAGGCTTCAGTCGCGTCAGGGAAGAAGAGCTGCGGGAGAGCTGGTGCCTCTTGGGCCTTGCTTTCCCGGGCTCCATGTTCGCGTCCTGGGTTCACCCAGCCAGGCCGCACTAAGCAGACACAGCCACAACCCCGCAGTAGCGTGCGTAACCTAGGATGGCACTCTAGGCACACTCCCATCTCCCAGTGTATGCATCGCTTGGCCTTTTACTCTGGCGCTCAGGCGGATTCTCGGACTAGGCCAGTGCCCTCCCCACAGGAAAGTAGAGGTGACAGGATCCCTGTCCACCGCACCAGCTCTGAATAGGGAGCTTTGGGGAACTGTCCCCACTCCTTCCACTGAAACCCCGTGCCTCCTCCAAGCTTCCACATCCTGGAGGAAGACGGCATCTGACACCCCGTTATTTCAGGGAGCTGTTTCAGCGAGTTCAGAGTAGGCGCCTGGTGGCTAGTGCATGTCTGCCCCCGGGACAGGTGGCCAAGAGCTGCTGTCTCCTTGGGCCCAGTCCCTCAGGACAGGCATGTTCTCTGCCCAGACTCCTTCCTAAGAGTGGAGCACGCACCCTGCCCTACTCATCACCTCCTGTCTCCTTAGCAGCCAGGCTTCTGTCTCTCTGCACTGGGCGCGGCTGATACTTGTATTGCCGGCTCTCCTGCTTCACAACCGTTTCCAGACCAGAAGGCCAACGGCTCCTGCTCTTCTCCCCGGACAGCGTACTTCACCTTCCGCAGACATGCTCCTGGGGAGTGCAGTGAAAAACGTGTCCCTTTTCCTTAAGGCTCTTTCCACAGGGGCCACCGCGCTTCTCTCTCAGGCAGAGGAGTTTCCGAGGCATAGAGGGTTTCGCTCCATGCGGGTTTATTACACCGTGCTGAGGAGACCAGCTCAGGCAAACAGGAGCATCCCTCAGACCGGACTCTGATTTCCCAAAGAATGCTGTGCTTTGCCAGAGGGGATGCCAGGGCAAAGAAGCTTTCGCTCTATGCGATTTTCTCCAATAGTGCTGCGAATACTAGGCTAAGGCAAGCAGCAACAGCAGCCCTGAATCCCGACTCTGATTTCCCAGCGACTGCTATGCTTTTGCAGACGTTTTCAGCTTGGCAGGTACCGCACTTCGCTGCTGCTTCCTCAGAAAGGCATTGGATGTTCACTCTGCACGGTAGGGAGGAAGACCCGCGGGAGAGCTGGTGCCTCTTGGGAAGTGATATCCTGGGCTCCGAGTGTACGCGCGGGATTCACCTTGCTATGCCGAACTCAGCAGACACAGTCACCACCCTGCAGCAGCGTGCGTGTCCTAGCATAGCACTGTACGTCTATTACCATCTCCTGGGGTAGGTTAGGCTTTGCTTTTTGCTTCGGCTCTCGGGCAGACTCGGTGTCTAGGCCAGTGCCTTCACCACAGGAGATAGGAGGCGATCGGATACCTGCACAAGGCCCGTGAACTGAATAGGGAGCATTGGGGGACTGTGCCCACTCCTTCCCCTTAAACCCCGTGCCTCCTCCAAGCTTCCACATCCTGGAGGAAGTCGGCATCTGACTCCCCGTTATTTCAGGGAGCTGTTTCTGCGAGGTTAGTGTAGGTGCCTGGTGGCTAGCGCATGTCTGCCCCAGGGACAGGTGGCCAAGAGCTGCTGTCTCCTTGGGCCCAGTCCCTCAGGACAGGCATGTTCTCTGCCCAGACTCCTTCCTAAGAGTGGAGCACGCACCCTGCCCTACTCATCGCCTCCTGTCTCCTTAGCAGCCAGGCTTCTGTCTCTCTGCACTGGGCGCGGCTGATACTTGTATTGCCGGCTCTCCTGCTTCACAACCGTTTCCAGACCAGAAGGCCAACGGCTCCTGCTCTTTTCCCCGGACAGCGTACTTCACCTTCCACAGACATGCTTCTGGGGAGTGCAGTGAAAAACGTGTCCCTTTCCTTAAGGCTCTTTCCACAGGGGCCACTGCGCTTCTCTCTCAGGTAGAGGAGATTCCGAGGCATAGAGGGTTTCGCTCCATGCGGGTTTATTACACCGTGCTCAGGAGACCAGCTCAGGCAAACAGGAGCATCCCTCAGACCGGACTCTGATTTCCCAAAGAATGCTGTGCTTTGCCAGAGGGGATGCCAGGGCAAAGAGGCTTTCGCTCTATGTTGTTTTCTCCAATAGTGCTGCGAATACTAGGCTAAGGCAAGCAGCTACAGCAGCCCTCAATCCCGACTCTGATTTCCCAGCGACTGCTATGCTTTCGCAGACGTATTCAGCTTGGCACAAACCGCACTTCGCTGCTGCTAGCTCAGAAAGGAGTTGGGTGTTCACTCTGCGCGGCAGGGAAGAAGCGCCGCGGGAGTGCTGGGGCCTCTTGGGACTTGCTTTCCGGGGCTCCAAGTTCAAGCCCGGGGTTCACCTTGCTATGCCGAACTAAGCAGACACAGTCACAACTCTGCAGCAGCGTGCGTGTCCTAGCATGGCACTCTATGCCTATTACCATCTCCTGGGGCGGTAAGGCTTTGCCTTTTGCTCTGTTGCTCAGGCAGACTCGGGGTTACGCCTGTCCTTCACCACAGGAGGGAGAAGGCGACAGGGTCACTGCACACCGCCCGTGCACTCGGATGGGGAACCGTGGGGGACTGTCTCCACTCTTTCTCCGGCACACCCCCTCCCACCCACATCGCTGCCACATCTTGGTGGAAGACGTATCGGTCTGCCCGTTTCTCCATGTGGCTGTTTCTGTGAGTTCCGGGTATGGCACCTGGTGGCAAGCCCAAGTCTGCCCTTGGGACAGGTGGCCAAGGAGATGCTCTCCCCTTGGGACCAGAGGCCCAGGACAGGTCTGCCATCTGCCCAGACTCCTTCCTCAGCGTGGAACACGCGCCTCTGCCCTAGTCGACCCCTCATGTCTCCTTAGCAGCCAGGCTTCCATCTCTCCGCACAGGGAGCGGGTGACACTTGTCTTGCCACCGGCCTGCTGTTCGTGCCACGGCAGCCTATCCTGCTTTCCGAGCGTTTCCCGACCGCAAGGCCAACGGCTCGTTCTCTTCTCCGGGGGCGGCATGCTATGCCTTCCCCACACTTGGCTTCTCTCTCAGGCAGACGGGATGCTAGGGCAAAGAGTATTTCGCTCCATGCGTGTATCTTCCACAGAGCTGCGGAGACGAGCTCAGGCAAGCAGCAGCAGCATCCCCAAACCCAACTCTGATTTCCCAAGGAACGCTGTGCTTTCCCAGGGGAGATGCCCAGGCAAAGAGGCTTTCGCTGTGTGCGGGTTTCTCCCACCGCGAGACTGGGCTCAGGCAAGCAGCAGCAGCCCGCAGAACATTTCTCAGCGAATGCTGTGCTTTCGCAGAGGCTTTGGCTTGGAGCCAACAGCACTTTGCTGCTGCTTCCGCAGCAAGGCTTCAGTCGCGTCAGGGAAGAAGAGCTGCGGGAGAGCTGGTGCCTCTTGGGCCTTGCTTTCCCGGGCTCCATGTTCGCGTCCTGGGTTCACCCAGCCAGGCCGCACTAAGCAGACACAGCCACAACCCCGCAGTAGCGTGCGTAACCTAGGATGGCACTCTAGGCACACTCCCATCTCCCAGTGTATGCATCGCTTGGCCTTTTACTCTGGCGCTCAGGCGGATTCTCGGACTAGGCCAGTGCCCTCCCCACAGGAAAGTAGAGGTGACAGGATCCCTGTCCACCGCACCAGCTCTGAATAGGGAGCTTTGGGGAACTGTCCCCACTCCTTCCACTGAAACCCCGTGCCTCCTCCAAGCTTCCACATCCTGGAGGAAGACGGCATCTGACACCCCGTTATTTCAGGGAGCTGTTTCAGCGAGTTCAGAGTAGGCGCCTGGTGGCTAGTGCATGTCTGCCCCCGGGACAGGTGGCCAAGAGCTGCTGTCTCCTTGGGCCCAGTCCCTCAGGACAGGCATGTTCTCTGCCCAGACTCCTTCCTAAGAGTGGAGCACGCACCCTGCCCTACTCATCACCTCCTGTCTCCTTAGCAGCCAGGCTTCTGTCTCTCTGCACTGGGCGCGGCTGATACTTGTATTGCCGGCTCTCCTGCTTCACAACCGTTTCCAGACCAGAAGGCCAACGGCTCCTGCTCTTCTCCCCGGACAGCGTACTTCACCTTCCGCAGACATGCTCCTGGGGAGTGCAGTGAAAAACGTGTCCCTTTTCCTTAAGGCTCTTTCCACAGGGGCCACCGCGCTTCTCTCTCAGGCAGAGGAGTTTCCGAGGCATAGAGGGTTTCGCTCCATGCGGGTTTATTACACCGTGCTGAGGAGACCAGCTCAGGCAAACAGGAGCATCCCTCAGACCAGACTCTGATTTCCCAAAGAATGCTGTGCTTTGCCAGAGGGGATGCCAGGGCAAAGAAGCTTTCGCTCTATGCGATTTTCTCCAATAGTGCTGCGAATACTAGGCTAAGGCAAGCAGCAACAGCAGCCCTGAATCCCGACTCTGATTTCCCAGCGACTGCTATGCTTTTGCAGACGTTTTCAGCTTGGCAGGTACCGCACTTCGCTGCTGCTTCCTCAGAAAGGCATTGGATGTTCACTCTGCACGGTAGGGAGGAAGACCCGCGGGAGAGCTGGTGCCTCTTGGGAAGTGATATCCTGGGCTCCGAGTGTACGCGCGGGATTCACCTTGCTATGCCGAACTCAGCAGACACAGTCACCACCCTGCAGCAGCGTGCGTGTCCTAGCATAGCACTGTACGTCTATTACCATCTCCTGGGGTAGGTTAGGCTTTGCTTTTTGCTTCGGCTCTCGGGCAGACTCGGTGTCTAGGCCAGTGCCTTCACCACAGGAGATAGGAGGCGATCGGATACCTGCACAAGGCCCGTGAACTGAATAGGGAGCATTGGGGGACTGTGCCCACTCCTTCCCCTTAAACCCCGTGCCTCCTCCAAGCTTCCACATCCTGGAGGAAGTCGGCATCTGACTCCCCGTTATTTCAGGGAGCTGTTTCTGCGAGGTTAGTGTAGGTGCCTGGTGGCTAGCGCATGTCTGCCCCAGGGACAGGTGGCCAAGAGCTGCTGTCTCCTTGGGCCCAGTCCCTCAGGACAGGCATGTTCTCTGCCCAGACTCCTTCCTAAGAGTGGAGCACGCACCCTGCCCTACTCATCGCCTCCTGTCTCCTTAGCAGCCAGGCTTCTGTCTCTCTGCACTGGGAGCGGCTGATACTTGTATTGCCGGCTCTCCTGCTTCACAACCGTTTCCAGACCAGAAGGCCAACGGCTCCTGCTCTTTTCCCCGGACAGCGTACTTCACCTTCCACAGACATGCTTCTGGGGAGTGCAGTGAAAAACGTGTCCCTTTCCTTAAGGCTCTTTCCACAGGGGCCACTGCGCTTCTCTCTCAGGTAGAGGAGATTCCGAGGCATAGAGGGTTTCGCTCCATGCGGGTTTATTACACCGTGCTGAGGAGACCAGCTCAGGCAAACAGGAGCATCCCTCAGACCGGACTCTGATTTCCCAAAGAATGCTGTGCTTTGCCAGAGGGGATGCCAGGGCAAAGAGGCTTTCGCTCTATGTTGTTTTCTCCAATAGTGCTGCGAATACTAGGCTAAGGCAAGCAGCTACAGCAGCCCTCAATCCCGACTCTGATTTCCCAGCGACTGCTATGCTTTCGCAGACGTATTCAGCTTGGCACAAACCGCACTTCGCTGCTGCTAGCTCAGAAAGGAGTTGGGTGTTCACTCTGCGCGGCAGGGAAGAAGCGCCGCGGGAGTGCTGGGGCCTCTTGGGACTTGCTTTCCGGGGCTCCAAGTTCAAGCCCGGGGTTCACCTTGCTATGCCGAACTAAGCAGACACAGTCACAACTCTGCAGCAGCGTGCGTGTCCTAGCATGGCACTCTATGCCTATTACCATCTCCTGGGGCGGTAAGGCTTTGCCTTTTGCTCTGTTGCTCAGGCAGACTCGGGGTTACGCCTGTCCTTCACCACAGGAGGGAGAAGGCGACAGGGTCACTGCACACCGCCCGTGCACTCGGATGGGGAACCGTGGGGGACTGTCTCCACTCTTTCTCCGGCACACCCCCTCCCACCCACATCGCTGCCACATCTTGGTGGAAGACGTATCGGTCTGCCCGTTTCTCCATGTGGCTGTTTCTGTGAGTTCCGGGTATGGCACCTGGTGGCAAGCCCAAGTCTGCCCTTGGGACAGGTGGCCAAGGAGATGCTCTCCCCTTGGGACCAGAGGCCCAGGACAGGTCTGCCATCTGCCCAGACTCCTTCCTCAGCGTGGAACACGCGCCTCTGCCCTAGTCGACCCCTCATGTCTCCTTAGCAGCCAGGCTTCCATCTCTCCGCACAGGGAGCGGGTGACACTTGTCTTGCCACCGGCCTGCTGTTCGTGCCACGGCAGCCTATCCTGCTTTCCGAGCGTTTCCCGACCGCAAGGCCAACGGCTCGTTCTCTTCTCCGGGGGCGGCATGCTATGCCTTCCCCACACTTGGCTTCTCTCTCAGGCAGACGGGATGCTAGGGCAAAGAGTATTTCGCTCCATGCGTGTATCTTCCACAGAGCTGCGGAGACGAGCTCAGGCAAGCAGCAGCAGCATCCCCAAACCCAACTCTGATTTCCCAAGGAACGCTGTGCTTTCCCAGGGGAGATGCCCAGGCAAAGAGGCTTTCGCTGTGTGCGGGTTTCTCCCACCGCGAGACTGGGCTCAGGCAAGCAGCAGCAGCCCGCAGAACATTTCTCAGCGAATGCTGTGCTTTCGCAGAGGCTTTGGCTTGGAGCCAACAGCACTTTGCTGCTGCTTCCTCAGCAAGGCTTCAGTCGCGTCAGGGAAGAAGAGCTGCGGGAGAGCTGGTGCCTCTTGGGCCTTGCTTTCCCGGGCTCCATGTTCGCGTCCTGGGTTCACCCAGCCAGGCCTCACTAAGCAGACACAGCCACAACCCCGCAGTAGCGTGCGTAACCTAGGATGGCACTCTAGGCACACTACCATCTCCCAGTGTATGCATCGCTTGGCCTTTTACTCTGGCGCTCAGGCGGATTCTCGGACTAGGCTAGTGCCCTCCCCATAGGAACGTAGAGGTGACAGGATCCCTGTCCACCGCACCAGCTCTGAATAGGGAGCTTTGGGGAACTGTCCCCACTCCTTCCACTGAAACCCCGTGCCTCCTCCAAGCTTCCACATCCTGGAGGAAGACGGCATCTGACACCCCGTTATTTCAGGGAGCTGTTTCAGCGAGTTCAGAGTAGGCGCCTGGTGGCTAGTGCATGTCTGCCCCCGGGACAGGTGGCCAAGAGCTGCTGTCTCCTTGGGCCCAGTCCCTCAGGACAGGCATGTTCTCTGCCCAGACTCCTTCCTAAGAGTGGAGCACGCACCCTGCCCTACTCATCACCTCCTGTCTCCTTAGCAGCCAGGCTTCTGTCTCTCTGCACTGGGCGCGGCTGATACTTGTATTGCCGGCTCTCCTGCTTCACAACCGTTTCCAGACCAGAAGGCCAACGGCTCCTGCTCTTCTCCCCGGACAGCGTACTTCACCTTCCGCAGACATGCTCCTGGGGAGTGCAGTGAAAAACGTGTCCCTTTTCCTTAAGGCTCTTTCCACAGGGGCCACCGCGCTTCTCTCTCAGGCAGAGGAGTTTCCGAGGCATAGAGGGTTTCGCTCCATGCGGGTTTATTACACCGTGCTGAGGAGACCAGCTCAGGCAAACAGGAGCATCCCTCAGACCGGACTCTGATTTCCCAAAGAATGCTGTGCTTTGCCAGAGGGGATGCCAGGGCAAAGAAGCTTTCGCTCTATGCGATTTTCTCCAATAGTGCTGCGAATACTAGGCTAAGGCAAGCAGCAACAGCAGCCCTGAATCCCGACTCTGATTTCCCAGCGACTGCTATGCTTTTGCAGACGTTTTCAGCTTGGCAGGTACCGCACTTCGCTGCTGCTTCCTCAGAAAGGCATTGGATGTTCACTCTGCACGGTAGGGAAGAAGAGCCGCGGGAGAGCTGGTGCCTCTTGGGAAGTGATATCCTGGGCTCCGAGTGTATGCGCGGGATTCACCTTGCTATGTCGAACTCAGCAGACACAGTCACCACCCTGCAGCAGCGTGCGTGTCCTAGCATAGCACTGTACGTCTATTACCATCTCCTGGGGTAGGTTAGGCTTTGCTTTTTGCTTCGGCTCTCGGGCAGACTCGGTGTCTAGGCCAGTGCCTTCACCACAGGAGATAGGAGGCGATCGGATACCTGCACAAGGCCCGTGAACTGAATAGGGAGCATTGGGGGACTGTGCCCACTCCTTCCCCTTAAACCCCGTGCCTCCTCCAAGCTTCCACATCCTGGAGGAAGTCGGCATCTGACTCCCCGTTATTTCAGGGAGCTGTTTCTGCGAGGTTAGTGTAGGTGCCTGGTGGCTAGCGCATGTCTGCCCCAGGGACAGGTGGCCAAGAGCTGCTGTCTCCTTGGGCCCAGTCCCTCAGGACAGGCATGTTCTCTGCCCAGACTCCTTCCTAAGAGTGGAGCACGCACCCTGCCCTACTCATCGCCTCCTGTCTCCTTAGCAGCCAGGCTTCTGTCTCTCTGCACTGGGAGCGGCTGATACTTGTATTGCCGGCTCTCCTGCTTCACAACCGTTTCCAGACCAGAAGGCCAACGGCTCCTGCTCTTTTCCCCGGACAGCGTACTTCACCTTCCACAGACATGCTTCTGGGGAGTGCAGTGAAAAACGTGTCCCTTTCCTTAAGGCTCTTTCCACAGGGGCCACTGCGCTTCTCTCTCAGGTAGAGGAGATTCCGAGGCATAGAGGGTTTCGCTCCATGCGGGTTTATTACACCGTGCTGAGGAGACCAGCTCAGGCAAACAGGAGCATCCCTCAGACCGGACTCTGATTTCCCTAAGAATGCTGTGCTTTGCCAGAGGGGATGCCAGGGCAAAGAGGCTTTCGCTCTATGTTGTTTTCTCCAATAGTGCTGCGAATACTAGGCTAAGGCAAGCAGCTACAGCAGCCCTCAATCCCGACTCTGATTTCCCAGCGACTGCTATGCTTTCGCAGACGTATTCAGCTTGGCACAAACCGCACTTCGCTGCTGCTAGCTCAGAAAGGAGTTGGGTGTTCACTCTGCGCGGCAGGGAAGAAGCGCCGCGGGAGTGCTGGGGCCTCTTGGGACTTGCTTTCCGGGGCTCCAAGTTCAAGCCCGGGGTTCACATTGCTATGCCAAACTAAGCAGACACAGTCACAACTCTGCAGCAGCGTGCGTGTCCTAGCATGGCACTCTATGCCTATTACCATCTCCTGGGGCGGTAAGGCTTTGCCTTTTGCTCTGTTGCTCAGGCAGACTCGGGGTTACGCCTGTCCTTCACCACAGGAGGGAGAAGGCGACAGGGTCACTGCACACCGCCCGTGCACTCGGATGGGGAACCGTGGGGGACTGTCTCCACTCTTTCTCCGGCACACCCCCTCCCACCCACATCGCTGCCACATCTTGGTGGAAGACGTATCGGTCTGCCCGTTTCTCCATGTGGCTGTTTCTGTGAGTTCCGGGTATGGCACCTGGTGGCAAGCCCAAGTCTGCCCTTGGGACAGGTGGCCAAGGAGATGCTCTCCCCTTGGGACCAGAGGCCCAGGACAGGTCTGCCATCTGCCCAGACTCCTTCCTCAGCGTGGTACACGCGCCTCTGCCCTAGTCGACCCCTCATGTCTCCTTAGCAGCCAGGCTTCCATCTCTCCGCACAGGGAGCGGGTGACACTTGTCTTGCCACCGGCCTGCTGTTCGTGCCACGGCAGCCTATCCTGCTTTCCGAGCGTTTCCCGACCGCAAGGCCAACGGCTCGTTCTCTTCTCCGGGGGCGGCATGCTATGCCTTCCCCACACTTGGCTTCTCTCTCAGGCAGACGGGATGCTAGGGCAAAGAGTATTTCGCTCCATGCGTGTATCTTCCACAGAGCTGCGGAGACGAGCTCAGGCAAGCAGCAGCAGCATCCCCAAACCCAACTCTGATTTCCCAAGGAACGCTGTGCTTTCCCAGGGGAGATGCCCAGGCAAAGAGGCTTTCGCTGTGTGCGGGTTTCTCCCACCGCGAGACTGGGCTCAGGCAAGCAGCAGCAGCCCGCAGAACATTTCTCAGCGAATGCTGTGCTTTCGCAGAGGCTTTGGCTTGGAGCCAACAGCACTTTGCTGCTGCTTCCGCAGCAAGGCTTCAGTCGCGTCAGGGAAGAAGAGCTGCGGGAGAGCTGGTGCCTCTTGGGCCTTGCTTTCCCGGGCTCCATGTTCGCGTCCTGGGTTCACCCAGCCAGGCCGCACTAAGCAGACACAGCCACAACCCCGCAGTAGCGTGCGTAACCTAGGATGGCACTCTAGGCACACTCCCATCTCCCAGTGTATGCATCGCTTGGCCTTTTACTCTGGCGCTCAGGCGGATTCTCGGACTAGGCCAGTGCCCTCCCCACAGGAAAGTAGAGGTGACAGGATCCCTGTCCACCGCACCAGCTCTGAATAGGGAGCTTTGGGGAACTGTCCCCACTCCTTCCACTGAAACCCCGTGCCTCCTCCAAGCTTCCACATCCTGGAGGAAGACGGCATCTGACACCCCGTTATTTCAGGGAGCTGTTTCAGCGAGTTCAGAGTAGGCGCCTGGTGGCTAGTGCATGTCTGCCCCCGGGACAGGTGGCCAAGAGCTGCTGTCTCCTTGGGCCCAGTCCCTCAGGACAGGCATGTTCTCTGCCCAGACTCCTTCCTAAGAGTGGAGCACGCACCCTGCCCTACTCATCACCTCCTGTCTCCTTAGCAGCCAGGCTTCTGTCTCTCTGCACTGGGCGCGGCTGATACTTGTATTGCCGGCTCTCCTGCTTCACAACCGTTTCCAGACCAGAAGGCCAATGGCTCCTGCTCTTCTCCCCGGGCAGCATGCTGCACCTTCCACAGACATGCTCCTGGGGAGTGCAGTGAAAAACGTATCCCTTTCCTTAAGGCTCTTTCCACAGGCGCCACCGCGCTTCTCTCTCAGGCAGAGGAGAAGCGCAGGCATACAGGGTTTACCTCCATGCGGGTTTATTACACCGTGCTGAGGAGACCAGCTCAGGCAAACAGGAGCATCCCTCAGACCGGACTCTGAATTCCCAAAGAATGCTCTGCTTTCCCAGAGGGGATGCCAGGGCAAAGAGACTTTCGATATATGCGGGTTTCTCCCATAGTGCTGCGAATACTAGGCTAAGGCAAGCAGCAACAGCAGCCCTCAATCCCGACTCTGATTTCCCCGCGACTGCTATGCTTTCGGAGACGTTTTCAGCTTGGCACAAAGCGCACTTCGCTGCTGCTTCCTCAGAAAGGCATTGGATGTTCACTCTGCACGGTAGGGAAGAAGATCCGTGGGAGAGCTGGGGCCTCTTGGGACTTGATTTCCCGGGAAACGTGTTCACGCCCGGGGTTCACCTTGCTATGCCGAACTAAGCAGACACAGTCACAACTCTGCAGCAGCGTGCGTGTCCTAGCATGGCACTCTATGCCTAATACCATCTCCTGGGGTAGGTAAGGCTTTGCCTTTTTCTCTGGCGCTCAGGCAGAATCAGGGTTAGGTCTGTCCTTCACCACAGGAGAGAGAAGGCGACAGGGTCACTGCACACCGCACGTGCACTGAGATGGGGAACCGTGGGGGACTGTTTCCACTCTTTCTCAGGCACTCCCCCTCCCACCCACATCGCTGCCACATCTTGGTGGAAGACGTATCGGTCTGCCCGTTTCTCCATGTGGCTGTTTCTGCGAGTTCCGGGTATGGCACCTGGTGGCAAGCCCAAGTCTGCCCTTGGGACAGGTGGCCAAGGAGATGCTCTCCCCTTGGGACCAGAGGCCCAGGACAGGTCTGCCATCTGCCCAGACTCCTTCCTCAGCGTGGAGCACGCGCCTCTGCCCTAGTCGACCCCTCATGTCTCCTTAGCAGCCAGGCTTCCATCTCTCCGCACAGGGAGCGGGTGACACTTGTCTTGCCACCGGCCTGCTGTTCGTGCCACGGCAGCCTATCCTGCTTTCCGAGCGTTTCCCGACCGCAAGGCCAACGGCTCGTTCTCTTCTCCGGGGGCGGCATGCTATGCCTTCCCCACACTTGGCTTCTCTCTCAGGCAGACGGGATGCTAGGGCAAAGAGTATTTCGCTCCATGCGTGTATCTTCCACAGAGCTGCGGAGACGAGCTCAGGCAAGCAGCAGCAGCATCCCCAAACCCAACTCTGATTTCCCAAGGAACGCTGTGCTTTCCCAGGGGAGATGCCCAGGCAAAGAGGCTTTCGCTGTGTGCGGGTTTCTCCCACCGCGAGACTGGGCTCAGGCAAGCAGCAGCAGCCCGCAGAACATTTCTCAGCGAATGCTGTGCTTTCGCAGAGGCTTTGGCTTGGAGCCAACAGCACTTTGCTGCTGCTTCCTCAGCAAGGCTTCAGTCGCGTCAGGGAAGAAGAGCTGCGGGAGAGCTGGTGCCTCTTGGGCCTTGCTTTCCCGGGCTCCATGTTCGCGTCCTGGGTTCACCCAGCCAGGCCGCACTAAGCAGACACAGCCACAACCCCGCAGTAGCGTGCGTAACCTAGGATGGCACTCTAGGCACACTCCCATCTCCCAGTGTATGCATCGCTTGGCCTTTTACTCTGGCGCTCAGGCGGATTCTCGGACTAGGCCAGTGCCCTCCCCACAGGAAAGTAGAGGTGACAGGATCCCTGTCCACCGCACCAGCTCTGAATAGGGAGCTTTGGGGAACTGTCCCCACTCCTTCCACTGAAACCCCGTGCCTCCTCCAAGCTTCCACATCCTGGAGGAAGACGGCATCTGACACCCCGTTATTTCAGGGAGCTGTTTCAGCGAGTTCAGAGTAGGCGCCTGGTGGCTAGTGCATGTCTGCCCCCGGGACAGGTGGCCAAGAGCTGCTGTCTCCTTGGGCCCAGTCCCTCAGGACAGGCATGTTCTCTGCCCAGACTCCTTCCTAAGAGTGGAGCACGCACCCTGCCCTACTCATCACCTCCTGTCTCCTTAGCAGCCAGGCTTCTGTCTCTCTGCACTGGGCGCGGCTGATACTTGTATTGCCGGCTCTCCTGCTTCACAACCGTTTCCAGACCAGAAGGCCAACGGCTCCTGCTCTTCTCCCCGGACAGCGTACTTCACCTTCCGCAGACATGCTCCTGGGGAGTGCAGTGAAAAACGTGTCCCTTTTCCTTAAGGCTCTTTCCACAGGGGCCACCGCGCTTCTCTCTCAGGCAGAGGAGTTTCCGAGGCATAGAGGGTTTCGCTCCATGCGGGTTTATTACACCGTGCTGAGGAGACCAGCTCAGGCAAACAGGAGCATCCCTCAGACCGGACTCTGATTTCCCAAAGAATGCTGTGCTTTGCCAGAGGGGATGCCAGGGCAAAGAAGCTTTCGCTCTATGCGATTTTCTCCAATAGTGCTGCGAATACTAGGCTAAGGCAAGCAGCAACAGCAGCCCTGAATCCCGACTCTGATTTCCCAGCGACTGCTATGCTTTTGCAGACGTTTTCAGCTTGGCAGGTACCGCACTTCGCTGCTGCTTCCTCAGAAAGGCATTGGATGTTCACTCTGCACGGTAGGGAAGAAGAGCCGCGGGAGAGCTGGTGCCTCTTGGGAAGTGATATCCTGGGCTCCGAGTGTACGCGCGGGATTCACCTTGCTATGCCGAACTCAGCAGACACAGTCACCACCCTGCAGCAGCGTGCGTGTCCTAGCATAGCACTGTACGTCTATTACCATCTCCTGGGGTAGGTTAGGCTTTGCTTTTTGCTTCGGCTCTCGGGCAGACTCGGTGTCTAGGCCAGTGCCTTCACCACAGGAGATAGGAGGCGATCGGATACCTGCACAAGGCCCGTGAACTGAATAGGGAGCATTGGGGGACTGTGCCCACTCCTTCCCCTTAAACCCCGTGCCTCCTCCAAGCTTCCACATCCTGGAGGAAGTCGGCATCTGACTCCCCGTTATTTCAGGGAGCTGTTTCTGCGAGGTTAGTGTAGGTGCCTGGTGGCTAGCGCATGTCTGCCCCAGGGACAGGTGGCCAAGAGCTGCTGTCTCCTTGGGCCCAGTCCCTCAGGACAGGCATGTTCTCTGCCCAGACTCCTTCCTAAGAGTGGAGCACGCACCCTGCCCTACTCATCGCCTCCTGTCTCCTTAGCAGCCAGGCTTCTGTCTCTCTGCACTGGGAGCGGCTGATACTTGTATTGCCGGCTCTCCTGCTTCACAACCGTTTCCAGACCAGAAGGCCAACGGCTCCTGCTCTTTTCCCCGGACAGCGTACTTCACCTTCCACAGACATGCTTCTGGGGAGTGCAGTGAAAAACGTGTCCCTTTCCTTAAGGCTCTTTCCACAGGGGCCACTGCGCTTCTCTCTCAGGTAGAGGAGATTCCGAGGCATAGAGGGTTTCGCTCCATGCGGGTTTATTACACCGTGCTGAGGAGACCAGCTCAGGCAAACAGGAGCATCCCTCAGACCGGACTCTGATTTCCCAAAGAATGCTGTGCTTTGCCAGAGGGGATGCCAGGGCAAAGAGGCTTTCGCTCTATGTTGTTTTCTCCAATAGTGCTGCGAATACTAGGCTAAGGCAAGCAGCTACAGCAGCCCTCAATCCCGACTCTGATTTCCCAGCGACTGCTATGCTTTCGCAGACGTATTCAGCTTGGCACAAACCGCACTTCGCTGCTGCTAGCTCAGAAAGGAGTTGGGTGTTCACTCTGCGCGGCAGGGAAGAAGCGCCGCGGGAGTGCTGGGGCCTCTTGGGACTTGCTTTCCGGGGCTCCAAGTTCAAGCCCGGGGTTCACCTTGCTATGCCGAACTAAGCAGACACAGTCACAACTCTGCAGCAGCGTGCGTGTCCTAGCATGGCACTCTATGCCTATTACCATCTCCTGGGGCGGTAAGGCTTTGCCTTTTGCTCTGTTGCTCAGGCAGACTCGGGGTTACGCCTGTCCTTCACCACAGGAGGGAGAAGGCGACAGGGTCACTGCACACCGCCCGTGCACTCGGATGGGGAACCGTGGGGGACTGTCTCCACTCTTTCTCCGGCACACCCCCTCCCACCCACATCGCTGCCACATCTTGGTGGAAGACGTATCGGTCTGCCCGTTTCTCCATGTGGCTGTTTCTGTGAGTTCCGGGTATGGCACCTGGTGGCAAGCCCAAGTCTGCCCTTGGGACAGGTGGCCAAGGAGATGCTCTCCCCTTGGGACCAGAGGCCCAGGACAGGTCTGCCATCTGCCCAGACTCCTTCCTCAGCGTGGAACACGCGCCTCTGCCCTAGTCGACCCCTCATGTCTCCTTAGCAGCCAGGCTTCCATCTCTCCGCACAGGGAGCGGGTGACACTTGTCTTGCCACCGGCCTGCTGTTCGTGCCACGGCAGCCTATCCTGCTTTCCGAGCGTTTCCCGACCGCAAGGCCAACGGCTCGTTCTCTTCTCCGGGGGCGGCATGCTATGCCTTCCCCACACTTGGCTTCTCTCTCAGGCAGACGGGATGCTAGGGCAAAGAGTATTTCGCTCCATGCGTGTATCTTCCACAGAGCTGCGGAGACGAGCTCAGGCAAGCAGCAGCAGCATCCCCAAACCCAACTCTGATTTCCCAAGGAACGCTGTGCTTTCCCAGGGGAGATGCCCAGGCAAAGAGGCTTTCGCTGTGTGCGGGTTTCTCCCACCGCGAGACTGGGCTCAGGCAAGCAGCAGCAGCCCGCAGAACATTTCTCAGCGAATGCTGTGCTTTCGCAGAGGCTTTGGCTTGGAGCCAACAGCACTTTGCTGCTGCTTCCGCAGCAAGGCTTCAGTCGCGTCAGGGAAGAAGAGCTGCGGGAGAGCTGGTGCCTCTTGGGCCTTGCTTTCCCGGGCTCCATGTTCGCGTCCTGGGTTCACCCAGCCAGGCCGCACTAAGCAGACACAGCCACAACCCCGCAGTAGCGTGCGTAACCTAGGATGGCACTCTAGGCACACTCCCATCTCCCAGTGTATGCATCGCTTGGCCTTTTACTCTGGCGCTCAGGCGGATTCTCGGACTAGGCCAGTGCCCTCCCCACAGGAAAGTAGAGGTGACAGGATCCCTGTCCACCGCACCAGCTCTGAATAGGGAGCTTTGGGGAACTGTCCCCACTCCTTCCACTGAAACCCCGTGCCTCCTCCAAGCTTCCACATCCTGGAGGAAGACGGCATCTGACACCCCGTTATTTCAGGGAGCTGTTTCAGCGAGTTCAGAGTAGGCGCCTGGTGGCTAGTGCATGTCTGCCCCCGGGACAGGTGGCCAAGAGCTGCTGTCTCCTTGGGCCCAGTCCCTCAGGACAGGCATGTTCTCTGCCCAGACTCCTTCCTAAGAGTGGAGCACGCACCCTGCCCTACTCATCACCTCCTGTCTCCTTAGCAGCCAGGCTTCTGTCTCTCTGCACTGGGCGCGGCTGATACTTGTATTGCCGGCTCTCCTGCTTCACAACCGTTTCCAGACCAGAAGGCCAACGGCTCCTGCTCTTCTCCCCGGACAGCGTACTTCACCTTCCGCAGACATGCTCCTGGGGAGTGCAGTGAAAAACGTGTCCCTTTTCCTTAAGGCTCTTTCCACAGGGGCCACCGCGCTTCTCTCTCAGGCAGAGGAGTTTCCGAGGCATAGAGGGTTTCGCTCCATGCGGGTTTATTACACCGTGCTGAGGAGACCAGCTCAGGCAAACAGGAGCATCCCTCAGACCGGACTCTGATTTCCCAAAGAATGCTGTGCTTTGCCAGAGGGGATGCCAGGGCAAAGAAGCTTTCGCTCTATGCGATTTTCTCCAATAGTGCTGCGAATACTAGGCTAAGGCAAGCAGCAACAGCAGCCCTGAATCCCGACTCTGATTTCCCAGCGACTGCTATGCTTTTGCAGACGTTTTCAGCTTGGCAGGTACCGCACTTCGCTGCTGCTTCCTCAGAAAGGCATTGGATGTTCACTCTGCACGGTAGGGAGGAAGACCCGCGGGAGAGCTGGTGCCTCTTGGGAAGTGATATCCTGGGCTCCGAGTGTACGCGCGGGATTCACCTTGCTATGCCGAACTCAGCAGACACAGTCACCACCCTGCAGCAGCGTGCGTGTCCTAGCATAGCACTGTACGTCTATTACCATCTCCTGGGGTAGGTTAGGCTTTGCTTTTTGCTTCGGCTCTCGGGCAGACTCGGTGTCTAGGCCAGTGCCTTCACCACAGGAGATAGGAGGCGATCGGATACCTGCACAAGGCCCGTGAACTGAATAGGGAGCATTGGGGGACTGTGCCCACTCCTTCCCCTTAAACCCCGTGCCTCCTCCAAGCTTCCACATCCTGGAGGAAGTCGGCATCTGACTCCCCGTTATTTCAGGGAGCTGTTTCTGCGAGGTTAGTGTAGGTGCCTGGTGGCTAGCGCATGTCTGCCCCAGGGACAGGTGGCCAAGAGCTGCTGTCTCCTTGGGCCCAGTCCCTCAGGACAGGCATGTTCTCTGCCCAGACTCCTTCCTAAGAGTGGAGCACGCACCCTGCCCTACTCATCGCCTCCTGTCTCCTTAGCAGCCAGGCTTCTGTCTCTCTGCACTGGGCGCGGCTGATACTTGTATTGCCGGCTCTCCTGCTTCACAACCGTTTCCAGACCAGAAGGCCAACGGCTCCTGCTCTTTTCCCCGGACAGCGTACTTCACCTTCCACAGACATGCTTCTGGGGAGTGCAGTGAAAAACGTGTCCCTTTCCTTAAGGCTCTTTCCACAGGGGCCACTGCGCTTCTCTCTCAGGTAGAGGAGATTCCGAGGCATAGAGGGTTTCGCTCCATGCGGGTTTATTACACCGTGCTGAGGAGACCAGCTCAGGCAAACAGGAGCATCCCTCAGACCGGACTCTGATTTCCCTAAGAATGCTGTGCTTTGCCAGAGGGGATGCCAGGGCAAAGAGGCTTTCGCTCTATGTTGTTTTCTCCAATAGTGCTGCGAATACTAGGCTAAGGCAAGCAGCTACAGCAGCCCTCAATCCCGACTCTGATTTCCCAGCGACTGCTATGCTTTCGCAGACGTATTCAGCTTGGCACAAACCGCACTTCGCTGCTGCTAGCTCAGAAAGGAGTTGGGTGTTCACTCTGCGCGGCAGGGAAGAAGCGCCGCGGGAGTGCTGGGGCCTCTTGGGACTTGCTTTCCGGGGCTCCAAGTTCAAGCCCGGGGTTCACCTTGCTATGCCGAACTAAGCAGACACAGTCACAACTCTGCAGCAGCGTGCGTGTCCTAGCATGGCACTCTATGCCTATTACCATCTCCTGGGGCGGTAAGGCTTTGCCTTTTGCTCTGTTGCTCAGGCAGACTCGGGGTTACGCCTGTCCTTCACCACAGGAGGGAGAAGGCGACAGGGTCACTGCACACCGCCCGTGCACTCGGATGGGGAACCGTGGGGGACTGTCTCCACTCTTTCTCCGGCACACCCCCTCCCACCCACATCGCTGCCACATCTTGGTGGAAGACGTATCGGTCTGCCCGTTTCTCCATGTGGCTGTTTCTGTGAGTTCCGGGTATGGCACCTGGTGGCAAGCCCAAGTCTGCCCTTGGGACAGGTGGCCAAGGAGATGCTCTCCCCTTGGGACCAGAGGCCCAGGACAGGTCTGCCATCTGCCCAGACTCCTTCCTCAGCGTGGAACACGCGCCTCTGCCCTAGTCGACCCCTCATGTCTCCTTAGCAGCCAGGCTTCCATCTCTCCGCACAGGGAGCGGGTGACACTTGTCTTGCCACCGGCCTGCTGTTCGTGCCACGGCAGCCTATCCTGCTTTCCGAGCGTTTCCCGACCGCAAGGCCAACGGCTCGTTCTCTTCTCCGGGGGCGGCATGCTATGCCTTCCCCACACTTGGCTTCTCTCTCAGGCAGACGGGATGCTAGGGCAAAGAGTATTTCGCTCCATGCGTGTATCTTCCACAGAGCTGCGGAGACGAGCTCAGGCAAGCAGCAGCAGCATCCCCAAACCCAACTCTGATTTCCCAAGGAACGCTGTGCTTTCCCAGGGGAGATGCCCAGGCAAAGAGGCTTTCGCTGTGTGCGGGTTTCTCCCACCGCGAGACTGGGCTCAGGCAAGCAGCAGCAGCCCGCAGAACATTTCTCAGCGAATGCTGTGCTTTCGCAGAGGCTTTGGCTTGGAGCCAACAGCACTTTGCTGCTGCTTCCGCAGCAAGGCTTCAGTCGCGTCAGGGAAGAAGAGCTGCGGGAGAGCTGGTGCCTCTTGGGCCTTGCTTTCCCGGGCTCCATGTTCGCGTCCTGGGTTCACCCAGCCAGGCCGCACTAAGCAGACACAGCCACAACCCCGCAGTAGCGTGCGTAACCTAGGATGGCACTCTAGGCACACTCCCATCTCCCAGTGTATGCATCGCTTGGCCTTTTACTCTGGCGCTCAGGCGGATTCTCGGACTAGGCCAGTGCCCTCCCCACAGGAAAGTAGAGGTGACAGGATCCCTGTCCACCGCACCAGCTCTGAATAGGGAGCTTTGGGGAACTGTCCCCACTCCTTCCACTGAAACCCCGTGCCTCCTCCAAGCTTCCACATCCTGGAGGAAGACGGCATCTGACACCCCGTTATTTCAGGGAGCTGTTTCAGCGAGTTCAGAGTAGGCGCCTGGTGGCTAGTGCATGTCTGCCCCCGGGACAGGTGGCCAAGAGCTGCTGTCTCCTTGGGCCCAGTCCCTCAGGACAGGCATGTTCTCTGCCCAGACTCCTTCCTAAGAGTGGAGCACGCACCCTGCCCTACTCATCACCTCCTGTCTCCTTAGCAGCCAGGCTTCTGTCTCTCTGCACTGGGCGCGGCTGATACTTGTATTGCCGGCTCTCCTGCTTCACAACCGTTTCCAGACCAGAAGGCCAACGGCTCCTGCTCTTCTCCCCGGACAGCGTACTTCACCTTCCGCAGACATGCTCCTGGGGAGTGCAGTGAAAAACGTGTCCCTTTTCCTTAAGGCTCTTTCCACAGGGGCCACCGCGCTTCTCTCTCAGGCAGAGGAGTTTCCGAGGCATAGAGGGTTTCGCTCCATGCGGGTTTATTACACCGTGCTGAGGAGACCAGCTCAGGCAAACAGGAGCATCCCTCAGACCGGACTCTGATTTCCCAAAGAATGCTGTGCTTTGCCAGAGGGGATGCCAGGGCAAAGAAGCTTTCGCTCTATGCGATTTTCTCCAATAGTGCTGCGAATACTAGGCTAAGGCAAGCAGCAACAGCAGCCCTGAATCCCGACTCTGATTTCCCAGCGACTGCTATGCTTTTGCAGACGTTTTCAGCTTGGCAGGTACCGCACTTCGCTGCTGCTTCCTCAGAAAGGCATTGGATGTTCACTCTGCACGGTAGGGAGGAAGACCCGCGGGAGAGCTGGTGCCTCTTGGGAAGTGATATCCTGGGCTCCGAGTGTACGCGCGGGATTCACCTTGCTATGCCGAACTCAGCAGACACAGTCACCACCCTGCAGCAGCGTGCGTGTCCTAGCATAGCACTGTACGTCTATTACCATCTCCTGGGGTAGGTTAGGCTTTGCTTTTTGCTTCGGCTCTCGGGCAGACTCGGTGTCTAGGCCAGTGCCTTCACCACAGGAGATAGGAGGCGATCGGATACCTGCACAAGGCCCGTGAACTGAATAGGGAGCATTGGGGGACTGTGCCCACTCCTTCCCCTTAAACCCCGTGCCTCCTCCAAGCTTCCACATCCTGGAGGAAGTCGGCATCTGACTCCCCGTTATTTCAGGGAGCTGTTTCTGCGAGGTTAGTGTAGGTGCCTGGTGGCTAGCGCATGTCTGCCCCAGGGACAGGTGGCCAAGAGCTGCTGTCTCCTTGGGCCCAGTCCCTCAGGACAGGCATGTTCTCTGCCCAGACTCCTTCCTAAGAGTGGAGCACGCACCCTGCCCTACTCATCGCCTCCTGTCTCCTTAGCAGCCAGGCTTCTGTCTCTCTGCACTGGGAGCGGCTGATACTTGTATTGCCGGCTCTCCTGCTTCACAACCGTTTCCAGACCAGAAGGCCAACGGCTCCTGCTCTTTTCCCCGGACAGCGTACTTCACCTTCCACAGACATGCTTCTGGGGAGTGCAGTGAAAAACGTGTCCCTTTCCTTAAGGCTCTTTCCACAGGGGCCACTGCGCTTCTCTCTCAGGTAGAGGAGATTCCGAGGCATAGAGGGTTTCGCTCCATGCGGGTTTATTACACCGTGCTGAGGAGACCAGCTCAGGCAAACAGGAGCATCCCTCAGACCGGACTCTGATTTCCCAAAGAATGCTGTGCTTTGCCAGAGGGGATGCCAGGGCAAAGAGGCTTTCGCTCTATGTTGTTTTCTCCAATAGTGCTGCGAATACTAGGCTAAGGCAAGCAGCTACAGCAGCCCTCAATCCCGACTCTGATTTCCCAGCGACTGCTATGCTTTCGCAGACGTATTCAGCTTGGCACAAACCGCACTTCGCTGCTGCTAGCTCAGAAAGGAGTTGGGTGTTCACTCTGCGCGGCAGGGAAGAAGCGCCGCGGGAGTGCTGGGGCCTCTTGGGACTTGCTTTCCGGGGCTCCAAGTTCAAGCCCGGGGTTCACCTTGCTATGCCGAACTAAGCAGACACAGTCACAACTCTGCAGCAGCGTGCGTGTCCTAGCATGGCACTCTATGCCTATTACCATCTCCTGGGGCGGTAAGGCTTTGCCTTTTGCTCTGTTGCTCAGGCAGACTCGGGGTTACGCCTGTCCTTCACCACAGGAGGGAGAAGGCGACAGGGTCACTGCACACCGCCCGTGCACTCGGATGGGGAACCGTGGGGGACTGTCTCCACTCTTTCTCCGGCACACCCCCTCCCACCCACATCGCTGCCACATCTTGGTGGAAGACGTATCGGTCTGCCCGTTTCTCCATGTGGCTGTTTCTGTGAGTTCCGGGTATGGCACCTGGTGGCAAGCCCAAGTCTGCCCTTGGGACAGGTGGCCAAGGAGATGCTCTCCCCTTGGGACCAGAGGCCCAGGACAGGTCTGCCATCTGCCCAGACTCCTTCCTCAGCGTGGAACACGCGCCTCTGCCCTAGTCGACCCCTCATGTCTCCTTAGCAGCCAGGCTTCCATCTCTCCGCACAGGGAGCGGGTGACACTTGTCTTGCCACCGGCCTGCTGTTCGTGCCACGGCAGCCTATCCTGCTTTCCGAGCGTTTCCCGACCGCAAGGCCAACGGCTCGTTCTCTTCTCCGGGGGCGGCATGCTATGCCTTCCCCACACTTGGCTTCTCTCTCAGGCAGACGGGATGCTAGGGCAAAGAGTATTTCGCTCCATGCGTGTATCTTCCACAGAGCTGCGGAGACGAGCTCAGGCAAGCAGCAGCAGCATCCCCAAACCCAACTCTGATTTCCCAAGGAACGCTGTGCTTTCCCAGGGGAGATGCCCAGGCAAAGAGGCTTTCGCTGTGTGCGGGGTTCTCCCACCGCGAGACTGGGCTCAGGCAAGCAGCAGCAGCCCGCAGAACATTTCTCAGCGAATGCTGTGCTTTCGCAGAGGCTTTGGCTTGGAGCCAACAGCACTTTGCTGCTGCTTCCGCAGCAAGGCTTCAGTCGCGTCAGGGAAGAAGAGCTGCGGGAGAGCTGGTGCCTCTTGGGCCTTGCTTTCCCGGGCTCCATGTTCGCGTCCTGGGTTCACCCAGCCAGGCCTCACTAAGCAGACACAGCCACAACCCCGCAGTAGCGTGCGTAACCTAGGATGGCACTCTAGGCACACTACCATCTCCCAGTGTATGCATCGCTTGGCCTTTTACTCTGGCGCTCAGGCGGATTCTCGGACTAGGCTAGTGCCCTCCCCATAGGAACGTAGAGGTGACAGGATCCCTGTCCACCGCACCAGCTCTGAATAGGGAGCTTTGGGGAACTGTCCCCACTCCTTCCACTGAAACCCCGTGCCTCCTCCAAGCTTCCACATCCTGGAGGAAGACGGCATCTGACACCCCGTTATTTCAGGGAGCTGTTTCAGCGAGTTCAGAGTAGGCGCCTTGTGGCTAGTGCATGTCTGCCCCCGGGACAGGTGGCCAAGAGCTGCTGTCTCCTTGGGCCCAGTCCCTCAGGACAGGCATGTTCTCTGCCCAGACTCCTTCCTAAGAGTGGAGCACGCACCCTGCCCTACTCATCACCTCCTGTCTCCTTAGCAGCCAGGCTTCTGTCTCTCTGCACTGGGCGCGGCTGATACTTGTATTGCCGGCTCTCCTGCTTCACAACCGTTTCCAGACCAGAAGGCCAACGGCTCCTGCTCTTCTCCCCGGACAGCGTACTTCACCTTCCGCAGACATGCTCCTGGGGAGTGCAGTGAAAAACGTGTCCCTTTTCCTTAAGGCTCTTTCCACAGGGGCCACCGCGCTTCTCTCTCAGGCAGAGGAGTTTCCGAGGCATAGAGGGTTTCGCTCCATGCGGGTTTATTACACCGTGCTGAGGAGACCAGCTCAGGCAAACAGGAGCATCCCTCAGACCGGACTCTGATTTCCCAAAGAATGCTGTGCTTTGCCAGAGGGGATGCCAGGGCAAAGAAGCTTTCGCTCTATGCGATTTTCTCCAATAGTGCTGCGAATACTAGGCTAAGGCAAGCAGCAACAGCAGCCCTGAATCCCGACTCTGATTTCCCAGCGACTGCTATGCTTTTGCAGACGTTTTCAGCTTGGCAGGTACCGCACTTCGCTGCTGCTTCCTCAGAAAGGCATTGGATGTTCACTCTGCACGGTAGGGAAGAAGAGCCGCGGGAGAGCTGGTGCCTCTTGGGAAGTGATATCCTGGGCTCCGAGTGTATGCGCGGGATTCACCTTGCTATGTCGAACTCAGCAGACACAGTCACCACCCTGCAGCAGCGTGCGTGTCCTAGCATAGCACTGTACGTCTATTACCATCTCCTGGGGTAGGTTAGGCTTTGCTTTTTGCTTCGGCTCTCGGGCAGACTCGGTGTCTAGGCCAGTGCCTTCACCACAGGAGATAGGAGGCGATCGGATACCTGCACAAGGCCCGTGAACTGAATAGGGAGCATTGGGGGACTGTGCCCACTCCTTCCCCTTAAACCCCGTGCCTCCTCCAAGCTTCCACATCCTGTAGGAAGTCGGCATCTGACTCCCCGTTATTTCAGGGAGCTGTTTCTGCGAGGTTAGTGTAGGTGCCTGGTGGCTAGCGCATGTCTGCCCCAGGGACAGGTGGCCAAGAGCTGCTGTCTCCTTGGGCCCAGTCCCTCAGGACAGGCATGTTCTCTGCCCAGACTCCTTCCTAAGAGTGGAGCACGCACCCTGCCCTACTCATCGCCTCCTGTCTCCTTAGCAGCCAGGCTTCTGTCTCTCTGCACTGGGAGCGGCTGATACTTGTATTGCCGGCTCTCCTGCTTCACAACCGTTTCCAGACCAGAAGGCCAACGGCTCCTGCTCTTTTCCCCGGACAGCGTACTTCACCTTCCACAGACATGCTTCTGGGGAGTGCAGTGAAAAACGTGTCCCTTTCCTTAAGGCTCTTTCCACAGGGGCCACTGCGCTTCTCTCTCAGGTAGAGGAGATTCCGAGGCATAGAGGGTTTCGCTCCATGCGGGTTTATTACACCGTGCTGAGGAGACCAGCTCAGGCAAACAGGAGCATCCCTCAGACCGGACTCTGATTTCCCTAAGAATGCTGTGCTTTGCCAGAGGGGATGCCAGGGCAAAGAGGCTTTCGCTCTATGTTGTTTTCTCCAATAGTGCTGCGAATACTAGGCTAAGGCAAGCAGCTACAGCAGCCCTCAATCCCGACTCTGATTTCCCAGCGACTGCTATGCTTTCGCAGACGTATTCAGCTTGGCACAAACCGCACTTCGCTGCTGCTAGCTCAGAAAGGAGTTGGGTGTTCACTCTGCGCGGCAGGGAAGAAGCGCCGCGGGAGTGCTGGGGCCTCTTGGGACTTGCTTTCCGGGGCTCCAAGTTCAAGCCCGGGGTTCACCTTGCTATGCCGAACTAAGCAGACACAGTCACAACTCTGCAGCAGCGTGCGTGTCCTAGCATGGCACTCTATGCCTATTACCATCTCCTGGGGCGGTAAGGCTTTGCCTTTTGCTCTGTTGCTCAGGCAGACTCGGGGTTACGCCTGTCCTTCACCACAGGAGGGAGAAGGCGACAGGGTCACTGCACACCGCCCGTGCACTCGGATGGGGAACCGTGGGGGACTGTCTCCACTCTTTCTCCGGCACACCCCCTCCCACCCACATCGCTGCCACATCTTGGTGGAAGACGTATCGGTCTGCCCGTTTCTCCATGTGGCTGTTTCTGTGAGTTCCGGGTATGGCACCTGGTGGCAAGCCCAAGTCTGCCCTTGGGACAGGTGGCCAAGGAGATGCTCTCCCCTTGGGACCAGAGGCCCAGGACAGGTCTGCCATCTGCCCAGACTCCTTCCTCAGCGTGGAACACGCGCCTCTGCCCTAGTCGACCCCTCATGTCTCCTTAGCAGCCAGGCTTCCATCTCTCCGCACAGGGAGCGGGTGACACTTGTCTTGCCACCGGCCTGCTGTTCGTGCCACGGCAGCCTATCCTGCTTTCCGAGCGTTTCCCGACCGCAAGGCCAACGGCTCGTTCTCTTCTCCGGGGGCGGCATGCTATGCCTTCCCCACACTTGGCTTCTCTCTCAGGCAGACGGGATGCTAGGGCAAAGAGTATTTCGCTCCATGCGTGTATCTTCCACAGAGCTGCGGAGACGAGCTCAGGCAAGCAGCAGCAGCATCCCCAAACCCAACTCTGATTTCCCAAGGAACGCTGTGCTTTCCCAGGGGAGATGCCCAGGCAAAGAGGCTTTCGCTGTGTGCGGGTTTCTCCCACCGCGAGACTGGGCTCAGGCAAGCAGCAGCAGCCCGCAGAACATTTCTCAGCGAATGCTGTGCTTTCGCAGAGGCTTTGGCTTGGAGCCAACAGCACTTTGCTGCTGCTTCCGCAGCAAGGCTTCAGTCGCGTCAGGGAAGAAGAGCTGCGGGAGAGCTGGTGCCTCTTGGGCCTTGCTTTCCCGGGCTCCATGTTCGCGTCCTGGGTTCACCCAGCCAGGCCGCACTAAGCAGACACAGCCACAACCCCGCAGTAGCGTGCGTAACCTAGGATGGCACTCTAGGCACACTCCCATCTCCCAGTGTATGCATCGCTTGGCCTTTTACTCTGGCGCTCAGGCGGATTCTCGGACTAGGCCAGTGCCCTCCCCACAGGAAAGTAGAGGTGACAGGATCCCTGTCCACCGCACCAGCTCTGAATAGGGAGCTTTGGGGAACTGTCCCCACTCCTTCCACTGAAACCCCGTGCCTCCTCCAAGCTTCCACATCCTGGAGGAAGACGGCATCTGACACCCCGTTATTTCAGGGAGCTGTTTCAGCGAGTTCAGAGTAGGCGCCTGGTGGCTAGTGCATGTCTGCCCCCGGGACAGGTGGCCAAGAGCTGCTGTCTCCTTGGGCCCAGTCCCTCAGGACAGGCATGTTCTCTGCCCAGACTCCTTCCTAAGAGTGGAGCACGCACCCTGCCCTACTCATCACCTCCTGTCTCCTTAGCAGCCAGGCTTCTGTCTCTCTGCACTGGGCGCGGCTGATACTTGTATTGCCGGCTCTCCTGCTTCACAACCGTTTCCAGACCAGAAGGCCAATGGCTCCTGCTCTTCTCCCCGGGCAGCATGCTGCACCTTCCACAGACATGCTCCTGGGGAGTGCAGTGAAAAACGTATCCCTTTCCTTAAGGCTCTTTCCACAGGCGCCACCGCGCTTCTCTCTCAGGCAGAGGAGAAGCGCAGGCATACAGGGTTTACCTCCATGCGGGTTTATTACACCGTGCTGAGGAGACCAGCTCAGGCAAACAGGAGCATCCCTCAGACCGGACTCTGAATTCCCAAAGAATGCTCTGCTTTCCCAGAGGGGATGCCAGGGCAAAGAGACTTTCGATATATGCGGGTTTCTCCCATAGTGCTGCGAATACTAGGCTAAGGCAAGCAGCAACAGCAGCCCTCAATCCCGACTCTGATTTCCCCGCGACTGCTATGCTTTCGGAGACGTTTTCAGCTTGGCACAAAGCGCACTTCGCTGCTGCTTCCTCAGAAAGGCATTGGATGTTCACTCTGCACGGTAGGGAAGAAGATCCGTGGGAGAGCTGGGGCCTCTTGGGACTTGATTTCCCGGGAAACGTGTTCACGCCCGGGGTTCACCTTGCTATGCCGAACTAAGCAGACACAGTCACAACTCTGCAGCAGCGTGCGTGTCCTAGCATGGCACTCTATGCCTAATACCATCTCCTGGGGTAGGTAAGGCTTTGCCTTTTTCTCTGGCGCTCAGGCAGAATCAGGGTTAGGTCTGTCCTTCACCACAGGAGAGAGAAGGCGACAGGGTCACTGCACACCGCACGTGCACTGAGATGGGGAACCGTGGGGGACTGTTTCCACTCTTTCTCAGGCACTCCCCCTCCCACCCACATCGCTGCCACATCTTGGTGGAAGACGTATCGGTCTGCCCGTTTCTCCATGTGGCTGTTTCTGCGAGTTCCGGGTATGGCACCTGGTGGCAAGCCCAAGTCTGCCCTTGGGACAGGTGGCCAAGGAGATGCTCTCCCCTTGGGACCAGAGGCCCAGGACAGGTCTGCCATCTGCCCAGACTCCTTCCTCAGCGTGGAGCACGCGCCTCTGCCCTAGTCGACCCCTCATGTCTCCTTAGCAGCCAGGCTTCCATCTCTCCGCACAGGGAGCGGGTGACACTTGTCTTGCCACCGGCCTGCTGTTCGTGCCACGGCAGCCTATCCTGCTTTCCGAGCGTTTCCCGACCGCAAGGCCAACGGCTCGTTCTCTTCTCCGGGGGCGGCATGCTATGCCTTCCCCACACTTGGCTTCTCTCTCAGGCAGACGGGATGCTAGGGCAAAGAGTATTTCGCTCCATGCGTGTATCTTCCACAGAGCTGCGGAGACGAGCTCAGGCAAGCAGCAGCAGCATCCCCAAACCCAACTCTGATTTCCCAAGGAACGCTGTGCTTTCCCAGGGGAGATGCCCAGGCAAAGAGGCTTTCGCTGTGTGCGGGTTTCTCCCACCGCGAGACTGGGCTCAGGCAAGCAGCAGCAGCCCGCAGAACATTTCTCAGCGAATGCTGTGCTTTCGCAGAGGCTTTGGCTTGGAGCCAACAGCACTTTGCTGCTGCTTCCTCAGCAAGGCTTCAGTCGCGTCAGGGAAGAAGAGCTGCGGGAGAGCTGGTGCCTCTTGGGCCTTGCTTTCCCGGGCTCCATGTTCGCGTCCTGGGTTCACCCAGCCAGGCCGCACTAAGCAGACACAGCCACAACCCCGCAGTAGCGTGCGTAACCTAGGATGGCACTCTAGGCACACTCCCATCTCCCAGTGTATGCATCGCTTGGCCTTTTACTCTGGCGCTCAGGCGGATTCTCGGACTAGGCCAGTGCCCTCCCCACAGGAAAGTAGAGGTGACAGGATCCCTGTCCACCGCACCAGCTCTGAATAGGGAGCTTTGGGGAACTGTCCCCACTCCTTCCACTGAAACCCCGTGCCTCCTCCAAGCTTCCACATCCTGGAGGAAGACGGCATCTGACACCCCGTTATTTCAGGGAGCTGTTTCAGCGAGTTCAGAGTAGGCGCCTGGTGGCTAGTGCATGTCTGCCCCCGGGACAGGTGGCCAAGAGCTGCTGTCTCCTTGGGCCCAGTCCCTCAGGACAGGCATGTTCTCTGCCCAGACTCCTTCCTAAGAGTGGAGCACGCACCCTGCCCTACTCATCACCTCCTGTCTCCTTAGCAGCCAGGCTTCTGTCTCTCTGCACTGGGCGCGGCTGATACTTGTATTGCCGGCTCTCCTGCTTCACAACCGTTTCCAGACCAGAAGGCCAACGGCTCCTGCTCTTCTCCCCGGACAGCGTACTTCACCTTCCGCAGACATGCTCCTGGGGAGTGCAGTGAAAAACGTGTCCCTTTTCCTTAAGGCTCTTTCCACAGGGGCCACCGCGCTTCTCTCTCAGGCAGAGGAGTTTCCGAGGCATAGAGGGTTTCGCTCCATGCGGGTTTATTACACCGTGCTGAGGAGACCAGCTCAGGCAAACAGGAGCATCCCTCAGACCGGACTCTGATTTCCCAAAGAATGCTGTGCTTTGCCAGAGGGGATGCCAGGGCAAAGAAGCTTTCGCTCTATGCGATTTTCTCCAATAGTGCTGCGAATACTAGGCTAAGGCAAGCAGCAACAGCAGCCCTGAATCCCGACTCTGATTTCCCAGCGACTGCTATGCTTTTGCAGACGTTTTCAGCTTGGCAGGTACCGCACTTCGCTGCTGCTTCCTCAGAAAGGCATTGGATGTTCACTCTGCACGGTAGGGAAGAAGAGCCGCGGGAGAGCTGGTGCCTCTTGGGAAGTGATATCCTGGGCTCCGAGTGTACGCGCGGGATTCACCTTGCTATGCCGAACTCAGCAGACACAGTCACCACCCTGCAGCAGCGTGCGTGTCCTAGCATAGCACTGTACGTCTATTACCATCTCCTGGGGTAGGTTAGGCTTTGCTTTTTGCTTCGGCTCTCGGGCAGACTCGGTGTCTAGGCCAGTGCCTTCACCACAGGAGATAGGAGGCGATCGGATACCTGCACAAGGCCCGTGAACTGAATAGGGAGCATTGGGGGACTGTGCCCACTCCTTCCCCTTAAACCCCGTGCCTCCTCCAAGCTTCCACATCCTGGAGGAAGTCGGCATCTGACTCCCCGTTATTTCAGGGAGCTGTTTCTGCGAGGTTAGTGTAGGTGCCTGGTGGCTAGCGCATGTCTGCCCCAGGGACAGGTGGCCAAGAGCTGCTGTCTCCTTGGGCCCAGTCCCTCAGGACAGGCATGTTCTCTGCCCAGACTCCTTCCTAAGAGTGGAGCACGCACCCTGCCCTACTCATCGCCTCCTGTCTCCTTAGCAGCCAGGCTTCTGTCTCTCTGCACTGGGAGCGGCTGATACTTGTATTGCCGGCTCTCCTGCTTCACAACCGTTTCCAGACCAGAAGGCCAACGGCTCCTGCTCTTTTCCCCGGACAGCGTACTTCACCTTCCACAGACATGCTTCTGGGGAGTGCAGTGAAAAACGTGTCCCTTTCCTTAAGGCTCTTTCCACAGGGGCCACTGCGCTTCTCTCTCAGGTAGAGGAGATTCCGAGGCATAGAGGGTTTCGCTCCATGCGGGTTTATTACACCGTGCTGAGGAGACCAGCTCAGGCAAACAGGAGCATCCCTCAGACCGGACTCTGATTTCCCAAAGAATGCTGTGCTTTGCCAGAGGGGATGCCAGGGCAAAGAGGCTTTCGCTCTATGTTGTTTTCTCCAATAGTGCTGCGAATACTAGGCTAAGGCAAGCAGCTACAGCAGCCCTCAATCCCGACTCTGATTTCCCAGCGACTGCTATGCTTTCGCAGACGTATTCAGCTTGGCACAAACCGCACTTCGCTGCTGCTAGCTCAGAAAGGAGTTGGGTGTTCACTCTGCGCGGCAGGGAAGAAGCGCCGCGGGAGTGCTGGGGCCTCTTGGGACTTGCTTTCCGGGGCTCCAAGTTCAAGCCCGGGGTTCACCTTGCTATGCCGAACTAAGCAGACACAGTCACAACTCTGCAGCAGCGTGCGTGTCCTAGCATGGCACTCTATGCCTATTACCATCTCCTGGGGCGGTAAGGCTTTGCCTTTTGCTCTGTTGCTCAGGCAGACTCGGGGTTACGCCTGTCCTTCACCACAGGAGGGAGAAGGCGACAGGGTCACTGCACACCGCCCGTGCACTCGGATGGGGAACCGTGGGGGACTGTCTCCACTCTTTCTCCGGCACACCCCCTCCCACCCACATCGCTGCCACATCTTGGTGGAAGACGTATCGGTCTGCCCGTTTCTCCATGTGGCTGTTTCTGTGAGTTCCGGGTATGGCACCTGGTGGCAAGCCCAAGTCTGCCCTTGGGACAGGTGGCCAAGGAGATGCTCTCCCCTTGGGACCAGAGGCCCAGGACAGGTCTGCCATCTGCCCAGACTCCTTCCTCAGCGTGGAACACGCGCCTCTGCCCTAGTCGACCCCTCATGTCTCCTTAGCAGCCAGGCTTCCATCTCTCCGCACAGGGAGCGGGTGACACTTGTCTTGCCACCGGCCTGCTGTTCGTGCCACGGCAGCCTATCCTGCTTTCCGAGCGTTTCCCGACCGCAAGGCCAACGGCTCGTTCTCTTCTCCGGGGGCGGCATGCTATGCCTTCCCCACACTTGGCTTCTCTCTCAGGCAGACGGGATGCTAGGGCAAAGAGTATTTCGCTCCATGCGTGTATCTTCCACAGAGCTGCGGAGACGAGCTCAGGCAAGCAGCAGCAGCATCCCCAAACCCAACTCTGATTTCCCAAGGAACGCTGTGCTTTCCCAGGGGAGATGCCCAGGCAAAGAGGCTTTCGCTGTGTGCGGGTTTCTCCCACCGCGAGACTGGGCTCAGGCAAGCAGCAGCAGCCCGCAGAACATTTCTCAGCGAATGCTGTGCTTTCGCAGAGGCTTTGGCTTGGAGCCAACAGCACTTTGCTGCTGCTTCCGCAGCAAGGCTTCAGTCGCGTCAGGGAAGAAGAGCTGCGGGAGAGCTGGTGCCTCTTGGGCCTTGCTTTCCCGGGCTCCATGTTCGCGTCCTGGGTTCACCCAGCCAGGCCGCACTAAGCAGACACAGCCACAACCCCGCAGTAGCGTGCGTAACCTAGGATGGCACTCTAGGCACACTCCCATCTCCCAGTGTATGCATCGCTTGGCCTTTTACTCTGGCGCTCAGGCGGATTCTCGGACTAGGCCAGTGCCCTCCCCACAGGAACGTAGAGGTGACAGGATCCCTGTCCACCGCACCAGCTCTGAATAGGGAGCTTTGGGGAACTGTCCCCACTCCTTCCACTGAAACCCCGTGCCTCCTCCAAGCTTCCACATCCTGGAGGAAGACGGCATCTGACACCCCGTTATTTCAGGGAGCTGTTTCAGCGAGTTCAGAGTAGGCGCCTGGTGGCTAGTGCATGTCTGCCCCCGGGACAGGTGGCCAAGAGCTGCTGTCTCCTTGGGCCCAGTCCCTCAGGACAGGCATGTTCTCTGCCCAGACTCCTTCCTAAGAGTGGAGCACGCACCCTGCCCTACTCATCACCTCCTGTCTCCTTAGCAGCCAGGCTTCTGTCTCTCTGCACTGGGCGCGGCTGATACTTGTATTGCCGGCTCTCCTGCTTCACAACCGTTTCCAGACCAGAAGGCCAACGGCTCCTGCTCTTCTCCCCGGACAGCGTACTTCACCTTCCGCAGACATGCTCCTGGGGAGTGCAGTGAAAAACGTGTCCCTTTTCCTTAAGGCTCTTTCCACAGGGGCCACCGCGCTTCTCTCTCAGGCAGAGGAGTTTCCGAGGCATAGAGGGTTTCGCTCCATGCGGGTTTATTACACCGTGCTGAGGAGACCAGCTCAGGCAAACAGGAGCATCCCTCAGACCGGACTCTGATTTCCCAAAGAATGCTGTGCTTTGCCAGAGGGGATGCCAGGGCAAAGAAGCTTTCGCTCTATGCGATTTTCTCCAATAGTGCTGCGAATACTAGGCTAAGGCAAGCAGCAACAGCAGCCCTGAATCCCGACTCTGATTTCCCAGCGACTGCTATGCTTTTGCAGACGTTTTCAGCTTGGCAGGTACCGCACTTCGCTGCTGCTTCCTCAGAAAGGCATTGGATGTTCACTCTGCACGGTAGGGAAGAAGAGCCGCGGGAGAGCTGGTGCCTCTTGGGAAGTGATATCCTGGGCTCCGAGTGTACGCGCGGGATTCACCTTGCTATGTCGAACTCAGCAGACACAGTCACCACCCTGCAGCAGCGTGCGTGTCCTAGCATAGCACTGTACGTCTATTACCATCTCCTGGGGTAGGTTAGGCTTTGCTTTTTGCTTCGGCTCTCGGGCAGACTCGGTGTCTAGGCCAGTGCCTTCACCACAGGAGATAGGAGGCGATCGGATACCTGCACAAGGCCCGTGAACTGAATAGGGAGCATTGGGGGACTGTGCCCACTCCTTCCCCTTAAACCCCGTGCCTCCTCCAAGCTTCCACATCCTGGAGGAAGTCGGCATCTGACTCCCCGTTATTTCAGGGAGCTGTTTCTGCGAGGTTAGTGTAGGTGCCTGGTGGCTAGCGCATGTCTGCCCCAGGGACAGGTGGCCAAGAGCTGCTGTCTCCTTGGGCCCAGTCCCTCAGGACAGGCATGTTCTCTGCCCAGACTCCTTCCTAAGAGTGGAGCACGCACCCTGCCCTACTCATCGCCTCCTGTCTCCTTAGCAGCCAGGCTTCTGTCTCTCTGCACTGGGAGCGGCTGATACTTGTATTGCCGGCTCTCCTGCTTCACAACCGTTTCCAGACCAGAAGGCCAACGGCTCCTGCTCTTTTCCCCGGACAGCGTACTTCACCTTCCACAGACATGCTTCTGGGGAGTGCAGTGAAAAACGTGTCCCTTTCCTTAAGGCTCTTTCCACAGGGGCCACTGCGCTTCTCTCTCAGGTAGAGGAGATTCCGAGGCATAGAGGGTTTCGCTCCATGCGGGTTTATTACACCGTGCTGAGGAGACCAGCTCAGGCAAACAGGAGCATCCCTCAGACCGGACTCTGATTTCCCTAAGAATGCTGTGCTTTGCCAGAGGGGATGCCAGGGCAAAGAGGCTTTCGCTCTATGTTGTTTTCTCCAATAGTGCTGCGAATACTAGGCTAAGGCAAGCAGCTACAGCAGCCCTCAATCCCGACTCTGATTTCCCAGCGACTGCTATGCTTTCGCAGACGTATTCAGCTTGGCACAAACCGCACTTCGCTGCTGCTAGCTCAGAAAGGAGTTGGGTGTTCACTCTGCGCGGCAGGGAAGAAGCGCCGCGGGAGTGCTGGGGCCTCTTGGGACTTGCTTTCCGGGGCTCCAAGTTCAAGCCCGGGGTTCACATTGCTATGCCAAACTAAGCAGACACAGTCACAACTCTGCAGCAGCGTGCGTGTCCTAGCATGGCACTCTATGCCTATTACCATCTCCTGGGGCGGTAAGGCTTTGCCTTTTGCTCTGTTGCTCAGGCAGACTCGGGGTTACGCCTGTCCTTCACCACAGGAGGGAGAAGGCGACAGGGTCACTGCACACCGCCCGTGCACTCGGATGGGGAACCGTGGGGGACTGTCTCCACTCTTTCTCCGGCACACCCCCTCCCACCCACATCGCTGCCACATCTTGGTGGAAGACGTATCGGTCTGCCCGTTTCTCCATGTGGCTGTTTCTGTGAGTTCCGGGTATGGCACCTGGTGGCAAGCCCAAGTCTGCCCTTGGGACAGGTGGCCAAGGAGATGCTCTCCCCTTGGGACCAGAGGCCCAGGACAGGTCTGCCATCTGCCCAGACTCCTTCCTCAGCGTGGAACACGCGCCTCTGCCCTAGTCGACCCCTCATGTCTCCTTAGCAGCCAGGCTTCCATCTCTCCGCACAGGGAGCGGGTGACACTTCTCTTGCCACCGGCCTGCTGTTCGTGCCACGGCAGCCTATCCTGCTTTCCGAGCGTTTCCCGACCGCAAGGCCAACGGCTCGTTCTCTTCTCCGGGGGCGGCATGCTATGCCTTCCCCACACTTGGCTTCTCTCTCAGGCAGACGGGATGCTAGGGCAAAGAGTATTTCGCTCCATGCGTGTATCTTCCACAGAGCTGCGGAGACGAGCTCAGGCAAGCAGCAGCAGCATCCCCAAACCCAACTCTGATTTCCCAAGGAACGCTGTGCTTTCCCAGGGGAGATGCCCAGGCAAAGAGGCTTTCGCTGTGTGCGGGTTTCTCCCACCGCGAGACTGGGCTCAGGCAAGCAGCAGCAGCCCGCAGAACATTTCTCAGCGAATGCTGTGCTTTCGCAGAGGCTTTGGCTTGGAGCCAACAGCACTTTGCTGCTGCTTCCGCAGCAAGGCTTCAGTCGCGTCAGGGAAGAAGAGCTGCGGGAGAGCTGGTGCCTCTTGGGCCTTGCTTTCCCGGGCTCCATGTTCGCGTCCTGGGTTCACCCAGCCAGGCCGCACTAAGCAGACACAGCCACAACCCCGCAGTAGCGTGCGTAACCTAGGATGGCACTCTAGGCACACTCCCATCTCCCAGTGTATGCATCGCTTGGCCTTTTACTCTGGCGCTCAGGCGGATTCTCGGACTAGGCCAGTGCCCTCCCCACAGGAAAGTAGAGGTGACAGGATCCCTGTCCACCGCACCAGCTCTGAATAGGGAGCTTTGGGGAACTGTCCCCACTCCTTCCACTGAAACCCCGTGCCTCCTCCAAGCTTCCACATCCTGGAGGAAGACGGCATCTGACACCCCGTTATTTCAGGGAGCTGTTTCAGCGCGTTCAGAATAGGCGCCTGGTGGCTAGTGCATGTCTGCCCCCGGGACAGGTGGCCAAGAGCTGCTGTCTCCTTGGGCCCAGTCCCTCAGGACAGGCATGTTCTCTGCCCAGACTCCTTCCTAAGAGTGGAGCACGCACCCTGCCCTACTCATCACCTCCTGTCTCCTTAGCAGCCAGGCTTCTGTCTCTCTGCACTGGGCGCGGCTGATACTTGTATTGCCGGCTCTCCTGCTTCACAACCGTTTCCAGACCAGAAGGCCAACGGCTCCTGCTCTTCTCCCCGGACAGCGTACTTCACCTTCCGCAGACATGCTCCTGGGGAGTGCAGTGAAAAACGTGTCCCTTTTCCTTAAGGCTCTTTCCACAGGGGCCACCGCGCTTCTCTCTCAGGCAGAGGAGTTTCCGAGGCATAGAGGGTTTCGCTCCATGCGGGTTTATTACACCGTGCTGAGGAGACCAGCTCAGGCAAACAGGAGCATCCCTCAGACCGGACTCTGATTTCCCAAAGAATGCTGTGCTTTGCCAGAGGGGATGCCAGGGCAAAGAAGCTTTCGCTCTATGCGATTTTCTCCAATAGTGCTGCGAATACTAGGCTAAGGCAAGCAGCAACAGCAGCCCTGAATCCCGACTCTGATTTCCCAGCGACTGCTATGCTTTTGCAGACGTTTTCAGCTTGGCAGGTACCGCACTTCGCTGCTGCTTCCTCAGAAAGGCATTGGATGTTCACTCTGCACGGTAGGGAAGAAGAGCCGCGGGAGAGCTGGTGCCTCTTGGGAAGTGATATCCTGGGCTCCGAGTGTACGCGCGGGATTCACCTTGCTATGCCGAACTCAGCAGACACAGTCACCACCCTGCAGCAGCGTGCGTGTCCTAGCATAGCACTGTACGTCTATTACCATCTCCTGGGGTAGGTTAGGCTTTGCTTTTTGCTTCGGCTCTCGGGCAGACTCGGTGTCTAGGCCAGTGCCTTCACCACAGGAGATAGGAGGCGATCGGATACCTGCACAAGGCCCGTGAACTGAATAGGGAGCATTGGGGGACTGTGCCCACTCCTTCCCCTTAAACCCCGTGCCTCCTCCAAGCTTCCACATCCTGGAGGAAGTCGGCATCTGACTCCCCGTTATTTCAGGGAGCTGTTTCTGCGAGGTTAGTGTAGGTGCCTGGTGGCTAGCGCATGTCTGCCCCAGGGACAGGTGGCCAAGAGCTGCTGTCTCCGTGGGCCCAGTCCCTCAGGACAGGCATGTTCTCTGCCCAGACTCCTTCCTAAGAGTGGAGCACGCACCCTGCCCTACTCATCGCCTCCTGTCTCCTTAGCAGCCAGGCTTCTGTCTCTCTGCACTGGGAGCGGCTGATACTTGTATTGCCGGCTCTCCTGCTTCACAACCGTTTCCAGACCAGAAGGCCAACGGCTCCTGCTCTTTTCCCCGGACAGCGTACTTCACCTTCCACAGACATGCTTCTGGGGAGTGCAGTGAAAAACGTGTCCCTTTCCTTAAGGCTCTTTCCACAGGGGCCACTGCGCTTCTCTCTCAGGTAGAGGAGATTCCGAGGCATAGAGGGTTTCGCTCCATGCGGGTTTATTACACCGTGCTGAGGAGACCAGCTCAGGCAAACAGGAGCATCCCTCAGACCGGACTCTGATTTCCCAAAGAATGCTGTGCTTTGCCAGAGGGGATGCCAGGGCAAAGAGGCTTTCGCTCTATGTTGTTTTCTCCAATAGTGCTGCGAATACTAGGCTAAGGCAAGCAGCTACAGCAGCCCTCAATCCCGACTCTGATTTCCCAGCGACTGCTATGCTTTCGCAGACGTATTCAGCTTGGCACAAACCGCACTTCGCTGCTGCTAGCTCAGAAAGGAGTTGGGTGTTCACTCTGCGCGGCAGGGAAGAAGCGCCGCGGGAGTGCTGGGGCCTCTTGGGACTTGCTTTCCGGGGCTCCAAGTTCAAGCCCGGGGTTCACCTTGCTATGCCGAACTAAGCAGACACAGTCACAACTCTGCAGCAGCGTGCGTGTCCTAGCATGGCACTCTATGCCTATTACCATCTCCTGGGGCGGTAAGGCTTTGCCTTTTGCTCTGTTGCTCAGGCAGACTCGGGGTTACGCCTGTCCTTCACCACAGGAGGGAGAAGGCGACAGGGTCACTGCACACCGCCCGTGCACTCGGATGGGGAACCGTGGGGGACTGTCTCCACTCTTTCTCCGGCACACCCCCTCCCACCCACATCGCTGCCACATCTTGGTGGAAGACGTATCGGTCTGCCCGTTTCTCCATGTGGCTGTTTCTGTGAGTTCCGGGTATGGCACCTGGTGGCAAGCCCAAGTCTGCCCTTGGGACAGGTGGCCAAGGAGATGCTCTCCCCTTGGGACCAGAGGCCCAGGACAGGTCTGCCATCTGCCCAGACTCCTTCCTCAGCGTGGAACACGCGCCTCTGCCCTAGTCGACCCCTCATGTCTCCTTAGCAGCCAGGCTTCCATCTCTCCGCACAGGGAGCGGGTGACACTTGTCTTGCCACCGGCCTGCTGTTCGTGCCACGGCAGCCTATCCTGCTTTCCGAGCGTTTCCCGACCGCAAGGCCAACGGCTCGTTCTCTTCTCCGGGGGCGGCATGCTATGCCTTCCCCACACTTGGCTTCTCTCTCAGGCAGACGGGATGCTAGGGCAAAGAGTATTTCGCTCCATGCGTGTATCTTCCACAGAGCTGCGGAGACGAGCTCAGGCAAGCAGCAGCAGCATCCCCAAACCCAACTCTGATTTCCCAAGGAACGCTGTGCTTTCCCAGGGGAGATGCCCAGGCAAAGAGGCTTTCGCTGTGTGCGGGTTTCTCCCACCGCGAGACTGGGCTCAGGCAAGCAGCAGCAGCCCGCAGAACATTTCTCAGCGAATGCTGTGCTTTCGCAGAGGCTTTGGCTTGGAGCCAACAGCACTTTGCTGCTGCTTCCTCAGCAAGGCTTCAGTCGCGTCAGGGAAGAAGAGCTGCGGGAGAGCTGGTGCCTCTTGGGCCTTGCTTTCCCGGGCTCCATGTTCGCGTCCTGGGTTCACCCAGCCAGGCCGCACTAAGCAGACACAGCCACAACCCCGCAGTAGCGTGCGTAACCTAGGATGGCACTCTAGGCACACTCCCATCTCCCAGTGTATGCATCGCTTGGCCTTTTACTCTGGCGCTCAGGCGGATTCTCGGACTAGGCCAGTGCCCTCCCCACAGGAAAGTAGAGGTGACAGGATCCCTGTCCACCGCACCAGCTCTGAATAGGGAGCTTTGGGGAACTGTCCCCACTCCTTCCACTGAAACCCCGTGCCTCCTCCAAGCTTCCACATCCTGGAGGAAGACGGCATCTGACACCCCGTTATTTCAGGGAGCTGTTTCAGCGAGTTCAGAGTAGGCGCCTGGTGGCTAGTGCATGTCTGCCCCCGGGACAGGTGGCCAAGAGCTGCTGTCTCCTTGGGCCCAGTCCCTCAGAACAGGCATGTTCTCTGCCCAGACTCCTTCCTAAGAGTGGAGCACGCACCCTGCCCTACTCATCACCTCCTGTCTCCTTAGCAGCCAGGCTTCTGTTTCTCTGCACTGGGCGCGGCTGATACTTGTATTGCCGGCTCTCCTGCTTCACAACCGTTTCCAGACCAGAAGGCCAACGGCTCCTGCTCTTCTCCCCGGACAGCGTACTTCACCTTCCGCAGACATGCTCCTGGGGAGTGCAGTGAAAAACGTGTCCCTTTTCCTTAAGGCTCTTTCCACAGGGGCCACCGCGCTTCTCTCTCAGGCAGAGGAGTTTCCGAGGCATAGAGGGTTTCGCTCCATGCGGGTTTATTACACCGTGCTGAGGAGACCAGCTCAGGCAAACAGGAGCATCCCTCAGACCGGACTCTGATTTCCCAAAGAATGCTGTGCTTTGCCAGAGGGGATGCCAGGGCAAAGAAGCTTTCGCTCTATGCGATTTTCTCCAATAGTGCTGCGAATACTAGGCTAAGGCAAGCAGCAACAGCAGCCCTGAATCCCGACTCTGATTTCCCAGCGACTGCTATGCTTTTGCAGACGTTTTCAGCTTGGCAGGTACCGCACTTCGCTGCTGCTTCCTCAGAAAGGCATTGGATGTTCACTCTGCACGGTAGGGAAGAAGAGCCGCGGGAGAGCTGGTGCCTCTTGGGAAGTGATATCCTGGGCTCCGAGTGTACGCGCGGGATTCACCTTGCTATGCCGAACTCAGCAGACACAGTCACCACCCTGCAGCAGCGTGCGTGTCCTAGCATAGCACTGTACGTCTATTACCATCTCCTGGGGTAGGTTAGGCTTTGCTTTTTGCTTCGGCTCTCGGGCAGACTCGGTGTCTAGGCCAGTGCCTTCACCACAGGAGATAGGAGGCGATCGGATACCTGCACAAGGCCCGTGAACTGAATAGGGAGCATTGGGGGACTGTGCCCACTCCTTCCCCTTAAACCCCGTGCCTCCTCCAAGCTTCCACATCCTGGAGGAAGTCGGCATCTGACTCCCCGTTATTTCAGGGAGCTGTTTCTGCGAGGTTAGTGTAGGTGCCTGGTGGCTAGCGCATGTCTGCCCCAGGGACAGGTGGCCAAGAGCTGCTGTCTCCGTGGGCCCAGTCCCTCAGGACAGGCATGTTCTCTGCCCAGACTCCTTCCTAAGAGTGGAGCACGCACCCTGCCCTACTCATCGCCTCCTGTCTCCTTAGCAGCCAGGCTTCTGTCTCTCTGCACTGGGAGCGGCTGATACTTGTATTGCCGGCTCTCCTGCTTCACAACCGTTTCCAGACCAGAAGGCCAACGGCTCCTGCTCTTTTCCCCGGACAGCGTACTTCACCTTCCACAGACATGCTTCTGGGGAGTGCAGTGAAAAACGTGTCCCTTTCCTTAAGGCTCTTTCCACAGGGGCCACTGCGCTTCTCTCTCAGGTAGAGGAGATTCCGAGGCATAGAGGGTTTCGCTCCATGCGGGTTTATTACACCGTGCTGAGGAGACCAGCTCAGGCAAACAGGAGCATCCCTCAGACCGGACTCTGATTTCCCAAAGAATGCTGTGCTTTGCCAGAGGGGATGCCAGGGCAAAGAGGCTTTCGCTCTATGTTGTTTTCTCCAATAGTGCTGCGAATACTAGGCTAAGGCAAGCAGCTACAGCAGCCCTCAATCCCGACTCTGATTTCCCAGCGACTGCTATGCTTTCGCAGACGTATTCAGCTTGGCACAAACCGCACTTCGCTGCTGCTAGCTCAGAAAGGAGTTGGGTGTTCACTCTGCGCGGCAGGGAAGAAGCGCCGCGGGAGTGCTGGGGCCTCTTGGGACTTGCTTTCCGGGGCTCCAAGTTCAAGCCCGGGGTTCACCTTGCTATGCCGAACTAAGCAGACACAGTCACAACTCTGCAGCAGCGTGCGTGTCCTAGCATGGCACTCTATGCCTATTACCATCTCCTGGGGCGGTAAGGCTTTGCCTTTTGCTCTGTTGCTCAGGCAGACTCGGGGTTACGCCTGTCCTTCACCACAGGAGGGAGAAGGCGACAGGGTCACTGCACACCGCCCGTGCACTCGGATGGGGAACCGTGGGGGACTGTCTCCACTCTTTCTCCGGCACACCCCCTCCCACCCACATCGCTGCCACATCTTGGTGGAAGACGTATCGGTCTGCCCGTTTCTCCATGTGGCTGTTTCTGTGAGTTCCGGGTATGGCACCTGGTGGCAAGCCCAAGTCTGCCCTTGGGACAGGTGGCCAAGGAGATGCTCTCCCCTTGGGACCAGAGGCCCAGGACAGGTCTGCCATCTGCCCAGACTCCTTCCTCAGCGTGGAACACGCGCCTCTGCCCTAGTCGACCCCTCATGTCTCCTTAGCAGCCAGGCTTCCATCTCTCCGCACAGGGAGCGGGTGACACTTCTCTTGCCACCGGCCTGCTGTTCGTGCCACGGCAGCCTATCCTGCTTTCCGAGCGTTTCCCGACCGCAAGGCCAACGGCTCGTTCTCTTCTCCGGGGGCGGCATGCTATGCCTTCCCCACACTTGGCTTCTCTCTCAGGCAGACGGGATGCTAGGGCAAAGAGTATTTCGCTCCATGCGTGTATCTTCCACAGAGCTGCGGAGACGAGCTCAGGCAAGCAGCAGCAGCATCCCCAAACCCAACTCTGATTTCCCAAGGAACGCTGTGCTTTCCCAGGGGAGATGCCCAGGCAAAGAGGCTTTCGCTGTGTGCGGGTTTCTCCCACCGCGAGACTGGGCTCAGGCAAGCAGCAGCAGCCCGCAGAACATTTCTCAGCGAATGCTGTGCTTTCGCAGAGGCTTTGGCTTGGAGCCAACAGCACTTTGCTGCTGCTTCCTCAGCAAGGCTTCAGTCGCGTCAGGGAAGAAGAGCTGCGGGAGAGCTGGTGCCTCTTGGGCCTTGCTTTCCCGGGCTCCATGTTCGCGTCCTGGGTTCATCCAGCCAGGCCGCACTAAGCAGACACAGCCACAACCCCGCAGTAGCGTGCGTAACCTAGGATGGCACTCTAGGCACACTACCATCTCCCAGTGTATGCATCGCTTGGCCTTTTACTCTGGCGCTCAGGCGGATTCTCGGACTAGGCCAGTGCCCTCCCCACAGGAAAGTAGAGGTGACAGGATCCCTGTCCACCGCACCAGCTCTGAATAGGGAGCTTTGGGGAACTGTCCCCACTCTTTCCACTGAAACCCCGTGCCTCCTCCAAGCTTCCACATCCTGGAGGAAGACGGCATCTGACACCCCGTTATTTCAGGGAGCTGTTTCAGCGAGTTCAGAGTAGGCGCCTGGTGGCTAGTGCATGTCTGCCCCCGGGACAGGTGGCCAAGAGCTGCTGTCTCCTTGGGCCCAGTCCCTCAGGACAGGCATGTTCTCTGCCCAGACTCCTTCCTAAGAGTGGAGCACGCACCCTGCCCTACTCATCACCTCCTGTCTCCTTAGCAGCCAGGCTTCTGTCTCTCTGCACTGGGCGCGGCTGATACTTGTATTGCCGGCTCTCCTGCTTCACAACCGTTTCCAGACCAGAAGGCCAACGGCTCCTGCTCTTCTCCCCGGACAGCGTACTTCACCTTCCGCAGACATGCTCCTGGGGAGTGCAGTGAAAAACGTGTCCCTTTTCCTTAAGGCTCTTTCCACAGGGGCCACCGCGCTTCTCTCTCAGGCAGAGGAGTTTCCGAGGCATAGAGGGTTTCGCTCCATGCGGGTTTATTACACCGTGCTGAGGAGACCAGCTCAGGCAAACAGGAGCATCCCTCAGACCGGACTCTGATTTCCCAAAGAATGCTGTGCTTTGCCAGAGGGGATGCCAGGGCAAAGAAGCTTTCGCTCTATGCGATTTTCTCCAATAGTGCTGCGAATACTAGGCTAAGGCAAGCAGCAACAGCAGCCCTGAATCCCGACTCTGATTTCCCAGCGACTGCTATGCTTTTGCAGAGGTTTTCAGCTTGGCAGGTACCGCACTTCGCTGCTGCTTCCTCAGAAAGGCATTGGATGTTCACTCTGCACGGTAGGGAAGAAGAGCCGCGGGAGAGCTGGTGCCTCTTGGGAAGTGATATCCTGGGCTCCGAGTGTACGCGCGGGATTCACCTTGCTATGTCGAACTCAGCAGACACAGTCACCACCCTGCAGCAGCGTGCGTGTCCTAGCATAGCACTGTACGTCTATTACCATCTCCTGGGGTAGGTTAGGCTTTGCTTTTTGCTTCGGCTCTCGGGCAGACTCGGTGTCTAGGCCAGTGCCTTCACCACAGGAGATAGGAGGCGATCGGATACCTGCACAAGGCCCGTGAACTGAATAGGGAGCATTGGGGGACTGTGCCCACTCCTTCCCCTTAAACCCCGTGCCTCCTCCAAGCTTCCACATCCTGGAGGAAGTCGGCATCTGACTCCCCGTTATTTCAGGGAGCTGTTTCTGCGAGGTTAGTGTAGGTGCCTGGTGGCTAGCGCATGTCTGCCCCAGGGACAGGTGGCCAAGAGCTGCTGTCTCCTTGGGCCCAGTCCCTCAGGACAGGCATGTTCTCTGCCCAGACTCCTTCCTAAGAGTGGAGCACGCACCCTGCCCTACTCATCGCCTCCTGTCTCCTTAGCAGCCAGGCTTCTGTCTCTCTGCACTGGGAGCGGCTGATACTTGTATTGCCGGCTCTCCTGCTTCACAACCGTTTCCAGACCAGAAGGCCAACGGCTCCTGCTCTTTTCCCCGGACAGCGTACTTCACCTTCCACAGACATGCTTCTGGGGAGTGCAGTGAAAAACGTGTCCCTTTCCTTAAGGCTCTTTCCACAGGGGCCACTGCGCTTCTCTCTCAGGTAGAGGAGATTCCGAGGCATAGAGGGTTTCGCTCCATGCGGGTTTATTACACCGTGCTGAGGAGACCAGCTCAGGCAAACAGGAGCATCCCTCAGACCGGACTCTGATTTCCCTAAGAATGCTGTGCTTTGCCAGAGGGGATGCCAGGGCAAAGAGGCTTTCGCTCTATGTTGTTTTCTCCAATAGTGCTGCGAATACTAGGCTAAGGCAAGCAGCTACAGCAGCCCTCAATCCCGACTCTGATTTCCCAGCGACTGCTATGCTTTCGCAGACGTATTCAGCTTGGCACAAACCGCACTTCGCTGCTGCTAGCTCAGAAAGGAGTTGGGTGTTCACTCTGCGCGGCAGGGAAGAAGCGCCGCGGGAGTGCTGGGGCCTCTTGGGACTTGCTTTCCGGGGCTCCAAGTTCAAGCCCGGGGTTCACCTTGCTATGCCGAACTAAGCAGACACAGTCACAACTCTGCAGCAGCGTGCGTGTCCTAGCATGGCACTCTATGCCTATTACCATCTCCTGGGGCGGTAAGGCTTTGCCTTTTGCTCTGTTGCTCAGGCAGACTCGGGGTTACGCCTGTCCTTCACCACAGGAGGGAGAAGGCGACAGGGTCACTGCACACCGCCCGTGCACTCGGATGGGGAACCGTGGGGGACTGTCTCCACTCTTTCTCCGGCACACCCCCTCCCACCCACATCGCTGCCACATCTTGGTGGAAGACGTATCGGTCTGCCCGTTTCTCCATGTGGCTGTTTCTGTGAGTTCCGGGTATGGCACCTGGTGGCAAGCCCAAGTCTGCCCTTGGGACAGGTGGCCAAGGAGATGCTCTCCCCTTGGGACCAGAGGCCCAGGACAGGTCTGCCATCTGCCCAGACTCCTTCCTCAGCGTGGAACACGCGCCTCTGCCCTAGTCGACCCCTCATGTCTCCTTAGCAGCCAGGCTTCCATCTCTCCGCACAGGGAGCGGGTGACACTTGTCTTGCCACCGGCCTGCTGTTCGTGCCACGGCAGCCTATCCTGCTTTCCGAGCGTTTCCCGACCGCAAGGCCAACGGCTCGTTCTCTTCTCCGGGGGCGGCATGCTATGCCTTCCCCACACTTGGCTTCTCTCTCAGGCAGACGGGATGCTAGGGCAAAGAGTATTTCGCTCCATGCGTGTATCTTCCACAGAGCTGCGGAGACGAGCTCAGGCAAGCAGCAGCAGCATCCCCAAACCCAACTCTGATTTCCCAAGGAACGCTGTGCTTTCCCAGGGGAGATGCCCAGGCAAAGAGGCTTTCGCTGTGTGCGGGTTTCTCCCACCGCGAGACTGGGCTCAGGCAAGCAGCAGCAGCCCGCAGAACATTTCTCAGCGAATGCTGTGCTTTCGCAGAGGCTTTGGCTTGGAGCCAACAGCACTTTGCTGCTGCTTCCGCAGCAAGGCTTCAGTCGCGTCAGGGAAGAAGAGCTGCGGGAGAGCTGGTGCCTCTTGGGCCTTGCTTTCCCGGGCTCCATGTTCGCGTCCTGGGTTCACCCAGCCAGGCCGCACTAAGCAGACACAGCCACAACCCCGCAGTAGCGTGCGTAACCTAGGATGGCACTCTAGGCACACTCCCATCTCCCAGTGTATGCATCGCTTGGCCTTTTACTCTGGCGCTCAGGCGGATTCTCGGACTAGGCCAGTGCCCTCCCCACAGGAAAGTAGAGGTGACAGGATCCCTGTCCACCGCACCAGCTCTGAATAGGGAGCTTTGGGGAACTGTCCCCACTCCTTCCACTGAAACCCCGTGCCTCCTCCAAGCTTCCACATCCTGGAGGAAGACGGCATCTGACACCCCGTTATTTCAGGGAGCTGTTTCAGCGCGTTCAGAATAGGCGCCTGGTGGCTAGTGCATGTCTGCCCCCGGGACAGGTGGCCAAGAGCTGCTGTCTCCTTGGGCCCAGTCCCTCAGGACAGGCATGTTCTCTGCCCAGACTCCTTCCTAAGAGTGGAGCACGCACCCTGCCCTACTCATCACCTCCTGTCTCCTTAGCAGCCAGGCTTCTGTCTCTCTGCACTGGGCGCGGCTGATACTTGTATTGCCGGCTCTCCTGCTTCACAACCGTTTCCAGACCAGAAGGCCAACGGCTCCTGCTCTTCTCCCCGGACAGCGTACTTCACCTTCCGCAGACATGCTCCTGGGGAGTGCAGTGAAAAACGTGTCCCTTTTCCTTAAGGCTCTTTCCACAGGGGCCACCGCGCTTCTCTCTCAGGCAGAGGAGTTTCCGAGGCATAGAGGGTTTCGCTCCATGCGGGTTTATTACACCGTGCTGAGGAGACCAGCTCAGGCAAACAGGAGCATCCCTCAGACCGGACTCTGATTTCCCAAAGAATGCTGTGCTTTGCCAGAGGGGATGCCAGGGCAAAGAAGCTTTCGCTCTATGCGATTTTCTCCAATAGTGCTGCGAATACTAGGCTAAGGCAAGCAGCAACAGCAGCCCTGAATCCCGACTCTGATTTCCCAGCGACTGCTATGCTTTTGCAGACGTTTTCAGCTTGGCAGGTACCGCACTTCGCTGCTGCTTCCTCAGAAAGGCATTGGATGTTCACTCTGCACGGTAGGGAAGAAGAGCCGCGGGAGAGCTGGTGCCTCTTGGGAAGTGATATCCTGGGCTCCGAGTGTACGCGCGGGATTCACCTTGCTATGCCGAACTCAGCAGACACAGTCACCACCCTGCAGCAGCGTGCGTGTCCTAGCATAGCACTGTACGTCTATTACCATCTCCTGGGGTAGGTTAGGCTTTGCTTTTTGCTTCGGCTCTCGGGCAGACTCGGTGTCTAGGCCAGTGCCTTCACCACAGGAGATAGGAGGCGATCGGATACCTGCACAAGGCCCGTGAACTGAATAGGGAGCATTGGGGGACTGTGCCCACTCCTTCCCCTTAAACCCCGTGCCTCCTCCAAGCTTCCACATCCTGGAGGAAGTCGGCATCTGACTCCCCGTTATTTCAGGGAGCTGTTTCTGCGAGGTTAGTGTAGGTGCCTGGTGGCTAGCGCATGTCTGCCCCAGGGACAGGTGGCCAAGAGCTGCTGTCTCCGTGGGCCCAGTCCCTCAGGACAGGCATGTTCTCTGCCCAGACTCCTTCCTAAGAGTGGAGCACGCACCCTGCCCTACTCATCGCCTCCTGTCTCCTTAGCAGCCAGGCTTCTGTCTCTCTGCACTGGGAGCGGCTGATACTTGTATTGCCGGCTCTCCTGCTTCACAACCGTTTCCAGACCAGAAGGCCAACGGCTCCTGCTCTTTTCCCCGGACAGCGTACTTCACCTTCCACAGACATGCTTCTGGGGAGTGCAGTGAAAAACGTGTCCCTTTCCTTAAGGCTCTTTCCACAGGGGCCACTGCGCTTCTCTCTCAGGTAGAGGAGATTCCGAGGCATAGAGGGTTTCGCTCCATGCGGGTTTATTACACCGTGCTGAGGAGACCAGCTCAGGCAAACAGGAGCATCCCTCAGACCGGACTCTGATTTCCCAAAGAATGCTGTGCTTTGCCAGAGGGGATGCCAGGGCAAAGAGGCTTTCGCTCTATGTTGTTTTCTCCAATAGTGCTGCGAATACTAGGCTAAGGCAAGCAGCTACAGCAGCCCTCAATCCCGACTCTGATTTCCCAGCGACTGCTATGCTTTCGCAGACGTATTCAGCTTGGCACAAACCGCACTTCGCTGCTGCTAGCTCAGAAAGGAGTTGGGTGTTCACTCTGCGCGGCAGGGAAGAAGCGCCGCGGGAGTGCTGGGGCCTCTTGGGACTTGCTTTCCGGGGCTCCAAGTTCAAGCCCGGGGTTCACCTTGCTATGCCGAACTAAGCAGACACAGTCACAACTCTGCAGCAGCGTGCGTGTCCTAGCATGGCACTCTATGCCTATTACCATCTCCTGGGGCGGTAAGGCTTTGCCTTTTGCTCTGTTGCTCAGGCAGACTCGGGGTTACGCCTGTCCTTCACCACAGGAGGGAGAAGGCGACAGGGTCACTGCACACCGCCCGTGCACTCGGATGGGGAACCGTGGGGGACTGTCTCCACTCTTTCTCCGGCACACCCCCTCCCACCCACATCGCTGCCACATCTTGGTGGAAGACGTATCGGTCTGCCCGTTTCTCCATGTGGCTGTTTCTGTGAGTTCCGGGTATGGCACCTGGTGGCAAGCCCAAGTCTGCCCTTGGGACAGGTGGCCAAGGAGATGCTCTCCCCTTGGGACCAGAGGCCCAGGACAGGTCTGCCATCTGCCCAGACTCCTTCCTCAGCGTGGAACACGCGCCTCTGCCCTAGTCGACCCCTCATGTCTCCTTAGCAGCCAGGCTTCCATCTCTCCGCACAGGGAGCGGGTGACACTTGTCTTGCCACCGGCCTGCTGTTCGTGCCACGGCAGCCTATCCTGCTTTCCGAGCGTTTCCCGACCGCAAGGCCAACGGCTCGTTCTCTTCTCCGGGGGCGGCATGCTATGCCTTCCCCACACTTGGCTTCTCTCTCAGGCAGACGGGATGCTAGGGCAAAGAGTATTTCGCTCCATGCGTGTATCTTCCACAGAGCTGCGGAGACGAGCTCAGGCAAGCAGCAGCAGCATCCCCAAACCCAACTCTGATTTCCCAAGGAACGCTGTGCTTTCCCAGGGGAGATGCCCAGGCAAAGAGGCTTTCGCTGTGTGCGGGTTTCTCCCACCGCGAGACTGGGCTCAGGCAAGCAGCAGCAGCCCGCAGAACATTTCTCAGCGAATGCTGTGCTTTCGCAGAGGCTTTGGCTTGGAGCCAACAGCACTTTGCTGCTGCTTCCTCAGCAAGGCTTCAGTCGCGTCAGGGAAGAAGAGCTGCGGGAGAGCTGGTGCCTCTTGGGCCTTGCTTTCCCGGGCTCCATGTTCGCGTCCTGGGTTCATCCAGCCAGGCCGCACTAAGCAGACACAGCCACAACCCCGCAGTAGCGTGCGTAACCTAGGATGGCACTCTAGGCACACTACCATCTCCCAGTGTATGCATCGCTTGGCCTTTTACTCTGGCGCTCAGGCGGATTCTCGGACTAGGCCAGTGCCCTCCCCACAGGAAAGTAGAGGTGACAGGATCCCTGTCCACCGCACCAGCTCTGAATAGGGAGCTTTGGGGAACTGTCCCCACTCTTTCCACTGAAACCCCGTGCCTCCTCCAAGCTTCCACATCCTGGAGGAAGACGGCATCTGACACCCCGTTATTTCAGGGAGCTGTTTCAGCGAGTTCAGAGTAGGCGCCTGGTGGCTAGTGCATGTCTGCCCCCGGGACAGGTGGCCAAGAGCTGCTGTCTCCTTGGGCCCAGTCCCTCAGGACAGGCATGTTCTCTGCCCAGACTCCTTCCTAAGAGTGGAGCACGCACCCTGCCCTACTCATCACCTCCTGTCTCCTTAGCAGCCAGGCTTCTGTCTCTCTGCACTGGGCGCGGCTGATACTTGTATTGCCGGCTCTCCTGCTTCACAACCGTTTCCAGACCAGAAGGCCAACGGCTCCTGCTCTTCTCCCCGGACAGCGTACTTCACCTTCCGCAGACATGCTCCTGGGGAGTGCAGTGAAAAACGTGTCCCTTTTCCTTAAGGCTCTTTCCACAGGGGCCACCGCGCTTCTCTCTCAGGCAGAGGAGTTTCCGAGGCATAGAGGGTTTCGCTCCATGCGGGTTTATTACACCGTGCTGAGGAGACCAGCTCAGGCAAACAGGAGCATCCCTCAGACCGGACTCTGATTTCCCAAAGAATGCTGTGCTTTGCCAGAGGGGATGCCAGGGCAAAGAAGCTTTCGCTCTATGCGATTTTCTCCAATAGTGCTGCGAATACTAGGCTAAGGCAAGCAGCAACAGCAGCCCTGAATCCCGACTCTGATTTCCCAGCGACTGCTATGCTTTTGCAGACGTTTTCAGCTTGGCAGGTACCGCACTTCGCTGCTGCTTCCTCAGAAAGGCATTGGATGTTCACTCTGCACGGTAGGGAAGAAGAGCCGCGGGAGAGCTGGTGCCTCTTGGGAAGTGATATCCTGGGCTCCGAGTGTACGCGCGGGATTCACCTTGCTATGTCGAACTCAGCAGACACAGTCACCACCCTGCAGCAGCGTGCGTGTCCTAGCATAGCACTGTACGTCTATTACCATCTCCTGGGGTAGGTTAGGCTTTGCTTTTTGCTTCGGCTCTCGGGCAGACTCGGTGTCTAGGCCAGTGCCTTCACCACAGGAGATAGGAGGCGATCGGATACCTGCACAAGGCCCGTGAACTGAATAGGGAGCATTGGGGGACTGTGCCCACTCCTTCCCCTTAAACCCCGTGCCTCCTCCAAGCTTCCACATCCTGGAGGAAGTCGGCATCTGACTCCCCGTTATTTCAGGGAGCTGTTTCTGCGAGGTTAGTGTAGGTGCCTGGTGGCTAGCGCATGTCTGCCCCAGGGACAGGTGGCCAAGAGCTGCTGTCTCCTTGGGCCCAGTCCCTCAGGACAGGCATGTTCTCTGCCCAGACTCCTTCCTATGAGTGGAGCACGCACCCTGCCCTACTCATCGCCTCCTGTCTCCTTAGCAGCCAGGCTTCTGTCTCTCTGCACTGGGAGCGGCTGATACTTGTATTGCCGGCTCTCCTGCTTCACAACCGTTTCCAGACCAGAAGGCCAACGGCTCCTGCTCTTTTCCCCGGACAGCGTACTTCACCTTCCACAGACATGCTTCTGGGGAGTGCAGTGAAAAACGTGTCCCTTTCCTTAAGGCTCTTTCCACAGGGGCCACTGCGCTTCTCTCTCAGGTAGAGGAGATTCCGAGGCATAGAGGGTTTCGCTCCATGCGGGTTTATTACACCGTGCTGAGGAGACCAGCTCAGGCAAACAGGAGCATCCCTCAGACCGGACTCTGATTTCCCTAAGAATGCTGTGCTTTGCCAGAGGGGATGCCAGGGCAAAGAGGCTTTCGCTCTATGTTGTTTTCTCCAATAGTGCTGCGAATACTAGGCTAAGGCAAGCAGCTACAGCAGCCCTCAATCCCGACTCTGATTTCCCAGCGACTGCTATGCTTTCGCAGACGTATTCAGCTTGGCACAAACCGCACTTCGCTGCTGCTAGCTCAGAAAGGAGTTGGGTGTTCACTCTGCGCGGCAGGGAAGAAGCGCCGCGGGAGTGCTGGGGCCTCTTGGGACTTGCTTTCCGGGGCTCCAAGTTCAAGCCCGGGGTTCACCTTGCTATGCCGAACTAAGCAGACACAGTCACAACTCTGCAGCAGCGTGCGTGTCCTAGCATGGCACTCTATGCCTATTACCATCTCCTGGGGCGGTAAGGCTTTGCCTTTTGCTCTGTTGCTCAGGCAGACTCGGGGTTACGCCTGTCCTTCACCACAGGAGGGAGAAGGCGACAGGGTCACTGCACACCGCCCGTGCACTCGGATGGGGAACCGTGGGGGACTGTCTCCACTCTTTCTCCGGCACACCCCCTCCCACCCACATCGCTGCCACATCTTGGTGGAAGACGTATCGGTCTGCCCGTTTCTCCATGTGGCTGTTTCTGTGAGTTCCGGGTATGGCACCTGGTGGCAAGCCCAAGTCTGCCCTTGGGACAGGTGGCCAAGGAGATGCTCTCCCCTTGGGACCAGAGGCCCAGGACAGGTCTGCCATCTGCCCAGACTCCTTCCTCAGCGTGGAACACGCGCCTCTGCCCTAGTCGACCCCTCATGTCTCCTTAGCAGCCAGGCTTCCATCTCTCCGCACAGGGAGCGGGTGACACTTGTCTTGCCACCGGCCTGCTGTTCGTGCCACGGCAGCCTATCCTGCTTTCCGAGCGTTTCCCGACCGCAAGGCCAACGGCTCGTTCTCTTCTCCGGGGGCGGCATGCTATGCCTTCCCCACACTTGGCTTCTCTCTCAGGCAGACGGGATGCTAGGGCAAAGAGTATTTCGCTCCATGCGTGTATCTTCCACAGAGCTGCGGAGACGAGCTCAGGCAAGCAGCAGCAGCATCCCCAAACCCAACTCTGATTTCCCAAGGAACGCTGTGCTTTCCCAGGGGAGATGCCCAGGCAAAGAGGCTTTCGCTGTGTGCGGGTTTCTCCCACCGCGAGACTGGGCTCAGGCAAGCAGCAGCAGCCCGCAGAACATTTCTCAGCGAATGCTGTGCTTTCGCAGAGGCTTTGGCTTGGAGCCAACAGCACTTTGCTGCTGCTTCCGCAGCAAGGCTTCAGTCGCGTCAGGGAAGAAGAGCTGCGGGAGAGCTGGTGCCTCTTGGGCCTTGCTTTCCCGGGCTCCATGTTCGCGTCCTGGGTTCACCCAGCCAGGCCGCACTAAGCAGACACAGCCACAACCCCGCAGTAGCGTGCGTAACCTAGGATGGCACTCTAGGCACACTCCCATCTCCCAGTGTATGCATCGCTTGGCCTTTTACTCTGGCGCTCAGGCGGATTCTCGGACTAGGCCAGTGCCCTCCCCACAGGAAAGTAGAGGTGACAGGATCCCTGTCCACCGCACCAGCTCTGAATAGGGAGCTTTGGGGAACTGTCCCCACTCCTTCCACTGAAACCCCGTGCCTCCTCCAAGCTTCCACATCCTGGAGGAAGACGGCATCTGACACCCCGTTATTTCAGGGAGCTGTTTCAGCGCGTTCAGAATAGGCGCCTGGTGGCTAGTGCATGTCTGCCCCCGGGACAGGTGGCCAAGAGCTGCTGTCTCCTTGGGCCCAGTCCCTCAGGACAGGCATGTTCTCTGCCCAGACTCCTTCCTAAGAGTGGAGCACGCACCCTGCCCTACTCATCACCTCCTGTCTCCTTAGCAGCCAGGCTTCTGTCTCTCTGCACTGGGCGCGGCTGATACTTGTATTGCCGGCTCTCCTGCTTCACAACCGTTTCCAGACCAGAAGGCCAACGGCTCCTGCTCTTCTCCCCGGACAGCGTACTTCACCTTCCGCAGACATGCTCCTGGGGAGTGCAGTGAAAAACGTGTCCCTTTTCCTTAAGGCTCTTTCCACAGGGGCCACCGCGCTTCTCTCTCAGGCAGAGGAGTTTCCGAGGCATAGAGGGTTTCGCTCCATGCGGGTTTATTACACCGTGCTGAGGAGACCAGCTCAGGCAAACAGGAGCATCCCTCAGACCGGACTCTGATTTCCCAAAGAATGCTGTGCTTTGCCAGAGGGGATGCCAGGGCAAAGAAGCTTTCGCTCTATGCGATTTTCTCCAATAGTGCTGCGAATACTAGGCTAAGGCAAGCAGCAACAGCAGCCCTGAATCCCGACTCTGATTTCCCAGCGACTGCTATGCTTTTGCAGACGTTTTCAGCTTGGCAGGTACCGCACTTCGCTGCTGCTTCCTCAGAAAGGCATTGGATGTTCACTCTGCACGGTAGGGAAGAAGAGCCGCGGGAGAGCTGGTGCCTCTTGGGAAGTGATATCCTGGGCTCCGAGTGTACGCGCGGGATTCACCTTGCTATGCCGAACTCAGCAGACACAGTCACCACCCTGCAGCAGCGTGCGTGTCCTAGCATAGCACTGTACGTCTATTACCATCTCCTGGGGTAGGTTAGGCTTTGCTTTTTGCTTCGGCTCTCGGGCAGACTCGGTGTCTAGGCCAGTGCCTTCACCACAGGAGATAGGAGGCGATCGGATACCTGCACAAGGCCCGTGAACTGAATAGGGAGCATTGGGGGACTGTGCCCACTCCTTCCCCTTAAACCCCGTGCCTCCTCCAAGCTTCCACATCCTGGAGGAAGTCGGCATCTGACTCCCCGTTATTTCAGGGAGCTGTTTCTGCGAGGTTAGTGTAGGTGCCTGGTGGCTAGCGCATGTCTGCCCCAGGGACAGGTGGCCAAGAGCTGCTGTCTCCTTGGGCCCAGTCCCTCAGGACAGGCATGTTCTCTGCCCAGACTCCTTCCTAAGAGTGGAGCACGCACCCTGCCCTACTCATCGCCTCCTGTCTCCTTAGCAGCCAGGCTTCTGTCTCTCTGCACTGGGAGCGGCTGATACTTGTATTGCCGGCTCTCCTGCTTCACAACCGTTTCCAGACCAGAAGGCCAACGGCTCCTGCTCTTTTCCCCGGACAGCGTACTTCACCTTCCACAGACATGCTTCTGGGGAGTGCAGTGAAAAACGTGTCCCTTTCCTTAAGGCTCTTTCCACAGGGGCCACTGCGCTTCTCTCTCAGGTAGAGGAGATTCCGAGGCATAGAGGGTTTCGCTCCATGCGGGTTTATTACACCGTGCTGAGGAGACCAGCTCAGGCAAACAGGAGCATCCCTCAGACCGGACTCTGATTTCCCTAAGAATGCTGTGCTTTGCCAGAGGGGATGCCAGGGCAAAGAGGCTTTCGCTCTATGTTGTTTTCTCCAATAGTGCTGCGAATACTAGGCTAAGGCAAGCAGCTACAGCAGCCCTCAATCCCGACTCTGATTTCCCAGCGACTGCTATGCTTTCGCAGACGTATTCAGCTTGGCACAAACCGCACTTCGCTGCTGCTAGCTCAGAAAGGAGTTGGGTGTTCACTCTGCGCGGCAGGGAAGAAGCGCCGCGGGAGTGCTGGGGCCTCTTGGGACTTGCTTTCCGGGGCTCCAAGTTCAAGCCCGGGGTTCACCTTGCTATGCCGAACTAAGCAGACACAGTCACAACTCTGCAGCAGCGTGCGTGTCCTAGCATGGCACTCTATGCCTATTACCATCTCCTGGGGCGGTAAGGCTTTGCCTTTTGCTCTGTTGCTCAGGCAGACTCGGGGTTACGCCTGTCCTTCACCACAGGAGGGAGAAGGCGACAGGGTCACTGCACACCGCCCGTGCACTCGGATGGGGAACCGTGGGGGACTGTCTCCACTCTTTCTCCGGCACACCCCCTCCCACCCACATCGCTGCCACATCTTGGTGGAAGACGTATCGGTCTGCCCGTTTCTCCATGTGGCTGTTTCTGTGAGTTCCGGGTATGGCACCTGGTGGCAAGCCCAAGTCTGCCCTTGGGACAGGTGGCCAAGGAGATGCTCTCCCCTTGGGACCAGAGGCCCAGGACAGGTCTGCCATCTGCCCAGACTCCTTCCTCAGCGTGGAACACGCGCCTCTGCCCTAGTCGACCCCTCATGTCTCCTTAGCAGCCAGGCTTCCATCTCTCCGCACAGGGAGCGGGTGACACTTCTCTTGCCACCGGCCTGCTGTTCGTGCCACGGCAGCCTATCCTGCTTTCCGAGCGTTTCCCGACCGCAAGGCCAACGGCTCGTTCTCTTCTCCGGGGGCGGCATGCTATGCCTTCCCCACACTTGGCTTCTCTCTCAGGCAGACGGGATGCTAGGGCAAAGAGTATTTCGCTCCATGCGTGTATCTTCCACAGAGCTGCGGAGACGAGCTCAGGCAAGCAGCAGCAGCATCCCCAAACCCAACTCTGATTTCCCAAGGAACGCTGTGCTTTCCCAGGGGAGATGCCCAGGCAAAGAGGCTTTCGCTGTGTGCGGGTTTCTCCCACCGCGAGACTGGGCTCAGGCAAGCAGCAGCAGCCCGCAGAACATTTCTCAGCGAATGCTGTGCTTTCGCAGAGGCTTTGGCTTGGAGCCAACAGCACTTTGCTGCTGCTTCCGCAGCAAGGCTTCAGTCGCGTCAGGGAAGAAGAGCTGCGGGAGAGCTGGTGCCTCTTGGGCCTTGCTTTCCCGGGCTCCATGTTCGCGTCCTGGGTTCACCCAGCCAGGCCGCACTAAGCAGACACAGCCACAACCCCGCAGTAGCGTGCGTAACCTAGGATGGCACTCTAGGCACACTCCCATCTCCCAGTGTATGCATCGCTTGGCCTTTTACTCTGGCGCTCAGGCGGATTCTCGGACTAGGCCAGTGCCCTCCCCACAGGAAAGTAGAGGTGACAGGATCCCTGTCCACCGCACCAGCTCTGAATAGGGAGCTTTGGGGAACTGTCCCCACTCCTTCCACTGAAACCCCGTGCCTCCTCCAAGCTTCCACATCCTGGAGGAAGACGGCATCTGACACCCCGTTATTTCAGGGAGCTGTTTCAGCGAGTTCAGAGTAGGCGCCTGGTGGCTAGTGCATGTCTGCCCCCGGGACAGGTGGCCAAGAGCTGCTGTCTCCTTGGGCCCAGTCCCTCAGGACAGGCATGTTCTCTGCCCAGACTCCTTCCTAAGAGTGGAGCACGCACCCTGCCCTACTCATCACCTCCTGTCTCCTTAGCAGCCAGGCTTCTGTCTCTCTGCACTGGGCGCGGCTGATACTTGTATTGCCGGCTCTCCTGCTTCACAACCGTTTCCAGACCAGAAGGCCAACGGCTCCTGCTCTTCTCCCCGGACAGCGTACTTCACCTTCCGCAGACATGCTCCTGGGGAGTGCAGTGAAAAACGTGTCCCTTTTCCTTAAGGCTCTTTCCACAGGGGCCACCGCGCTTCTCTCTCAGGCAGAGGAGTTTCCGAGGCATAGAGGGTTTCGCTCCATGCGGGTTTATTACACCGTGCTGAGGAGACCAGCTCAGGCAAACAGGAGCATCCCTCAGACCGGACTCTGATTTCCCAAAGAATGCTGTGCTTTGCCAGAGGGGATGCCAGGGCAAAGAAGCTTTCGCTCTATGCGATTTTCTCCAATAGTGCTGCGAATACTAGGCTAAGGCAAGCAGCAACAGCAGCCCTGAATCCCGACTCTGATTTCCCAGCGACTGCTATGCTTTTGCAGACGTTTTCAGCTTGGCAGGTACCGCACTTCGCTGCTGCTTCCTCAGAAAGGCATTGGATGTTCACTCTGCACGGTAGGGAAGAAGAGCCGCGGGAGAGCTGGTGCCTCTTGGGAAGTGATATCCTGGGCTCCGAGTGTACGCGCGGGATTCACCTTGCTATGCCGAACTCAGCAGACACAGTCACCACCCTGCAGCAGCGTGCGTGTCCTAGCATAGCACTGTACGTCTATTACCATCTCCTGGGGTAGGTTAGGCTTTGCTTTTTGCTTCGGCTCTCGGGCAGACTCGGTGTCTAGGCCAGTGCCTTCACCACAGGAGATAGGAGGCGATCGGATACCTGCACAAGGCCCGTGAACTGAATAGGGAGCATTGGGGGACTGTGCCCACTCCTTCCCCTTAAACCCCGTGCCTCCTCCAAGCTTCCACATCCTGGAGGAAGTCGGCATCTGACTCCCCGTTATTTCAGGGAGCTGTTTCTGCGAGGTTAGTGTAGGTGCCTGGTGGCTAGCGCATGTCTGCCCCAGGGACAGGTGGCCAAGAGCTGCTGTCTCCTTGGGCCCAGTCCCTCAGGACAGGCATGTTCTCTGCCCAGACTCCTTCCTAAGAGTGGAGCACGCACCCTGCCCTACTCATCGCCTCCTGTCTCCTTAGCAGCCAGGCTTCTGTCTCTCTGCACTGGGAGCGGCTGATACTTGTATTGCCGGCTCTCCTGCTTCACAACCGTTTCCAGACCAGAAGGCCAACGGCTCCTGCTCTTTTCCCCGGACAGCGTACTTCACCTTCCACAGACATGCTTCTGGGGAGTGCAGTGAAAAACGTGTCCCTTTCCTTAAGGCTCTTTCCACAGGGGCCACTGCGCTTCTCTCTCAGGTAGAGGAGATTCCGAGGCATAGAGGGTTTCGCTCCATGCGGGTTTATTACACCGTGCTGAGGAGACCAGCTCAGGCAAACAGGAGCATCCCTCAGACCGGACTCTGATTTCCCAAAGAATGCTGTGCTTTGCCAGAGGGGATGCCAGGGCAAAGAGGCTTTCGCTCTATGTTGTTTTCTCCAATAGTGCTGCGAATACTAGGCTAAGGCAAGCAGCTACAGCAGCCCTCAATCCCGACTCTGATTTCCCAGCGACTGCTATGCTTTCGCAGACGTATTCAGCTTGGCACAAACCGCACTTCGCTGCTGCTAGCTCAGAAAGGAGTTGGGTGTTCACTCTGCGCGGCAGGGAAGAAGCGCCGCGGGAGTGCTGGGGCCTCTTGGGACTTGCTTTCCGGGGCTCCAAGTTCAAGCCCGGGGTTCACCTTGCTATGCCGAACTAAGCAGACACAGTCACAACTCTGCAGCAGCGTGCGTGTCCTAGCATGGCACTCTATGCCTATTACCATCTCCTGGGGCGGTAAGGCTTTGCCTTTTGCTCTGTTGCTCAGGCAGACTCGGGGTTACGCCTGTCCTTCACCACAGGAGGGAGAAGGCGACAGGGTCACTGCACACCGCCCGTGCACTCGGATGGGGAACCGTGGGGGACTGTCTCCACTCTTTCTCCGGCACACCCCCTCCCACCCACATCGCTGCCACATCTTGGTGGAAGACGTATCGGTCTGCCCGTTTCTCCATGTGGCTGTTTCTGTGAGTTCCGGGTATGGCACCTGGTGGCAAGCCCAAGTCTGCCCTTGGGACAGGTGGCCAAGGAGATGCTCTCCCCTTGGGACCAGAGGCCCAGGACAGGTCTGCCATCTGCCCAGACTCCTTCCTCAGCGTGGAACACGCGCCTCTGCCCTAGTCGACCCCTCATGTCTCCTTAGCAGCCAGGCTTCCATCTCTCCGCACAGGGAGCGGGTGACACTTGTCTTGCCACCGGCCTGCTGTTCGTGCCACGGCAGCCTATCCTGCTTTCCGAGCGTTTCCCGACCGCAAGGCCAACGGCTCGTTCTCTTCTCCGGGGGCGGCATGCTATGCCTTCCCCACACTTGGCTTCTCTCTCAGGCAGACGGGATGCTAGGGCAAAGAGTATTTCGCTCCATGCGTGTATCTTCCACAGAGCTGCGGAGACGAGCTCAGGCAAGCAGCAGCAGCATCCCCAAACCCAACTCTGATTTCCCAAGGAACGCTGTGCTTTCCCAGGGGAGATGCCCAGGCAAAGAGGCTTTCGCTGTGTGCGGGTTTCTCCCACCGCGAGACTGGGCTCAGGCAAGCAGCAGCAGCCCGCAGAACATTTCTCAGCGAATGCTGTGCTTTCGCAGAGGCTTTGGCTTGGAGCCAACAGCACTTTGCTGCTGCTTCCTCAGCAAGGCTTCAGTCGCGTCAGGGAAGAAGAGCTGCGGGAGAGCTGGTGCCTCTTGGGCCTTGCTTTCCCGGGCTCCATGTTCGCGTCCTGGGTTCACCCAGCCAGGCCGCACTAAGCAGACACAGCCACAACCCCGCAGTAGCGTGCGTAACCTAGGATGGCACTCTAGGCACACTCCCATCTCCCAGTGTATGCATCGCTTGGCCTTTTACTCTGGCGCTCAGGCGGATTCTCGGACTAGGCCAGTGCCCTCCCCACAGGAAAGTAGAGGTGACAGGATCCCTGTCCACCGCACCAGCTCTGAATAGGGAGCTTTGGGGAACTGTCCCCACTCCTTCCACTGAAACCCCGTGCCTCCTCCAAGCTTCCACATCCTGGAGGAAGACGGCATCTGACACCCCGTTATTTCAGGGAGCTGTTTCAGCGCGTTCAGAGTAGGCGCCTGGTGGCTAGTGCATGTCTGCCCCCGGGACAGGTGGCCAAGAGCTGCTGTCTCCTTGGGCCCAGTCCCTCAGGACAGGCATGTTCTCTGCCCAGACTCCTTCCTAAGAGTGGAGCACGCACCCTGCCCTACTCATCACCTCCTGTCTCCTTAGCAGCCAGGCTTCTGTCTCTCTGCACTGGGCGCGGCTGATACTTGTATTGCCGGCTCTCCTGCTTCACAACCGTTTCCAGACCAGAAGGCCAACGGCTCCTGCTCTTCTCCCCGGACAGCGTACTTCACCTTCCGCAGACATGCTCCTGGGGAGTGCAGTGAAAAACGTGTCCCTTTTCCTTAAGGCTCTTTCCACAGGGGCCACCGCGCTTCTCTCTCAGGCAGAGGAGTTTCCGAGGCATAGAGGGTTTCGCTCCATGCGGGTTTATTACACCGTGCTGAGGAGACCAGCTCAGGCAAACAGGAGCATCCCTCAGACCGGACTCTGATTTCCCAAAGAATGCTGTGCTTTGCCAGAGGGGATGCCAGGGCAAAGAAGCTTTCGCTCTATGCGATTTTCTCCAATAGTGCTGCGAATACTAGGCTAAGGCAAGCAGCAACAGCAGCCCTGAATCCCGACTCTGATTTCCCAGCGACTGCTATGCTTTTGCAGACGTTTTCAGCTTGGCAGGTACCGCACTTCGCTGCTGCTTCCTCAGAAAGGCATTGGATGTTCACTCTGCACGGTAGGGAAGAAGAGCCGCGGGAGAGCTGGTGCCTCTTGGGAAGTGATATCCTGGGCTCCGAGTGTACGCGCGGGATTCACCTTGCTATGCCGAACTCAGCAGACACAGTCACCACCCTGCAGCAGCGTGCGTGTCCTAGCATAGCACTGTACGTCTATTACCATCTCCTGGGGTAGGTTAGGCTTTGCTTTTTGCTTCGGCTCTCGGGCAGACTCGGTGTCTAGGCCAGTGCCTTCACCACAGGAGATAGGAGGCGATCGGATACCTGCACAAGGCCCGTGAACTGAATAGGGAGCATTGGGGGACTGTGCCCACTCCTTCCCCTTAAACCCCGTGCCTCCTCCAAGCTTCCACATCCTGGAGGAAGTCGGCATCTGACTCCCCGTTATTTCAGGGAGCTGTTTCTGCGAGGTTAGTGTAGGTGCCTGGTGGCTAGCGCATGTCTGCCCCAGGGACAGGTGGCCAAGAGCTGCTGTCTCCTTGGGCCCAGTCCCTCAGGACAGGCATGTTCTCTGCCCAGACTCCTTCCTAAGAGTGGAGCACGCACCCTGCCCTACTCATCGCCTCCTGTCTCCTTAGCAGCCAGGCTTCTGTCTCTCTGCACTGGGAGCGGCTGATACTTGTATTGCCGGCTCTCCTGCTTCACAACCGTTTCCAGACCAGAAGGCCAACGGCTCCTGCTCTTTTCCCCGGACAGCGTACTTCACCTTCCACAGACATGCTTCTGGGGAGTGCAGTGAAAAACGTGTCCCTTTCCTTAAGGCTCTTTCCACAGGGGCCACTGCGCTTCTCTCTCAGGTAGAGGAGATTCCGAGGCATAGAGGGTTTCGCTCCATGCGGGTTTATTACACCGTGCTGAGGAGACCAGCTCAGGCAAACAGGAGCATCCCTCAGACCGGACTCTGATTTCCCTAAGAATGCTGTGCTTTGCCAGAGGGGATGCCAGGGCAAAGAGGCTTTCGCTCTATGTTGTTTTCTCCAATAGTGCTGCGAATACTAGGCTAAGGCAAGCAGCTACAGCAGCCCTCAATCCCGACTCTGATTTCCCAGCGACTGCTATGCTTTCGCAGACGTATTCAGCTTGGCACAAACCGCACTTCGCTGCTGCTAGCTCAGAAAGGAGTTGGGTGTTCACTCTGCGCGGCAGGGAAGAAGCGCCGCGGGAGTGCTGGGGCCTCTTGGGACTTGCTTTCCGGGGCTCCAAGTTCAAGCCCGGGGTTCACCTTGCTATGCCGAACTAAGCAGACACAGTCACAACTCTGCAGCAGCGTGCGTGTCCTAGCATGGCACTCTATGCCTATTACCATCTCCTGGGGCGGTAAGGCTTTGCCTTTTGCTCTGTTGCTCAGGCAGACTCGGGGTTACGCCTGTCCTTCACCACAGGAGGGAGAAGGCGACAGGGTCACTGCACACCGCCCGTGCACTCGGATGGGGAACCGTGGGGGACTGTCTCCACTCTTTCTCCGGCACACCCCCTCCCACCCACATCGCTGCCACATCTTGGTGGAAGACGTATCGGTCTGCCCGTTTCTCCATGTGGCTGTTTCTGTGAGTTCCGGGTATGGCACCTGGTGGCAAGCCCAAGTCTGCCCTTGGGACAGGTGGCCAAGGAGATGCTCTCCCCTTGGGACCAGAGGCCCAGGACAGGTCTGCCATCTGCCCAGACTCCTTCCTCAGCGTGGAACACGCGCCTCTGCCCTAGTCGACCCCTCATGTCTCCTTAGCAGCCAGGCTTCCATCTCTCCGCACAGGGAGCGGGTGACACTTGTCTTGCCACCGGCCTGCTGTTCGTGCCACGGCAGCCTATCCTGCTTTCCGAGCGTTTCCCGACCGCAAGGCCAACGGCTCGTTCTCTTCTCCGGGGGCGGCATGCTATGCCTTCCCCACACTTGGCTTCTCTCTCAGGCAGACGGGATGCTAGGGCAAAGAGTATTTCGCTCCATGCGTGTATCTTCCACAGAGCTGCGGAGACGAGCTCAGGCAAGCAGCAGCAGCATCCCCAAACCCAACTCTGATTTCCCAAGGAACGCTGTGCTTTCCCAGGGGAGATGCCCAGGCAAAGAGGCTTTCGCTGTGTGCGGGTTTCTCCCACCGCGAGACTGGGCTCAGGCAAGCAGCAGCAGCCCGCAGAACATTTCTCAGCGAATGCTGTGCTTTCGCAGAGGCTTTGGCTTGGAGCCAACAGCACTTTGCTGCTGCTTCCGCAGCAAGGCTTCAGTCGCGTCAGGGAAGAAGAGCTGCGGGAGAGCTGGTGCCTCTTGGGCCTTGCTTTCCCGGGCTCCATGTTCGCGTCCTGGGTTCACCCAGCCAGGCCGCACTAAGCAGACACAGCCACAACCCCGCAGTAGCGTGCGTAACCTAGGATGGCACTCTAGGCACACTCCCATCTCCCAGTGTATGCATCGCTTGGCCTTTTACTCTGGCGCTCAGGCGGATTCTCGGACTAGGCCAGTGCCCTCCCCACAGGAAAGTAGAGGTGACAGGATCCCTGTCCACCGCACCAGCTCTGAATAGGGAGCTTTGGGGAACTGTCCCCACTCCTTCCACTGAAACCCCGTGCCTCCTCCAAGCTTCCACATCCTGGAGGAAGACGGCATCTGACACCCCGTTATTTCAGGGAGCTGTTTCAGCGAGTTCAGAGTAGGCGCCTGGTGGCTAGTGCATGTCTGCCCCCGGGACAGGTGGCCAAGAGCTGCTGTCTCCTTGGGCCCAGTCCCTCAGGACAGGCATGTTCTCTGCCCAGACTCCTTCCTAAGAGTGGAGCACGCACCCTGCCCTACTCATCACCTCCTGTCTCCTTAGCAGCCAGGCTTCTGTCTCTCTGCACTGGGCGCGGCTGATACTTGTATTGCCGGCTCTCCTGCTTCACAACCGTTTCCAGACCAGAAGGCCAACGGCTCCTGCTCTTCTCCCCGGACAGCGTACTTCACCTTCCGCAGACATGCTCCTGGGGAGTGCAGTGAAAAACGTGTCCCTTTTCCTTAAGGCTCTTTCCACAGGGGCCACCGCGCTTCTCTCTCAGGCAGAGGAGTTTCCGAGGCATAGAGGGTTTCGCTCCATGCGGGTTTATTACACCGTGCTGAGGAGACCAGCTCAGGCAAACAGGAGCATCCCTCAGACCGGACTCTGATTTCCCAAAGAATGCTGTGCTTTGCCAGAGGGGATGCCAGGGCAAAGAAGCTTTCGCTCTATGCGATTTTCTCCAATAGTGCTGCGAATACTAGGCTAAGGCAAGCAGCAACAGCAGCCCTGAATCCCGACTCTGATTTCCCAGCGACTGCTATGCTTTTGCAGACGTTTTCAGCTTGGCAGGTACCGCACTTCGCTGCTGCTTCCTCAGAAAGGCATTGGATGTTCACTCTGCACGGTAGGGAAGAAGAGCCGCGGGAGAGCTGGTGCCTCTTGGGAAGTGATATCCTGGGCTCCGAGTGTACGCGCGGGATTCACCTTGCTATGCCGAACTCAGCAGACACAGTCACCACCCTGCAGCAGCGTGCGTGTCCTAGCATAGCACTGTACGTCTATTACCATCTCCTGGGGTAGGTTAGGCTTTGCTTTTTGCTTCGGCTCTCGGGCAGACTCGGTGTCTAGGCCAGTGCCTTCACCACAGGAGATAGGAGGCGATCGGATACCTGCACAAGGCCCGTGAACTGAATAGGGAGCATTGGGGGACTGTGCCCACTCCTTCCCCTTAAACCCCGTGCCTCCTCCAAGCTTCCACATCCTGGAGGAAGTCGGCATCTGACTCCCCGTTATTTCAGGGAGCTGTTTCTGCGAGGTTAGTGTAGGTGCCTGGTGGCTAGCGCATGTCTGCCCCAGGGACAGGTGGCCAAGAGCTGCTGTCTCCTTGGGCCCAGTCCCTCAGGACAGGCATGTTCTCTGCCCAGACTCCTTCCTAAGAGTGGAGCACGCACCCTGCCCTACTCATCGCCTCCTGTCTCCTTAGCAGCCAGGCTTCTGTCTCTCTGCACTGGGAGCGGCTGATACTTGTATTGCCGGCTCTCCTGCTTCACAACCGTTTCCAGACCAGAAGGCCAACGGCTCCTGCTCTTTTCCCCGGACAGCGTACTTCACCTTCCACAGACATGCTTCTGGGGAGTGCAGTGAAAAACGTGTCCCTTTCCTTAAGGCTCTTTCCACAGGGGCCACTGCGCTTCTCTCTCAGGTAGAGGAGATTCCGAGGCATAGAGGGTTTCGCTCCATGCGGGTTTATTACACCGTGCTGAGGAGACCAGCTCAGGCAAACAGGAGCATCCCTCAGACCGGACTCTGATTTCCCAAAGAATGCTGTGCTTTGCCAGAGGGGATGCCAGGGCAAAGAGGCTTTCGCTCTATGTTGTTTTCTCCAATAGTGCTGCGAATACTAGGCTAAGGCAAGCAGCTACAGCAGCCCTCAATCCCGACTCTGATTTCCCAGCGACTGCTATGCTTTCGCAGACGTATTCAGCTTGGCACAAACCGCACTTCGCTGCTGCTAGCTCAGAAAGGAGTTGGGTGTTCACTCTGCGCGGCAGGGAAGAAGCGCCGCGGGAGTGCTGGGGCCTCTTGGGACTTGCTTTCCGGGGCTCCAAGTTCAAGCCCGGGGTTCACCTTGCTATGCCGAACTAAGCAGACACAGTCACAACTCTGCAGCAGCGTGCGTGTCCTAGCATGGCACTCTATGCCTATTACCATCTCCTGGGGCGGTAAGGCTTTGCCTTTTGCTCTGTTGCTCAGGCAGACTCGGGGTTACGCCTGTCCTTCACCACAGGAGGGAGAAGGCGACAGGGTCACTGCACACCGCCCGTGCACTCGGATGGGGAACCGTGGGGGACTGTCTCCACTCTTTCTCCGGCACACCCCCTCCCACCCACATCGCTGCCACATCTTGGTGGAAGACGTATCGGTCTGCCCGTTTCTCCATGTGGCTGTTTCTGTGAGTTCCGGGTATGGCACCTGGTGGCAAGCCCAAGTCTGCCCTTGGGACAGGTGGCCAAGGAGATGCTCTCCCCTTGGGACCAGAGGCCCAGGACAGGTCTGCCATCTGCCCAGACTCCTTCCTCAGCGTGGAACACGCGCCTCTGCCCTAGTCGACCCCTCATGTCTCCTTAGCAGCCAGGCTTCCATCTCTCCGCACAGGGAGCGGGTGACACTTCTCTTGCCACCGGCCTGCTGTTCGTGCCACGGCAGCCTATCCTGCTTTCCGAGCGTTTCCCGACCGCAAGGCCAACGGCTCGTTCTCTTCTCCGGGGGCGGCATGCTATGCCTTCCCCACACTTGGCTTCTCTCTCAGGCAGACGGGATGCTAGGGCAAAGAGTATTTCGCTCCATGCGTGTATCTTCCACAGAGCTGCGGAGACGAGCTCAGGCAAGCAGCAGCAGCATCCCCAAACCCAACTCTGATTTCCCAAGGAACGCTGTGCTTTCCCAGGGGAGATGCCCAGGCAAAGAGGCTTTCGCTGTGTGCGGGTTTCTCCCACCGCGAGACTGGGCTCAGGCAAGCAGCAGCAGCCCGCAGAACATTTCTCAGCGAATGCTGTGCTTTCGCAGAGGCTTTGGCTTGGAGCCAACAGCACTTTGCTGCTGCTTCCTCAGCAAGGCTTCAGTCGCGTCAGGGAAGAAGAGCTGCGGGAGAGCTGGTGCCTCTTGGGCCTTGCTTTCCCGGGCTCCATGTTCGCGTCCTGGGTTCACCCAGCCAGGCCGCACTAAGCAGACACAGCCACAACCCCGCAGTAGCGTGCGTAACCTAGGATGGCACTCTAGGCACACTCCCATCTCCCAGTGTATGCATCGCTTGGCCTTTTACTCTGGCGCTCAGGCGGATTCTCGGACTAGGCCAGTGCCCTCCCCACAGGAAAGTAGAGGTGACAGGATCCCTGTCCACCGCACCAGCTCTGAATAGGGAGCTTTGGGGAACTGTCCCCACTCCTTCCACTGAAACCCCGTGCCTCCTCCAAGCTTCCACATCCTGGAGGAAGACGGCATCTGACACCCCGTTATTTCAGGGAGCTGTTTCAGCGAGTTCAGAGTAGGCGCCTGGTGGCTAGTGCATGTCTGCCCCCGGGACAGGTGGCCAAGAGCTGCTGTCTCCTTGGGCCCAGTCCCTCAGAACAGGCATGTTCTCTGCCCAGACTCCTTCCTAAGAGTGGAGCACGCACCCTGCCCTACTCATCACCTCCTGTCTCCTTAGCAGCCAGGCTTCTGTTTCTCTGCACTGGGCGCGGCTGATACTTGTATTGCCGGCTCTCCTGCTTCACAACCGTTTCCAGACCAGAAGGCCAACGGCTCCTGCTCTTCTCCCCGGACAGCGTACTTCACCTTCCGCAGACATGCTCCTGGGGAGTGCAGTGAAAAACGTGTCCCTTTTCCTTAAGGCTCTTTCCACAGGGGCCACCGCGCTTCTCTCTCAGGCAGAGGAGTTTCCGAGGCATAGAGGGTTTCGCTCCATGCGGGTTTATTACACCGTGCTGAGGAGACGAGCTCAGGCAAACAGGAGCATCCCTCAGACCGGACTCTGATTTCCCAAAGAATGCTGTGCTTTGCCAGAGGGGATGCCAGGGCAAAGAAGCTTTCGCTCTATGCGATTTTCTCCAATAGTGCTGCGAATACTAGGCTAAGGCAAGCAGCAACAGCAGCCCTGAATCCCGACTCTGATTTCCCAGCGACTGCTATGCTTTTGCAGACGTTTTCAGCTTGGCAGGTACCGCACTTCGCTGCTGCTTCCTCAGAAAGGCATTGGATGTTCACTCTGCACGGTAGGGAAGAAGAGCCGCGGGAGAGCTGGTGCCTCTTGGGAAGTGATAGCCTGGGCTCCGAGTGTACGCGCGGGATTCACCTTGCTATGCCGAACTCAGCAGACACAGTCACCACCCTGCAGCAGCGTGCGTGTCCTAGCATAGCACTGTACGTCTATTACCATCTCCTGGGGTAGGTTAGGCTTTGCTTTTTGCTTCGGCTCTCGGGCAGACTCGGTGTCTAGGCCAGTGCCTTCACCACAGGAGATAGGAGGCGATCGGATACCTGCACAAGGCCCGTGAACTGAATAGGGAGCATTGGGGGACTGTGCCCACTCCTTCCCCTTAAACCCCGTGCCTCCTCCAAGCTTCCACATCCTGGAGGAAGTCGGCATCTGACTCCCCGTTATTTCAGGGAGCTGTTTCTGCGAGGTTAGTGTAGGTGCCTGGTGGCTAGCGCATGTCTGCCCCAGGGACAGGTGGCCAAGAGCTGCTGTCTCCTTGGGCCCAGTCCCTCAGGACAGGCATGTTCTCTGCCCAGACTCCTTCCTAAGAGTGGAGCACGCACCCTGCCCTACTCATCGCCTCCTGTCTCCTTAGCAGCCAGGCTTCTGTCTCTCTGCACTGGGAGCGGCTGATACTTGTATTGCCGGCTCTCCTGCTTCACAACCGTTTCCAGACCAGAAGGCCAACGGCTCCTGCTCTTTTCCCCGGACAGCGTACTTCACCTTCCACAGACATGCTTCTGGGGAGTGCAGTGAAAAACGTGTCCCTTTCCTTAAGGCTCTTTCCACAGGGGCCACTGCGCTTCTCTCTCAGGTAGAGGAGATTCCGAGGCATAGAGGGTTTCGCTCCATGCGGGTTTATTACACCGTGCTGAGGAGACCAGCTCAGGCAAACAGGAGCATCCCTCAGACCGGACTCTGATTTCCCAAAGAATGCTGTGCTTTGCCAGAGGGGATGCCAGGGCAAAGAGGCTTTCGCTCTATGTTGTTTTCTCCAATAGTGCTGCGAATACTAGGCTAAGGCAAGCAGCTACAGCAGCCCTCAATCCCGACTCTGATTTCCCAGCGACTGCTATGCTTTCGCAGACGTATTCAGCTTGGCACAAACCGCACTTCGCTGCTGCTAGCTCAGAAAGGAGTTGGGTGTTCACTCTGCGCGGCAGGGAAGAAGCGCCGCGGGAGTGCTGGGGCCTCTTGGGACTTGCTTTCCGGGGCTCCAAGTTCAAGCCCGGGGTTCACCTTGCTATGCCGAACTAAGCAGACACAGTCACAACTCTGCAGCAGCGTGCGTGTCCTAGCATGGCACTCTATGCCTATTACCATCTCCTGGGGCGGTAAGGCTTTGCCTTTTGCTCTGTTGCTCAGGCAGACTCGGGGTTACGCCTGTCCTTCACCACAGGAGGGAGAAGGCGACAGGGTCACTGCACACCGCCCGTGCACTCGGATGGGGAACCGTGGGGGACTGTCTCCACTCTTTCTCCGGCACACCCCCTCCCACCCACATCGCTGCCACATCTTGGTGGAAGACGTATCGGTCTGCCCGTTTCTCCATGTGGCTGTTTCTGTGAGTTCCGGGTATGGCACCTGGTGGCAAGCCCAAGTCTGCCCTTGGGACAGGTGGCCAAGGAGATGCTCTCCCCTTGGGACCAGAGGCCCAGGACAGGTCTGCCATCTGCCCAGACTCCTTCCTCAGCGTGGAACACGCGCCTCTGCCCTAGTCGACCCCTCATGTCTCCTTAGCAGCCAGGCTTCCATCTCTCCGCACAGGGAGCGGGTGACACTTGTCTTGCCACCGGCCTGCTGTTCGTGCCACGGCAGCCTATCCTGCTTTCCGAGCGTTTCCCGACCGCAAGGCCAACGGCTCGTTCTCTTCTCCGGGGGCGGCATGCTATGCCTTCCCCACACTTGGCTTCTCTCTCAGGCAGACGGGATGCTAGGGCAAAGAGTATTTCGCTCCATGCGTGTATCTTCCACAGAGCTGCGGAGACGAGCTCAGGCAAGCAGCAGCAGCATCCCCAAACCCAACTCTGATTTCCCAAGGAACGCTGTGCTTTCCCAGGGGAGATGCCCAGGCAAAGAGGCTTTCGCTGTGTGCGGGTTTCTCCCACCGCGAGACTGGGCTCAGGCAAGCAGCAGCAGCCCGCAGAACATTTCTCAGCGAATGCTGTGCTTTCGCAGAGGCTTTGGCTTGGAGCCAACAGCACTTTGCTGCTGCTTCCTCAGCAAGGCTTCAGTCGCGTCAGGGAAGAAGAGCTGCGGGAGAGCTGGTGCCTCTTGGGCCTTGCTTTCCCGGGCTCCATGTTCGTGTCCTGGGTTCACCCAGCCAGGCCTCACTAAGCAGACAGAGCCACAACCCCGCAGTAGCGTGCGTAACCTAGGATGGCACTCTAGGCACACTCCCATCTCCCAGTGTATGCATCGCTTGGCCTTTTACTCTGGTGCTCAGGCGGATTCTCGGACTAGGCCAGTGCCCTCCCCACAGGAAAGTAGAGGTGACAGGATCCCTGTCCACCGCACCAGCTCTGAATAGGGAGCTTTGGGGAACTGTCCCCACTCCTTCCACTGAAACCCCGTGCCTCCTCCAAGCTTCCACATCCTGGAGGAAGACGGCATCTGACACCCCGTTATTTCAGGGAGCTGTTTCAGCGAGTTCAGAATAGGCGCCTGGTGGCTAGTGCATGTCTGCCCCCGGGACAGGTGGCCAAGAGCTGCTGTCTCCTTGGGCCCAGTCCCTCGGGACAGGCATGTTCTCTGCCCAGACTCCTTCCTAAGAGTGGAGCACGCACCCTGCCCTACTCATCACCTCCTGTCTCCTTAGCAGCCAGGCTTCTGTCTCTCTGCACTGGGCGTGGCTGATACTTGTATTGCCGGCTCTCCTGCTTCACAACCGTTTCCAGACCAGAAGGCCAACGGCTCCTGCTCTTCTCCCCGGACAGCGTACTTCACCTTCCGCAGACATGCTCCTGGGGAGTGCAGTGAAAAACGTGTCCCTTTTCCTTAAGGCTCTTTCCACAGGGGCCACCGCGCTTCTCTCTCAGGCAGAGGAGTTTCCGAGGCATAGAGGGTTTCGCTCCATGCGGGTTTATTACACCGTGCTGAGGAGACCAGCTCAGGCAAACAGGAGCATCCCTCAGACCGGACTCTGATTTCCCAAAGAATGCTGTGCTTTGCCAGAGGGGATGCCAGGGCAAAGAAGCTTTCGCTCTATGCGATTTTCTCCAATAGTGCTGCGAATACTAGGCTAAGGCAAGCAGCAACAGCAGCCCTGAATCCCGACTCTGATTTCCCAGCGACTGCTATGCTTTTGCAGACGTTTTCAGCTTGGCAGGTACCGCACTTCGCTGCTGCTTCCTCAGAAAGGCATTGGATGTTCACTCTGCACGGTAGGGAAGAAGAGCCGCGGGAGAGCTGGTGCCTCTTGGGAAGTGATATCCTGGGCTCCGAGTGTACGCGCGGGATTCACCTTGCTATGCCGAACTCAGCAGACACAGTCACCACCCTGCAGCAGCGTGCGTGTCCTAGCATAGCACTGTACGTCTATTACCATCTCCTGGGGTAGGTTAGGCTTTGCTTTTTGCTTCGGCTCTCGGGCAGACTCGGTGTCTAGGCCAGTGCCTTCACCACAGGAGATAGGAGGCGATCGGATACCTGCACAAGGCCCGTGAACTGAATAGGGAGCATTGGGGGACTGTGCCCACTCCTTCCCCTTAAACCCCGTGCCTCCTCCAAGCTTCCACATCCTGGAGGAAGTCGGCATCTGACTCCCCGTTATTTCAGGGAGCTGTTTCTGCGAGGTTAGTGTAGGTGCCTGGTGGCTAGCGCATGTCTGCCCCAGGGACAGGTGGCCAAGAGCTGCTGTCTCCTTGGGCCCAGTCCCTCAGGACAGGCATGTTCTCTGCCCAGACTCCTTCCTAAGAGTGGAGCACGCACCCTGCCCTACTCATCGCCTCCTGTCTCCTTAGCAGCCAGGCTTCTGTCTCTCTGCACTGGGAGCGGCTGATACTTGTATTGCCGGCTCTCCTGCTTCACAACCGTTTCCAGACCAGAAGGCCAACGGCTCCTGCTCTTTTCCCCGGACAGCGTACTTCACCTTCCACAGACATGCTTCTGGGGAGTGCAGTGAAAAACGTGTCCCTTTCCTTAAGGCTCTTTCCACAGGGGCCACTGCGCTTCTCTCTCAGGTAGAGGAGATTCCGAGGCATAGAGGGTTTCGCTCCATGCGGGTTTATTACACCGTGCTGAGGAGACCAGCTCAGGCAAACAGGAGCATCCCTCAGACCGGACTCTGATTTCCCAAAGAATGCTGTGCTTTGCCAGAGGGGATGCCAGGGCAAAGAGGCTTTCGCTCTATGTTGTTTTCTCCAATAGTGCTGCGAATACTAGGCTAAGGCAAGCAGCTACAGCAGCCCTCAATCCCGACTCTGATTTCCCAGCGACTGCTATGCTTTCGCAGACGTATTCAGCTTGGCACAAACCGCACTTCGCTGCTGCTAGCTCAGAAAGGAGTTGGGTGTTCACTCTGCGCGGCAGGGAAGAAGCGCCGCGGGAGTGCTGGGGCCTCTTGGGACTTGCTTTCCGGGGCTCCAAGTTCAAGCCCGGGGTTCACCTTGCTATGCCGAACTAAGCAGACACAGTCACAACTCTGCAGCAGCGTGCGTGTCCTAGCATGGCACTCTATGCCTATTACCATCTCCTGGGGCGGTAAGGCTTTGCCTTTTGCTCTGTTGCTCAGGCAGACTCGGGGTTACGCCTGTCCTTCACCACAGGAGGGAGAAGGCGACAGGGTCACTGCACACCGCCCGTGCACTCGGATGGGGAACCGTGGGGGACTGTCTCCACTCTTTCTCCGGCACACCCCCTCCCACCCACATCGCTGCCACATCTTGGTGGAAGACGTATCGGTCTGCCCGTTTCTCCATGTGGCTGTTTCTGTGAGTTCCGGGTATGGCACCTGGTGGCAAGCCCAAGTCTGCCCTTGGGA